>NC_089492.1:147555353-148158853 GCF_036850765.1 Saccopteryx bilineata | reverse complement strand
ACGCTTGGTTCCCAGCACCCGTCCTAGTTTATGCCTCATCTTGACTTAGTGCCTGGCCTTGCTAATTTAGTATTCTTGCTTCCTGTTCCATCCCCAAGAGGTCAAAAAAGTGCCTGGTACATCGTTCTCATTCACAAGTATTTGTTGAATGAACTGCTTACCCTCAGAAACTCTCCGGAAAGGTGAGGGGGAGTTAGTTACTGAGATTTTGGCAAGTATAGAGTTCCATGGATGTACCTTCCCTTCCATCATTACCTGAAGGGCTGAGGTATGAAGGACCTAGAGGGACCAACGAGAAGGAAGTTAGACAGACGGTGCCATAGAGGGGATGGACTTGGTAAGTTGGATGACAGGGACTCACAGGGGTTCAAATGAGTTTTAGGAAAGAAGCAGCCCCCAGTGTGGAAGAGGCATTGGGTAAAATGGTCACAATCTAACATAGTTGTTCTCAACCAGAGGCAGTTTTGCAAACAGAGGACATATGGCAATATTAGGGACATTTCTGGTTGTCACACTGGGTGGGAACTGCTCCTGGAATCCAGTGGATAGAGGCCAGGGACAGTCCTGAACATCTACAATGCAGAGGACAGCCACACACAGCAAGGAATCCAGCCCTAAATGTCAGTAGTGCTGAGGTTGAGAAACCTTGAAATATCACCAAGAGCTCATTGACCAAATAATTCATCCTTCAAACTGGCATTTTGAGAGTTAAGTGGGCGTTAGTAATAAATACGCTGTGGTCATAACCTGGGCAGACCAGCACGCAGCGCCACCTTGCCAGGATCCTTGGTGAGGGAGGCTCATCTGGGCCTGCAGGTCATAAGAAGGGGCAATGGGCAAGGGGCATGGGCTGTTGGCACAGGGTGCAGAAGGAAAGAAGCTCACCAGGTCAGGTGGCATCTCCAAAATGAGAAAGTTTGTCCTTCCTGAAGAGGACAGGGGGAGCTGGGGACCTCACAGAGCTATTTCAAGGTCACCAGGGCAAGGGCTTTACCCACAGATACAGATTAACAAAGAGATGGGTGTCTGTTTTGCTGAAAATGTGTTTTTTAGGACCAGAATTGGCAGATGTAGAGTGCGTGGTCATGTGTAAATGCTAAATACCTGTCAGCCCCCGTCTCCTTTGTAGGTTGGGGATAGCTGGTAGATTTCATGTCCCTTGTAACTCTGATAGGTTGTATTCATCTGTCAGGCCAGGAGAAGGAGGACCACCCCTCGTCCTGGCTCAGTGGGAAAAGAGTGCAATGTCTGTCATGGGTTCAAAAAAGGATAGTAGTGGGCTAGTAGGCCACAGTGTGCCATCCTACGTATGGCCTTGTTCTTGGTTCTGCTCAGAGCTGGGGCTGAAAGAGTGTGAGCTCTGAATCCAGTGACCTCTAGCGCACTTATTTGGGCCAGCTGTGCTGCTGCTCTGCTGGATGCTGAGGGGAACAACGAAGACCAAGAAGACAGCCCCAGCCTCCCTCCACTACCATGACATTTATGAGTGAATAATATTCACGCGGACAAAATCCTTGGAGAACAGGAACAATGCAGGACTGCAACAGTGGCGTTCCCTCCGTTCTGGGGCCTGCATGCTGCAGCGGACACGAGGGAGCAGTGGGTCTGGGGGAGGGCTTGGGAGAGCCTGGCATGGCCGGAGGGCAAGCTTGCTGATTCTCCAGGAAGCAAGACAGTAAGTACAGGGGCTTCCTATTGCCCAACTGATGGCTCCTTGCTGTGTTTTTTCAGGGCGAGAGATGGTGGGGCCCACGCTGCCCGGATACCCACCCCACATTCCCACCAGCGGGCAGGGCAGTTATGCCTCTTCTGCCATCGCAGGCATGGTGGCAGGTAAGGGGATGGGCTGCGCAGGGCGGGGAGTGTTGCAAAGAGGAAGTGTTGGCCACAGGTGCAGCAAGAGGAAGGGTGTGTCCTACATGTAGACTTCCCGACAGGCACGGAAGAATGGACCAGAGGCGCATCTCCTTGTAAATGTCTGAAGAAGGGGCTTCAGTGCAGTCCTGCCTCCTTACCTCTCCCCAGCCCGGCTTTCTTCTTCCCAGATGCTCCCACATTACCATCATGATGATCAGGGCATGGCTAAGGCAGACAGGTGCTCATGTCCCAGACCTGCCACTCCTTCCATCCATTCAGGGAGCCCTGCTGAAGGGTGGCTGGGGTTGCAAAACACTGGCAGCTAAACATAAGCCAAGCCTTTAACCCGTGGTCTCCCAGTTATTTAATTGGTGAGTTGCAGTTTACCTTTCTGTAACATCTGAATATGAGTGGTGTAGGTGATGATGATGATGAAATATAGCCCCCCTCACACCCCACATTCACTTATCCCTGCATGGGCGGCACCCACATTCTAGATACTCCAAAGGTACTGCAGAGTGTGAGATGGCTGGGAGCATTTCTCCATCGTCATTTGGACTGTCTTGGAATGCTGGCCGTCAGTCAGTCATCTGGGTCTCTTTGTCTACCAGCATGGCCATCATCACCCAATGGTGACCCAGGGTGTCAAGGTCTGGACAAAGGAGGAAAACAAGGAGAGTCTCTTTGGGCAAGTGTCTCTCTTAGGAATCATACAGGAAGGATAGGAAGAGTAAACTCAAAACATTTCCACTGCCCAAAGGTCTGAGGACCTGGAGCTTCTGGAAGGGGCTGCATCAGGGCCTCTGTGACCCCATGCCACCCTTGGGTCAGGTGCCCCAGCCAACCCCACCTTCACTCAGGCCTGCTTCCCTGCCCCCTGGCTAGGTTGTCTTTGCCAGCCACCCACTCTGGTGCCCTGTGTGAGGCAGGGGGCTGGGCTTTCCTGGGCAGAGGGAGGGGAGAGGAAACCGAGGGAGGGAAGGAGGCTCTATGCTCCCTGGGAACCTGCTGAGCTGGCACTTGTTGCTGCTTGGTTACCGTGGCAATGTGCTTAATGCAGCGTTGAAAATACAGAATACTGACTCCTCTCTCCCTCCTGGCCCCAGACTCCCTCCCTCCCTCCCTTCCTCTTCTGGAGCGTGAAATGAGATTGGTCAAGATAAAAAAGGAAAAGATTCGGTTATTTTTTTAAGAGTGTGGATAATGGGGCCTCTCAATCAAAAACCCAGGCTCCAGTCGGCTCCCCCTCTCCCCTCCCAACCTCTCCACCTTCCTCTGCCGCCTGCTTAGAGGGGAGGAAGAAGCAAAAGCCCAGGGCTTTTCTCTTAATTATGAATCATCCCCGGGGGCATGCCCAGGGCAAGGGGTTCCTGCGGCCCAGAGTCTGACCTGTGAGGTAGCTGGAAGGCTTGGGCCTCTCATCAAAAGCCCTAAAGTTGTTTCCAGAAAGACTTCATCCTGTGTGGGTGTTGTGGACAAAAAAAAAAAAAAAAAAAAAAGACCACAACCACAGCACCCACTGCAAAGTGAATTGCGAAAAGGAGGGGTCTTGTCTTGTGGATCCATTGGCCCCCAGTAAGTTACATGAAGGTCTGGTTTTCAGAAAACACAGTGCTTTTTGTTTCACCTGATTTCTAGGAACTCCAAGATGCAAATAATTTTTTTTAGAATTTTTTGTAGAAAAATTATTTGTCCATCTTTTACCGGTGGCCACAATCTCCCAGTGACAATAAGGATTCTTTCCATTAAAATCAATAAACCTTGGCCTGGTTTGAATAGAAAGCTCCTTTGAATAGAGCATTGTTCCAGGCACAGAGATTGCTGGTTCGATCCTTGGTGGGGCGCATACAGGAACAGATCATTGTTTCTCTCTGTCTCTCTCTCTCGCTTCTTCTCTCACTAAAATTAATAAATATATATATATATATATATATATATATATATATATATATATATATATATATTTTAAGTGAGAGGAAGTGAAATAGAGAAACAGACTCCCACATGTGCCCCAACCAGGGTCCACCTGGCAGCCCCAATCTGGGGCCAATGCTCTGCCCATATGGAGTCATGCTTACAACCAAGCTATTTTTAGTGCCTGAAGCAGGGCTCAAAGGAGCCATCCTCAGTGCCTGGGGCCAACGTGCTCAAATCAATTGAGCCATGCCTACAGAAGGGAAAGAGAGAGAATTAGAGAGAAGGAGGAGGAAGAGTGGGGGGAAAGCAGTTGGTTGCCTCTCCTGTGTGCCCGGAGCAGGAATTAAACCCGGGTCTTCCACACACCAGGTTGATGTTCTACGGCTGAGCCAGCGGGCTAGGGCAAAAAAATATTTTTTTTAAAAATTAAAATTAATAAACCTTCATTAAGCACCTACTATGTACTACATATATAGTAAATGCTTCAGGCAAGGCATGGTAATGACAGTCTTCAATCAGTTGTGAAAGAAAGGAAGAGATAATTTATAATGTGTGCCTGGCCATTCAAAGATATAACTTTATTTTTTCACTTATCTTTACCATAAGCCTGGGAAGCTGGTATTATCCTAGTTTTATAAAGATAAGGAAACAAGCTTCAAAAAGCAAAGTGACGTGCTCAGGGTTATAACCATACTAAGTCACTGAGTTGTTCAAAAACAGGTATTTTGATTTCAAACATATGGCTGCATCAACCATACCACACTGCTTCTCATCCTTCTATTTATCCACCCATCCATCATTTCATCTTCCCATCCTTCCAGCCATCAATTTATCTATCTGTCCATCCATTCTCCATCCTTGTATCTATTCTTCCTTTCATCCATCCATCCATCTATCTTTCCATCCACCATTCTTTCACTGTACTAGAAATAATGACACCAGCTATAGGAGAGCAACACAGGAATAGGACAGGACACAGATTTCTCTTGTTTTGCCTTCTTTTTTTTTTTTAAGTGAGAGGAGAGGGGAGAGAGAAGGAGACAGACTCTCACATGCAGAAGCGGATTTAACAGTGGGTGCACCAGACCCGTGCCCTGGTCTCTGACTTCTGAAGGGCCCCACAAAACCCCAACTTTACACTTTTTTCTAATGTAAGGGGCCCAATATTTTCTTCTGCACCTGGGGCCTCAACTGACCTTAATCTACTTCTGCCCAAATGTGCCTTGACCAGGATCCACTTGGCAACCCCTGCCTGGGGCCGATGCTTGAATCAACTGAGCTATCCTCAATGCCAGAGGCTGACACTCAGACCAATGAAGCCCCTAGTTATGAGAGGGGAAGAGTGTGAGGAGGGGCAGAGGAAGGGGAAGAGAAGCAAATGATTGCTTCTCATGTGTGCCCTGACTGGGGATCAAATCTGGGATGTCCACATGCTGCACCAACACTTTATCCACTGAATCAACTGGCCAGGGCTGTTTTGCCTTCTAATTATTATTTTTGTCCCTGCCCCATTAACATAATTAATGATGCTCATACCAGTTCTGGAGCTGAACCAAAAGCTCCAGAGATAGTTTGATCTATCCATTCATCCATCCTTCTATTTATCCATCCATCATCTATCTTTCCGTCCTTACATACATTCATTTATCTATCTATCCATCCATTCTTCCATCATTGTATTCATTCTTCCATCATCCATCCATCCATCCATCCATCCATCCATCCATCCATGCTTCCATCCTTCCATTCATCCATCTTTTCATCTATCCATCTTTCCATTAACTATCCTTTCTATTGTTCACCCTTTCAACCATTTATCCATCCATCCATCCATGACATTTTACTTGACAAATACTGGTTGAGGATCTATGGCATAGATTGCTGGGGATTTAGCAGTGAACAAGACCATTCTGTTTTTGGAGTTTGCAACCTAATATTGGAGAAAAAAATACAAAAACAAATCAACAAATGAATAGACAAGATAGTTTTTAAAAGATTTTATTTATTGATTTTAGAGATAGAGAAAGTGAGAGAGGGGAGAGTGGGAAACACAAACTTGTAGCTTCTCATATGTGCCTTGACCAGGAAAGCCCAGCATTTTGAACTGGTGACCTCAGCATGCCAGGTTGACGCTTTATTCACTGCGCCAGCACAGGTCGGGCACAAGATCATTTTAGATAGCAGTAAGTGCTGTAAAGAGAACAAGATGAGATGGTGTGACACAGAGCCACAGGGAAAGTGTATACTACTTTAGATTGGGTAATCAGGGTAGCCTCTCTGAGAAGGAGTTCAAAGTGGTCAGCCTAGTGACAAAGGGGCAGACCATCCCCCAGCATAGAGGACAGCAAGTGCAGAGGCCCCAAGACAAGAACTAGTTTAGCGTGGCTACACACAGAAAGGGGCATGAGTGAGCTGGGAAAGGACTGTGCAGTGAGGAGTAGGGCTGTGTCTGGGTCAGATTTTAGGAGTGCTGGGGCTGCTGGGAAAACTGATCATAGGCAGGAAGAAGAGGCACGGAGACCAAGGAGGAGATTGTAGTACCTGACATAGTGGCCTTGGGCTGGGGAGGCAGCAGTGAAGGAGGAAGACAGACACTGAGCACATGTGCTATTGATTATCAACGCTGGTTGGTTGTAGGACTCCAAACACTGAGGAAACAAGGATCACCTCTAGATTTAGGACTTGGGGAACTGCATGGCTGGAGGTGGCAAGTAAACACGGGGGAGACCAGGAGAGGAAGAGGTAGCGTGTGCGGCAGGTAGAAATCAAGAGTTCTACGAGGCCAGACTAGGATAGAGACACCTCTTAGGGACCCAGTTCAGTAAATCAGGAGGCACAATGTATGTCTGAAGTCAGCAACCCATCCTGATGAGTGTTTACATTTCAACCATTGTTCACAGTAGTTATTTAATGCCAAAAATTAGGTAGTATCACAGGAAAGAGAATGTGGATGGAAATTTATAGGAGGCTCACACTTCCAGCCCTGGGGCTCTTCAACATTGAGAGTTCTCACAGAGAAGGAACCAGAAGAGTGAGGTGGAGAGGCCAGTGAGTCAGAATGCAAACCCCGAGAGAGGGGTTGGTGGGTGAGTCAACGTCAGCTGAGAGTTAAGGGGTGGTGGACATAGAAGTGAAATCTGGAATGATCAGGTAGAGGCTGTGGGGATACAAGAGGTCAACTGGATTGGAGGGGATTGTGGAGGTGAAGGCAGAGACCATGGAGTGGAGAGGGGGCTGGGAGCTGTAGAGGGATGTGGGGTAGGAGGAGGATTTTTAGAAGAGAAGGTAACAGAGCATGTTTGCTGGCTAGAGGGAGTGATGATTAGAAAGGGAGAACTACTGAAGCGGAAAGGAGAAGGGACCCATTACAGGGGCCAAGTCCTTGCGACTGTAAGTGGGGTGGGATGCAGAGCAAAGGGCATGGCTGACCTCTGGCGGGTGCAGGGACGTTGACAGATCTGGTGGTGGGTGGCTGCAACCACCTCCAAGCCCCATCCCTATAGCAGCCTCCCTGTACCTGAAACAGATAGGTGCTTGCACACCTGAGTCCAATGAGTGAATACATGTGTGAGTGTGTGGATGAGTAAGTGACAAAACAACAGGGCAAATACATTGCATTTTCCACTGCTCTTCCTTGTCCCTCAGAGCCAGCAGCGTTGGCACTGGGTGAGGTAGGGGTAGAGGCATGAGGGCCCTTGCTGTGTAGCCAGCATTGAATTGGCTTCCTCCCTGGGTGCAGTGAAACCAGGGGCTACACTAGAGGAAACAGGGCGGTTCGCATTGTAGGTGCAAGAAAGGGCTGGAGCAGGGTGGGGTCGCTTCCGGGCAGGCTCTCATGGTACAGTGGCCTTGGGCTGATGTCCTCCCTCTCTGGGTAGCAGTCTCTTCACTTGGGAAATAAACAGTTGGATTAGGATCATTCCTTAGTTTTCTTTCTTTCTCCTCCCACCCCTTTGCTCTTTTTCTCCCTCTTTCTTCCCTGACTCCTTCCCTCTCCCCTTCTGCATGTATTTTTTATGAACCTGATTTGAGTTGCACCTAGTCTCACCCCTAAGGAACTTGCGGTGTTGCTGCCCACAGCCAGCTGACACCCTCTGACTCCTCCTCCTCTTCCTTCTCCTCTTCCTCCTCCTCCTCCTCCTCCTCTTCCTCTTCCTCCTCACTTCTATCCCTCTTGTACAAGTGCCTCCTCCTTCTCCTTCTCCTCTCCTTCCTTCTCTTTCTCCTCCTCCTCCTCACTTCTATCTCTCTTGTACAAGTGCCTCCTCCTTCTCCTTCTCTTCTCCTTCCTCCTCTTTCTCCTCCTCCTCCTCACTTCTATCCCTCTTGTACAAATGCCTCCTCCTTCTCCTCTTCCTCCTCCTCCTCATTTCTATCCCTTTTGTACAAGTGCCTCCTCCTCCTCCTCCTCATCCTCCTCACTTCTATCCCTCTTGTGCAAGTGCCTCCTCCTTCTCCTCATCCTCTTCCTCCTCCTCTTCCTCCTCACTTCTATCCCTCTTGTACAAGTGCCTCCTCCTTCTCCTCATCCTCTTCCTCCTCCTCCTCCTCCTCACTTCTATCCCTCTTGTACAAGTGCCTCCTCCTTCTCCTCATCCTCTTCCTCCTCCTCCTCATCCTCCTCTTCCTCCTCACTTCTATCCCTCTTGTACAAGTGCCTCCTCCTTCTCCTCATCCTCTTCCTCCTCCTCTTCCTCCTCACTTCTATCCCTCTTGTACAAGTGCCTCCTCCTTCTCCTCATCCTCTTCCTCCTCCTCCTCCTCCTCCTCCTCCTCACTTCTATCCCTCTTGTACAAGTGCCTCCTCCTTCTCCTCATCCTCTTCCTCCTCCTCCTCATCCTCCTCTTCCTCCTCACTTCTATCCCTCTTGTACAAGTGCCTCCTCCTTCTCCTCATCCTCTTCCTCCTCTTCTTCCTCCTCACTTCTATCCCTCTTGTACAAGTGCCTCCTCCTTCTCCTCATCCTCTTCCTCCTCTTCTTCCTCCTCACTTCTATCCCTCTTGTACAAGTGCCTCCTCCTTCTCCTCATCCTCTTCCTCCTCCTCCTCCTCACTTCTATCCCTCTTGTACAAGTGCCTCCTCCTTCTCCTCATCCTCTTCCTCCTCCTCCTCCTCACTTCTATCCCTCTTGTACAAGTGCCTCCTCCTTCTCCTCATCCTCTTCCTCCTCCTCCTCATCCTCACTTCTATCCCTCTTGTACAAGTTCCTCCTCCTTCTCCTCATCCTCTTCCTCCTCCTCCTCCTCCTCACTTCTATCCCTCTTGTACAAGTGCCTCCTCCTTCTCCTCATCCTCTTCCTCCTCCTCCTCATCCTCCTCTTCCTCCTCACTTCTATCCCTCTTGTACAAGTGCCTCCTCCTTCTCCTCATCCTCTTCCTCCTCCTCTTCCTCCTCACTTCTATCCCTCTTGTACAAGTGCCTCCTCCTTCTCCTCATCCTCTTCCTCCTCCTCCTCCTCACTTCTATCCCTCTTGTACAAGTGCCTCCTCCTTCTCCTCATCCTCTTCCTCCTCCTCCTCCTCCTCACTTCTATCCCTCTTGTACAAGTGCCTCCTCCTTCTCCTCCTCCTCTTCCTCCTCCTCCTCCTCACTTCTATCCCTCTTGTACAAGTGCCTCCTCCTTCTCCTCATCCTCTTCCTCCTCCTCCTCATCCTCCTCTTCCTCCTCACTTCTATCCCTCTTGTACAAGTACCTCCTCCTTCTCCTCATCCTCTTCCTCCTCCTCCTCCTCCTCCTCCTCACTTCTATCCCTCTTGTACAAGTGCCTCCTCCTTCTCCTCATCCTCTTCCTCCTCCTCCTCCTCACTTCTATCCCTCTTGTACAAGTGCCTCCTCCTTCTCCTCATCCTCTTCCTCCTCCTCCTCCTCACTTCTATCCCTCTTGTACAAGTGCCTCCTCCTTCTCCTCATCCTCTTCCTCCTCCTCCTCCTCCTCACTTCTATCCCTCTTGTACAAGTGCCTCCTCCTTCTCCTCATCCTCTTCCTCCTCCTCCTCCTCACTTCTATCCCTCTTGTACAAGTGCCTCCTCCTTCTCCTCATCCTCTTCCTCCTCCTCCTCATCTTCCTCCTCCTCACTTCTATCCCTCTTGTACAAGTGCCTCCTCCGTCTCCGGCGGGGAAGCAGCCCACTGATCCCAGCCCAGCTGTGGAAGCTTTATTTTAGCATCCTCTTACTTAATGGGGAAAGCATAAAAGCTAGCATTCCTTGAGTGTTTCTTACACACCAAGCATGGTGCTAAGCAACTAATATACATTATCTTAGTCCTCAAAAAACCCCAAGAGGTAAGAACAACAATGTGCCCCATTTTGCAGAGGAGGAAACCGAACCTCAGAGAAGTTAAGTAACTTGCCCAAGGTGACACAGCCAGGAAGTGTGAGGTGGCATTTGAGACCAGGCTCGGCAGTGCCAAGCCTCCCTTTAAGGGTCTGGGAAGGAGACCAGGAGCCACCAAGGTGCTTGGTCCCCAACAGCAACCTAGTTCTGAAAGGCAGTTGGACACTGATGGGATCTTGGGGTTGGCAGGAGCCTGGTTCTATCGTGGGGGTCCTAAGAGCAGAAAAGGATTACCTGAAATTTAGAGCGAAGAGCCCCGAAGTTAAATTCTGCTCTGCCACTTACTAAGGTGTGACCTGAGCAACCACTTCACTGGCTCCCCCGGCCCCCTCCCTGTGCGTGGGCAGCACTGGCGGGAGCTTCCCGGGAGGGCTGGGAGGATATGGGATGTAGCCTGTGCAGAAATAGCAGTAGTGTCTGTCTGCTTGACTTTGTGGTTATTCAAGGGCATTCTTAAGTAATTTCTTCTGTAAATATTTTTGTAAAGCCAAGAATCCACCCACGGAGAGAAGTGATCTGTTATTCTGTATAAATTCATGCACCGAGTTTGCTTGGAGTGGCAGAATTGGGATGGGACAACAAACCCTCAGAGCAGGTCCCAGGACAGATTCCTCCAGAGGCTGATGTCTCCAGGGCTTCCCCAGCCTCTCCTTCCCTCCTCCTCAGCTCCCCAAGCCCCACATCCCCCTCGCCCTCAAGCATACCCAGGGAGGCTGAGCCGCTCAGCATACTGACTGATTCCGTCAATGGCGTCCCTCTTGCTCCCTACCCTGGGGACCCTCCTGCAGAAGACCCTCCACAGAAGGTCTGGGGAGTAGAAGTGGTTGGAACCTGGGCCCTGGACTCACAGCTCCCAGACTCCACTGAACCCTCTGGTTGTGTGAGCAGAAGCAAATCCCTAGACCTTAGTTCTTCACCTGGAAAATGGGCATAATAAGAACAAGCCGTGCACACCCTCTCCCCACCCCAGCCCCACACCTGTGCTCCATCTGACCCCTCACCTGTGTGCCTCCAACAGGAAGTGAATACTCTGGCAATGCCTACGGCCACACCCCCTACTCCTCCTACAGCGAGGCCTGGCGCTTCCCCAACTCCAGCTTGCTGAGTAAGTCCCTCCGGGCCCCCAGGCCCTCTGCTGTGCAGGGCAGGTGGGGTGCAAGGCAGGGCCAAAGTCATCTTCAGCCTGGGAGGCCCCGGTTAGACGAGGGCCAGGTGTTATTCAGAATTCG
The DNA here is from genome assembly GCF_036850765.1 of Saccopteryx bilineata. Taxonomy (NCBI): domain Eukaryota; kingdom Metazoa; phylum Chordata; class Mammalia; order Chiroptera; family Emballonuridae; genus Saccopteryx; species Saccopteryx bilineata. The sequence continues at coordinate 148,147,510 of NC_089492.1, read as the reverse complement.
AGCAGGAAGGCAGTATGCCAGGTTGTGGCCAGGTTATTTGGGGAAGGAGGCAGAAAGAAGATGTATCTGCACCATTCTCTTTCCCCCTGCCTGAGGCCGTGTCTATGAGATCCTTCTTTTGAGTAGGATCCAGGGCGCAGGCGTTGAGAGGGCCAAGGTGGGTTAAGAAGGATCAGAGTGGATGCCCCGCTGTCAGGGGCTCAGTCCAGCAGCAGCCAATACTGTGGGTGTCCACACAGTGCCTGCAGCCCCTGCCTGGAAGTGTGCTGGCAGCACCGAGTCCCATCTGTTGCCCACATTAGCCATCTAGGTGGCTCACGATGCAGCAGCAGACCCTTCCCAGAAGCCCTCTGTTCCACCACAGCCCTGAGGTTGGCTTGAGGTGCGGACAGCCTTCAAACTCAGGTCCAGAGAGTGCCCTGCAGACTATCTGCACCCTCTCGCCTGGGCCTGGAGTGCCCTGCGGGGAGAGTGTCTGCACCCTCTGGCCTGGCCCCATAAATGAGGCCAGGAAACCAAGCCCCATAAATGAGGCACTGGAGGTAGCCCACTCGGTCTCCCTGAGTGATGACCTTGAGCCAGCCTGGGCCAGGGAGGAGCAATGGTGCGAGTGTGGCCGGCCCCGCAGGCATCATCGCGGGCCTGAGAGGACCATCTGCTTCCCAAGACTCCCCTCTCCTCCCGTTACTTCCTGGGACTCCAGAAATGGCTGGGAGGGTGGCTGACCAGGGCTCTCTGTTGGCCACATGACTTCCACTCCACGCCACCTTTCTGTGCAGCTTAGCCAGAGAGGCTAAGGGCGCTGGGAGCGGAGATGTGCAGTCACCTCCCTGCAGAGCCACCCCATGGGGGCCCACAAATGCACAGCCCCCTGGGCCGGTCAAGACTTTAACTTCTCTGGTTTGGAGGAGAAAGATTCTGTGACCTCGCACAGTTTGGACAAAGCTGAGGGACCCCAGTGACTGCCCCCCATGTGTGTGGTTCTCGGGGTTCCAGATGTAACTGCTTGCTGTCACCCTCTCTCTGAAACGAGGGTGTTGAAGGTCACAGTAATCATGGTGGGAGGAACAAGAAGCCACCTTCTCATTCTGGCCAGAAACTCAAAGGTGAGGTCAGAGAAGGAGGAAAGAGACTGGAGAGCAGTTAATCTTTGATGATCAGATAGGCCAGGGGAATAAATGATTAACCTGTGCTGTCTTTAAGGTTAGCAGATGCCAGGGAGGCTATGGTGCAATTTCCCCTTCTGACCAGCAGTGTTGTTTGTTTGTTTTTTGATGTGTGCAGGTTCCCCATATTATTACAGTTCCACATCAAGGCCGAGCGCTCCACCCACCACTGCCACGGCCTTTGACCATCTGTAGTCGCCATGGGGACAGTGGGAACGCCGGAGCAGCAGGAGGACTGGGTCTGGGACAGGCCCCAGAGAGCCACAGAGAGGAATCTTTATTTATTACATGAAAGTAACCACAAGTTCAGCCTCGCAGGTCACACTCCCTGTGTGGTTGACTTAATGAACCATGAAACACTGGACGGCGTTGGAGAAGGCCAGACTGTCCTCCAGATTCCTCTGTGAGGGCAGCAGTCCCAGGAGGAGATGTCCTATCCTGAGACACCAAACTGGAGGAGCGGAGGAGCGTGGCGAGCAGAGGGAGCAGCGGGGAGCTTGCAGGGATGGCAGATGGGGCCACAGCAGACATCAAGCCCCGGGTGCCTCGGTGGCTCCACCATCAACGCGCTCGCTTTAGAGATCCTGGGTGGTTAGCACTTCCATCCAGCTCATGAGTCACAGCCGGTGCGAAAGCTGTCCCCAGAGCCACCCTGAGGATCACTCCCACTGAGCTGCCCCAGAGTTGACGCTTACCTTCCACCCTTTGACCAACCCTGTCAGCCCCTCCTGCTCCTCCCTCTCAGCCACGGGCTGAGGGCTGGGCCCAGTCACCAGGCAGCTCCACCCAGCGGTTAGGGGACTTCCTTCTGCCTGCTGCTGCGATGCTGTGGCACCCAGCTTCTGTTCATTGTCAAGTGCAGCTCACCCCAGAAACCAGCCTCTCACAGCTGCAGACAGACATTCCCAAGGGCCTGGTGCAGAGCAGGCAGAGCTGCTGGGACCCCGTCCCTCCCCACAGCCCTGCCTGGGCCTGAGCCCCTGCTCCGAGGAGGCCTGCTGCCACCCGAGCCAAGCCAGAAGCAAGATGCGGGTTCCCGCGGCACCTGCAGCTCCTGCCCCCCGGCCTGACTGTAAATACCGTCAATGCAGCTCTGCGTGGGTCGGGCTCCCTCTGTCCACCCAGACCGTGGCCTCTCAGTGAATTGTCTCCCTGCCATGTTGGGCTTTTCTCCTCAGTGCTTCTTTCTTTTTTAAAGACCACCACCATTGCCGCTAGACCCAATAAACCATTACTCTGTTCCAGGCTTCAGGGTTGACTGGGGCAGAGGCACTGGCACGGGCTTTGTCCCAGGAACCTCAGGCCCAGTGGACAGTGAGCTCACTTTGGGGCTGGGGTTGCAGAAGGCCATCTAATGCTCAGGAGCCCCGACTCAGCCCTCGTGTTCTCGCTCCGCCCTAACACATTTACTGACAGGCACAGCACCTGGCCCATGCTTTACTGTCTCCAGCTCTGAGTAAGTGCGAGAATAAGATAAGCACACAGCACAGTCCCGGGCCAGTCGCAGACTTCCCGTAAGTGTTGCTGTTGTTAGCAGAAGCCAGAGTTAGTGGGGAGGTTAGTGACCCCTGTGGGCATAATTGTCCATAAGAGTACCCCTGTGACCCCGTGGTATGAGGGGAGGGCCGTACAAAGACGTGTGCTGGGAGCTGCTGACCCAGGCACAGTGTGGAGGCCTCAGATCAGTGAAGGTGGGACCAGCCCCATTTTACATGTGGGCAGACTGAGGCTCAGAAAAAATGAAACCAGAGGGGGGAGGCGATGGATTCAGTCATGTTCTTTGATCGTAAGTTCAGCACTTTCACCCAACACCATGGAGCCCTGTCTGGCTGCCAGAGTGTCTTAGACTCAGGGAAGCCCTGGAGAGGTGTGGGTGACAGTGCCAAGAAGTAGGGAGACGCCCGCGGGGACACTACCTTTTTTTTTTGTATTTTTCTGAAGTTGGAAACAGGGAGGCAGTCAGACAGACTCCCACATGCGCCCAACCGGGATCCACCCGGCACGCCCACCAGGGGGAAATGCTCTGCCCATCTGGGGCGTCGCTCTGTTGCAACCAGAGCCATTCTAGCACCTGAGGCAGAGGCCATAGAGCCATCCTCAGCACCCGGGCAAACTTTGCTCCAATGGAGCCTTGGCTGCAGGGGGGGGGGGGGGGGACAGAGAGGAAGGAGAGGGGGAGGGGTGGAGAAGCAGATGGGTGCCTCTCCTGTGTGCCCTGGCCGGGAATTGAACCCGGGACTCCTGCACATCAGGCCGACGCTCTAACACTGAGCCAACCGGCCAGGGCCGACACCACCTTTTGAGCAATGTTGGAGAACAAGGGAGCATGTACCATGGTGGTTGCAAGGGCTCAGACCCCAACAGGGTGCCTAGTCTGCCAACAGCTCTCTGCTGCCTACTTGGACCATCTCTATGTAAGACCCTGGAATGTGCAGGGATGTGTGGTGGACTCAACAGCTGGACAGACAGCAGCTGAGGCTGAGTCAGATGAAAGAGGGTTCCTTACCCCACACACCCAGCATCTGGGGACTCCGAGGCTGGGAGGGCAGAGGCTAAGGGACAGGAGAGGCCAGGGATGCTCACCAAAGATGGCATGGAGCCACAGGTCGGGGGGCGCTTCCATGGAAGAAACCAGGCCCATCTCTTCCCAGGGGACCTGAGATGAGGCTTGTCCTTCAATGGCAGGGCTCTCTCTCCCTCTGGCTACAAGCCTGGCACTGGGACTGAACCCTATATATCTGAGATTCCTCGTGATCCTGAACATCTGGGCTCCTGAAGCCCTAAGACAGCCCCTGGCTCTGGGGCCATAGTAAGCTCCCAGCCAAGATTCCCTTTGAGAGACTGGGTGCAAGGGAGCCTTCTGGGCCATCAGAACACTCGTGCCTCTGGCTGACCTCTCCAACCCCCGAATGACAAAGGCACGGGGCTGTGTGTGCTGTGAGTGACTATGGTTCCGACCTGCCTTCCTTTCTCTGAGGTGGGACACTGCCCAGAGGAGTGCCGGTGAGTGTGGGGCTAAACGCAGTGGGTCAGATATTCTGTTCATGGTCAAACCATGGGTCCCTTTGTGGACTTGGGAAATGCAGTCATTAATGTATTGGAAGAGAAACGACTTGAGGTGCTTGCTGTTGGGAGAAGCTGAAGTGGCACATGAGGGCACAAGAAAAAGATCTGAGGAGAAAGCAAGGAGGACAGAGGGGACCGCAGATGCTGAGCTGGAAGCCACTTTCTTGGGACTGTGGTGGCAGGGAGGGAAGAATCATGCAGCTCGCGGCAAGGGGCTGGTTGACTGCACAGCAAGGTCAGTCCTTGGTTCTCTGAAGACATATTGGACCAGTGTGTTGGCAAAAGAATTTAGGGGGCAGCATGGGCCTGAGGCATCCCCACGGCATGGAAGGCCCAGCCTCACCCACATCCCCCCTCACCCCACACACCAGAACAGTCCCTTTTCTGCCTGTGTGGACAGGCCGCCTCCACTTTACACACTGTCTCCCTGGCCGTCACACCCATTGTTCCTCTCTAGGCCCCTGCCCTCCTTGCACCAGCTGGGCAGACCCTGTACAGTGGGAGACAGAGCAGCTCAAACCTTACCTGGGCCTGCCAGGTGGGAGCACAGCCCATCTTTCTAAGGTGGGCTGCAGCTGCTGAGACTCTCTGCTTTGCAGGCTGGGTACGGGGGCAGTTGGGAGTCCTACTTCCGAGTCCAGCTGCTCCCCTCCCCTCTCCAATATTCCTGCTGTAAGTTCTTACTAAAGAACATGAATTTCCTGCTCCTCCTTGCCAGGGACACACTGGGCCCTGGACAGCCTCAGGCAGGGAGTGGGCACTGCGGCCCGCAGAGGGGCCTGCTGAGGGTCCCCCTCTCCTCCTGCTTCCTCCCCTCGCACATCCTTCCTACACATGCACCAGGTCTTCCTGAGGTGACTCCTGGGGTCCTTGTCCTGGGGTGGCTGACACCCAGTGGCTTGAGGAGTCCCTCCTGCCCTCCATCCCCCACTTACCTGCCCCTCCCCCACCTCCCATTACCCTCAGAAGTCATGACAATCCATCACAGAACTAGTGTCTTTCTGTTTGCAAAACTTGTCCACATCCATGTTCCACATCTGATTCAGGACATTAGACCCCGTTTGCATTTGGAAAACTGAGAGCAAGAGATGACCTTTTCAAGGTCATTCAGAGGAGCTGGGACTACAGCTGAATCTTCACCCTCACCTAAGCCCTCCAATGTCTGGACTGGCCAGGCTCCAGCGAGGCCTGAGGCTTTTGGCTTTCGGGGAGGGGCAGCTCCTCACTCCCAGCACTGTGCGCAGGCCTGGACGAGTGCCCGGAGGAGTGCCAGGTCCACCCTGCTTCCTGCTGTCCTTGGCCCCAAGCCTCCCCTCTCCAGCCTTTAGGTCACAAAGCACTTCCACCTGAAGGTCTGATGTTCCTGTGTCCCAGGCTGGGTCTTCTTCACACAGGAGTGGCCAGCTAAGCTGACCTCGGCTGTGATTCTGGTCAAAACAAGGGTCTCCCGTCCCACAAAAGGGACTGACTTCCTCTCTTTCACCTCCTTCTCTTTCCTTTTCCCTCTTTTAATTTCCTATTCCAGTCCCTCTTCTGCGGTGTCCGAAGCAATCATTCCTTTTGCCACAGTCAGAGAGAGCCTGTGTCTCCCGGGTGTGGGGAGGGCCCAGAGGCCTGGCACATGATCAGGAATGCCCCTCCATCCCCTTCTCTTGGCTTCTTGTTGTTCTCATTACCTTCTTCTCTTCCTCTGGCTCCCTTGGGGACTGAAGACTCCAAACTGGGGGCCATTACTTGCTGGTGGCGGAGACCCCTCCCTGCCCCCTCACACATGCACACACTACTATTAACCCACCCTGTCTCTAAGCCTCTCCAACAGCGCCAGGGCCTGCTCCCTGGAAGAAGCTGAGCTTCAGGCAAGGCCGGGCCTTCCAGTCAGCATCCTCTGTGGACATCACCCTCTCTCCTACTCTTTCTGGGCTGCAGACACCACATCCCAGCTGAGGAGGGGCTTCCTGGGGATATGGGGCAGGGGCGGGTGTCCTGGGGGTGGGAAGTGGGCGCTGGGTGCCGAGGGAGGTGGGCCCAGCTCCTCCATCTGTGCCCGTGGCAGCCGGCCAGGCTGGGGAGTGAGGCGCTGCCTGCGGCTCTCCCGGGGAAATGTCATTTCCCGCGAGTGAAGCAGACTGTGCAGCGTGGAAATTGGCTCTTTTCTGAGCGAGCTCGGCTGCTGTGGAGTTGGCGGGCTGGGCCGCGGGAAGCCGTGCTGGCCCCTGGAGTGCTCTGGGAGCAGCCATGTGCTGAGAACTCATTAGGGATAAATCACACCAGCACCAGCAAGGAGCCAACACCCCCACCATGCCCAGGACCCCCCACTTCCACCTCATCCCCCAAGCCAAGGCACCTCCCCTGTCACAGAGCCTGGGCCATGTGTCGAAGTCAGACACAAGACACCTGAAACCCAGGAGCCAGCCTGGAGGAGAGACTATGCACTTACAAATAAATTTTGCTTTGTTTGTTTGCTTTTTTGGAGGGTAGGTGGTCATTGGTAGCAACTTAACTGACAGCAAAGGCCATGCTAGGAGCCTGGACGGGGAGCTCACCATCCTGCCACCTCCTATCCCACCACCCTCGCCGCCTTTCACACCTTCTCCTGCTTCCTGGGCCCCAGAGGGGAGGCCCAGCTGTGCCCCATAGCCCCCTACATCTACCCCCTGAGAGATGAGAGGCCCAATCTAGCCCCCTGGTCCCCAGGGGCCTCAGGGCAGCAGACAGGAAGTGTCCGCGGGGATGAGCACCATCTGAACAGAAACTCATCACCCACTGGAGGGAAGGAGGAAGGGCAGCTCCTGATGGACCGTGGAGGGGTTACTCCGCCTGCCATTCCTGGGACTGAGCTGGGGGTCATTGGAGCCTGCTAGTTATTGTCATCACAACCAGCCCTGGGCGTAAGGTCATCATCTTTGTTCTCCATCCCGGTGCTCCAGCGCCTGGGCCTGGACCCTGTCACCCCTCACACACGCACACACTGAGCCTTCTGGGACCCTCAGTTTCCTCAGCTGTGAAGTGTGAGCTCAGACCAGGATGACTTCCAGCCTGAGTGCTGTGACTCCACAGTCACCTGGGTCAGTGAGAGGCAAGGCAGCCTCATCTGACTGTTCAGGTATGAAGCCCGCTTTCTCCCAGGTTCCCAAGGTAATTTTCCTCTAAACCATAGGCAAAAACCATGTTCTCACATTTGGAATCCGGCTCTGTGAGGGGTGGGGGTGAGGGCTCTGGGGTCCTCCTGCCTCAGCAGCCGCCGGGCTATAGCCAGGTGCCTGTAGGTTTCCAGCAGCGCAGACACAAGGGTCCACTGGCCATAGTTCACACAGGCCAGGCATGAGAATTCACATTCATTCATTCAGAACCCTTTCAGAAGCCACCTACTATGTGCCAGACCCTGTCACAGGCACCCAGAAGAAAATAAGATGAGCCCAATTGGATTACCCTTCCACTACCACAAAAAAATAAATCAAAAACAGAACAAAAAATCCTCGGAGCTTAGAAATGAGACTCATGAAAGTCACTCACAGAGCAAAGTGAGAGAGGGATGACAGGCATCAGAGGAGCAACAGAAAGTGCTGTTAGGGGTCAGGTGATATTTGCAAAGCCCCTCCTGCCCCAAGAAGCACCATCAGGAACCAACCACGAGCCCTAAGCCCAGAGTCAACCACTCCTCCCGGGAAAGGGCTCCCCACCACCCCCCTGTTTCTGTGTCACAAGGAGGGTGAGCGGGGTGGTAAGCAAGGCGAAGCAAAATGTACCATCCTTCCCACCCCTCTTCCACTCCACTGCAGCCGCTGCCGTGGGCACCCAGAGAAGTGCCTGACCCCGAGGGCCTGGGCCTTCCTCAGAACTGCTGCTTTGCTCAGAAGCTAGTGGGGACCGGGAGTGGGTGTCCCGGGCCTTAAAACAGACCAGACGCTGCCCCTCCCTACATGATCTGGGCTGGTCCCCCTTCTTCCCACTGCGGTACCTTTCTCATGAGGCTGGGACCAGCCCAGCCATTTGACCAAGATCCAAGGAGCTGGAGGGAAGAGAGGGGGATGAGGGTCCTGGGCGGACAGGGTGGGAGTGAAGCCCAGGCCAGGAGGCCGGGGCGTGGAGGTGGAGGCTGCACGGCTGTGAGTTCTAGGTGTTGGCTCTTCCTCCCTATCACCTCCGGCTCAGGGGTGGTGACAGTGGTACAGGACCGGGACAGGCTTTGCCTCTCTGATGTCTTCCTCCATCTACATTCCCTGTAGCTCTGCTTGGAGGGTGGAGGGAGGGCCTGGGGACTGAAACCCAGTGGAGGGGAGCAGGTGCTTTCCCAGGCAGCCTGCCCAGGGTGGGAGCTGGGGGTGGGCCCAGACCCCAGCCAAGGCTCAGGGCCCATCTGAGCATGTCACCCGCTAAGGAGGAGCTGAGACGGGGGAGGGGAGGGCGGGGAGGTGAATAAATAATAGGAAATAAAACTTCATGAAGCAGAAAATAAAAGGCAGATTATACAGATGTGGCAATTTGAAGGATCATTGCCTCTGTCCTCTTTTTAACTGCTGCATCTGGAGCTTTGAAGCAGCTTACCCTCTCCCTCCGCCTGGCTGGAGGCCCCCCCGGGCCAAGGCACGCTTGGGGACAGCACCTCCACCACTGAGCTGCTGGCATCTCCTAGTCCCATGAGATGCTGCCAGGCCCTACACGGGCCCGCAGCGCCAGAGTGGGTCCAAGGTGGGCCGGCGAGGCCCTGAGCAGGTGCGCCGTGGCTGTGTTTGTGTGAGGGAGGGGCGCGTCCCGGAGACAGCAGAGTGTGGGTGAGGACGGGGTGGGCTATGGGCAGTGTGGACAGGGCAGGCATGACAGAACGGAGCCTGGATGGTGAGGAACAGGGTGAGGATTTGAGTGGCAGGAGGGTACTTGCTAAGGGGTTGGCTGAGGCCTAGCTGGATGGAGGTGTCTGGGCCTCTTTATCTTCGTGCAGGCGGCTTCTCTCGTCCTCATCAAAATTCATTTGTTAAGCCCCAGTTTGACACTGTGCCAGGTGCTATCTAAATAGACATGGTCCTTGCCCTTAAGGAATTTACAGCCTAAGACACACACACACTGACATTTTGTTTATCTTGTTTTAAATATTAATGTATTCCCCACCTTGTCCTAGAAAGGGCTAGAGACAGCTCACAGGAAATGCACGCAGCGAGTGAGTAAAACAGGAAGAAGAAACAAAGCATTGGGATCCAGGAGACATGCAGCAAGTGGTCTGTGGCCTGAGTGGCCACTGTGGAGCAGTACGTGGACCTTGAGTCTCTTAGTGGCCAGGTGAAAGGCCTGCCCAGTCACTCATCTGGTCTATTTGCTGGACAAGAGTCATGCCCGTTCTGCATGTCTCTCCCAACCCTGCCCATCACACAAGACAGGGACAAAGAAATCAGAACAGAATCTTCTACCTGACACCAGAGGTGAGGTGAAGACCTGCCTGGTCTGTCTCCTCACCATCCTGGTGTGTTGTCTTTCAAAGCAATGGGCAAACCCGCATGGCGTTCTTATAACAAACAGGGAGTCAGGAGGAGATGAGGCTAAGTTCAGACTGAGGTATAATCAGCACATCCGTACAGAAATTGATCGCCTCCAAGAAGACTCGTTGAGGAGTCACGTCCTGCAGATAGAACTCCAGGTCTGAAGTTCAGAGAAGAGATGAGGCAGAAGGCTTAGATCAGGAGAATTCCCAGGAATTTCCCAGGCCCGGCAGGCAGCCTGACCTTGTAGAAAGGCTGAGTTCAAGGGTGGAGGAACCAGAGGAGGAAGAAGATAAACATGCAAGTAGAAGAGAACAGGGAGCACAGGCGTGCAGGGTCCGAGGTGAGGTAGAGCTGGAGGCTCACGGTTTTCTGCCCCAGGTGTCAGGCCCTCGGCAGAGCTCTGCGGATGCAGTGGATGCCAGACTGCCTGACCCCCCTTCTGGAAGTTTCTGTTCTCCTGGGAGCAGAGAGGGGAAAGGTGGGGAGGGTGGAGAGGGATACAGGGAGTCACAGACCAGCTGTGATGGGGAATAACTGGGAAGGACTCAGGGAAGCTTCTCTTCCCCTCTTAGTAAGACTTAGAATTTCTCCACAGCTGGTCCCAGTCCCATCCTTTGGGGAGTGTGCCTCCACCTCACCCCACTCCCATCTCAGAGGCAGGTTCTGATTACCTGAAGCCCTTGGCCCCACTGATTGGCTCAGAGATGAGCCATGGCCCAGGCAGGCTGCTCACAGAGACTATTCCTGGACTTGAGTTTGCACTCTCCAAGGAGCAGATATGCTCTGTGTGCTGGATCTGCACCTAGAAAGGGGGGGGGGGGGCTCTTGGGAGCTGTTGGGCCATCTTGGTACCAGCCTCTTAAGCCTGGAGGTGGAGCCCAGGGAGCTCCCCTAATCCAGATACAGATCACCAAGTTATGGGAGCCATTCAATGTCCTTTCCTGCTAAAGTCCATTTGACTCAAGACTTGTGACTTGTATCATTCAGGCAGGAAGAGCCGTGTGCAAAGGCCCAGCCTCACAGAGGACTCACATGAATGTGGGCAGAGCCCGAGCCCAGCCCAGAGGAGGGTGGGTCCGTGAAGCGAGGCCAGAGAGGCTGAGGCTGCGTACTAATAGCTAATTTGCTCTGGTTTTCTTCGGCACCAGGCATTGTTCTCAGGTGTTTACGTGCGTAACTTCACTTAACCCTCTAAAGACCCTGTGAGGAAGCAGTGATATTCCACTTTATAAAGTAGCAAATGGGAACACAGGAGGCCAGGTAACTGTCCCCTGGTCAGATAAGGGAGAGCTGGGACTTGCTCTCAGGCAGTCGACTCCAGGACCTATGCCAAGGCCATGTCTTGTGCAGGTCAGACAGGTCATGTGGCCCACGGACCAAAGATTATTGAGGGGAGGAGAATGAAGGTTAAGAAGACACTGAACTGGATGATTGGGGTCACCAATGGCATTTAGGGAGGGGTAGGGTGGAAACCAGTTTGCAATGTGTGTATGGGAGCCAGTAGCCAGGTAAGTGAGGGAAACATCTGGATCGGCATTTTTTTCTGATGGTGATGCTTGAATGTGTTTGCAAGGCAAGATAATGAAGGGGGTATAGATTAGGCCCTAGGATCCAGCCAGGACCCCTGAGGGAGACAGGTCATGGTGGGCAGAGTAGCAGGTGGGTTATGTGTGGGCTCAGGGGAGGGGTCAGTCTCAGGAATGCAGAGAGTACCTTTCCCTCCAGGGAAGGGAGGAGGAAGGGACAGGTGAACGTTTGAGCTACAGTTCATGGTGAGGGACACAGCTTTCAGAAGAGGGGAGACTAGTGGGTGCCTCAGGGTTGCAGGGAGCTGGGCTGCAGAGTGTGTGTGTGTGTGGGGGAAGCACAGTGTAAGGCAGGGAGGGCTGAGGCCAGATCCTGAAGGACCTCCCATGAAGCCCCGGAGTGTGGTTTTAACAGCAAAGGGACACGCTCACAGCTTGGAGATAGCCTGGGAGCCTTGATTTAAGAAGTCAGGATGGCCTGAGTGATTACAGCCAACCAGCAGGGTCTCAATATGGCCTGCAGATGCTCTGGGCTATTGGTGCAGCTCTTCTGTAAGTTTGAAGTGAAAAATAAAAGGAGGAAAGGAAGACAATGGCCTGGAACCTTGTGACATGACAATACCACATCTGGCCCTCCTCCTCCCTCGCTCTCCCAACCACCCCCCTGTGCCCCAAGTCCTCACAGGTCTGCTGAGTGCCATGCTGTTCCTGACGGCTCCCCACACTGCCCTCTGCTCTCTTCTGGAACCTGCGCCCTCCCCTCCTGCAGAGATAGACAAGCCATGGCCCATGGGGAAGGAGGGTGAGGAATCAAGGCAGACGTAGGCCTGTGAGTCTGACCTGCCCCACACCCAGAATTGAGGCTGTTTTCACTTTTGTGGTCTCCTGGAACAATTTTGTAGAGAGCTCTAGGCTGTCCCCATAAGGTTCCAGAAACCTTTTCCCTGTCAGCTGCAAGATGATGTCAAAGTCCTTAAACTTTGCACGGTAGAGACATGTCTGAATGTGGGAGGCCTAGCCTGGACCACTCCTGGTTCTGGCGATAGCAAGACACTGACTTCCTGCTACTAGTGAGCCCAGTGCTGCAGCAGACACCTGGGCCAAGAAGCCAGGAAGATGCAAGCCTGCCCCCCCGTGACCACCTTCCATAACTGCAGCCCAACAACCCAGTCTCCAGCCCACAGGCCTCAGGCAGTGTGGTCTGGGCACCGTCCCCTGGTTCTGCAGACCTCGTGTGCCCAACTGAAAGGGAGGTGCCAGTTCTACATTAGCTGAGAAGTAACAAGTGTTACATACGTGCGCACGTGCAGACAAACCTCTGCCTTTCATTTTGGTTTTAGAAATACGGATACGTGTTCAGTGAGGTCAAATTGCCTGACCTGCGGTGGCGCAGTGGATAAAGCGTCGACCTGGAAATGCTGAGGTCGCCGGTTCGAAACCCTGGGCTTGCCTGGTCAAGGCACATATGGGAGTTGATGCTTCCAGCTCCTCTCCCCCTTCTCTCTCTCTCTCTCTCCTCTTTAAAATGAATAAATAAAATAAAAAATAAAATAAGAAAAGTGAGGTCAAATAACTCATTCAAGGCCACCTAGCTTGAATGTCAGTCCTGAGCCAAGTCACGTCCACCTGACACCAGGCTTCTACCTCAATAACATGGGACAATCGGACTTGGCTGTGCTATTCCCTGCATTGCACAGCAGTCACCCAGGGGCCTAAGGGGTGCACGTCCACACCCGGGCTCTAAACCTACTGAATCAAAGCCCTGGGCCAGGTGGGAAGGGGTCTTCAGCTCGCCTCCACCGCAAGAGTGTCTCTGTGCTGACAGCTGGGAGCCACAGGGCAGAAATGTTACCTCTGGGAAAGTCAGGGACATGTTCCATTTATTTCTGAGTTCCTTAGTACTGGCCCATGAAATATGGCCAATATTATTTGTGAAATAAATAAATAATGAGTGGGTGAACACATGATTCTGAGGTCCCCCCAGTGACAGTTAGTAAATGTGTGAGTCCTGCACACAAACAGAGTGTTCTACACACATGCCAACACACACACATACACATATGTACACACAGACACATACGGGCGCACGGACACCCTCGCAGACATTCATACGCCTGCGGGAAGGAGGGGACACAGCCTGACAAACGGCAGGTGGCCCCAGCTGCCCTTCCCCTCCCACACACACTCATGTGCACCTCTGTCTTCACTGGCCTGTATTTATTGCACACCCATTGGGTGTATGGCTCAGCACCAAGCCCTGATCAGACACCTCTGGTGGCCCCCAAGGGCCAGCCCCACTTGGGGGAGTTCCAGGCCACAGGGCTGGTTACAAGCATGGACTCCGGGAAGAGGAAGCCCGCCCGGCAGGAAGGCTGGGCAGGCAGTGCATCAGCCAGCAGGCAGCGAGCGGGCAGCACAGAGGCCCCTCTTGGCGGGCAGCCTGTGGGGATACTTGGCTGAACAGAGACAATGGTGGCTGCTCCTCCAGCCCAGCCTCCTTTCCATGGGCACAGCCTCAGATCCGTGACTGTCCCGAACTGCCCTCCCACCCCTACCCCAAGAACAGACCCAGGTGGGAGCAGCCAGATGGCAGCTCAAGGGGACTTCCCAGGGAGGGTGGCGTCCAGCAGGGGCCTGGAGCTTAGAGGCCGGAAGTGTGGGAAGGGATCCAGACCTCCACAGGGATCTTCAAACTCTCCTCAGTGCAGCTCCTGCTGAGAGCCCCCAGCACCACCTGCCCTCAGACCCCCGGGGGGTGGGGCTTCTTCCTGCCTCCCCTTGCCCAGGCATCCCCAGAGCTCTGGAGCTCCCACCACTCTAGGGCCGCTGGCTCTGCTCTGTTGATTACCAATTGGGCGTAGGGGGCGGGGCACTCTCTCTTGCCTGGTGCAGAACCCACTGGAGGGAAGAGGAGACAGAGGCACAGGCCTCCCTGGCCCTGTCGCCTGCCTGCCCTGGCTTGAAGGCTGCTGGCAGGGGCCTGGGTGACCCTGCTCCCTCGCTCACAGGAGGCCGGCTGGGGTCTTCCAGGGCCTCTCCCAGCAGGTATCCCAGAGCAAAACCATCCCCAGGGCATGACTGCCCGGAAGCCTCTGCTGTCCCAGGCTCTCTCCTGGAAGCTCACTGAGTTCTGATCCTGGAACAACTGAACTTCCCCAACTCCAGGCAATGGGGCACCCTGGGTTTTTGAGGAGAGGAGAGTGACACGGAACTCTGAAAGTGGAGCCAAATCTCTGTCCTCCCTCTTTCTTCAGGAGTGGCCAGGGACTGGGGCGGCCAAGGATCTGCCATGGGGTGAGGGGGTTGGCAGAGCAGTATTTGGAAAGCTCAGAGAGACAGGTTGTCCTCCAGCAGTGGAAGAGGGGCCTTATCTCATCATGAGGCCACTAAAATGGGCTCCCCACAGGGCATCCCAGGCCACCCCAGAGCAGGGGGTCAAGATCTGTGATGTGACATGCTTCATAGCTGATGGCGGTTCCGCTTGGGGATAATCTTTCGGTAGGTTCTGCGCTCTGAGATGTTACGCTTCACCTTGGCCGTATTGGGGGCCTCATCCTGGTGCAGAGATGGGCTCGAGTGGGACTTCTTCAGGCTGGGCTTGGGCTCCTGGGTGCTGCCAGCTTCCCTCCCCAACTGCTTTTCCCACAGGTCCAGGTCATCTGAGGGGCAGTGCAGACGGGCCACCAGCAGCTGCACGTACATCTCATAGCGGGTTTTCTGCAACACACAGGCACCCCACCTCAGCACTGCCTGGCTTAGGTGGGGAGGATGCTGGAACCATGAGGGATATACAGTTTACATGTCTGAAGCTATGGCAACAAAAATTTTTACAGAGAGAGGGTTGAACCAATAGCTAGCATCTGTATTGCACCTGCAACCAACCATCACAGGACAGGAGCAGCATGCTAGAGCCCTGCCATGTCTGGAAGGTGTTACAGAGCACTGGACAGCCAAGCTGTCCTAACAGCCGACACTGTGTCGTGCAGTACCTGTCCTCGCCCAGACGCCGAAAGATCTGTGACCCTGTGGGCAGCACTGCACACAAACAGCTCACATCTGCGCTGAACCCAAGTTGAGTCTGAACAGCATTTTAACAAGTCGGCATCTGGAAATCATGATGCTAACAGCCCCCCATCTGCTCAGCACTCCGGAGGCCCCTGTGATCTGCACCTCCAGACAGGGTTCTATTTGCTCAGTGCTTGCCTACCCTTCATCCAGGAGGCTCTCAGCTCAGCCTGGGAGCGGGGTGGGGTACACATTGCTTTCCCTGCTTACAAAGAGGGACAGGGGGCCTGGGAGGGCCAGTGGCTGCTAAAGAGCCTGCCGGCCACTGGCGGGAGAGGCTGGGATTCTGCAGGCAGACCTAGGTCCTGTCGGCCACCCCCGGGCCTCTGGGAAATGCTGTACTCACAGCCATAGATGCAACATCGAGCCAGAGGGATGGCTGGGAAGGGACAGGGCAGCACAGGGGCCCAGAGCACAGCCAGCAGGCAGCACCGACTCTCATTCCTCTCGTCTCTGCCTTTGGACATCTCTGACCCCTTGTCGTCCCACTGGCCCTCACCTACCCTGGCTGCTCAGCTCCTGGAATGTGCACCGATGTCAGGCCAGAGCAGAATTTGGGTGAGTGGGTGCGGGGTTAAAACATTTTGGATCGATCATAGAGCCTAAGACCATAAATGATGGGAGCAGCATGCATATTTACCAGGTTCAGTCAAGTAATTTGATTTTTCCATGCCTCAGTTTCCTCATCTATAAAATGATGAGGAAACTGAGGCATAGTCCTACCCCAGAGTTGTTAGATAATTCATGCAGGTAATACAAGCTCCACAGGTACAGCCTATTATTATTATTAGCTAAGTATTAGGAGAAATAATTCATCCAAAATACTTTTTCCTTTAACATAGAAAAAGCCAAATATACTCTTAAGAGAAAAAAATTATAAAAATAGAGTTTCAGACAAGTGACTTGTCTGTATCCCAGAACACAAGCACACACACCCTGCACCCCTGCACAAGCAAGCCTGTGCAGACAGGGCATACAAACACCTCGCTGTCCCTGAGCAACGGGTGAGCAGAGGCTGCAGGGCCAGATGCGGCCACCAGGCGGCGAGTGTGAGTCAGCGCCTCACCTCATACTCCAGATACTCCTTCCGCAGGCGGTATTCTTCCAGCTCCCGGCTTCGGCCCCGCCGCTCAGGTAAGTTCCTCTGTAGATCCAGCAGGTCATCCGAGGCAGCGTCAAGGCAGTTCTCGTGGGATCGATGCTGCTCTTCCTAGTTGCAAGAGACAGTGGGGGAGCAATCCCGAGCTCCCTCTTCTTCGAACCCAGGTGCACAACTCCATCCCCATTCCCGGGTCCAAGTGTGCAGCAGCCCCCTCTCCCCGCTCCCACCCCTCCTAGGCCAGGTGCGCAGCTCCACGATGATGCCATCTCCGCTCTTGTCCTCCTTGTGCACAACCCCCGCCCGCCCTGCTGCACCCGCCCCTCCTCAAGGCCGTACCAGGGAGCTCTGGGCAGGGCCCACGGGCAGGATGGGCCGCACGAATCTGCGCTGGGAGCCCACCGCGGCCGGGAAGGGCGGCGCCGAGTGCGTGGCGGCGGCCAGATTGATGCGGGCTATCCAGGAACTCATCTCTTTGCCAGTGCTGGGGGCAGAGAGGACGTGGGTCGCCAGGGCTCCAGAGCCGGTCCCGTCGCCCGTCCCACCCTCCACCTTCTGTGTTCTCACAGCAGTCGAGCCTCCCAGGACTCAGCCTCAAAGCAGAAGCCCTCCTGCTAGCAGAATGGTTGACCTCTGCTGGTGTTCTTTTCTCATTCATCAAAGAGAAAAACCCAGGAAGGCAGCAGATTTTAAATCAAATGCCAAAAACATGATAATGTTAGTGACTTCCTGGAATCCTCTGTTCAGAACTGGGAGGCTGATCTGGACTTAGAAGGAAGAGATGAAATTTGGCAAAGTGGGCCACAGCGAGGGCAGGGAAGCAGGAAACCCAGGTGTGCATCTAAGGTTTGCTGCTCAAGATGGGAGTTCTCATCAGAGCAGGGCCAGCAGCTGCTAGAGGTGAGCAGGGCGCAGGGGACAGAAAGCTGGGGCCCCTCTGCTTGTCTTCCAGCCCAGACTCACGGTGCCTGGAAGAGGTAGAGGCGCCAGTCGGCAGTGCGCAGCTGGAAGACGTGAGGCTTCTTGGTGTAGTGGGTGGCTGGCGTGGCCAGCGAGTGGTGCACCCCCACAGGCTCGTCCACCATCTGCCCCACCAGACTCTCCCCCTCAGGGCCACGGTCCTCTCCCTGCCACAGGGCACAGTGGCTCAGAAAAGAGGTCTTCATGAACTGCTCATCATCCCAACCATTTTGGGCCTTTCCCTGTTCCCTACCCTGCCCATCAGAGTGTGGACCCTTCCTACCTTCAGGAAGTAGAGGGCCATCCCTCGAAGCAAGGTGTGGAACATCTTCCAGCCACGTTTGCCCCATGGTGCTGCTCCAGGAATAGAACACACAGGTGGTGGGGCACCCCCCAGACACACTCAGTCATACCCAGGCCCCCCTCTCTTCATCCCTCTCACCAGCTCAGCAATTCACCACCTCCAGGTGCACATATGCATGCAGAAGTACAGACACACAAAACAGTCACAAAACAGGCACGTACCATGCCTCACACAACTGTTGACAAACAACAAATTTGACATTCAGACAGACCATCCTCTCTCCTTACACACTACCATAAGCACACCCCCAACTCAGACATCTTTCTGGAGCCTGCAAGATGACCTTGACTTTATGAACCCTTCCAGAGAGGCAGCCATACACAGGGCTTGTGGGATGCTAGTTTCCTGGCTGGCCCCCATCTGATTTGGGATTCCTGCTCTAAAGCTCTAACTATCTGCAATGAGGCCCAAATGCAGAACCGGGCAATTTTGCCCCAAATGCAATGCACCTCTCAGCATTCTCTTTCACACACCCCACATTTGGAGCACACCGTGCCTGCTCCTTTCTCTATGGGGCATGCCCTCTGCCCAACTTCAAATGCCCAGGCCCTCCAAGGTTCAGCTTAAATATCATCACTTCGCAGGAACCTTAACCCTCTTGTCTCCCACATCTCACCCCCAAAACTAAACCCCAAACCTTGCCCTCCACACCCCGGACTTGATCTAGTCCTCCCCACACCACTCAGGCACCGATACGCTTGTCTGATTTCTACTGTGGCACGGGGGCTGTGGGAGCAGGAATATTGGGTCCTTCTTGTGTGTGCGCCCCACCTTTCTGGCGAGTGGCTTACACAGCACCAGGCACAGTCACTTCAAGCAGGAACGTGGGCAGCCTGTCCTCAACCTGTGCACACGGCAGTACATGCCGCTGAGCAGAGCCACTCTGCATGCCCTACACACAGAGACACACAGACACAGAAGCACAGACACAGACACAGACAGGCCCGCACAGCAGCAGACACCCACTCTTCTTGCCATCCACGTCGTGATGCATCTTCCGGGCCAGGATGCCCTGCTTATAGGTGGGCACCGTGGGGTCCTGGGCCAGCTGGAGGAAAGGGTTGTTCACCTTGCCAGCCTGAGCTGACGGCCGGGCCTTCTCAGTTCTGGCTGTGTCTTCCTCGTCCCTGAATGGGAAGAATCAGGCTGAGGTGCTGGCTGGGCTGAGGCCACCAGGAGGCACTCCAGCTTTAACAACCCCACCCTTTCCCCCTCTCTGGGAGCCACACCTCAGGACACCCCTGAGAGGAGTCCTTCAAAGCCAACCCATCAGTTCCTGTCATCCCCAAATCCCCCACCTCTGGTTCCTCCAGGTGTTACCTGGGCCTGTCCACCCTCTGAGACTGGCCCAGGGCCCTGAACTTGTCCCTCTCTCAGGTGGGCTGGACAGGGGGTGGTAAAAGAAGGACAGGCCCAGTAGGGAGGGGTGCAGGGAGGGGAAGGTGCTCTCACTTACATGGCCCACTCGAGCTTCTCACTTCGAATAGACCAGTATAGGGCCTAAAACAGAGGCAAACAGGTGGACAGGGGAGCCTCAGGCTGCAAGGCCCAAACTCCACCTGACAGAGACAGGGTGGGGCGTGCTGCAGTCCGCGCTTCTACCCCCAACACAGCCACCCGCCTTCCTTGAATGGAAAGGCCCCATGCCTGCATCCATGCACATAGGCAACCATTTATGGGGTGTCTGTCATGTGTTGGACATTGTGCTAGAAACTGGAGACAAGGTGACCACAGCTGTCCTAATCCCTGCCTGAGCTCAACGAGGCCTGAACTTGTTCTCTCCAAGGGAAAAGAATCATCCACATGCCATCCTGCTCGGAGGCCAATAATCATAAGGAGGTGAGTAACTGAGGTGCTGAACTTTGAAATGATGTAACAAGGAATATTCATGTAGGTGTATCCTGCCAGCATCGTGTAGCCCTGGGCATACCTTCAGGTGCCTGACACATAGTACATTCTCGGTAAATGTTCACTGAATAGACAAGCTAGCACATGCTGTAATTGCTAGCGAAGAGCATAATGTGGGCCAGGCAGTGTGCTGAGCACCTGACAGCCTTTATGTCATCATGGTAACAACACTGTAAGTGGTTCTTCCCAGGAGGAACCCGAATGGCCAGGGTTCAGTTGTTCAAGACAAGAATTCAATCCCTGGATCACCTGGCTCCCGGCTCTAGGCTTTCTCTTTTTGAAGTTTCACCTTTGTTCGCTCAGAGAATCAAACCCCAGTAATTCTCAGATTTCACAGGTCTTAGAATCATCTGCAAGATTAATAACCATTTTGGGGGCCCCAGAGTTTGGTTCGGTAGGTCCAGGGAGGGGGCTGGGAATTTGCACAGCTAACAAATCCCACGGTGACACTTAGTCCTGTCAGTCAGCAGGCTCTGTTCCCCTGGAGGATCCCTGGGCAGAGCCGGCCCACGCTCAGCATTCCCCTTGGGCCCAGGAAGCAGGCTGCAGGCCCCAGCAGGGAGCCGTCCCCCAGCAGCCCTCGCACTGCACCTTCAGCAGCTCCTTGGGGAAGTTTCCGCCGTCCTGCAGGCCGTTCAGGTTGGTTATGAACTCCTGGCAGCTCATGCTCTTCCCAATGTTCTGTGGCCATGGAGAGAGAGGGACAGCTGGCACGCCCTCCACCCGATAGGATCATGCCCAGACAGCCACTCGGGAGCCTTCCCTGGCCCCATCCCAAACTTCCGGTCTCCATTCCCCTTGACTGCCCCCTCCCCCGCCCCTGCTCAGCCCCAGGTCTCCCCCGCTTGCTCACCGGTCCGTGCAGGTCTGTGTTAAGGAGCATGATGGCGCAGGTCAGGGTGTGTACGGAATCTGCCCCGAGAGAGTGAGTGGAGAGAAAGCGCTGGGACCTGACTCTGCTTTTCCTCTGCCCACATGGGGCAGGTGGTCCACAAATGCTTCAGGTTCTCCTGGCCCCTATACACCCTCACCAGCTGCCACCCAGGGAACTCCAGAGCCAGCCCGGGGATGTGCTATGCCACCCGCTCCGGGACCCCAAGGTGCCCTGCCCTCCTACCTACTGTGGGGAAGAGCCCAGGGTTGCAGCGATGGAAGCGTCTGGAGAACTGGTACAGGACTCGCTCCCGCTCCTGCGTCTCCCCGCTGAGCACCAGGGCCTGGAGGAAGCCCCTGGAAGGAGGGCCAAGATCAGGACGGAGCCCAGGCTGGGCCCAGGGTTCGGGCTACATTCTGGCCCTGGCCACCCTTCCTTCCCAGAGAGGGCCCAAGGCATTACCTGAGGGCACGGTCCAGGCTCTGGCCACCAAACTGGAAGAAAGACAGGTACTCCTGAGCCACAGCCCTGCTGAAGTCATTGCTGTGGAGGAAAGCGGCGATAAAGCCTGGCTGAAGGTCTGGGCACGGGTCATAGGTGCAGAGCGAACCCAGGGCCTGCACACATCCCAGGGCCTGAGAAGTGAGGCTGAGGGCCCTGAGCAAGGCCCCCAGCTGGCCCCTGGGTCCAGAGAGGGCAAGGACAGCCAGGTCTGATCTATAGTGGCACCCACCTCATGCTGGATGGGAAGGGCCTGTGCAGATAGGGCAGGGAGGCAAAGTGGCCTGTCTAGTGGCTCTAAGCTTGGTCAGAGATGTGGAGAAGGGGTGACACCAGTGTGACAGCGAGAAAGAGGAAGGCATGGAGAGGGTACAGGGATGGGGGTGCAACTAGGACAGGAACAGTGGGGTGAGAGGTCAGCAGTGGACTGGAGGGACAAAGGGACAGGTAGGGACAGCCACTGGAGCAAGCCTGCCCTGCCTCACCCAAGAGCCCTGGCTCAGGCTCAGAGCCCCTTACTTCTTCCGCAGGTGCACAGCCACTTCGGACTTCCGGAAACCCTCCAGGCGATAGAGCCGCGACGCCAGGTCCCAGGCCTGCCTGTCGGTCCTGACGCCTTTAGCCAGCTTGTCTGTAGCCTGCGGGCTCTGGTCCTCCTCTGGGGACTTCACTTGGGGCCCGGGGCTGTCAGGAAGCCTGGAAGGGTCCATGGGTGTGCTCAGACTTGCACTGGGACAGAAGCATTCTGAGTCAAGTCTAGGGGAGCCCTCAGAGTGCCTACCCCACTCCCCACCCTCCAGCTCCAGCTCCAGCTTCCAATACTAGATCTGGAACCAAGAAAGACACTTGGATGAGGTACGACCAGGAAGGTAAACTGGTTTTCTGAATGGCGAAGGCTGAGGAGTCAGCTGGTTCCGTCTCTCCCTTGTACTGTGGGAGATGGCACGGAGAGACCTGTCATGAGTGACTGCAGGCCGGCGCCCCCCCACAGACTCAGATCTGGCACACAGTACCACAGAGTCACCACGGCCTGTCTCTGCCCGGCCCTTCTGGTTCCCCTGCAGCCTCACAACCCAGTGCAGGGCATCCTCATCGCTGAATGCTCACTATCCAAGTAGCCACAGTTAGGGATTGTGCAGGGCAACAGAACTCGTCGTAATGTGAACATTTCACTTATAAACTACCCTCTCTCCACACAAGAGGTTCATCTCTGGCCCAACTGGGTCCGTCTTTGCTGGTAACCTCACAGCATCCTGAGGCTCAGACACAACTCAACAGGGCAGGGCAAACATAATGAAAACCAACTGAAAAGTAAAATTACAAATCTTGAAAAACCCTTCAGGAAGGCCGTAAGAATCACAGGGAAAGCCACGACAGGGAGGAGCCAGGAGAGTCAGTCTGTGAATAACTGAAGAGCAGGAAACACAAATGACACACTCATCCCCTCTAAAGAGAACTGTCTGGGCGATTAGCTGACGATGCCCTAAGATACCTTTACAAAAATGATCTTGTCAATTAGTGTCATTCTTAAAAGGATATCTAGACAGGGACACTTGGGGGGCACTATGCAAATATAAACTGTCAGGGGATTGTATACTTTAAATGAGTGAATTGTGTCTCATTACAGCTGTTAATAAAATAAAATAAACCTCCATGATCTCACTGGGAAAGTCAAGTGTGAGTTAAAGATACACAGTTGTCCGTAAAGTCATGGTGCACTTTTGACCGGTCACAGGAAAACAACAAAAGGTAGAAATGTGAAATCTGCACCAAATAAAAGGAAAACCCTCCCAGTTTCTGTAGGATGATGTGGCAGCATGTGCGCATGCGCAGATGATGATGTAACACCGTGTATACAGTGGAGCAGCCCACGGCCATGCCAGTTGAGATGTGGTCACTACAGAGGAAAGTTCAGTGTGTTCTGCGACTCTCTAAATTCGAATCCGTGACCAAAGTGCAACGTGAATATCGGCGCGTTTATAACGAAGTGCGACCACATAGAAATAACATTACTCAGTGGGATAAGCAAGTTTGGTGGAGAAACCCCGTTCTGGTAGGCCATCAGTCAGTGACGAGTCTGTAGAGGCTATACGGGATAGCTACCTAAGGAGCCCTAAAAAATCTGTGCGTGAGCCCACATTGAACTTCACTGAGTAAGTATGAAACTAGGAGAGTTTTCCTTTATTTGGTGCAGATTTCACATTTCTATCATCTTTTGTTGCTTTCCTGTGACCGGTCAAAAGTGCACCATGACTTTGCAGACACACTGTATATTGGGCCAGCAAGCTTGCACCAGGAGAATTAAACCTCTTATACTGTGTGAAATATAAGATTAAATAAACTTATTTATGCAATATTTTGTATCACTTATCAAGAAAGCCACAATTAAACCTTTTCTTATTTACTGCAAAAGTATGGTTCTCACTTTAGATGGACTTAATTTATTTTGGGCTAAAGAAACTTTAATTTTGGTACAAGGAACCCTCTGTTTAGATACTGAGAGACACCCCAATCACCCAGCCTCTGAACATCTCCACATTCAGCAGTTTTCCAGATGCACAATGAAAGGGGCTCTTTGGTCCTGAAGCTGATGGGTTCTGTGGCCATCACCCAGGGACACTGAGATGGGAATGGGGCGGACCCTGCAGTCAGTGCAACTCCGGGTCCATGACCTGATCCGTCACCACTTCCTCCTGGTCTCTTCAACATGACCCCTTGTTAGCCCCCCAGAGAACAAAGCCCTTTCCCGCGTGGGGAGCCCCTGGGCTGATTCTTCATGCAGCACCCAGAGGGACGGAACTAGGCCGGTTACACACTTGGCCTGTCCCCACCTCTGGCCACAGTTCTGTGGTTACTCCATCCTGCTGTGCCCCAGGCCTATCCCTTGGTCCCAATCAAACCTCGTCATGGTGCTCTGGCCTATCCCAAGGGCTGAGACAGCTCCCTGGGCCCAGGCGCTTAGATGAGTTCCTTTCTTCCAGATGCCTCCTCATATTCAAAGCATGTGTAATCCCACATCACGTGCTCTGCCCTCCCACACCGCACACCTGTCTGGCACGACTCCCATCTCTCTGCACACATAGCCCTGGTCAGTTTTCCAAGACACTGCCTCCGCCTCTCCTGCTGTCCACCCTTGAACAGGTCTCTTGGGGCCCTGACTGAACACATGCAAGTCCACCTCAGGTGTACAACTGTCTGCTCTTCAGTTTCTGGTGCTTCCAGCCCCTCTGTCTTCCTCAGAACCCTGCTGGTGCCCGGGCATATGATCCTGGCTTAAGTGACATCAGTGTGCTAAATACCAGTGCT
This sequence comes from Saccopteryx bilineata, assembly GCF_036850765.1. NCBI lineage: Eukaryota > Metazoa > Chordata > Mammalia > Chiroptera > Emballonuridae > Saccopteryx > Saccopteryx bilineata. The sequence continues at coordinate 148,123,201 of NC_089492.1, read as the reverse complement.
AAATACTTCTCATGCTCCCAGACTAGGGGACTCCTATACACAGCTATAAGTAGGAGGGCCAGTGCCACACTTACCCTCCTGTGGAAGTCAGACCGACAGCGAGCGGGACAGCTCCGGCATCGGCAGTGCCCCTGGGGCCCTTGCTCTCCACTTCCTCCTCTGGGTCCTGGGCCTCTTCGGCCTCCTCTCTCTCCAAGGAACTTGGCTTTGGCCCAGCTCTCTCCAGGAGAGCAGGGAGTGAGACAACTAGTGTCGATGTGGGGGAAATGCCACTGGTGTGGCAGCTCTGGGGCCGCGGGCTGCCTTCCCGGGAGGACACGGGGCTAGGCCTGGGTGCGGGAACTCTGCTCTCAGAGTCAGGGCTGCTGGGCTCCGGCGAAGAGGTTGAGCCCCACCAGGGGACAGGGGCTGGGGTGCAGGGAGCAGACTCCTGGGAACACTCAGCATCTCTACCACCTGGAGACGAGCAGGACTGAGCTGGCAAGGGGTGAGTAGCAGGCTGAGTGCCAACGGGCCCGGCAGAGCAGGCCCGTCCTCTGCTCCTCCCAGGTTCCCTCCCTGGGGATGGGCAGCATGCCCTGCTCCTCCTTTGGGCAGTGACCTCCAATGTGCAGAGGCAGAGGGCATAGGGCTCCCAGAACTCCAGCCCTGAGGCAATCAGGGCTCAGGACTGATAAACCAATATGACCCAGGCATCAAAAATGCTAGGTCTCTTGTTCATTTTTCTTCATTTACTCTATGAGATCAGTGTTTAAAACCCCGGTCCTGATGATATCAGAGGAAGAAGCAGGATGTAATCCCAAATCTGTCTGGCTCTAACACGATACAATGGGACCCTTAAGGACACCCATGGATCCAAGAATGACCTTTGTCCCACTCTAGATGCCAAAGCTGTCCACCCCTCAGTATCCCAGATCCCACCCTAGATCTCACCTCTGTCCTGGGAGATAAGAGGCACCTGAGGCCAGGAAGGACTCTGTTCTGTCTGCCAGCCCTCAGGACCGGGCAGAGCCTGTTGAGAGGCACAGGGTGTTCATGAGCCCTGGAGGCCCTGACAGGTTAAGGGGGAGTCCAGGCATGGAGAGGGGGTGGAAGGAGGAGAGGAAAATCACTACGAATTCAGGGCCCCTCTCACTCAGCCTGGGCCCTGTGTTCAGAGCAGGAATACTGGATGGGAGAAGAACCACATCCTAGGAGTGCTGGTACTGAGCTTGGGAAACCACTGGCTTCATGTTCCTCCTGCTCAGATGAAGAAGGTGAGGCATAGAGAGGGCAAGTTACTTGCCGAAGGTTGCACAGGATGGGTGGAAGGGCTGGCGTCAGATCTGATATATCCTGTTTCCCAGGTCAGTGCTTTGTCCGCACAGGATGGTATAGGATCAAGACTGTCTGCCAGAGAAGTCTTAGAGAAGAAAAGGAGAGGACAGTGATCTGACCTGGGGAACTAACTGTTCCCAGGCCTTCCCACACCCAGAAGCTCCCTGGACCCCAGGTCCATGTCCACTGACTTGTAGCCGTCTCTGCCCGTCCTCCTCCCCCCACAGTCCACCAGATGGCCCTGCTTCCTACCAGCCCAAGGAGGGGTTGTGTTATAGGGAGGGTGACAGTTGCCAGACACTAGGCAGGGTCTGCCATCCCAGGGAGGAGCACACTGCAAGCCCCGCGGACGAGGGCAGGGCTCCCGAGCTTCCCTCCGATGACCCCAGAGACCCAGGGCCAGGCCAGCCTGTGCCAGGACCCAGCTTGTGGGGGGCAGGGTTCAGCAGCACCCGGGCCCTCTGCTCTCACAGTAATAGGTCTCGACAGGACCTGAGAGATGAGAGTTACAACCCTGCTCTGTCACCTGAAGTCTCCTTATCTTGTTAGCAGAGGCCTCCCTGGGAAAACTGCTCCCTACTCTCACACACTTGTCCCCATAACTTGTCCTTGTTGGTATCAACGACCGCTGCCATTGTAAATGGGCCTGACCATCGACACTGGGCGGGGAGGAGGAATCAAAGATGTTGGGCTGAAAGTAACAAAATGCTGAAATCTCTAAGAAAAGACGAGATGGGACTCTTAACAGAAATCTCTCACCGGGGCAGCGGTGCTTGGCAGCTGCCCCTGCAGCTACAGTCCGGAATGTGCTGGAGGTGGGGTGTCTGAGCCAGGCCAGGACGGGCTGAGCTGGAGGAGCCGCCCACTCCCCAGGGAGCCCAGACACCACCCTCAGAGTGGGCAAGACTGAGACCCTGTGGACGTAATGCCCAGCACGTTCAGTTGACATCATGCCATCCGTAAAATTACCATAATTCTAATGGCCACACTGGCCCTGCCCTCCTGTTACATGGCCCCAGGAGGCCCAAAGGTTCTGGCATCCCATGAGTCTTCTGGGCCCGATGACCATAGAGTGAGGCCCACCCTTCCACGTCGGCTCCCAGGGCCCCACTTACCTCGCGCGTCCCCCAGCCTGGAGGTGCTGCAGGAGCCTGGCTGGTGGCGTCTGGTGTGGCCCAGGAGGAGAAGTGCAGTTTGTAGGTGGGCATGGGGAGCGGAGGGGTGGTGTGCCCGCTGGAATCAGCTGTGCTGTCCTCCCAGCTGGGCTCTCCTCCCAGCCCCCACGGCACCCTGCCTCCCAGGAGAGGGGGCTGCAGGGTCTGTGGGCTCTGAGGCATCACAGCGCAGGAGTCTGGGGACCCCCAGGAGAAGCACGCTGCAGGTGCACTGGTGTCTGAGCAAGGGCTCTCCAAGAAGAGGGGGTTGTCAAAGAACACACTCTCCTCCTTAGGACCCCACTCTGGGGAGGAGCCCGGCGTCCCCTCCCCTGGCCACACGGTGGCCAGGCGCTCTCCCTCAGGGCTGCGGCTGTCTTCCCCCAAGGCCTCCTCCACGGGTGGGCTGGGGTGGAGGCCTGAACCCAGGGGGCTTGCCAGGCTGGAGGAGAAAGGGGGCAGCTCCACAGGGGCCTTGGGGATGCAAGACCGCAGGTCAGCCCGGAGCCCCTCAGTCTTCTCCAGCTCCTCCTCCAGGTCCAGGACACACATCTGGGCCTGCAGGATACTCGCCCAGAACACCACCTGGGCCGAGGTGCTCTGGCTCTGCCTTGGGCTTCCCTGGGAAGACCTGTTCCCCAGGCCCTCAGGCTCTGCGCTGGAGCCCCTGGGCACAGCATCTCCTGTGGCAGACTCAGAAGGGCTGGACGCCCAGGTCTGTTCCCGGAGGGGTTCGTGTGGGTCCGGATGGCTGCACAATTCCCTCGGGTACACTCCTGGGTGAGGCGGACGGTTGTCTCCCAAACAGATGTTGAGAAATTCCACAGGTTTGGGGTGTTCAGAGAGTCTGTCGTCACCCATCATCTGCAGAGTGCAAGTGTGTGGGAGCCCCCAGAAGTGTCCACCTTTACAATCCCATTGTCTGGATTAGGGGGCACACTGGCCAGGGGGCAGCGGGAATCCACTCTGCCCTGGAAGTGCCCAAACAAATGCAGGTCAGCAAAGGGCTCCCAGCTCATGTCCAGTGTGTCAGTGTTTGGGAGTACCTGCCGTGTGCACGGCCCTGGCTGCCCTCCACAGCCCTCTGACCACCCATCTCACCTGCCTGCCCCAAAGATGCCATCTGTGCGCCGAAGGAGGCCTGAGTGGCTTAGCTGAAAAGAATGGACTGGCTAAATCATACCCTCCTCTCCGGGATCGGACTGGAGAATGAAACTGCCCCAGAATAGCATAAAACCCATGGCAATCCAAAAGCAACATGTGAACCAAAGCAGGTGGCAGTTAAGATACCCAGACAAGTCACAGAAAAGGGAACTACTCTCAAGGGAGAAGCAGGCACCTAGGAGAGAAGGCCATAGCCTGCCTCGTGTCCCCTCCCTGAGGCCTGTCTTTGGGGCCTGCATCCTTCATGAGACTGGCCGGCTGCTCCTTGTGCAGCTAGGCCAGGTAGAAGCAAGTCCAGGCGCTCACTAAGCTCTCAGCTGGGCCTCTGCTTCACCCACTGGACAGACCAGGCTCCACAGAGGGGGAGGCTGGGGCCATGCAACCTGTCTGCCTGGGGCTGCACCACACCTGCTCAGAGCTACCCTGTGCATCCGCCACACCAGCCGCATCAGCGCTAGCTGGGGGAACGGGGGCGCGGGGGACGCTCATCCGCCGCAGCCTATCTTGCGGGCAGTGAAGGAGAGGCTGCTTCTTCAGAACTGTCTTGTTTTATCCCCTGGCCACTGTGGAAAACGTAACTGGGCTGTCTCTGCCTTGTACTGGCTCTCCCGTAGTGTGAGGTTAAGCGCACAGGCCCTCAGGACACGCAGCACAGTATGAGATGTAGCCCGGCCTCATCCCAGCTTCTCTCACTTTCCCTTTGCCTCAGACCCTCACTCATATGGTATATTTCTATCTTGAAGACTGTGTGTGCCTGTAAACTGTACTGAAGTATTTGGTGGGACAAATGTATAAACACATCCACGCTCACAACCTGCAATGTGTGTGAGCCCACCTCACACACCCCATAAATGGGAGGACCCAGAGCTGAAGACCAAGGTCAGATGGGAGCCTGATGTTTAGGCAGTGTTCTTCAACAGCCAGTTGAAAACCACTGGTTTAAGGCCCTTTAGAACGCACGGCTTGGGCTGTGCTTTTCAGGGGGATGCTTGAGGGAGATCAGGTAGAACCCCCACGAATTTCAATGTCTTATTCCTCTTGAAACCCTCCTCCCTCAAACACCAACCCCCCTCAGAAACAGTCCCCTTTTGGGTTTTCACCTCTCCTGCTGTCACAGGCCCACACTGCTCCCTTTTAGCAAGATTATGCAATTGCAGGATGATGGTCTCAGGATCCTGATATTTGAGTCCCAGGAAAGGCCCCCATCCAGTCTTTGGGGCTCACTGACTGCTGGGCTCTTGGCCACCCCTCAGTAAACAATGACCACCCCTTTCTCATTCTCAGTTGTGGATGTGATGCTCTGAATCAAACTGCTTGGAACTCGCTTTGCCTTTTCCTTGATTCCCGAGTCTCCCAACCTTTTAGCTCAGCCTTCAGGGGTCATTCCAGGCTTTTCTCTCCAACCCACATCCCCACCCCTTCCCCAGGCTACGGGGCTCCCTAAGCCCTGGTTATCCCACTCCCCAAGCAGCTGTTTTCTGCTTTCTGTCCTCTCCTCTGAGGGTAAGAGACCCGCTGTGATACTATTTCCAAGGGGTCAGGAGGAGTGAGCCTCAGGACCCAAGGTCTGAACTCTGGCAGCCTCTGTGGACTCCCTATCTAGGCCCACCTGGTGGGGAGTGATTAAGAGGACCAGGAGGTGGAACACCCCCACTACAGCCTCTGAGCAACAGGCCCCTTGGGCACCAGAAACACTAAGAAGACAGTTCCAAACTAAGGGAGGGGGTGGGCAGAGGGGAAGAGAAGGGAGAAAAGCACCTGGTTTACTGGGACCTGAACACACATCCCCAGGGCCCTGCCCAGGCCCCCTGGCCCTCCCTCCTTGCCCAGGCCTGTCTATCTGTGGGAGCTGTCCCCTCCTGAACCCTCATTCCTCCAAACCCTACACCTGCATCGGAATGTGTCCAGCATAGGAGCGCGCCTGTGGGCACCAGAGAATTTTGCCCCAATCATCTCACACCTCTGCTGTCACTAGTGAGCTCACTTGACAAGAAATTTCAAATGCCAACAACAGAATGGAGATGATGGGCAGAGTGAGAGAAAAAGGAGCCCTGTAACTTTTTATATGGAGTCCCACATGTCCGTCTTTGCAAACACGTACCGTACAGTATTTTTTGCTCCATAAGATGCACTTTTCCGCCCCCAAAGTGGAGGGGAAATGCCTGTGTATCTTACGGAGCGAAAAATACGGCATTTTATTATATCTTTTAACACATTTGGTTCAGATTTTTTTTTCTCTTATTTTCCTCCTTAAAACCTCCTAGGTGTGTCTTTATGGTCAGGTATAAGTACACAAAGCAGCCACACAGGTCAATGTTAATTCCACACTGGACGCTGGATTGGCTGCCCCAGAAGAAACCAGGTGTCCCTTGAAAGACTCAGAGGGAAAAGGTCCAAGACCAAAAAGAAGAGAGTCCAGGGGCCTGAGCAGTCTGAGGGTCCTGGGGGAGGTGGTGAGCCTGGGGACGGGGAAGCCCAAGGCCATGGCGAGAAACATGGAGACAGACAGACTGACAGCAATTGGTGGAAGACAGGCATGTGGTTTGATGGGGCCACGCGTCTGAACCAATGGGACTCAGCCTGCTCTGCTCTGCCCCTCAGAGCACTCACCCAATGTGTTCTAGCTCCTCCCTTTCCCAGAATGTAAGTGCCATGAAGGCAGGTCCTTGCCCAGGGCTGTCTCACTAGGGACATGCTGGGTGACCAAATCACCTCAGTTATTGCTGATGTCACGCTCACTCCCCCCTACAAAATTTGAGGTGAGAGGCATGGTTGTGTTTCCATTTAAGCAGATTAGAAACATAAAGTTTAATGTTGACTGACCACCTGTGAGACCTGGGGTTACAAGGCCAGGTGGGTGGGTTCCAGTTGGGGACACAGCTGCGTGGCAAGTCTGCCACATTTAGCAAATACATATATAGGATGCTCATCCCCCCCCATTCCCAATATTTGGGACATACTTATACTGAAAATGTATTCATTCTTTACCTGACACACAAACATCACCGGGCACCCTGTTTCACCTGGCATCCCTGCCCCTCAAGGAGGCGCCAGGAGTGCGTGGAGCCCTACAACATGCCAGCTTCCACACCGTGCTTCACCCCGAGCTCCTGTCAGCCACTCCACAAGAGGGACACCCCCCTACGAGTGGAGAAGCTAGGCTCTGAGTTTCAGAAGTGTGCAGAGAGCTCAGTGGGGAAGTGGAGTTGGGCTCTGAACCCAGGTCTGCAGCTCTCTCGACATCACTCTCTTCCCAAAGTCAACTAACTCCTCTGGCATTCACAAAACCCTGTGAGCAGTCACTCCATTCACCCGTTCCCACTGTCCAGAGCAAGGCCTGCTGGACTCAGAGGTGGTACTCCAGAGGGGTGTGTGAGAACAAGGAAGGAGAGATGGCAGGGTAGGAGGGAGGGACACATTCTCAACAGGTCACTGGAGGCCTGGGAGCCTGAGCTGGGAGAAGATTCAGTATCATGTGACCTTATGACCTGAAAGCCAGGCGGCCCAGGAGCCAACAACTTCCTCCCAGGAAGCCCAACACCCTGAGGGCAGAGCTGTCCCTGGGTGCTCCTGCTAGGCCAGCAGCCAGACACTCAAGTGTGTCCTCAGCTCCCAGGAGCAGCTGGACAGCGAAGAGACAGGAGGACCCACTCAGTCTTCTTGTTTGTGCTCTCCACCTGTGGAAAGGACTCGGCAATTGTGGATTTAAGAAAGAAATGATCTATCTATCTATCTATCTATCTATCATCATCATGAATCTATTTACCTATCTATATCTAGCTAGCTAGCTATTTCTCTATCATCTATCTATCTCACTTAGTCTCTATGTCTATCTCCCATTCCACCTTTCTCTCCTTTCATTTCTTCTCCCTGAATGTAGGGGTGGAATGGCAATACCTCAAGGGTGAGGTGACTTATGGCCATCAAGGCAGCCTCACCAGTCACCTGGGTAGGAGTAGCCTGACCCAGCAAGTTTCAAGGCTCAATGGGGACGACCAGCCCATTATGGGGTGGCAGGATGGTACCTCTCAGGCAGAGGCAGGCCTGGCCCCCTGCATCTAGAATCTTCTTGGTTTACTATTTTTTCACCCTGGCATTTAGTGAAATCCCTTGTATTGCTTGTCTCAGGTATCCTCAGAGCAGAGGAGGGAGCAGTCTGCCACAGGCCTCAAAGGTGGGTTTGTCACCTCTGAAATAAAGTGGCCCTTCATTTTTCTAAGCACCGTGATGGCTCAAGAAGTTTGAGGATAAGTCCTGAGAGAACTGAAATGGCTGCCTGGGACCCACGAAAACGCTCAAGTTCCAGGGGACAGCGAGGGGAGGGCAAGCTATGGAGGACGAGCACCTTCCGCTGTGACTGGGCTCCCCGCTCGCTGGGAGCACAGGCAACTGCATTCATCTCAGGGGATTCTCATCGCGAGGGGTCTCTGGAGAACTCCACAGGAGCTATGCCCACCCCCGCTGATGGGGGTGAAGGACACAGCCTAGCTGGGGGACCAAGAGGATGTGGTGCTCGCTGCTGGCTCCACTCCACCCCGCACTGCAAGGCTGCTTCTGTTGATGTTGGGACAGGAGGGAACCCAGTCGGCGGCTGGACTATGCTTTTTGAGAGTGGGTGCTTTTCTGCCCCTGCTTGGGCACACAGCCTACCCCTGCCTGCAGGAGGCCAGGACAGCCTGCGCTGAGGGAGAGCTGCACGCACCACACCTGGGGCTCACAGACTGGACTGGCTCAAGTCCCGACTATAGCTGATCAGCCACTGACTGTCAGGAACTCCACCTGCTTCCTTATCTGTCAAATAAAGAAATAAGATGGAGAAAGCTACTCCACAGTCCGTTATAAAACAGAAAAAAGTCTGAGCGCCAGCCCTGGGCCTGGGTCAGTGTTCAGAAGTACCATGTCCTGCCTGAACTCCGTGGCTTTGAAGGTTCATTGAGAAGTGAAACAAACAGCCTTGCTGACAGCAGGGCCCAGTGGGCACCCTGGCTCACAGTCTCCTCCAGAACTAGCCCCTCACCTCCTTTCTGAATTGTGTGGGCCTCTCTCCCTTTAAGTTGCCACTTAGAAAACATTTTTTCCTTTTGCCCTGGATGTTTTTTCCTTCCTATGGAAAAAGTAAAGGCCCAGGCCTGTCCAGGGATTGAGGAAATGGCCAGCACTGTCCCCTGGCAGGGGTCAGGTCCAAAATGTTGTCCCCCAGGGCAGGAGCCAAGAGTGGAGTCCTCATCTGGAGCTGCAGGACTGATGCCCCTGTCTGAACCTGGGGACTGAGCACTGCGAGACACTTTTAGCACAGGACCCACTTCCTGCCCACACAAGGAACCCTCATGCAAATATGCAGAGAAAGGGGGGGAGGAGGATGGAGGGATGGAGAGGGGGTTGGAGGGAGGAAGGGTGGAGAACAAGCATCCAGGGGTGCTGAGGACTCAGTGGTGGGGTCAGTGAAACCTCAGGCAGGGAGCAAGAATGGAGAGGCCGAGAGGATGGGGCAGAGCGCAGACAGGCCCCAGGGCCTCTGCTGCCTGGGAAGGGCGGGGAGCGCTAGGAGGCCACCAGGCAGGCCTCCGCGCCCCCTCTTGGATAAACAGCTCAGCAGCTAGGCTCTGCTCCCTGAGCTGCGTGGTTCCTTATCTGTAGATGCCCCGGGAGGTTGGGGGGGGGGCAGGTCCATCTGGAGCCCATCCTCAAACCTGCGTGAAGGCCACACAGCCCTGACGGGGCTACTACCTGATGACAGGTGGCCCTGCCCAGACTTTCGGCAGAGGAGCCAGCGTCTCTGGCTCTAGAACCAGGGGCAGGGTGAGGGGTGTCCCTGCAGGAGCTGGCTTCACCATGTGCGCACAGCTGCACCTGCAAGGCCTCAGAGTGCCCACGCAGGGACATGGAGAGTGACATGGCTTCTGCCGCTCATCTGGTCAGCAGGTGTAAACAGAGCTGGCCTAGCAAACTAGCAAGTCGGGTCCCTGCCTGCAACCAGCCTCTCTGGGTGGGGCTGGGAGTCCCCTAAGAGCTGAGTCTGAGCTCCTGCAGGGACCACACCCAAGGCTGCCCCTGCCCCAAATGCCAGCCTGCCTGGCCTACTTCCCTCAAAGGTCGAGGAGGGTCAGGCTTACCTGAGGCCTCAGACTTCAAGATCACCCACTGGGCACGCAGCCTCAGCAGTCACCATGCACCCCAGAGGTTTCCTCCCCCCACATTCACTACTGCAGACCCCAAGGGGCTCCAGCGGAGCCACGACAGGAAGCAGAGAAAGGGCCAGGTGCAGAGGAGAGGGCGAGAGAGGAAGGGGACCAAGAGAAGAAATTAGAAAGGTGGGGGTACAGCCCAGGCCAGGCCCACAGCAGGTGCACAGTAGGGCCCACGGCACCCTCCTTTCTGCCCACCTGCCCCAGCCACTGCTATCATGGCACAAATGTCTCTCAAATTCTCTGCTCCCCCGATCTGGCCCAGGCCCACCCCAGGCAGGCCCACCTTGCTCACCTCCAAAGGGCCCAGGAAAGGACCAAAAGACCTGTGGGCCTGGCTCCACCGGAGCAGTTCCTGCTGTAGTGAGTGGTGATTGTGGTGGCTGGAGCTTCCGACTTCCGCTCCCCTCACCCCCAGACACTCTCACCCCTCCCATTCTGCTCCCCCAGCCGCCCAGGGCTCCCCAGTTCTCTACACCTCACATTTCCTGCCCAGAAGACAGAGGCCTCCACTCCCAGGCCCAATGCCTCCCGGCCCCTTACCCATGCCCATGCCCCCCACTCAGCCCAGAGAGAATCACTCCCCCACCTCGGGCCTAGGAGAGAGAAAGGAGAAGGTGCAGGCCTGGACTGTGAGCAGGCCCCACCCCTTCCGGCCTGTGGTCTGCCAGCAGGTTCTCATCTCTGCCCTGCTCTCAGTTCCTGCAGGGCACCCGCTGGGACACAGGGGCCCCGGCTCAGGCAACTGTTCTTTTCTGTTTTTGACAATCGACATTTTGACTTTTGTCACCTGATACAATTGTCTCATAGTCACAGTGTTCCCCAATAGTACTTCAGCCACTGCTCACTATACTCATTATATAGGATAGGAGACAGGCTCAGAGAGGTAACGCCACTGCCCAGGGCTGCACAGCTGGGACGTCACACAGCTGGGTTAGAGCTCAGAGCCTCTGACCACATGAACCATGGTTACTCCCCACACTGAATTCCTGACACGCTTCCGTGGCAAACAGGCCACAGGTGTACACTGTATGAGACCATGATGGGTAGGGAGGGCACATCACTGTACTGTTCTTGTCTCTCTCTGCACGATCTACTTCTCCAGCCTCAACTACCACCAACTTGTCGGCAAAGAGTTCTGAGACCCCTGCAGCACCGCAGCACCAGTCCTGCCAACCCTAACTGCCCAGGAGACTCCTCAACTCGCACATCGCCTTCCGACCAGCCGCACAGCCCGCAGTCCGGAGGACAGGGCAGCGGCTCCAGCCCTGCAGCAGCTGCACCCCATGGCGAGGGTCCACAGCCACATGCTTCCCAGGCCTTTCTCCGCCACATGCTAGGAACCCAGGAGCCTGGAATCCTCTGCCTCCCAGGCCTGCATGGCCTCTTTTTTCCATGGGGGCATTGCCTTGCTACTCCACGCAGCCCTAGGCCTGGGGTGGGGGCAGGCAGGACTTGGACCTGTGGGCAAGGAGGAAACCAGGAAGGGAAGGTGGCTGTGGTGGGGGCAGAAGGCTGGGGGTGGGTTCTCTGGCAGTGACCACCTTCCCAGCAGGCTGTGGATCCTAATGGTTATGGTGGGAGGTAGAACAGGACACTCTGTACGTGACAGTTCGTCGGCTGTGGTTATAACCTGGAATCATCCCCGTGTCAGATGGGGCCACTGTTCTTTCTGGGATGGAAACGACTAGAGGCACATCAAACTCGGTGGCACAAACCTGGTTCATTACTGCTCCCAACCCCAGCCGCTGCTTCTCCTGCTGTATCTGGGCTCTGACAACACTGCCCCACAGGTAAGCAGGAAGCCTAGTGACCTAGGCTGAAATGCAAGCCCTCCCCTCCAGCTCAGCCTCACAGGGTCTCTGGTATGTGGCCACTGCTCCACCAGCACCTCCTCCACGTGGTCACCTATGTGAGATGCTGCAGACCCATAGGAAGAAAACACAGTCGCTGTCCACAGGGAGTATCCAGTCCCAGCAGAGACAAAACAAAGAGGTGGACCAATAAATAATCAATGCCTGATTACGAACTGTGCTAAGTGCTGCCAAGGGAGAGAGTAGGGAGGAGTGAGAGAACAGGGGTGAGCTCCCGGTAGGGAGGCAGGTCTGGCCTGAAGTAGCCGGCACAGGGAGAGCGGGGGAGCTGGGGCAGGTGTCTTCAGCCAGCCGCAGGGGGCTGCACTTCCACTTCCTCACCTGAGGCCAGGAAGGACAGCAAGAGCCGGCCTGGGCAGAAGACGGGGCTAGAGTGGCAGGGCCGGGTCCTGAGGGGTCCCCTGTGGTGAGCAGGGCACAAGGTCAGAAGGAAGTAACAGGGCAGGGAGCATTTCTGTGCAGTGTTCAAGATCGTCGGTGGCGGAGCGGAGAAGACAGTCAGAGGTTCAGTGACAGTGCCAGCAGGGGGGCCAGGAGGTGCTCTGTGGCTGTCCAGGGGAGGTGGGCTGTGGTTTGGAGGACATGAATGTGGTAGAGAAGAGGACACAGAGAACTTGGGGTATCACTGAATGACTGGCAGGATCTGCCGCTTAGGAGATGAGAGGTGTAGAGGCCAGAGGAGTCGGGGGTGACTGCTGGGCTTCTGGCTGGAGCAACTCCATGGGTGATAGCGACACCTGCTGAAATGGGACAGAATCAGGGAGATGAAGCTTAGGGGAGAAATTCGGGAGTTTATTTTTTTTAAATATCAGGTTTGTGACACACTCAAGCTGGCATTGAAAGCACACCTCGAGTGGGGACGAAGCCAGCACGTGTGCCACCAGCAGAGAGCGTCCTGGCTAGGGCTGGGGCCGCCCAGGAGAAGGCTTCACTGGCAAGGGGATGAGAGAAACATGAACAGTGTTGTCACCAGGGATGAGAAAGGAGAGAAATCGAGAAAAGGAAGTGGCTGGTTCTAGCAAAGTCTACTGCAAAGTCTAGGAGTATATGCAGTAAAAGTGACCACTGAAGGTGGACACAGAGAGGCCAGAGACAGGAGGATAGAGGGTAGGAAGCGATGGAAGTAGAGCCAGGTGGCTATAAAGTGAGGACAGGGTCAGCTTCCCACCCCCTCCGCTCCAGCCTCTTCCCCCAGCCCAGTGGTCCTCAGCTCTCTGCGGCTGGAGTGAGGCTGGGCAGGAGAGCCCCACTGGTCGATCTCATCCCCTTTACTGCGAACTTCTCAAGGGCCAGGACTGACGGTGCCGGGTTGTGCAGTGCCCGGCGCTCCACAAGCACGTGATGAGTGAGTACACACGCTGTCATCTCCTCTCCCCTGACCACTTCCAGATGAGCCCGGGGGAGGGAACCCGCCCCTCCTCTCCTCCACAGTGACAGGTGTGTGTATCTGGGGCTGGGGACACGGCTGGGGTGGCTCCCGTGTGCAGCAAGCTTCAAGAAGAGACTCCCAGACTCCTGCAGCCACCAGCTCTGCTCCATTCTCTAGAACTTTCTTCTCCTTCCCAAGACTGCCAGGAGCAAGGCTCTGGCTGGGGGACCCCTGGGTGCCAGCAAGGATGAAGGGGGTGAGGACCTATGATTTCTGTGCAGTGTTTAAGATGAGGGCATGAAAGGGAAACTGGTTCATGCCCCAGAACCTCTGCCATGAGTGTGCTCTGATCCACTGCATCTCCCCCTCACTCCTGGGGTTCTCTACCTGGTCACCGTCCTCCTCCCCAGGGCCCAGAGGACATAGTCTCTGGACTTGGCCATGGCTGTGGGTGGGTAGCCCTGCCTGGCAGCCCTTCCTGCCTCCTTCGAGGTGAGCGACTTCCTGTTTGCCCACAAAGAAAGCCACTCAGCACAGGTTGGGAGGAGGCATTTCAGAACTGAGAGCACAGGGGAGCGAAGCCTAACCCCCAGGAGAGGAGCTCTGGCGATTTTGGCACAAGGTCTGCCCTCCAAGAGGCTGCAAAGAAAGGGAACGGGTACCTGGCCTGTAACTACCCTTTACCAAAAGTCCCATGTGCTGACTGACGTACACCACGCCCTTTACAAACAGCATCTCCAATCCCTGAGTCCAGACGGGCGAGGGTGTCACTATCTCCATGCTACAGAATGGAGGAGGAGACTGAGGGTCAGAGCAGTTACTCAGGCTGGAGTTGAACCCAAGATTGCTGAACCCAGCAAATCCATGTTCTGCTACACCCACTGCCCTCTGCAGCTGAGAGGTATGTAGGAGCAGGCTTTCTTTCCAAGCTGACAGTGCTACTGACAGTGCAGCCTGAACTCATTGCCCCCAACTCAGAGCTTAAAACTTTAGAGCTGATAGAGCTTACTATGGTCTTTCCAAGGGCAGCAGCTCCCGGGAAGGGTGACAGCCAGGCCAGAAGCACCTCCATGGCTTCCGTGTCCCTGAGTGTGTGGGAGGCCCGTAGTAAGGCAGCCACACACTGCTTCCTACAGAAAAGACGCAGCCCTTCCAGCTCTCGGGCCTCAAGGAGGAGACTGGAGGATACCTGCCTCCCAGCATTGCTCTGCCAGTCAGAGGCTACAGTCCCATGTCTTGCTTAACTGTGGACTCCCTGGGGAGGGAGCAGCGCTGGGAGTTAGGGCTAAGGGACGGTGTCCAGTGACTGAGACTATGGCCTGAGGCAAAGGCGCCCTTAATACCTTGGTCTTAAAACGGGAGCTAGATATGTCTCAGGGCAGGGCAAGGAGGAAAGGGCCTTGGCCCAGTGGGAACACCACCGCCAGCCTCCCAGGACACGCTGGGCACTAGTGTTGCTCTGAGTTTCTTGGAGTGGGCAGGAAATGACTGTTCTTGGACCCAGCTGCCTAATCCCTGGTAGGCCCAGTAACCTGCCAAAGCTGTCCTGCCTATACCTCAGACAGACGCCCAAGCCACATCTCCCGGGCCAACCTCTCTCCTAGGCTCCCTTCTCAGCTCCCTCCCGACTCAGTGTGTCTTAGATCAGTACTATCTGTAGCCACTTGTCATGGGTCTGTCCTCATGTACCAGTGACTAGAACTTTACAGTCATTCGCCTCTGTCCCTAAGCCCCTTTGGCACCCAGAAGGCACTTGAAAACATCTGCTGAAACACATGTGCATGCAGCTACTCACATGGCAAGGGTGCTCACCCATCAACACTGCAACTGGGGACTAGATAAGTAGATGGTGGCAAAGCCATAGGGCCATATGGGAACCTCAGCAGCCTGTCTACCTCGTTTCTGTAGAGTATTTAATGAAGTGGGAAGATGTTAACAGTATACCATTAAGTAAGCAAACTGTTGCTATATTCAGTATAATCTCAATTTTTAAAAATTTGTTTGTGTATTTAGACAATACCAAAACATCAGTTGATGGTGGCTATCTGTCCGTGTGTGGTAGCATGGTGAAGTTCTTTATACTTTTTGGCATGTATAGAATTTTAAAAAATAAATATGTATCATGTCAATCATCAGTAAGAATAATAAAAGTATTAGTAAGTTAAATTTGTTGAATTAAATAATGATTATATATATCTGTTCACTTTGAAGGCTGAAGTTTCTTTACCAACCTCTGTCCTGATCACCTGTGACCACTGAGGCCCCGTGGGGCAGGAGAGGGTCTGTGACCACTGAGGCCCCGTGGGACAGGAGAGGGCAGGAGAGGGTCTGTGACCACTGAGGCCCCGTGGGACAGGAGAGGGCAGGAGAGGGTCTGTGACCACTGAGGCCCCGTGGGACAGGAGAGGGCAGGAGAGGGTCTGTGACCACTGAGGCCCCGTGGGACAGGGGAGGGCAGGAGAGGGTCTGTGACCACTGAGGCCCCGTGGGACAGGAGAGGGCAGGAGAGGGTCTGTGACCACTGAGGCCCCGTGGGACAGGGGAGGGCAGGAGAGGGTCTGTGACCACTGAGGCCCCGTGGGACAGGGGAGGGCAGGAGAGGGTCTGTGACCACTGAGGCCCCGTGGGACAGGGGAGGGCAGGAGAGGGTCTGTGACCACTGAGGCCCCGTGGGACAGGGGAGGGCAGGAGAGGGTCTGTGACCACCTCTCAGGTGGCTGCCCGTGTGACCTCTTTCATGCTGGTTTGGGGATCCCCTTGGAACTCCACAGATTATTTTGAGGTAAAGATATCTGAGATTCGCCACATGCTAAAAGCAGCCTCCTCAGAGCTTTCTTTATCTGATAAAAAACCAAAACGAAACAGCAGCTCCGGGAACTAGGTTGCCATATGTTCCTTCTTCCAGGGAAGATGCAGTGAAACCCCCAATCCCTTCTTTAGGGGGGTTTACAACCAGAAGGATGGAAAGACCACTCATACCTGTAAACTCAAACCTTTCCAGACATTCTCACCCCTCATTTGTCCTAAAACCCCAGTTATGTGTCCTATAGATGCCTATTTGTCTTCCCATAGAAGCCTTTTTCACCCCCATTCCCCCCACTGGGGGTGTGAGTCTCTAGCAGCACGACAACCAGTTCTTTCTTTGATTGGTCCCATGTGCAAGTCACTAAATCTAAGAGGGTAGAGGAAGTTGTCCCTCTCCGACGTAGCAGAGAGTGCCTCCTCCACGCCTCCGCGAATCAAAGGCTGGGTTTGCCTCAGTAGATATGCAGGTCCAGGATGAACATTAGAAAGAGTTAAGCATTTATCTGAATTGCATTAAAAAATAATTGATACAGCAAACCTATGATTGTGTAGATGTTATTGCTTAGGACCACGCTAAAGTAGATAATACCTACTTTATGTTTTTTTTTCAAGTTACCATATGTATAGACAAGGAAATATACTAAATAAAATATTATAGGTGGAAAACTATGTCAAAAACTGTGACAAGCATTTGTTCTTCTGGAGGAAGAATAGAGTCTTCCTAATAATGCTCATCAGCTGTGATCTGTCACTAAGTGCTGAACTGGACGTCAGGCTCACACTTAGCAGGAGAGCAAGGCTCCGGTGCTGGGTAAACAGAAGCGGGTATGCTGGCTGACACAGTGACACAGTGAAGGAGGGAGGCAGAACTCAGAGCAGGGCATTTCCTGGGTCACCAGAAGGGTTGCGCATTCCCCTGGGGATGCTCAAGCCTACCCTGCCTGTAGCAACTAAGCGCTGGGTCCACTGCCCTCTCTGTGCCAGCAGGAGCCCATCCACACTGTATACTCTATAGTCACTGGCAGGCTGGGGCCGGAACAGCACAGGGGCCTCCGAGCTCAGCCTGAGGAAGAATGCCCCTCACACTGACCTGTGCTTCAGGAGCCCACTTCTCTCCTGTCTGCCTCATCACTCCTATGCATCCTCCCAGGCCCCACTAGGAGAAGCCAGGAAGGCAGGGACCCCTTCTTGGACATCCTTGTTTATACTCATCCCCCACCCCTGCACAGAATCCCTACAGAGAGGATGTTTTCCCTGAGGTTGTCTGGCCAGGGAAGGGCTGAGTCGGAAAGTGCATGCAGCCTCCCAGGCTGGTTGGGCCTGTCCATCCACTTCTCCAGCCCCAGGCTCTATCCTGCTGGGCCTTTTCTGCCCTTCTTCACTCTCTCCATGGGTGACCTTACCCACTCCCACCCTTTCACCTTCTGCCCACTCACTGAACTGTTTACAAACCTCTCCCAGCCTAGAGGGGCTCTCACTGCCAGTGGGGATCCTCCAGCAGAATGGACAGGACTTCAGATTTGGCAGCGTGTCCGACAGCATGGAAACATGTCCCTGAGTGCACACCCCCACCCTAGGTCCAGCCTGCCCCCCTCCCCTGGTCCTATGTGGGGCACCACATACCCAGTTTCCCAAGTTAGCAACCTTGACACTAGCCTAGACCCCCATGCCCCCTCCGGTGCTCAGGCCTGCTGGTTCCCACTCCTCAGTGGCTCCACCCTCACACAGAGCCTGAGTCTCTCTGTCTGCAGAACTGCAGGAACCTCCTGCCTCTCATGTCCACATCCATTGGTCCATTCCAATTCTCGTAGAGATCATTTCTGTCCTGAAAACATTCACCAGCTGATCCCATCTCCCACCCCCTACTGCCTCACCCTATTGTCTTTAGGGAAAGCCCAGCCCTGGAAATTGAGACACCCAGTCTCTCCTGGAGCACACACTCACACCCTGAATGTGACCCCAGTATTGGGCCTCCTTGAATATTTCCAGTACTTTTATATGCTGGTGTGTCTGTACGCTGCCTCTTGCTCAGCTCTGTTCCCTTCCCCATCCTCCTTCTCATCTATCAACTCTTCCTCTTCCTCCAAGGTGCACCCCCAAAGTGCCATTTCTCCAAACCACCTTTCTAGACCAAGTCAATAAGAATCAACTGTTATGATGAGTCCAAACTAATTCCAACCATGAAAAGCTGTGCAGCCACCAAATTCACACCGTTGTCAGAGAGCTTTCTAGAAAACTGTATCAGGTTTAAAAGGTGAAAATAACTTGTGGCACAATGCAATGCATATAGTTTAAAATACATGTATATATAATTAGACATTGCATATTTCTCTAAAATATAAATACATCCAAATCCTCCCTGGCTGGTAGGCTCAGTGGTTGAGCGTCGGCCTGGTGTGCAGGAGGCCCAGGTTCAATTCCCGGCCAGGGCACACAGGAGAAGCGCCCATCTGCTTCTCCACCCTTCCCTCTCTGTCTCTCTCTTCCCCTCCCACAGCCGAGGCTCCATTGGAGCAAAGTTGGCCCGGGCGCTGGGGATGGCTCTGTGGCCTCTGCCTCAGGCGCTAGAATGGCTCTGGTTGCAACAAAGCAATGCCCCAGATGGGCAGAGCATCGCCCCCTGGTGGGCATGCCAGGTGGATCCTGGTTGGGCACATGCGGGAGTCTGTCTGACTGCCTCCCCATTTCCAACTTTAGAAAAATACAAATATATCCAAATCTGAGGATAAACATGTCCTTATAACTGCATCCCAGTGGCCACTGCCCTTGAGGGTAAAGAAAGGCAGTGAGGGGCAGTCAGTAGGGTCAGAGATGGAATGATTATAATTCAATAATGAAAAACAAGACAATAATCCAATTTAAACCAAAGGCCAAAGACATAAACAATCCACAGAATGAGGAAGACAAATACTATAGCTTAAAACATATGTGAGACTCACAACGCAACTCACAAAGAACCATCTATTAAACCACATCATGATGCCATTGTTTTTCTGTCAAATTGTCAAGAACAGAAAGTTAATAACACACCAACTGATGGAGCCACAGGAAACAGTCTCAGAACTAAGTTTCCCAGGCTGGCAGCACCTTCTACTGAAACAGATGCAGAAGTGAATGAAGACATAGGTACAAGCATGCTTCATGTATTACTGTCTGTCACTACAAACAAACAAAAACGGAGAAAAGAACCCAGAAAGCCAGAGAGGGCCACTAGGTGGATGCAGGGTTTCCACTCTGTGAATATTGCATTGGTTATTCAATGAGGATGGAGGACATCAGTATGTCCTGACTCAGAACAGTAAGTGTATTAAAGTATAAGTTTAAAAAAGTACAGACCTGAGTCTTATTACAATTTGTGTAAGAAAGAGAGAGAGAGAGAGAGAAAAGGGAAGTTTGTATATACATATGCTTGATTTAGAGTAGAATGTCTCTCTACAAGTGTTCTCAAGAAACTGAAGAGAACTGGGGATCAAAGGACAGGAAAGGAAGGATGATGTTTTACTGTGTACCTGAATAGCTGTTAGAATTAACATTTGTAAAAATATTTTAACATGTGCAAGTATTACCTTAAAAAGAAGGAAAGAAGTGGAATGAACTCATATCCCTACTGTCTCTCCCTAACCACCCTTACTGGTAAGACAACCATCTTCACTGTGACAAACATTTGGTTAGCCAAACCTCTCTAAGCACGTGGCTTCTATACTCACCAGCTGTCTTACTCTCTGGGCCTCAGTTTTCTCATCCGTGAAACAGGCACAGTGATAGTACACCCTGCACAGGCTCACTGTGAGGATGATGTGTGTTTGTACAAAGGAAAGCCTGGCACACAGTACATGCTCAATAAATGTCCATTATTATATACTCTCCTATTTTCCTTTGAAAGACAATTATTGAGATCACCTAATTAGTTTAACAATGAAAGGTTATTGGAATTTTTCTAAAATTTCCACCCATTTCCAGCTTCCAGAGTTTGTATTGATTGAAAAATGAAGACTGCCCCCAGTTTAGCTTTCTCTGTGTGGTCCATGGTGTTTGGGTGAAAGCTGGGTGTGGGAAAAGCAAGTGATCCATCTCCGGCCAGACACACATGGTGACTTGCCTGTCTGCTGCTGGGGTAAACAACCTAGCTGACCCTGAGTTTGCTTGGGAACAACATCTGCTTTCTTGGGTACCTCTAGTCATCAGGCTGACCCTCCCTTCCCCTAAGGAAAGGCTCCGAGGCCTACTGGCCTTTTTCCTGGTTCTCCAGCACAGTCAGCTAGACCAGCAGGCTCACACCTCAGGGGCCTCTGCATGTGCTAGTCCCTCTGCCCGGAAGATTCTTCCCCCAGTCACAGTCATGCCTTATCTACCTCCATGTCTCCAAATTTCATCCCCTACACACTGCCTGTCCTGACGTCTCTACTAAACACAGCAGCCCCATCAACTTTAAGCCATTCTGCTCTTCATAACATTCACCTGACTTGACATTAAAATTGCTGTTCTTATTTATTATCATTTCTCCCCACCAGAAAATAAGCTCTGTGAGGGAAAGGATCATCCCATTCATTGCTGTATCCTTAACACCTGAAATAGTGTCTAGAACAAATGGGTCTCCCATGGTGCTTGTTGAATGAACGAACAAATCAGAGAGGAGACACAGAGTATGTTTTCTGGGGAAGCTTGAATCTCTGCCTAAGCCTCCCAACAGGAAATGTACTCTTAGGACTCAGAGAGGGGCAACCCCCCACTCTTCCACCCTCTACTGCTCACTCATCCTTACAAGAAGCTCCTACGTCCTGCTCACAGTAATGAGGCATACTACCCTCTGTCTCGATCTTTGGGCCTGAAATGGTGCCATCTTCCCACGTCACTCAGATGTCTGCCCGCTGCCTTTCCCAGCTGAGGGTCAATTTCTCCTACCTGCCCCACTGCCATGCCTACCTCCACCTTGTTTTGTTTTTACAGCACTTACCACTCTGAAATAATGGGTAATCTGCAGATTCTTGGTCAATATTTGTTGAATGAATGAGGGAGTTCTTCATACCCTCCACAAAGAAGAAATGCCAAGTTTGGAAGAAAAGAATGAATCAACACTATCCACTGTCTACACTTGGTCTGGGTGGTTCTTATGTAGAGGGTTTAACAGACAGATACCCAATTAGTTGCTAATTATATTCAATCAACTCTGAGCCAGGGGTTAGGGCCAGATTAGTAAGGTTGAAGGGCAGTTCAGGTTTTCACTTTGATGCTGGCCTCCTGACCTGGTCATTGGCCCAGAGGTCTCCTTAAGCTAACTGACCAGAGCAGCAAAATCCATCTTGTAGCCTGGAGAAACAGTATGGGACTCAAACTGCTGCCCATGGTCCTCCTGAAAGGACCAGCTAGACTCAGTTCTGGGCCAGAAAAGAACCCCAGAGGGGAAGTGAGTTTGTCAGATGAGCAGGCACTGTTTACCTTCCCAGGAATCTGTCCAATGCCTCTGGCCAGACACGCCCAGAAGGGAAAGCTGGGTTCTCCTCCATCCAGCTCTCCCTGGGGGCTGACTGTAGGGACAGGCCTCTACCATGCTGGGGCCCTCAGAGGGTTGGTTATGGCCGCCAGGGCCACTGCGGCACTAGACAGACAGCACAGTGGAGGTAATAGGGGCATGGGAGCCGGAGGAAAGTCCTCCGGGCCATCCAGTTCTATCCAACATTGAATGGCCTTAGCGACTGCTTCTGCTCAGCCCGATTCACCTAGCCCAGCAGGAGGAGCCGGTGGAGCCACCACACCCAGGCTCGCGGACCTTCCCAGCGGGGCACAGCGAGCGTCCCTTGCTGTCCCTGTCCCTGCCACGCAACCAGGTCAGATTCTGAAGGACCCAACTCACTCTCGACATTCCTGCAGCCTCTTCCGGCTCTTCCCGGCTCCCGCCCTCGTGCCCTCCTTCAGCGTCCCGGCCCAGCCCGGACCAGATGCTCCCCGCCTGGCGCTACGCACAGGGCACACAGACCCCTTCGGGGGCGGTGGGACCCCCAGCTTGGCCTCCCCACGGCCCTTACCCATCTCCCGCCTGGCTCCTGCTCCGGCCGGCCACCGGCCCGGGCGCCCCATGGCCAGGTGCCCAGGTGCCCAGGTACGGAGGCAGCGAGGGCTGCGGGCGGCGGCCGCGAGGGCCGGGCCGTCCAGCTCCGCGGTGCACTCGCGGGAGGGACAGCTTCCCGGGCGCGGTGCCGGAGGTGGCCTGGGGCGGGGTAGGGAGGGGAAGGCAAGACGTGAGACGGGGCGGGGCGGGGGGCGGGGAGGGCAGCCGGGGGCGTAGTCGTCGGACTGGTCTGACTCAGGGCTGGCCTGGGCACGGTTAGTTCTGACGCGCTCCCGCGCGTTGCACCCCCTCCACCCCGCGCCCCACTGTGTCCTCCCCAAGGCGGCGAAGTCGGACAGTCCAGACTCAGAGGCCCTGCTCTGCCACCACGAGGCACTTCTGCTTTGTGTTTGTTAGGCAATCCTGCCGCTAGCCCAGCAATCCTGTAATTTAACAATTCATTTGTTCCCTTTTGCACCTACTCTATGAATGTCAAGCACTGAGTGGATCCAGTGGGGTAGAATAACCCAAATATTACAAAAGATTGAATCGTGGCAGGGACCTGAGCAGTGGCATTATGTAAACGGATAAGGGCGCTCCCTGAGGGAAAACCCTGGGAGGGGGGGGGAGGCATTCCAACTGCATCCACACTGACCTCAGATCCTTGGCCACCTCCTGAGTGAACACACATGCAGTGAGAATCTAAACAACCCAAAAGAAAACAGTAGCTGTTTTCCTTTTCCTTCAGACATTTGAGCAGTGACTTGCCAGCTGCTGGGGAATTTGGGGTCTAAATCCTGCCATTTTAGAGGACTTGATAAACACTTTGGACTGTTCACTGAAACCCCAGAAGGACCACACTTAACGAGCAAAGACTATATTCTAAAATTAAGAGATATACCCCAGAATTAGGGACAATGCCAAAAGAAATCCATCCAAAATCTCAAACTATGCCCTACAAAGTTAGGGTGAGGTTCCAGTAATTTAACTTCTTGCTAGAACACATTTGACACTCTTTAGAGGAAAATAACAGAACCCAGAGCATCTACAGTGTATCATTCACTATGTCCACCATACAACAAAAACCAAATATTATGACAAAAGATGTTCCTATCACTCTATCTTTTTTTTTTTAATAATTTTATTTTTTTAATGGGGCAACATCAATAAATCAGGATACATATATTAAAAGATAACAAGTCCAGGTTATCTTGTTGTTCAATTATGTTGCATACCCATCACCCAAAGTCAGATTGTCCTCTGTAACCTTCTATCTAGTTTTCTTTGTGCCCCTCCCCCTCCCCCTTTCCCTCTCCCTCTCCCCCCTCCCCCGAAACCACCACACTCTTATCAATGTCTCTTAGTCTCACTTTTATGTCCCACCTACGTATGGAATAAATAATGCAGTTCCTGGTTTTTTCTGATTTACTTATTTCGCTTCATATCATGTTATCAAGATCCCATCATTTTGCTGTAAATGATCCGATGTCATCATTTCTTATGGCTGAGTAGTATTCCATAGTGTATATGTGCCACATCTTCTTTTCCAGTCATCTACTGACGGGCTTTTTGGTTGTTTCCATGTCCTGGCCACTGTGAACAATGCTGCAATGAACATGGGGCTGCATGTGTCTTTACGTATCAATGTTTCTGAGTTTTGGGGGGTATATACCCAGTAGAGGGATTGATTGCTGGGTCATAAGGTAGTTCTATTTTCAGTTTTTTGAGGAACCACCATACTTTCTTCCATAATGGTTGTACTACTTTACATTCCCACCAACAGTGGATGAGGGTTCCTTTTTCTCCACAGCCTCTCCAACATTTGCTATTACCTGTCTTGTTAATAATAGCTAATCTAACAGGTGTGAGGTGGTATCTCATTGCAGTTTTGATTTGCATTTCTCCAATAGCTAAAGAGGATGAGCATCTTCTCATATATCTGTTGGCTATTTGTATTTCTTCCTGGGAGAAGTGTCTGTTCATGTCCTCTTCCCATTTTTTTTATTGGATTGTTTGTTTGTTTGTTGTTGAGTTTTATGAGTTCTTTGTATATTTTGGATATTAGGCCCTTATCTGAGCTGTTGTTTGAAAATAGCATTTCCCATTTAGTTGGCTTTCTGTTTATTTTGTTATCAGTTTCTCTTGCTGAGCAAAAACTTCTTAGTCTGATGTAGTCCCATTCATTAATTTTTGCCTTCACTTCTCTTGCCTGTGGAGTCAAATTCATAAAATGCTCTTTAAAACCCAGGTCCATTAGTTGAGTACCTATGTCTTCTTCTATGTACTTAATTGTTTCAGGTCTTATGTTTAGATCTTTGATCCATTTTGAGTTAATTTTAGTACAGGGGGACAAACTGTAGTCCAGTTTCATTCTTTTGCATGTGGCTTTCCAGTTTTCCCAGCACCATTTATTAAAGAGGCTTTCTTTTCTCCATTATGTGTTGTTGGCCCCTTTATCAAAAATTATTTGACTATATATATGTGGTTTTATTTCTGGACTTTCTATTCTGTTCCATTGGTCTGAGTGTCTATTTTTCTGCCAATACCATGCTGTTTTGATTGTCGTGGCCCTATAATATAGTTTGAAGTCAGGTATTGTAATGCCCCCAGCTTCATTCTTTTTCTTTAGGATTGCTTTGGCTATTCGGGGTTTTTTATAGTTCCATATAAATCTGATGATTTTTTGCTCTATTTCTTTAAAAAATGTCATAGGAATTTTGATGGGAATTGCATTAAATTTGTATATTGCTTTGGGTAATATGGCCATCTTGATTATATTTATTCTTCCTAACCAAGAACAAGGTATATTCTTCCATCTCATTATATCTTTTTCGATTTCCCTTAACAATGGTTTATAGTTTTCATTATATAAGTCCTTTACAGTCTTTGTTATGTTTATTCCTAGGTATTTTATTTTTTTTGTTGCAATCGTGAAGGGGATTATTCTTTTGAGTTCGTTCTCAATTGTTTCATTGTTGGCATATAGAAAGACTATTGACTTCTGTATGTTAATTTTGTATCCTGCGACCTTACTGTATTGGCTTATTGTTTCTAGTAGTCTTTTTGTGGATTCTTTGGGGTTTTCGATGTATAGGATCATATCATCTGCAAAAAGTGATACCTTTACTTCTTCTTTTCCGATATGGATGCCTTTTATTTCTTTGTCTTGTCTGATTGCTCTGGCTAGAACCTCTAGTAGCACATTAAATAAGAGTGGAGAGAGTGGACAACCCTGTCTTGTTCCTGTTTTAAGGGGGAAAGCCTTCAGTTTAGTGCCATTTAATACGATGTTAGCTGATGGTTTATCATATATGGCCTTTATCATGTTGAGATATTTTCCTTCTATACCCATTTTGTTGAGAGTCTTAAACATAAAATTGTGTTGTATTTTATCAAAAGCCTTTTCTGCGTCTATTGATAAGATCATGTAGTTTTTGTTCTTTGTTTTGTTGATATGGTGTATTACGTTAACCGTTTTACGTATGTTGAACCATCCTTGAGATTCTGGGATGAATCCCACTTGATCATGATGTATTATTTTTTTAATATGTTGTTGTATTCGATTTGCTAGTATTTTGTTTAGTATTTTAGCATCTGTATTCATTAGAGATATTGGTCTGTAGTTTTCTTTTTTTGTGCAGTCCTTGCCTGGTTTTGGTATGAGGGTTATGTTGGCCTCATAAAATGTGTTTGGAAGTATTGCTTCTTCTTCAATTTTTGGAAGACTTTGAGTAGAATAGGAACCAAGTCTTCTTTGAATGTTTGATAAAATTCGCTGGTATAGCCATCAGGGCCTGGACTTTTATTTTTGGGGAGGTTTTTAATGGTTTTTTCTATTTCTTCTCTACTAATAGGTCTGTTTAGGCTTTCTGTTTCTTCTTGACTCAGTCTAGGAAGGTTGTATTGTTCTAGGAATTTATCCATTTCTTCTAGGTTGTAGAATTTAGTGGCATAAAGTTTTTCATAGTATTCTACAATAATTCTTTGTATATCTACGGTGTCCGCGTGGTGATTTCTCCTCTTTCATTTTGGATTTTGTTTATATGAGTTCTTTCTCTTTTTTCCTTGGTAAGTCTTGCCAAGGGTTTGTCAATTTTGTTGATCTTTTCAAAGAACCAGCTCCTTGTTCTATTAATTTTTTCTATAGTTTTTCTGTTCTCTATTTCATTTATTTCTGCTCTGATTTTTATTATCTCCTTTCTTTGGCTGGTTTTGGGTTGTCTTTGTTTTTCTTTTTCCAGTTCCTTAAGGTGTGAGGTTAAGTGGTCCACTTGGGCTCTCTCTTGTTTGTTCATATAGGCCTGAAGTGATATGAATTTCCCTCTTATCACTGCTTTTGCTGCATCCCATAGATTCTGATATGTTGTATTGTCATTTTCCTTTGTCTGAATATATCTTTTGATCTCTGCACTTATTTCTTCTTTGACCTATTCATTTTTTAAAAGTATGTTGTTTAATTTCCACATTTTTGTGGGATTTTTTCCTCTTTTTTGCAGTTGAATTCTAGTTTCAAGGCTTTATGATCAGAAAATAAGCTTGGTACAATTTTGATTTTTCTGAATTTGCTGATGTTGTTTTTGTGGCTCAACATATGGTCAATTCTTGAGAATGATCCATGTACACTGGAGAAAAAAGTATACTCAGTCACTTTGGAATGAAATGTCCTGTAGATGTCTATCACATCCAGGTGCTCTAGTGTTTTGTTTAAGGCCACTATATCTTTGTTGATTCTCTGTTTGGATAACCGATCTAGAGCCATCAGCGGTGTATTGAGATCTCCAAGTATGATTGTATTTTTGTCAGTTTTTGTTTTTAGGTCAATAAGTAGCTGTCTTATATATTTTGGTGCTTCTTGGTTTGGTGCATATATATTAAGAATTGTTATGTCTTCTTGATTCAGTGTCCCCTTAGCCATTATGAAATGGCCATTTTTGTCTCTGAGTACTTTTGCTGTCTTGTAGTCAGCATTATCAGATATGAGTATTGCTACGCTTGCTTTTTTTTGGATGTTATTTGCTTGGAGTATTGTTTTCAAACCTTTCACTTTGAATTTGTTTTTATCCTTGTTATTTAGATGAGTTTCCTCTAGGCAGCATACAGTTGGATTTTCTTTTGTAATCCATTCTGCTACTCTGTGCCTTTTTATTGGTGAGTTTAATCCGTTTACATTTAGTGTAATTATTGACACTTGTGAGTTCCCTACTGCCATTTTATAGATTGCTTTCTGTTAGTTTTGTGTCTTGTTTGATCCTTCTCTTTCGTTTTTCTATCTTTTGTTTTTATTTGGTTGTATTCCATACATCTTTCCTCTGTTGCTATCTTTTTTATCTCATGTGCTTCTGTGGTGGTTTTTTCAATGGTGGTTACCTTTAAATAATGAAAAGGGTTCCTACCCTGTTCATTGTAGCTCACTATTTTGTGAGTACTTTTGCACTCCATCGTCCTTTGCTACTGTTAATCTCTATCTTCTCCCCCCCTTTCTTTTTGTTGTCACAGTTTAAATTTGATTTTATTGTGTTCTTCTTGGAGCTTTTACTTGTGGCTTTGTTGTGTTTTTTTTGTTCTTTGTATCTGATTGGAGAATCCCCTTTAGTAATTCCTGGAGTGGGGGTTTTCTGATGATAAATTCCCTCATCTTTTCTGTATCTGTGAATGTTTTTATTTCTCCTTCATATTTGAAGGATAGCTTTGATGGGTATAGTATTCGTGGCTGAAAGTTCCTCTCTTTCAGGACTTTAAATATTGGGGTCCACTCTCTTCTAACTTGTAGAGTTTCTGCTGAGAAATCTGATGATAATCTAATGGGCCTTCCTTTATATGTTGTATTCTTCTTTTCCCTGGCTGCCTTGAGAATTTTTTCTTTGCCATTGGTTTGTGCCAATTTCATTATGATGTGCCTTGGAGTAGGTTTGTTAGGGTTAAGAAAACTCAGCATTCTTTTTGCTTCTTGAATTTGAGGCTTTAGTTCTTTCCACAGGCTTGGGAAGTTATCATCTATTATTTGTTTGAGTGTGTTCTCCATTCCATTTTCTCTCTCTTCTCCCTCTGATATACCTATTATTCTTATGTTATTCTTTTTGATGGAGTCAGATAATTCTTGTAGGGCTATCTCATTTTTTTTTAATTTTTGCGTCTCTTTCTTCTCTCTGTTGTGTCTCAAGTTGCTTGTCTTCTATTTCACTAATCCTCTCTTCTATCTGGCCTGTTCTATTAGTTAAGCTTGTTACCTCGTTTTTCAGCTCGTGAATTGAGTTTTTCATCTCTGTTTGATTTGTTTTTATAGTTTCAATTTCCTTGGAAATATATTCTTTGTGTTCATTGAGTTGTTTTCTGATCTCCCTAAATTGCCTTTCTGTGTTTTCTTGTATATCTCGGAGGATTTTTAGGATTTCTATCTTGAATTCTCTGTCATTTAGCTCTAAGGTTTCCAATATATTAAATTTTTTCTCCATAGATGTTTCCTCATCTAGCTGTGTTACTTCTCTTTCTTTTGTATCCATGATATTTGATATTCTCTTCCTTAATGGCATCTGAGGGTGGTTTTGTTGATAGTATTAATGAGATTTAATAAAGAATAAAAAGTTAAAAAATAAAAAATCAAAGTTGTTTTTTTAAAAAAAATAATGAAATAAAGGTAAATAAAATTAAATTAAAATTAAAAAAAAGGAAATTATTCCCCTCCTCCTTTTTTCCTCTCAACTCCTCTCCCCTCTTTCTTGACAAAATCTTATGGTGAACTGTGAATTATAACAAACAATGCCTGTAATGGAGGGCTTAAATTGGGGAAAAGTAATAAAGGGGCAAAAAGAAGGGGGTATGGACCCAGAAAAAGCAAATAAGGAAAAAATTTGGATCAAGAATAAAATGATTTGCTTTTAGGTGTTGGTTGACTAAGAGTTATGATGAGAGGAATAAGAGGGAAACAGGAAAATGGGGGGACAAATTAAAAAATTACTATTGTATTTAGTGGAACAAGAACTAGATAAAATGGAGAGCCAGGGATGGGAGCACTGCTAGTGAGTTAAAAAGGTGAAGTAAAAACCCCCCAAAATGCCACAAACATAAGTTTGAGTCCCAGATAAGATAATTTGTTCGTTATTGAGGTTTGAATGAGAGGAGATGTAAAGGAGAAAGGAAGAAACTAATATAGAGGGAGAAAAGAAAGAGAGAGAGAAAAAAAAGAGGGAACCACTAAAAGAAGAAAAAAGAAAGGAGAGAGAGAGAGAGTTAAAGGTTTTGGAGTGCAACCCTCATAGAGAGAAAGGAAGAGAAGAGAAAAGATAATGGGAGATGTAACACTTATGGGTAGTGTAGTTCAAGGAGAGGAGAGAGTAAGACCGGCAGAGAGTTAATCGACCAAATTGGAGGAGAAAAAAGAATATCAAGACTGAAGATAAGAGAAACAAACGAACAAATATAATAAAATGGGATAGGTTATAAAGTCTGTGGATTATTCTTGATTTTGAGAGGTTATCTTCTTGCTTTTTCTTTTCTCTCCCTCTTCCTGGTTGGTGACTCTGTACCCGCCCCTTTGGCACACTCAGGTAGAGGTTTGCAGTTGATAAGTCTCTATGGCGATGTCCTGTATTGTGCTTTAGTCTCGTTGGCAGTCAAGGCTCATTAGCATTTATAGGCTCCGACAGTGAGAGAGTCTGTGTTCCTGGAGCCTTTCTCCTAGTCTTTCCTTCCTCAATTAGTAGCCTGATAATCCAGCTATGGGGTTGCTGTTGCCTCTGCCTGGATAGTAAGAGGCTCAAAGAGCTGGCAACTCCCCACTCTATTCCCACTCAGTGCAGGGCTCTGGGTAAGGCTCAGTCAGTCAGAGCTGCTAGCATAATCAGGCGGGGCTTCTGCCCACTCAAAGACCTCTGGCTCTGCCACTTGTCCGGTAACACGGGCGGGCGCCCACTCCCGGGGCGCTTGGAGGAAACTCCCGCTCACTCTCTGTGCGCGCAGACCAGGATATCAGGCGGGCAGTCTCACACTCTGAGTGAAACCCCCACCCGCATGGAAAAGTTCCAGCATTGGAATTGGCTCTCGCTCCGTCACCGTGCGTGGCTTTTCCAAGGCGCTGGGGCGGCCCAAGATTCCGCTTTTGGCCCACACAAAAGCCCCTGACTCTGCCCCTCTGTGGGATAACACGGGCGCGCACTGCCGAGGCACTCGGAGGAATCTCTCGCTCACTATTTGCGCGCGCAGACCAGGATATCAGGCCGACCGCCTCACCCTCTGAGTGAAACCCCCACTAGCACGGAAAAGTTCCAGCGTTGGAATTAGTTCTCACTTCCTCCCCATGTGTGGCTTTCCCAGGCGCTGGGGCGGCCCAGAGATTCCGCTTTTGGCCCACACAAAGCCCTCTGACTCTGCCTCTCTGTGGGATAACATGGGCGCCCACTCCCGGGGCTTTGGAAGGAATCTCTCGCCCACTATCTGCGTGCGCCGACCAGGAGATCGGGGAAAATGGCTGCCCCACTTGTCTTTCTTTGTCTGGGTTTGGCGCGAGTGTTAGCTTGTATTGCCCGAGTTGCCCCAGGAACAGTTTTTCCTCGGCTTGGATCTCCGTGCCACAGCCTGGTTCAGCTGTTTGTGCCGCGACCTGGATCTATTCACCCCCTTTGACTGCCTCAGTTTCTATATTCTCAGTTCCCAATGAAAGCCGCCCTGTTTAGATTAGTGAGGAAGGCGGAGCATTTCTTACTCCCTATTTCCTTCAGGGTTTGGTTATATATTTAGCCAATTTTTCGCTCGACCATACCTTCGGGTGTATTGCGAAACATCTGGAGGCTCCAAGGATAGGTTTTTCTGTTTCTGGTTGAAGATCTTGTTGAGTTTTGGGGGAGATTTATCGGTATCACTTCCTACCCTGCCATTACTCTGCCTATCACTCTATTACTCAGGAAATTACAAGGGTTTTTAGGAGCTCTGTGTCAGGAACAGGGGCAAATATATTATATATTTCTTCTATCACAATATCATACCTGTAGATGAGATGTTGGAATCAGATGATAAAGAATTAAAAATGAAAATGTGACAAAGATGTTAAAGAACCTATAGCAAAAGGTGGCCATAATGGGTGAAGAGATGGGAAATGTTAGCGGAAATATGATCACCATTACTTTAAAAATAAACAACCAAGTGGAATATAGATAAGTCTGCTTCAGGGAGAAATATCTGTCTTTATTACTCTGGAATGAAGAGACACCTCAATCCTGCCAGACAAGAGATAGATGAGTTTCTCAGCTTTCCCTATGTAACATCAGGGCCTCCCAATATTGGGGTTCTTCTGCTATAACTTGGTCCACTGTACAGGTGACCTCTGGCCTTGGCCATATTACCCTGTGGGGACTGGAGCTGAGAGCCTATACAATGACTTTACTTTGTATTGCTATTAGACAAACTACCTCATCTTCTGCAAGTAACTATGAAAACTGTGCTATGCCAGCTTGCTGGCTTACTAGCAAAGAAAAAGAGAGAGAGAGAGAGAGAGAGAGAGAGAGAGAGAGAGAGAGAGAGGAAGAGAGATGAGAAGGATCAATTTGTAGTTGTGTTACTTTAGTTGTTCATTGATTGTTTCTTATATGTGCCTTGACCTGGGGGCTCCAGCTGAGCCAGTGACCCCTTGCTCAAGCCAGCAACCTTGGGCTTCAAGCTAACAACCATGGGATCATGTCTATGATCCCATGCTCAAGCTGGTGAGCCAGCGCTCAAGCTGATGAGCCCACAGTCAAGCGCTCTATTCACTGCACCATTACCAGTCAGCAATTATAAACATATTTTAAATAGAAAGCCAAATTAGAGCATTTTCTTTTTTAAAATTTTTCCATTAATTGAGAGAGAGAGAGTGAAAAAAGAAGGGAGAGGCTGGGTGGAGGGAGGGACAGAGAAAAAAAAGCATCAACTTGTTCCACTTAGTTGTTTCATTTAGTTGTGTTCTCATTGCTCATAGATGTGTCCTGACCAGTAATCAAACTCACAATCTTGGTGAGCTGGGACCATGCTTTATCCACTGAGCCACCTGGCCAGGGCCAGGATATTTTCAAATAAACAAAACCTAAGAGTTTTTGCCACCAGCAGACGCAGACTACAAGAAAAGTGAAGCCTGACCAGGCAGTGGCACAGTGGATAGAGCATTGGACTGGGATGTGGAGGACTCATGTTTGAGACCCCTGAGGTCACCAGCTTGAGCGTGGATTCATCTGGTTTGAGCAAAACTCACCAGCTTAGTCCCAAGGTCTCTGGCTTGAGCAAGGGGTCACTCAGTCTTCTGTAGCCCCTGGTCAAGGCACATTGATTGTAGAAAGCAATCAATGAACAACTAAGGTGCCGCAATGAAAAACTGATGCTTCTCATCTCTCTCCCTTCCTGTCTGTCCCTATCTATCACTCTGTCTAACTCTCTCTCTGTGTCAAAAAAAGTAAAGAAATATCTCAGAGTGAAGGGAATGATATGAGATAAATATTAAATCTACAAAAAGTAACAATGAGAACTGGAAATAAGTATAGGGGTAAATATAAAGACGATCTTCTTTCTTGTGTTAAGTGATTTACAAGTAACTAGACAATTTAAATAAAAAACAATAACATATTGGGGTTTATAACTCTCATGAAAGTCAGGTTATGATAAGAAAAGCACACCACATAGGAAGAAAAGGGAAATACAAGCACATTGTTGTGAGGTTCAGAATAATGTCCAGTATGGGATATAAAAATAATTACTGAAAGAAAGGTCAGGAAAGTAAGGGAAAAAATAAACAAAAAACAAAGATGATATTTAAAACAAATAGCAAAATTGAAAAATTATCAGTAATTTTATTAAACACTCCTATTAAAAGACAGAGCTTGTCAAAATGGCTAAGAAGACCCAACCATATATTTAGAAGAGACACACTTTCAATATAAAGACACAGACAGGTTGGAAAGGATGGGGAAAATATACTATGTAAACAGTGAGCCTGAGAGAGCTTGATGCAGTTGTATTAATTTTGGACAAAGGAGACTTCAATACAAAGAGTATTCTTAGAAATAAAAAAAAAAACTTCACTTTATAAAAATAACAGGATCAATTCGTTGTGAAAATACACAATCCCAAATATGTATGAATCTAATAACAAAAATTTCACATACATCAAGTAGAAATTGACAGAACCAAAAAGAGAAATATAAAATTCACAATCTTAATTGAATATTTTATCACCTGTCTCTCAGTAATTAATGGCCAGTACACACAAAATCAGTAAGGGTGTAGAAGATTTAAACATTGTCATTCGTGTTCACCAATAAGACATTATAGAAGTCAACATCATCAATAGCAGAATATGCATTCTTTTCAAGTATACAGAGAACATTAACCAAGACCAATGATACAAACTGATTGAAAACAAACTGTAAATGTTAGTGGGTTGAAATCATGAGAACATATCTTCTTGGCACAGAGAAATTAAATTAAGAATTAGCAACAGTATTTTATCTAGAAATGATCAAATATTTAAAAATTAAGCAATATATCTCTAAATAACCCATGAGTCAAAGAAGAACTCACTAGGAAAATTTAGAAATACTTCAATCTGAAATGGCATAAAGACAGATAAACAGATAAATAGAACAGAATTAGTATCCAAATGTTGATCCATACATCTATGGTCAATTGGTGTATTTTAATAAAGGTGTCAAGCTAATTCAATTGAGAAAGGAAAGTTTTTCCGCAAATGGTTCTGGAACATTTAGAAATCTGTATGGTAAAAAGTGAACCTGGGACTTGTATCTAAAAATGTAAAGAAATGTTTCAACTCAATAACAAAAGGCAAATAACCCAACTAAAAAATGGGCAAAGGATCTGAATAGATATTTCTTTAAATAAGAGACACAAATGATCAACAGATACATGAAAAGATGCTCAACATCATTTGCCATCCGAGAAATGCCTTAGAATGGTTATAATAGAAAAGATAATAGCAAATTTAGGGAAGGCATGGATAAATTGAAACCTTTATACACCACAGGTGGAATTATAAAATTATCCAGCAGCTTTGGAAACAATTTAACAGTTCGTCAATGGTTGAACAGAGAAGTATCATATGACCCAGCATCGCCCTTTTTAGTGTGTACCCAATAGGAATGAAAATATATGTTCACATAAAAATTGGTACATGGATTTTCATAGCAGCATTATTCATAATAGCCAAAAATGAATACAACCCAAATGTTCATGAACTGATGAATGAATACACATTATGTGGTACATCCATACACTGGGATTTTATTCGGCCATACTGAGATGATAGTACAATCTGGATTAATTTAAAAAACAGTAGGTTAAGTGAAAGAACTCAGTCACAAAAAACCACTTGTTGCATGACTTCATTCATATAAAATGTCTGGAATGGGTGAATCTATAGAGACAGAAAGTAGATTAGTGGTCGGCTAAGACTGGAGTAAAGAGGATACAGAGAATGATGGCTTATAAAGAAGGGCTTTCTTTTCTTGGGTGATACAAATGATGATTGATTGTGGTGAGGGTTGCACAACTCTGTGAATATACTTGCATTAGTCAGGGTTCTCTAGAGAAATAGAACCAAGAGAATGTCTATAGAGAAATATACAAAAGGAAACTTATAGGCACTGGTTCATGATCTGCCATCTGCATGCTGGGGGACCAGGAGGGCTGGTGGTGTAAATTCCAGTCTAAATCCAAAGGCCTGAGAACCAAGGGAGCCGATGTTCAAGGGCAGAAGGTGAGCATCACAGCTTCAGCAGAGAGAGCACATTTACCCATCTTTCCACTTTGGTTCTATTCCAGCCCTCAATGGATTGAACACTGACCACCTATATTGGGGGTTGGGGGGGTTTGCTTTATTCAGTTACATTCAAATGTTGATCTTTTCCAGAAACATCCTCATAGACACACTCAGAATAATGTTTACCAGCTCTCAGGGTGTCCCTTAGCCCAATTGAATGACTAACCATCACAGCACTAAAAACTATGGGATTGTACACTTCAAATAGTTGATTTATGAGGTATAAGAATGATAGCACAATGAAGCTGTTACCAAAGAAAAAAAACCCTGTGTCACACATATAATTCAACTCAAAACGGATCATTAACCTAAGTGTAAAAACTAAAACTATAAACCATCTAGAAAAAAACAGGAGAAAATTTTTACAACTTTGAGGAAGGCAAAGATCTCTTACAACTTTATAAAAAGAATTGATACACTAGATTTTATTTTAAAAATTTTAAATTATGTCCATCAAAAAATTCCATTAAAAATGAGTAAGTGCCTAACCAGTGGTGGTACAGTGGATAGAACATTGGCCTGGGACACTGAAGTCCCAGGTTCGATAACCCAAGGTCACTGATTTAAGCGAAGGCTCATCAGGCTTGAGTGCAGGCTCGTCAGCTGTGCACAGGGTCACCGGCTTGAGTGCAGGATTATTAGCATGATCCCATGGTCACTGGCTTGAGCTCAAAGGTCACTGGCTTGAGCAAGGGGTCACTGGCTTGAGCTCAAAGGTCACTGGCTTGAGCAAGGGGTCACTGGCTCAGCTTGAGCCCCCAGGTTAAGGCATGTATTAGAAGCAATCAATGAACAACTAAAGTGACACAACTATGAGTCAATACTTTTTATCTCTCTTCCCTCCTGTCTCTGTCTCTCTCAGAAAAAAAAAAAAATCCTGAATAGACAAGTCCAGATTGGGAGAAAATATTCACAAAACATGTGTATCTGACAGAAGAATTGTATCTAGACTATATTCAACAACTAGAAATCAAAATAAAAAGAAAAATCACTCAGTTAAAATAATGGCCAAAAGATATGAACACTTTACAAAAACAGATAAATAAATAGCCAGTAAGCAGGTGACAGTTGTTTGATGTCATCAGTGCAAAGTTAAGCTACAATGCAATGCTACAAGAAAGGCTAAAATTTAAACACCGATAATACCAAATACTGGCAAGGAAATAGGCAGGTATAAATCTCACGTTGCTGATGTAAAATGGTGTGACCACTTTGGAAAACAATTTGGCAATTTCTTGTTATATTAAACATACATCAACCATTTAACTCAGCCATTCCATTCGTTGCTATTTACTCAAGAGAATGGGAAATAAATGTCCATGAGAAGACATGCCCTAAGGGTTAGTCACAACTGTTTTATTTATCATGTACAAAAACTAGAAAGAACCCATAAGTCCACGGATGCAGTTAGGATGTATTTAAAAATTGGAACAGCAAGAGAAAGAAACAATCTGACTTCTCACAACAACATGGGTGAATCTCACAAACATTATAAGGAGAGGAAGAAACCAAATAAAAAGAGAGTGTGCCAAATGAGCCCTCTTACGGGAAGTCATAAAGCCAACACAGCCAAGCTATGGGGATAGTAATCAGAGCATGGTGACCTCTGGGGAGGAGGAGGGATTAGAAAGAGACATAAAATATTTTCAGGAGTTATGGAAACATTCTGCATTTTCAGTGAGGAAGTAGTTGCACAAATGTCTGCATTTGCCAAAACTCACAGGCTGAACATTTAAAAGTCATGCATGATATTGTTTATAAGTTATACCTCAATCAAAAGTGCTAATCAAATATTTTCATCTTTTAGCTTAAAATCCTTTAATGACTTTTGATGCCTCATTGCCTAACTCCCTCCCACACTTGCAAAGCCATGCATGATTTGGACTCTTATGTGGACTGGATGGTGATAACTAAATTAATTTATACTTTACTAAAAAAAGAGAGAGAAGTGTCACCTGATTTTAATGCCACAGGCTTCATCTGAAACCATTCAGTGGGAAGGTCATAGTATCATCTTATTCTCTTGCTCCTGAGTGAACTGGGAAAGAAGGTTGAGAAATGCGAGGGGATGTGGGAGGTTAAACAGTTCCTCAGCCTGCATTGCTGGGGCAGAGGGAGACCTCCCTCTCACAGAGTGGCTGGAGGAGAAGCCTCCAGCTCCAAGGCTAGAAGTCAGAGCTTGGACTAATCCATCGTCCTTATCTCATTGTGAACTTGGTGTGGGTGGTTGGATGGAAAATTCAAAGCAACAATTAATCTTGAACACTTGGAAAGGCATTTGAGATAGGTGGACCTCTTGTTCTGGTGGACATTTGATTATGCATTTGCAAAACAAAAACTATCCTTCCAAAAGGAGAGTTGCTCTGTGGATGGTGTGCACAGGAGGTGAGGGGCCGAATCTCCACACACAGCTTCCTGTGCTTCTTCTCTAAATTGGGTGGGACTTCACAGTGCCCATACCTTGTTGCTTCTGCTTGGAAACCTGTGCCTCATTGAAACAAGTGATCCCAGGCCATTTTTTTCACTGGGGTCGGAGGGTGGCATGGAGTGCCACCTAGTGGTTACAGAGCTAGTCTGTTGCTTTTTTTGGAATCCACTTGGGCACTTGGAGAACTGGAGGCTCTGGGATTAACTGGGAAATCACTCTTAGTGCAAACGCTGATCAGTAAGGAGACGAGAAAAATGGTGGATGGTTCAGACGGACACTAGTTAGGGCCTCTCACTGGGTCACCCCAGAAATCCCAGACAGGGGTGGGACCACATCAGGACCAGGACACACGCATAGTGTGATCTGCTTTGCTTCCACAGGCTGAGACATATGGAAACAGTAGGTTAGAACATCACTAAAACAGTATTTATAGAGCTTTTGTAAAGAGAGTATTTTCACATGTCAGTTGTCAATAAACCCAGAAGTATGATGACCTTGGTTTTCTAAATGAGCTTCAGGCAAATTCAAGCAGCTCATTCAAAATTGTCTATTAATGGTGGAGATAGACCTTATTCCTGGGCCTTCTGGCTTCAAATCAGACTTCTGTTTTCATTCCATCTCTTCCACCTGAAAGTGGACCTTTGAGACACCAGCTATCTCTGCTGTCGGCCCTCCTCGTCCTTGCTCAGGACAGCGCACACCTTCTGCCTGAGGGCCTCAGGTGGTGGTAAAATGTACTTTCTCCAGGGGGGTTGCTCTGGTTTGCAAGGGTCAGAAGTTCTGCCCGAGAATATGATGCTAAAGACAACCGTGAACTTTAGAGCTCCGCCTTCCTAGAGCCCCCAGGTGCTCTGTCCCTTGGGATACACAGAGGTGAGCCTGGACCTACCTGGGTG
Source organism: Saccopteryx bilineata (assembly GCF_036850765.1). NCBI lineage: Eukaryota > Metazoa > Chordata > Mammalia > Chiroptera > Emballonuridae > Saccopteryx > Saccopteryx bilineata. Next base: position 148,085,170 of record NC_089492.1, on the reverse strand, counting down.
GGGAAGTTGGAGATGAGAGCTCAGTCACAGGAGACACAACAGAAATGTGGGTTTGGGGGCTGGCAGCTGGAGAGCCACGGGCATGGCCCTCAGGGAAGCAGAGGGGCCAGGAACACGGCACCGGGCCAGGCCTTGGGATCCTCCTTGTGGGTGGCAAGGCCACCAATGTTTAGGACAGTGGCATCTTGTTCTCATTTCTAATTGTAGCTTGTGGTGTTTTTGCCATGACCCTCCATTCACTGTCTAAACTTCCCTTTTCTTTTCATTTATTCCTCCATAGCCCCTGTTGAGATTTTTGTGGCTTTCATGACAAAGACACAGATACACTCGGTTTATGTTCTTGGGCCCCCATATCCAACCCAGTAGAAGAAATCACTGTTTTCCCCATCCAACCCATAACACATAAGAAAGAAGACAAAAACCAGAAACAAAAATCAACTACGTAAAAACATTACAAAGGACGCCGTGCATTTGAACCATTCCACTCCTGGCTAAGCTGGTTAGGAGGCCCTCTGTGTAGTGTCTCCACAGCTGGATCTGACACAGGACAGGTGCACCATGAAGAAAGTTGTTGAGTTTGTGATGGGGCACTGGTGTGGGGGAATGTTCCTGCCATGATGTGGTAGGGAAATAGACACCAATAAGAAAACAAAATGTATTTATATAACATAGCAGAAGTAATATTGCTAGGAAGGACAATAAAGCAAGATGGAGAGACAGCAAGTAGAAGAGATGCAGGTGGCTTTAGGGGTAGATGCTATCTTAGATGGGGTGGTCAAAAAATACCTCTCTGATAGAGCACCATGTGTGTAGCCTCCTCAGTGAGAGACCGGAGGTGGGTTTCCTGAGAGAATTCTAGGCAAAGCGAAGAGAATGGGAAGTGTGCATGAAGGTAACGAACTTCAGAATGTACATGAATGAGTTTCAATCCGTTTCAGGTAAGTGGCCAGATGCTCTGGAGTTTGCAAAATGCAAAATGCTTAGTGCCTACCTTGAGGATTCAAACATACACCCCTGGAAAGGCCTTGTCTGCATAGTGCAAATCAGGGTCTGGGCTCAGTGCTGGTGGGGGTTTCGAGACTGGGTTACTGAGGGCTGGCACCAGAGGTTCTCAGCATCCTCACAGGAAAAGTTTCCCCAAGAGCCTGAGTTTGAAGTTTGGGTAGGAAAAGGGTGGTGCAGAGGAGAGCATGCACTCCGCAGTGGGGAAGGGGGCAGTAATGGCTGAGGCTGCAGCGTGTCCAAGGCCTTTCCATGCCTTGCACACAGGCTGTAACCCTGACCATCACTAGCTGGGCCCAGCAGGGTTTACCCCTGCTGACCTCGCCCTTGTTCCTGGGCTCCAGCCACAGGTCAGCAAGGAAACTCTCATGGCTAACCAGGGATGCTGCCAAGGAGAAAGAAGAAGGTGCCAGAGTGACCCTCATCGTGGCCCAGGGAAGGGTACCTTGACATTTGATATGGATAGTCCTGTCCCCTGGTAAGGAGACTCTTCGAGGGGAGGTGAAGTAATAAGGGGCTGCAGTTTGAAGTCACTGCCACCCAGATCATCCTCTGCTCTCACTCTAGTTATTTTTTGATCATCTGACTCCATGGAAGAGGACAGGCATGGCTGTTCCCCCTGGATCCAGTCCTCACTGTATCGAGTGTCTTGGTCTTTTTCTTTATGTCTTTTGTGAGCTCCATCCATCACCCACCAGCAAGACAGGCACAGGTTTTCAGTGCAGGCATGGTCCTGGGCTCCTCTGCTGAGTCTGGGGAAGATGGGTATGTGTTCTCCCTGTGGGGCGTGAGAGAAGGTGGTGTGATTCTACATGTCAACCACTAAGGTCTCAGGAAGCAGAGAGGAAAGGTTAGCATACAGATTATCACCAGGAAAATGCTGACCTCTGGTGGACATTTCTTTTTTTTCAATTTTTTTTTATTTTTCAGATATATTTGATGTTTGTTTATTTATTGATGATAGCCATTCTGACAAGTGTAAAGTGACTTTTATTTATTTATTTATTTATTTATTTATTTGGTGAGAGGAGGGGAGATAGTGAGGCAGTCTCCCCCATGCCCCTGACCAGGATCCACCCTCAAGTACAGAGCTACTTTTAGTGTCTGAGGCTGATGCACTCCAATGGAGTCATCCTCAGCACCGGGGCCACGCTCAGGGAGCCACTTGCTGAGGGAGGGAAAGAGAGGGAGAAGGTGGGGGGTGGGGGGTGGGAGGGAACAGATGGTCTCTTCTCCTGTGTGCCCTGATGGGGAATTGAACCCAGGACATCCATATGCCTGGCCAGTTGCTCTATCCACTGAGCAACCAACCAGGGCCATGAGGTGATATTTTGTTTTGTTTTTGATTTGCATTCTCTGATGATCAGTGATGTTGAGCAACTTTTCATATATCTATTGGCCATCTGTATGTCCTCTTTGAAGAAGTGTCTATTCAGGTCTTCTGCCTACTTTTTATTTGGGTTGTTTTTCTTGTGTTGAGTGGTTAGAGTTCTTTATAAATTTTGGATATTAATATCTTATTAAATATATCATTGGTGAATATGTTCTCCTACTTAGCAGGCTGTCTTTTCATTTTGTTGATGGTTTCCTTTGCTGTGCAAAAATGTTGTTGTTTTTAGGCCCTGGCCGGTTGGCTCAGCGGTAGAGCGTCGGCCTAGCGTGCGGAGGACCCGGGTTCGATTCCCAGCCAGGGCACACAGGAGAAGCACCCATTTGCTTCTCCACCCCTCCGCCACGCTTTCCTCTCTGTCTCTCTCTTCCCCTCCCGCAGCCAAGGCTCCATTGGAGCAAAGATGGCCCGGGCGCTGGGGATGGCTCCTTGGCCGCTGCCCCAGGTGCTAGAGTGGCTCTGGTCGCGACATGGCGACGCCCAGGATGGGCAGAGCATCGCCCCCTGGTGGGCAGAGCGTCGCCCCATGGTGGGCGTGCTGGGTGGATCCCGGTCGGGCGCATGCGGGAGTCTGTCTGACTGTCTCTCCCTGTTTCCAGCTTCAGAAAAATGAAAAAAAAAAAATGTTTTTTTTTTTGTTTTTTTTTTTACAGAGGCAGAGATAGACAGGGACAGACAGGAATGGAGAGAGATGAGAAGCATCAATCATTAGTTTTTCGTTGCGCGTGCAACTTCTTAGTTGTTCATTGATTGCTTTCTCATATGTGCCTTGACCACAAGCCTTCAGCAGACTGAGTAACCCCTTGCTGGGGCCAGTGACTTTGGGTCCAAGCTGGTGAACTTTTTGCTCAAGCCAGATGAGCCCGCGCTCAAGCTGGTGACCTCGGGGTCTCAAACCTGGGTCCTTCCGCATTCCAGTCCAATGCTCTATCCACTGCACCACCACCTGGTCAGGCGCAAAAATGTTTTCATTCGATGTCTATTTGTTTATTTTTTCTTTTGTCTCCTTTGACAGAAGAGATATGTTAGAAAAAAATATGCTATGAGGAATATCTGAGATTTTACTGCTTGTTTTCTTCTAGAAGTTTTATGGTTTCAGATCTTATTTTTTAATTTTTTTTAAAGATTTTTAAAATTGATTTTACAGAGAGAGGAAGGGCAGATGGAGTGAGAAGTACAACTCATAGTTGCTTCACTTTAGTTGTTCATTACTTGCTTGGTAGTGTAGTTTGTGCCTTGACCAGGCAAGCCCCAGGTTTTCAAACCAATGACCTGACCATTCCAGGTCAACGCTCTATCCACTGCACCACCACAGGACAGGCTTATATTTAAATCTTTAATCCATTTAAAATTTATTCTTGTAAATGGTGTAAGAAGGTGGTCTAGTTTCACTTTTCTGTATGTATCTGCCCAATTTTCCCAACACCTTTTATTGACTAGACTATTTTAACCCCATTGTATGTTCTTGTCTTTTTTGTCATAGAGGTGTTTATTTCAGGGCTCTCTATTCTATTTCATTGACTTAGGTGTCTGTTTTTATGCCAGTACCAGTTTTGATACTATAGCCTTGTAGTATAATTTGTTATCACATAGTGTGATACCTTCCACTTCACTCTTCTTTTCTTTTTTTATTATTTTTATTTAAAAGTTTTTTTAATTGATTGGTTTGAGAGAGAGAAGAAGGGGAAAGAAAGAAAGAAAGAAAGAAAGAAAGAAAGAAAGAAAGAAAGAAAGAAAGAAAGAAATTGATTAGTTGTTTCACTTATTTATGCATTCATTGTTTCTTTTATGTGCCCTGATCAGGGATCAAATCTGCAAACTTGGTGTATCGGGACGATGGTCTAACCATCTGAGTCACCTGGCCAGAGCCTGTTCTTCTTTCTCAAGATTGATGTTGCTATTTGGGATCTTTTGTGTTTCCATACAAATTTTTGGACTATTTGTTCTAGTTATATGAAAAATGCCTTTGGTATTTTGATAGGAATTGTGTTGAATCTATAGATTGCTTTGGGTAATATGGACAGTTCAATGATGTTAATTCTTCCTATCCATGCACATAGTATATGTTCCAATTATTACTATATTCTTTTTTTTTTTTTTTTACTATATTCTTTGATTTCTTTTTTCAATGTCTTATAATTTTTTTTAGTACAGGGTCTTTTACCTACTTAAATTTATTCCTAGGTATTCTTAGATATTGTTTTATTAGTTTCTCTTTATGATAGTTCATTATTGGTATATAAAAATGGCACTGATTTTTTGAGTATTTATTTTGTGTCCTGTTACTTGACTGAATTAATTTATCAGTTCTAGTAGTTTTGTTTTTGTTTTGGTGGAATCTTTAGGGTTCTTTCTATATAGCATCATGTCATCTCCAAATAATGACAGGTTTACCTCTTCCTTTACAATTTGGACATCTTTTATTTCTTCTTCTTGTCTGATGGTGTGGCTAGAATTTTCAGTACTATGTTGAATAAGAATGGTGAGCGTGGAATTCCTGTCTTGTTTCCGATCTTAAGGGAAATGCTTTTAGTTTTTCCCCATTGAGTATGATGTCAGCTATGGGTTTGTCATATATGGCCTTTCTAATGTTGAGATATTTGCCCTCAATTCCCACTTTGCTGAGTTTTTAATCATAAATGGGTGCTGGATTTTTGTCAAATACTTTTTCTACAGCTATTGAAATGATCATATGATTTTTTCTTTCATTTTGTTTATGGGCTATATCACGTTAATTGATTTGCAGATGTTGAACCATCCTTACATCTCAGGAATAAATCCCACTTGATCATGGTGTATGATCTTTCTAATGTATTGCAGAATTTGGTTTGCTAGTATTTTGTTGAGGGTTTTTGCATCTATGTTCATTAAAGATATTGGTCTATAATTTTTTTTTCTTTGCCATGTCTTTATATGGTTTTGTAATTAAAATAATGTTGGCCTCAAAAATGAGCTTGGGAGTCTTCCCTACTCTTGTATTTTTGGAATATTTTGAGAAATACGGGTGTTAGTTCTTTGAATGTTTGGTAAAATTCACCTGTGATGCCATCATTTTTATTTGTTGGGAGTTTTTTAATTATTGCTTCAACTTCATTGGTTACAATTGGTTTGTTCAGATTTTCTGTTTCCCTTTGATTCAGTCTTAGAAGCTTGTATATTTCTAGGAATTTGTACTTTTCTTCCAGGTTGTCCAATTTGTTGGCATATAATTGTTTGTAGTATTTTCTTATAATCCTTTGTATGTCTGTGGTGCCAGTTGTGATTTTATTATTTGGGTTCTCCTGTGCTGGTTTTTCAGAGAACCAGCTCTTAGTTTCATAGGATATTGGGTGCATAAATGTTTACAAGGGTTATTTCCTCTTGTCATTATATAATGACCTTCTTTGTTTCTTTTTAAAAAATCAGAGAGAGAGAAACATTTATTTGCTGTTCCACTTATGTATACATTCATTGGTTGCTTTTGTATGTGCCCTTACTAGGAATCAGACTCACAACCTTGGCATATCTGGATGATGCTCTAACCAATTGAAATGCTGGCCAGATCTTTTTGTCTCTTGTTATAGCTTTTTAATTAATTAGTTTATTTTTAGTCTGTTTTGTCTGATATAAGTATTTCTACCCCAGTTTTTTTTTTTCCATTTCCACTTTCATGAAATATCTCTTTTCATCCCTTTACTTTAAGTCTGTGTATATATTTCATTCTGAAGGGGGTCTCTTGTATACAACTTATATATGGATCTTGTTTTCTTATCCATTCAGCTACCCTATGTGTTTTGATTAGAGAATTTAAGCCATTACATTTAAAGTGATTGTTGATAGGTGAGTATTTATTGCCATTTTATTCTTTATAATTATGCTCCTTTTGTAAAAAAAAAAGGAATTCTTTAAAAAGTTCCTTTAACATTTCTTGTAATACTAGTTTGTTGGTGATGAACTCCTTTAGCTTTTCTTGCCTGAGAAGCTCTTTATTTTTCTTTCAATTTTAAATGACAGCCTTGTGAGTAGAGTAGTCTTGATTGTCAGTCCTTTCTTTTCACCCCTGTGAATATTTTGTGCCAGTCCCTTCTAACCCGAAAAGTTTCTTTTGAGAAATCAACTGACAGTCTTATGGGAGCTCTCCTTTAGGTAACTAGCTGCTTTTCTCTTGCTGTTTTAAAGATTCTTTCTGTCTTTAACCTTTGCCATTTTAATCATAACATGTCTTGGTATGGCTGTCTTTGAGTTCACCTTGTTTGGGACTCTCTACACTTTTGTGGACTTTCCTTCACCAGGTTAGAAAAATTTTCAGTCATTATTTTTTCAAATAAGTTCTCAATCCCTTGCTGCCTCTCTTCTCCTGCTGGTACCCCTATGATGTAGATATTGTTATGCTTTATGTTGTCCTAGAGGTTCCTTAGAGTGTCCTCATTTCTAAAATTCTATTTTCTTTTTGCTGTTCTGGTTGGGTGTTTTCTGTTACCTTGTCCTCCAATTGCTGATTTGACCTTCTGCTTTATTTAACTTGCTTTGGATTCCTTCTAGTGCATTTCTCATTTCAGTTACTGTATTCTTCATTTATGATTGGTTATTTTTTTATGGTTTCCATTGTCATTTTTATGCTTAATATCTCTTTAAGTTCTCACTGAGTTCATCCATTTCCCCCCTAAGTTCCATCAACACCCTTCCAACCATTGTTTTGAACTCTGCATCTGGTAGATTGCTTGCCTTCATTTCTTTTGGTTCTTTTGCTATGGATTTCTCCTATTCTTTAATTTGGGGTATGTTTGTCTCCAAATTTTGGTTGTCTCTCTGTATTTGTTTCTGTGTATTGGGTATATCTGCTATGTCTCCCAGTCTTTGTATGGTGGCCTAATGTAGTAGGTGTTTTGTTGGGTTTGATGGCACCATCTCCCTGATCACTGGAGTTAGGTGCTTCAGAAAAGTCTCCTGTGTGGGTTTTGTGAGCTTTCCTGTTGTAGCTGAGTCTTGATTGCTGTTGGCCTGTCTGTGGGTGGGCTTGATCCTCAGGCTGACTGCTATGAAGATTGACCACTGGGTATGAGCTGCTGTGTGAGGCCTGACTCTATGAACCAAAATTTGCCCCAGTAGGGTCTTGTGTCTGCTGAGATCTCCCTTAGGGTGTGCCACTTATGGAACTAATTGGGTCATGCTCTGATGTGCCCTAACCTCACCATTGGGTGTGTTGGTTCTGGGGCTTCTTGGAAGAAACTCTAGTGCAGATCAATGTCAAGTACTGCCTACAACTGACCTTGGGCTACCTGTTTGGAGCTACCAAACAATCTGCAGTTTGTGGCTGCTTCTGCTGGGCTGGGTTGCATGGGAGGGATTAAGCTGCATACCAAGGCTGGCTTGCACCAGATCTGGGCCCAGGGGAAGGTCAACAAAATATTCAAGGCACCCAGAGACCTGCCTTTGCTTGCCAGCTGCCTTTTAGGTTCAGGCACTAGAAGAACCTGATGGTGTGTGAGTTGCATGAGTTGCATGAGATAAGTTCTTAGTGAGTCACCAGATAGGGGCAAGTTGTGTTCACCAGGTTGATACAGATTTAAACTCAGTGTCAGTTCTGGGTCTATAGCCACTCAGCAAAAATCTCAGGGTACACCACTGCCAGCCACCACCTACCTGGGACTCATGGACCTTTGTGATGGGACAGGTTCTCAAGGAGTCATCAAGATAAAGCCAGCAGAGTTCACCAGGTTGCAACGGACCACGATTTGGCTGTATGGTATGAGGGCTTCTTACAGGAATGGAGACACCTCCCAGGCACAGGGGGAAATATAACCCTCCTCTACAGCCCTATAACTCAGTCTTGTTCTGTCTGATTTGATACTGTTCGAACCTCCTCAAGGTCTCAAGAGCTCAAGAGCTCCTCAATAGGATTTGCATTGCAGGCTCAGGCTGGAGTCCTCCAAAGACCTCTCCATTGGGAGTGATCCTGGCAGGTTGGGTCCTCTAAGAGTGGCTATTGTCACTCTCCAGGCTAATGTTGTATGGAGAGGAATGCTTAACCCAGGAAAGATGGCTTCTGTGGGCAGTATGGGAGAGAGATTCAGCACAGGAACACTGGATGTTGTCCCTCCAGCCCTCTACCCACAGCTACACTCCTCGATTTTTCACTTTATGACTCTGGTCCACTCTGAGCCACCTTCCCTCTGCTAGAGCCCAAGATGAGTACTTCAACTGAGAACCTGTACACTAGCTTTTCAACAGAGCCATCTCCCTTCTCACCAGGGCAGGTGGAATCCCCACTGATTTTCACAGCCAGATATTGTGTAGGCTCCTCTTCCTGGCTCTTGTGCTCTGGGCTAAGGACCCTGGCATGGGACTCAGGTCCCTTGCTCCTCCAGGGTATCTTCCTCAGCTGAGATAATCTTCTGGATTCTCACCTGCTACCTGTGTGTACAGGGCCAGTACCTTTTACATCTGTGCTTTTTCTACCGGTCTCTACACAGGTTTCTCTGTAAATCCTTGCTTACAAGACTTCTGCTCAGCTAGTCTTCAGATGGTTATTCAGGTTGATTGTTCTATACTTTAGGTACAACTCTAATGTGGTCCTGGGAGGAGGAGGTGAATATAACTTCCACCTACTCTACTGCCATCTCATCCTGCTCTTGGCATTTATTGAACTGCCTTCTTCTCCCCCCTTACATACCTGATGCTGCAGGAGGACCAGAGACCACACTTCTTCTGGAAGCTGACTGTCCTTCTCACAAAAATTAGGGGATATTTCAAAATGAGTATGAAGCTATAAAAATCCCCTAATTTTTGTGAGCAGTATACTTAAGTGTTTTTAGTTTGAGGCTGAGAACCCCACAAATGTGTTTCACTATCTCTCCAAACATTTATGAGCACTGAGCTAATAATCAAATATGTTGAGATTTGCCACTACGACTTAGAGATCTCATAGTTATATGAAAAGAAAATACAGAATTACTTGGCTTTCCCAAGATTTGCAAGAATTTTACCACAATTTAACACCTGCTATTATAGAACAATTTATGCCAAAAAAGAAAAAAGGAAACTTGTAGTACAGTAACCAGCCTTGTGACTGAGAAAGTGAAAAATCTTCTTCTACCTTCAACCCAAATTAAAGTACAGTCAGGCCTGACCTGTGGCAACACAGTGGATAAAGAGTATACCTGGAATGCTGAGATTGCCAGTTCAAAACCCTGGGCTTGTCCAGTCAAGGCACATATAAGAAGCAAGTGGATGCTTCCCACTCCTCATCCCCTCCTGCCTTTCCTCTCTCTAAAATCAATACATAAAATCTTTATAGAAATAGAATACACCATGACTTGGTAGAGCCTTTCTATGTGGTAAAGGACCATCTCTCTCCTTTGCATTTTCAGAAGCTCCAGGAGAGGCCCATGCTGAGGGAGAAGCTGGGAGGATTTGACCTCAGGATCCCTAAGTCAGGAGCCATCTGGTCCAGGGGTCTGGGTCCTGGCATGTTGCTCTCCTGGCTTTATCACCCAGCCACTCCTAATCCAGTCCTGTGAGTGGGGGCTAGGCACTGACATATTTTTTTTAACTCTGTAGGTGAGCCCAATGAACACACAGATCTTCTCTAATCACCTCCTTTGTAAGTGAGAGGTTGAGATCTGGAAGAGGCAGGCTGCCTGACCAAGGTCACCTAGTTTGTTAGTGGGGAAGCCCTGACTAGATTTGTAAGCCTTAAAGACTAGAGTGCTATGTATGTAGCTTCAAACTTTTGTTTAGGCTGTTCTGTGATTCTGTGGCCTTGTTGTGTAGTTAGGCCTAGAAGTGGCAGGAAGGCCACATTCCTCTGAGATGCTTATCTACCTTCCCTCTCTGCTTCTCTCCTCCACTTGAGACCCTATGCCCCACCCAGCCTGTCACCCTTGCACAATCCCTGCTAATTGTAGAGAATACTCACTGTATCATGCTGCCTAGGACTAGATTCCCGAGTCGTGTCCTCCCAGGCCTTGAGTTATGTCAACGAGCAAAAGGTGGCCTCTGTATACTGACCCTGGGTGGTTAATTTCTTCACAGTGGGCTCAGTAGCCTACCCAATCTCAAACTCAAAAGCATCCACATCCAACTGTTTTAAACATAGCTCAAACAAGCAGATTTTCAGCCGTTTAGAGCCTGCCTGCCTGTTTTGCATTCCCAACAAAACTATACCCAACATCTGCTAGCCATGGATAAGCCCAGGCCACAGGCTGTGCTTTGGCGCTCTCTCACCTCAAGATCCCCACTGTGCTGTTGAGTGCATCACCCAGATACAGGAGCCCCCTTTCCCAGTCCCCTCCCTCACTCAGCCCAGTTCCCTCCTCTCCTCTAAGCAGCTATTGCCACTGAGTGGCTTCTGGACAAATTCCTACTGTGAGGGCCTCCCCAAAGTGACCTGTCAAAACACCACTCAGGAAACCCTAAATGAGCTGCTGTTACCTCTGCTCGAATTCTGTTCCTTGAAAGCTCAAACCCTGGGAATCTCTTACATCTGGGCTTTCCCTTTTTCCAGTCTTCTTTCAAAACTCTGCTAGCCCAAGTTTCCTGTCTTCTCAAATTTTCTGACCCAGATACTACATTAATTCCTATTGCTATATCAGTGACAAATTCACTTATTCACCAAATATTTACTAAAACACCAAGGACATATTGAGCATTGATTTGGGTACCTGGGGTGCATCACAGAAGAAAACATGGAAATCCCTACATGTATGGAGCAGACGTCCTAAGATGACAACGGCTCACAGCTTTTCCTGTCCTAAAGAACACAGAGCACCTAGGCGAGAAGGGACTAAGACGTGGGTAGGTCTGGGTGTCATCAGCAAGCTGGTGGGAGGTGCTGCGCTTTAAAGCTGAGCTTCTCAAACTTGAACCCATGTAGAATCACCTGGAGGCTGGTTAGGATTAAATCTTAAGTCGGCGAGTCCAGTGTGAGGTCTGGGTGCTGCGTTTTAACTTACAAACACCGCTGCTGTTGGCCTGTGGACCACACTTTGAGTGACAAGGCTTTAAAGAAGACTGCTTTGAGCACTGACTCTTCCAGGATCAATACTAGTAAAATTAATGTCAGTACCTACCGCTGACAGTTATTGAAGATTAAATGAGGCAACTCAGTCCTTTGCATCACCTATCATCTGCATTTAGCAATGACTAAACTGAGGCTCCCAGACCTTATCTCATCCAGGAGCACACAGGCAAACAGGAAGTGCCTCCCCGAGCCTGCCCCGCCTCCGCGGAACTAACCTCATCCCTTGAAGCGTCTAAACGGCAGGATGGCTGCAGAGAATCGTTTTCTGCCTTGAACTTCCTCCTTTTATCAGGACTGAAAAGAAGTCGAGCTCCTGCCCCATTATCGCACCTAGCACTTCACCGGTAGCATCTCGTTTCATCCTGTGCGGTCCCTGTGGAGCCACCGTAGCCACTGCTACTTTACGCACAAGGAAAGGAAGCCGAGGTAGGCAACCTCCTTAACTTCACTGTCACCACAGGATTGGAGATCTAGACAAGATCGTGAAGGTTTTCTCCAATCGGTTGCCTTTTAACCTGCCGGGCAGTTTGTTCTTAGCAACGACATCTCAGATAAAGCTGGGCAGGAAGTCCTGTTGGTGAGCTGGGAGCAGAGCAGGTGAGGGGTAGTGACTGGCTGCTCGGCCTCCCTTTGTGGGGCTCCTTTCCTGGCAGCTGGGAGAGGGGCACAAGGAGCCCCCTTTGGAAACCAGATCTAAGTCAGCACTCCCCTGGAACAAGCTAGTGGCTCGTGGCCCAGCTGGGGCCTGACTGCAGGACTCTCGGGAGGAGGGAGGACAGCACTCCCTGCTCACCTAACTATTACCTGAGGAGCATCTGAGAATCAGTCACTCTAAGGGTCTAGTGTACCCACCTCGTGGGGCCAAATGCAGTGCCCCCCCTTCAGATCCCATCGTTTACCACATGCCCCCTTACTCACATCCTGAGGGTTTTTTTTTTTGTTGGACATTTCAAACTTGAAATACAGCACACATGCAGAAAACTACCTGGTCATGTCTGTGCCAGCAGTAGCATGTCACCTGGATCCTCACAGCTCTCAGAGTCACCACCATCGGCTTTCAAGGATACCACGATTTTATTGCATTGCCCCTTGCTTGCCTATACATCCTCCACACAACTGCTCAATTTTGCCTGTTTTGAATGCTATGTAAATGGAACTGTGCTCTCTACCTATGTGATGCCTGTACCCACAGGGTGGTAAGGGTTGCCTTGCGTGCTGCTGGCTGTGCTTTATCCAGGTCTTTGTTGTCAAGCTGGATTGTATGAGCTCACAGGATCTACTCTTCCGTGATGGCGGTTGGAGCTGTTTCTGGTTTGGAACTATTGTGGAAAATGCTGCCACACACCTTCCTGCAGGAAGACTTGCTCTTGTGTGTCCAGGGAGAGCAAGCCCCAAAGAAGGAAGGACTCAGAGGAGAGGCAGCCACGTCTGGCCTGGGATGAGGAAGACCTTGGCCTCTCTGATTCCCAGCACTCTCTGCCCCAAGCCTGAGGCCATGGACACAGCCAGCTAAGTTGATGTGTTTTCAAAGTTTTATTGTAAAATAGAGCTTAAGTCACAGGGATCAGGAAACTTTGCACTTGAAATCTATGACACGTAAGGACCTATAAGGACCTGAGACACATGTGTGTCCCTGACCCTGCTCCAGTCTGGACAGCATCCAGACGCACGAGCAACTCAGACCAATCCTCAGTGTTAAGAAGTGCTGAAATGGTCAAGGAGTGATTCACTGCTTGGGAGGCCGAGAGCACAGGGGGAGCTATGCTGGTGCCACCCTGCCAGCAGCCATGAGAGTGGACACGGTGCTTAGGGCCTGGACAGCAGGGTCCAGACTTACAGGAACATTTCAGAAAGAAAAATTTAGGGACCAACATGGTACATTAACTTCTCATTTTTACTGTTTAGGCAGGGCATTACAAAAATAAGAAAGAAAAATAAAAAGGAGACTTAGTTTCACCATAATTTTTCACAAACACAAGGATATTTTGGCTTCCCATCCCTCTTTCAGGAAAGACATAATCTCCAAATAATGCACTTTTTTAAAAGTTGAATAAAGTGGACTTTTTAAAAAAAATACCATGAATTCCTTATTTTTCATTTTGCCACAGAACCTAAAAATGTTGCCATCTCAAGGTTGGCAAAACAGCATTTGGGAGCCACTTAATGGGAGGTAAGTGAGTGGCTTCAGGGCCCCGGGCCATGAAGAGTGGGGCAGGAGGGGAGCTGGGGGAGGACGCAGAGGCATCCAGGCTGGCCCGTGCCCGGGTATCGTTCTGAAAGCACAGGTGACACTGAAGGAAGGGCTTTGAGCTAGGCTGTGAATCAAGTTGCACTTTAGAAAGACCACTGTAGGGGCAGCATGAAGGGTGTGTTAGCAGAACGGGCTGGAGGCAGTCCTGATACCAGGGCTTCTGTGGTTCCTTCTGAGGGTCCATCTGCCAGGGCTGCTCCTTGGAGCCCCATGACAGCTGGGTCCACAAGCAAGGGAGTCTGGAGTCAGGGACGAGCTGGCAGTGGGGTGGGGGTGTGGCAGCACCACTAGTCCTGCTGGAAGTAGAACTTGGTGACTCTGACATCCTCCTTGGGCATGTTGGTGAGGCTGACGGGCTGGTCCGCCTCCAGCGCTGTACAGAGGAACCACCCTGGGCAGGCGGCAGACTCAAAGCTGGAGGTCGGGCCATTGTCTGAGCGGATGAAGGTGAAGCGCTTGTTCTGCTCTTTGGTCTCATTCAGGTCAGTGATGTTGACCTCCTGGAAGCCAAAATATAAGCAGGTAAGAGCTCCTGTGCCACCTACCCCCTTGCCCCACCATAATGGGGCCCTAAGGCCACAGTAAGTGCCAGAGAAATGCTGACTTGGAGACCCTTGCAGGAGACCACACATCCCATTGTCACACCTTGGCTTGGAGAAATCTGGCCACTCTCGCCAGGGGTCAAAAAATTTAGTGAACATGTGGCACCATCAGCAGAAGCCTGAGCCTATGGAGGCTGAGCTCTGTCGAGATCTGCGCCTCTGAGGAGGAGGCAGTGCAGAAGGTGGGCAGAGGATTGCTGTCCATTCGGCATTATCCCTACGCCACACAGAGCAGGCAGTCCCTTTCAGAGTAAGTGCCCTGCCCACTAGTGGAGTGACGTGACAGTACCACCTTATGGCCACTGTGGGTTGAAGTTCACATTTGGGTTAAGATTTGTTCCAACAATCTCCTGAGACAGGAAACATGCCGTCTTGCCTGCAGGCAGCCTGTTAACACCACAGGGGACCAGAGAGTGCAAGGCCCTGAATGGGATGCCAGCCACGGGTCTGAGGAGAGGATTAGGAGAGAGGGGGCCTGGATGGGGCTTTACTGGGAGAGGCCAAGTCTAAATGGGTTGGGGGCCTTCAGACAAGAGAGTGGCACACAGAGATTGAGGTCCCCAAATGAGCCTCCTGCTGGTGCTGACCCTCGTGTAGTCCTCTCCCCCACTGAGGGACTCAGCCACATCAAGGGCTTTGGCCAGACATTGGCAGTATGATGTAAGCAGACATCTAACAAGCACTTGTGTTTTTGGAATAATCCCTCTTGGAAGCCAGCAGTCATGCTGTAAGAAGCTGACCCTGAACACCAACTGGGTGACCACAGGGCAAGAGCCTGGGGGAGGACAAACCTTCCTGCTGCCCAGCCGGCTCCCTGCTGATACACAGCAGGAGTGGCCCCAGCGCCCCTCCCCACCCCATGGCTCAGCGATCTAGACTACACACAGAATCACGAGAAAGAACGCATACTGTGGTTGTTTTAAGCCACTGGGCTTGGGGGGTGGTTATCTGGGGCAGGTCCTTACCTCCAGCTGGAGCTTGATCTCATCACCAGACTTAACACAGGACAGGCACAGCTTCCCACCGTGGATCCCCAGGAGCACAGTGTGGGGATCAATGGGTACCACGTCTAGCTTCTCTGGGGAAGAGAAGAGGAGGTAGAAATGGAGAAAAGCCAGGGCTCTCCCTGGGGCTTTTCTGTCCCCCTAACTCAATCCAAAGTCATAAGGACTGTGAGGTCCCATCTTTCTGCTCTGCATCCAAATAGAAGAGCAAACCAGGAACAACCACATAACTACTCCTCAGGGGCCAGGTCACCTAGGTCCTGCTCCACAAGATTTCTGTCTTCCCCAGGTCCCCGGGATACCTACCCTCCTGGTCAACAGGAGTGCTGCTCAGGGGCAGGGAAAAGTGCACAGGAGGTTTTAAGTGAAGCCCCAGGGCTTGGTGACTTTAAACCTGCTTCTCCCTTCAGTGGTCCCTGGGCCTGACTTAGCAGTAAAAGCCAAATATTTCTGTCTTGGTGTGTTTATTAGGAGCAATACAGGACCAGAAAGGCAGATTTTGCCTTCCTGCAGGGTGCAGATGGGAGAGACCATAGGAGGTGGGGCAGAGAGATGGAGATTATAAACTGACACTCTCACTGAAGAATGGACTAGGGGCAGCTGCCCGAGTTCATCTGGCTTATTTAGAACCTGACTCGGAATTTACTAAAAGTATGTCCACAAATAATGGACAAAGCCCAGCTTGTGTGTTATGTGTTCATTGTGGGAGAGAGCTAGAGTTTAAACACACAGGGTCACCAGGGCTGACTGGGAACAAGAGAAAGAGAAGGCTCCATCTTGCCTTCTGCCTTCCACCCCAGAGATATGGCCCTGGGACCACTGTGCCTACAGGTAGTGGCTCTCTACTGGGCTCTTCCCCTTCCTGCCCTCCTGAGGCTGACCTCAAATGAGCCTTCTAGGGACCAGGCCTCCTTAGAGGAATCAGAATGTCACACAGAGGCCACATGCTGCAAACCACAGGCAAAATGAGGCAGCGCCCACATAACACCTGGCATCCGCTCACCTTCTAATTTAGTATTTGGTCCTTGCAAATATCCAGCAACTAGTTGGTTATTCCTCATGTAGAAGGTCTTCTGGTTAATATCCCAGATTCTGAAACACGAAAGGACCCACTGTACTGAACAACGTTGTGCCCTTCTCCGTGATCCTGCCTGTGTCCCCTGGAATTCGCCGAGTCTGCACCCATCCTTCTGCCTGGGGAGTGATGTTTCACACTCCCACGGCATGAGGAGGCAGCTAAGGCCGACCCTGCTCAGGAGACAGGCCCACTCCTCGCCCTGCTCCTCATCCTCGGGTTCCCAGGTGAACACCTGGACTTCAGCCATGGAGCAGCACCTGTCAGAGGGCTTGCTGGGCTGCAGCATGTTCTGTCTGCTGTCCACATGGTAGCCACAGGACTATTGAGCTGTTGTGGTGTGGGCCCTGGTTGGTAGTCTAAGTGGATAGAACGACGGCCCAGCGTGTGGAAGTCCTGGTTTTGATCCCCGGTCAGGGCACACATAAGAAGCGACCATCTGCTTCTCTTCCCCTCCCTGCCACCTTTCTCTCTCTCCTCCTCTCTCACAAGCAGTAGCTCAGTTGGTCTGAGCATCAGCCCCAGGCACTGAGGATAGCTTGTTTGATTTGAGCATCAGCCCCAGAAGGCGGTTGCCGGGTGGATCTTGGTCCGGCACACGCGGGAGTCTGTCTGTCTCACTATCTCCCATCCTTTCACTTAAAAAAAAAAAAAAAAAAAGGAAAAGAAAAAATGACGTGGTGTGATTGAAGATCTGAATTTTTAAATTTTATTTTATTTTTACTGATTTAATTTTATTAAGTATTTATTTAAATGTAAACTTAAAGAATCATCTGAGACTAGTGACCACCACAGAACACTGTTAGAAGTTTCAAGAGTAGCTAGTAGTAACCATGGGCGTCTGTCCCAGAGCCTGTCCTCCACCCATCAGGGGTCCACTCTCGGTCTGTCAAGGGCAGTTATCCCTGGAAGTGGCTGACCTCCTGTCTAGCTCACCCATTAGCTTGTTTCTGGCCCTCAGTCTTTCTTGGCGCAGGGTGCCTTCACTCCCTACTGCCCACCAGCCCAGCTGTGGGCCCGTGCCTCATTTCCCGTCCTGTGAAATGTGGCTGGCAGCACCACCATCAGGTGGCTCTAAGGAGCCCACCAGCTTGATGAGGTGGTCAGGCAAATTGTAAAGTTCTTTACACGTGTAAGCATTTGACTTTTTGCAGCTATTCTTAGAGACTCAGCACTGGAGGCTGAAGTCACCCAGACATGCCCAATCTGGGGTAACAGGCAGAGGGTACAAGTAGGCACATCATAGTCTGTCATTTTCACAATGATGGTGACATTTCACAAAACTCCTGACCCATTTTTTTTTAAAAATCACACTAGCCCTTTATAGTCCCCTGAGCACTGTCACACAGTTATCTTCATAAGCACTCTGTTAGGCAGGCAGGGGTCATTGTAAACCCCGTGTCACAGATAGGTAAACTGAGGCTTCATGAGCAGGATTTCCCTACTGTGTCAGCAACAGACAGACATTGCTAACCATCATCTAGAACTTGGGGGGCCCTGCCCCTGGCACCCTCTCTACTTCTTTGCCCAGCACACTCAGCCCAAACTCCGCTGGGCTCCTGGGCACATGTCCATCACTCGCTGAATTGCCCGGGTCTCTGGGAAAGTCAGCCAGGCCTCCAAAGCCAGCCAAGCTTGCACATCTGGGATTTTTTAAAATACGAGCTCTGAGGGGCCCACACGTGGCAGCCCCTTTTTATAATAATGAACACCCCTTTCCAGCCCAGACATAGACAGCTGTGACATGTCTACCCTACCTCCTCGGTCAACCTTACCTGAAAGCTTGCATCTTGCAGGGTCTCTTCCCTGAGGGGCAGCAGGCTATCTCTGAAGGAAACAGGAAGAGGAGGAGAGAGATCAGGTGACTGGGGGGGCACCTGTGGATTTCCATCTTTTGGCACCACAGGCAACAGGGGCTGCCATTTCAGGCCCAGGGGAGCTGCTTATAAAGAAGATAGTCACTCACCCAAACCAGCTGTTGCCGCCCTGTCCCCCTCTGAGAAACGGAAATGCCCTCATATTTCCAAAAAGAGAAACCCTTGCTGTTGTCACTGTCAGTCCTGCTGGATGTCGCAATGCAGTGTTGTAACCATTCCTCCCTTTTTCCCCTGTGTAATTTCCCCAAAGTAGAGATTCCATTTCTCTCCACCAAGTTCCTGGGCAGAAAGACACAACGAAAACCAAACACCCTCATCTGCCTGACAGGTGTCCAGGGACTGTTTGTTAACATAAAAGCAAAGCTGAACAGAAACATCCCCTTTCCCAATACTGACTGGCAGGGCCCCAGCGCAAGGACGGTCTCATGTCATATGTGTTCTTTGAAAGAGGAACAGCCTTCTTGGACTCTGGACCAGGGACTGTGAACATTCTGTAAAAAGGACCAAATAGTAAATGCTTTAGGATTTGTGGGTCACACAGTCTCATGATTACTCAACTCAGTGTCAAAGCTTAGAAGCAGTAAAAAAAATCTGTAAATAAACAAGATGGCTGAGGTCCATTTGACTTTATTTACAGAAGCAAGTGGCAGGTGGCAGCAGCTTAGCCTGAAGTTTTCTAGCTTCTTTCAGCTTCCTGGGAAGGGCTTCGATACCAGCTCTGTTCCTGTCATCCACATCTCTGAAGATATGGTCTTGGGACACTGGGGTGAACTCAGCACGCGGACAGAAATAGATCCAAATCACCAATGCCACTCCCCCATAGCCACCTGTCTGGCCTTCTACCAGTCACTTCACTGATTTGGTCCTCTGCCTCCTCATGCTCAGAATGAGGTCATTCATGTCTTCCTCACAGTGTGAGGAGGGAGGAAGGAAAGAAGGTAGGGAAGAGAGGAGAGGAGAGGAGAGGAGAGGAGAGGAGAGGAGAGGAGAGGAGAGGAGAGGAGAGGAGAGGAGAGGAGAGGAGAGGAGAGGAAAGGAGGTTGGAAGAGGGAAAGTTCTGGCCCAGAGTGGACACTAATAAATGTTAACTTTCTTCCTTACTACATTCTAGGAAAAGGAAAGCACACTTGTATTTATGGAAAAAAACAAGAAAGGTTTCTACATGACCTATATGATGGGAGTACACGTCCATGCAGAAACGGATGGTAGCATTTCAGGGCTGGGTGGAAACTCAGCCACTCTCCTTTCTCCCCTGTCACTGTTTGGAGAAGATCCAGAAAGACCCAGGAAGGAAAGGGACCTGCCCAAGTCACACAGCTTGTTAATGGCACAGCCAAGGGCCATCGTCTTATAGCCAACGATATGATGAGTCTGACTTGATTTTCAACCAACAAATCAGAGTCTATGTCCAAATGAGTGTAAACCCTTCAAATAAGGTCACACTGTATATTTGACAATTGCTAAGAGAGTAGATCTTATAACTTCTCATCACAAGAAAAAAAAAAATAACCATGTATGGTAATGGGAAAATCATTATGTAAGACACCTGAGACATGAAAATAATAATATATAATATAATGCAATATGATACACCCCAATAAAAAATGAAGAGGAAGGTTACAAAAAATTTACCCAAATTGTTAAAGAGCTCCTTATGAGAGCAAATAGAATATTTTTGCAAAAATTATATCACTTCCTTGAGTGTTTGCTTGGGGGGACAAGTGGCTTGTATGTGTCCCTGCTCTATTATCACAGCCCTGTGATTTGATGGGAGTTGTCTACTCTATGAAACACATTCAAGAAATAATACCTACCTTTGAGGGCCAGGGGGCATTTTATTTGTCTCTGTTGGTGTTTTTCTGGGGGTGCTGCCTGAAGAACATGAAGTGTATGAGCCCACACTCAAGGTCCTGCCCATGGTTTGACTCCTGACAATGTTCCTCAGTCCCCAACCCAAAATGAGACAGATTTCTCCTGTAGAGCAGAAGCCATGGGTCCCCACCTTTCCGAGGTGTGCACTCCTTGCCTCCTGTGCCTAAGAAGTGTTCCGCAAGCCTATCTGGGTCTGTGGTGGGCATCTCTGGGGCTTCACTTGAAGTCAGGCAGTCTGGGCTGTGTTCGTCCATGTCATCTACAAACTGGGCCACCCAGGACATGTGCCCAAGCTCTCTTGGTCCAAATTTCATTATTCATTTGCAGGGGCAAATAACAAAAGCATTGCAGTGGAATGCTATAAAGACTGAGATACTGCACGTGTTGTACTTAGCCCTCATCCTGGCACACAGGGCATACTCAAACAATAGACTGTTACTGAGTGTGCTTTCATTCCAGGTAACATGGGTGAGGTCAGTCCCAATGCCAATACCCTGGCCCAGTCAAACCCTGCCCTGTACTCCGGCCCTCACTCCTTGGGGTGGGGGAACAGGAAGTAGGGGGAGGAGAACCTCCTGCCCTCTCCTCATGCTTCTGGGCAAATTTCTTCTCTTGGTTCCGTTTTAAAACAGTTAGTGTTCCTATAATTTCTGCCCACAATAAATCTCTGACTAAACTTACTCTCAGTTCTGGTGCTGAGCCCCTCACTCTGCTTCCTGAATTAAGTTTAATGCCCACATCATATAGTGGCCCTCTCAGACCCCTTGCTTTTCCCTCCCAGCTCCAGGAATCACAATTGTGTTTAATGCTTTCCACGGGCTGAGCCCTGCCTGACTAGACACTTAGGACAACAGAAAGTCCCATTACAGGGAGATGGGAAAACCAGGCTGTCCGTGTCCTAAGAGTGATGCTAGGCAGGTCTATAGGGACTGTAGGGTGAGCCCTAATTGTTGATGCTTAAACAGTGTTCAGCATAGCGACATGCACACAAATGCCATCTCTTTCTCAACTTCAGGCAGTATTGTCTTTCAGTTCTAGACTTTACATTTGGTTCCTTTTTTGTATAGTTTCTAGTTCTTTACCATAAGTTTCAATTTTGTCTTTTAAATCCTTAAACATTGTATTTGTGGTTCATGCAAAGGCTTCCCCGATAACTCCCGCATTTGAACCCCCTCTGGGTCTCCTATTTCCTGTTTTTCTTCTGTGCACAGATTGCGTCGTCCGTCCCTGAGTTCTCTGCTGACTGCTGGCACTGCACAGCAAACACTGCTGGGATCACTTGAGGCTCTGGACGCAGCTGTCTTTATCCAGAGACGATTCACCTTGTCTTCCACTGGGCGGTGCGGCCAGGATGCTGCAGTCCTGTCTGGATGAAAGGCACCTGGGCTGCAGCACCCTGGTCCGTTTCATCCAGACAGGGTTGCAGATGACTCAATAACTGTGTGGGCTGCTCTACTTCTGTTCACTCCTGAACCTCCAGAGTCTCACACAAATGTGGGTTGTTTATCAGGGCCCTTCCTCAGTGGGAGATAAAGGTAAATGTTATCTTCCTCATCCTCAAGCCCCATGAGTCTGTCCAACTGCAAATGCTCCCAGGGTAAAGACCCCAGTGCTGAGCTATAACTCCCTGGGCCTTTGCAGTTTCTCAAAGCTTTGGCCAGAAGACTTGCAGTTAATAGTACTAGAATCCCCTCACAACCACATCAAAATTACAACTAAACTACAGAGCAACCATCATTAAGAACTGACTGAAGTGAAGCTGAACAGAAATCTTAAAACTAAGGATATAAAGAAGAAGCCAATCAAGACTGGTAGGAAGGACAGAGATGCAGAATGCACTGGTCCCATACCCACATATAGCAATTTACAATCAAAATCAGGAGGGATTTCTCAGCTGTGTAAGTCCCCCCTGAGGAATGAGCAGTCCCAGTCCCACACCAGGTCTCCCATCCCAGGGTTCCAGAGACAGGAGGAGAAGTTCTCATAAGTCTGGCTGTAGAAACAAGCAGGGATTGTGGCTGAGTGAGATGGAGAGCTACTGGAATCCCAGGTAGCTCCTCTTAAAGGGCCCATGCATGGACTTACTCACACTCCGTCTGAGCTCCAGTACTGGGACAGTAGCTTGAAAGGAACCAGAGGCATAGAGGGAGGAACTGAATTATCTGGCATCAAATGAGAGCTGGGGTGGGGGGCAGGTTTCTTCCAGACAGAAGTGCTAGCACAGGCCATTGTTTCTTTTCTGAGACCCCCTCTCAACAAAGCCCCAAGAGTCCCACACCAAAGCACAAGACAGTTAAAATGCAAAAGAATTTTAAAAGAAACAAGAAAAAAGCTGTTAGTTTATCTACAAGGGAGCTCCCATAAGATTGTCAACTGATTTCTCAACAGAAACTTTGCAGGCCAGAAGGAAGTGGCAAGAAATAGTCATGAAAAGCAAGGACCTACAACCAAGATTACTCTACCCAGAAAAGCTATCATTCAAAATCGAAAGATGTATAAAGAGCTTCCCAGACAAGAAAAAACTCAAGGAGTTAGTTCAGCATCACTAAACAGTATTAAATAAAATGTTAAAGAATATTTTTAAAAAGAAGACAAAAAAGATGAAAAATATGAATGATAAAATGGCAATAAATGTATATCTATCAACAATTGATTATTTAAAAATGGAATAAATGAATAAGTAGAACAGAACCAGACTCATATAGAGAACATTTAGATCAGCGGTTCTCAACCTGTGGGTCGTGACCCCGGCGAAGGTTGAATGACCAAAACACAGGGGTTTGGTTGTTCGACCGTTCGACCTCCGCCGGGGTCACGACCCTCAGGTTGAGAACCGCTGATTTAGATGATTGCCAGATGGGAGGGCGATTGGGGAATGAGTGAAAAAGGTTATAAGATTAAGAAGTACACATTGAGAACAGTCATGGAGATGTAAAGTACAGCATAGGTCAAATAGTCAACAACATTCTAGCCTGACCAGGCAGTGGCGCAGTGGATAGAGCATCGGACTGGGACAGGGAGGATTCAGGCTCGAAACTCTGAGGTCGCTGGCTTGAGCAAGGGCTCATTCGGCTTGTGCGAGGGCTCACCAACTTGAGCGTGGGGTCACTGGCTTGAGCATGGGATCACTAGCTCTGCTGCAGCGCCTCCCCCCCAGTCAAGGCACATATGAGAAAGCAATCAATGAACAACTAAGGAAACTAAGGAGCCACAACAAAGAACTGATGCTTCTCACCTCTCTCCCTTCTGTTTTGGTCACCAAAAAAAAAAAAAAAAAGCCAAACCAGTAATATTTTAATAACTGTATAGTGTCAGATGGGTGTGAAAATTATTGAGATGATCACTTTGTAAGTTATGTAATGTCTAATCCCTGGGTGTACATCCAACACTAATATAATATTGTATGTTGACTCTAATTGAAAAATAAAAAATTATTTTTAAAAAAGCCTTGGCCATTCTTTGATAACCTCAGATATTTTTGAAATATGCTTTTTCTAGCTTTAGTAGTTATCCCAGCAGGAAGCTTTTCCTAAATAACTCAGGTTACAGGTGGGACCTAACACTGTCTCTTTTTTAAATCTTGTTATTCACAATGCTGAAGTGTAAGCAGCATTTGAGGCAGGTGAGTGTTTAAGGTTGGGCGAAAACCAGAAACGAAAGGGATTTTATCACCACACCAAGGAGCAAGAAACTTATGTTAGAAAAAAAAAAAAAAGGTGTACCAGAGGGTAACATTGTCAGGTTTATTTTAAGGTCATCGTGGGCACAGTGGACAGGTGGATGAGACTTGGGCTGTGGTTTGTGGGGACTAAGCCTGAAGGCAGGATGGTGGTATGCTGGCAAATGTTGGACAGCTAGACCTCAAAAACAAGAAGTCCTGCTTTGTCACAATTGCTGATTTCCCTGCTCTAAGTGCTTTCACAGTGGATGGTTTGAGGCCACCAATATGACAGCACTGAGTGCAGAGTAGCAAAGGGACACACACAGTCAGACCTTGCGACTCCAGCCCCCCACGGAGACAGGGAGATTTGGCTGTTCTGCAATCTTTCTAAAGAGAAAACATCCCATTTCCCAACTCCAATCGTCCTCCTCCTCAGCCTAATGACTCCCTTGAAGGTCCTGTACCCTTGCAGAAAACAATTCCTGTTGATAAATCCAGTTTCTCAAGAAAACTTAATGAATCTCAGTGCAAATATTTGTAACTGTGCATCTGTGTCCCCCAATCACTATTAGTACAAGTTTAAGCAGCTGACTTTGGGTGGATAGGTGTGCACGTTAAAGTACACTGGCTAGGTGTATCTCATACTTAGATTCTTCAGCCAACACTCGAGTGCCTCTGAATTATAGCACATGGCACCTAATACAGGAATATTATTGTCCAAACTGTCAATTTTTACTAAGATAATGGTGCAAAGATGCTAGTTACTCTTTCCAAGACATGGGTAAGTACATCAGTCCACAGAGGAGGAAGAGGGACAATACAATACAATCTGTCATCCTGTCTGGCAGGCTCTACCTACCCAGCCCAGCTGTGTAGCCAAGTCAGTGGTGGGATTGAGCCTACTCACACCATTTGGCAGAA
Organism: Saccopteryx bilineata; assembly: GCF_036850765.1. Taxonomy (NCBI): domain Eukaryota; kingdom Metazoa; phylum Chordata; class Mammalia; order Chiroptera; family Emballonuridae; genus Saccopteryx; species Saccopteryx bilineata. The sequence goes on along the minus strand of NC_089492.1, from coordinate 148,060,514 downwards.
CTGATACCTACGTAAGTTTTTGATGAAGTTTGGCAAACCGCTTGTTAAAATGGCACTTGTAATCAGGGTTCTCTTTAAGGTGGGCACCTGGGCAGCCACTCATTGTAGAAATCACAAATTTACATTCCTTATTCTTATTTAATGTTCATCTGTGCAACAGCATATTCTAAGTGTCCATAGTAATGTTCGTTCCATTCATAAAGGAATGGGATCCTACTCCTACAGTGAAAAGATGGTTAAGGATAAATCATACAGCCAATGATGCTCGGATAAAAGAAAGAAAATTGCAAGTGAGGATGCCAACAAGAAGAAATATGGAAATATCTTAAATAACAGTTTTATTGTTTTTTGTCAGGTATTATTTAATATTTTTCATTAATATTTAAAACTTCTTAAAACATAATCTAGTTTTTTATATCTCTTCTATCTTTCTTATTTATGTATTAAGTGCATGAAATGATAAACTACCTTTCAGTATATCTTTTTTTATACTTAAAACTGTCATTAGGGCAGAGAACTGGTTGTTAAATTATTTGAATCCCACCACTGAGCCAAGTTCATTTTAACCAAATCAGCAGCTTCTTGGAAGCTCCCTACAGTAGCAGGTCAGCTTTGGAGACATTCTCCTAGGCATCTCTGCCTACCAAGCTGCAGCATTAGGGTGACAATATCTGCCATCCAGCGATGAAGAGCAGTCAGAGAGCATGTATAAAGCCGACTGTTACAATCGCTGCTTTAAAAGAAGCCTGCTTTCCTTCCAAGACTAACTGGTCACCTGACAGTGAGTCTTTACTCTGCTTCCTTCAAAATGGTTTTGGTCCAGCAGTTTCTGGGTTTGATATGGATCTGCACTGTAAGCCATTTTCTTTTTATCTAATTATCTTGTGTTTCCAGAGGTACATGACTGCTCTTGCCGACTTGGCTCTGAAGATAAGCTTCACAAGGCAGCCTCTCCACGGGCAGAAGGAGAGGGACAGGAACTTGGGGAGGGGACAGCTGTGTCTCTTACCTGCTGTGCTCAGGCTCTGTGTTCTTCTCTCTCATACAGATCTCACGTGGTCCTCATAACATAATAACAAGTTAGGCAAGGTGGACACACTTACTCCCACTTTTGTGAGGGGTAAAGGGTAAATACATATAGTCACTCTCTAGACTAAGAAATCAAGGCTCAGAGAGATGAAGTCACTTGCCTAATACTGGCGGAGGCAGGATTTGAACCCCACCTGTATCCTTTCCCCCTCTACATCCTGCGAGAGTGGCAACTGCTTTTCTTCTCTGCTTTCTGTCCTACTTCGCAGAAGCAAGGCTTACATTTGTTTGTGTGGTGTTCCTTTAGGCTGCAACCTCATGTCTTACAAAGCAATAATTTACTCCATAATTGCTTTGAAATTTTAGTGGCCTTTTTTGTTTTGTTTTTGTTTTCGTGTAAGTTCTTTTGAGGTAAGGAAAGAATAAAAAAGATGATTCTATACCTTGGCTGATTGGCTCAATGGTATAGTGTCGGCCCAGCGTGTTAATGTCCTGGGTTCGATTTCCTATCAGGGCACATAGAAGAAGCACCATCTGCTTCTCAACCCCTCCCCTTCTCCTTTCTCTCTTCTCCTCCTGTAGCCATGGCTCGGTTGAAGCAACTTGGCCTCACCTCAGGCACTAAGATAGCTCAGTTGCCGAGCAACACAGCAATGACCCCAGACAGGCAGAGCATTGTCCCATAGGGGTCTTGCCAGGTGGATCCTGGTCAAGGCACAGATGGGAGTCTGTCTCTCTGCCTCCTCATTTCTCACTTAAGAAGACAAAAATTGAAAAAAGAAAGAAAAGGATGATTCTAAAACAAAGAGAAAGCTCTTTACCTGATTGCAGACTAGGGTGGCCAGTTGCTCTGGTCTTTTCAGGACTTTCCCAGTTTTAGTACTGAAAATCCCACACTTTGGGAACACCCCAGTCCCTGAAAAACTTATATGGTCACCATATTATATAAACCCTTAAAAAATGTTGACCATCTGGTAGCTGGTGCCCCAAGAACAAGTATTGGACCTGGCCTGGTCAGCATGTTTTTATTTTATTTTTTTTTTTTTTTATAATTTTTTTTTTTAATTTTTTCTTTATTTTATTTATTCATTTTTAGAGAGGAGAGAGACAGAGGGAGGAGCTGGAAGCATCAACTCCCATATGTGCCTTGACCAGGCAAGCCCAGGGTTTTGAACCGGCGACCTCAACATTTCCAGGTCAGCGCTTTATCCACTGCGCCACCACAGGTCAGGCCAGCATGTTTTTAATAGCAGAGATGTGGTCCATTTTATTAGACAAGTAGGCAGATAGATAGAGGTCACAAGACTTACCCCGAAATCTAAGTCTTCCCCTCAATAAAGGAAACCATAGTAGATACAATAGTGATAAATTAATTTTTAATTTAGCCATTTATATTTACCATAATTGCCTCCAACTGTATAATCACTTTATGGTCAACATCCAAAGCTTAAAGTTGTTCTCAAACTTGGATCCTAAAAAGGATTTATCCTGATGTCAGTGGTGTAGGGAGAACACAGAGATTCAGTGAGGCTGGTGACCTGCCCAAGGAATACACTGGGTGGCCCATCTTCATCCTGCTCCTCAGTCCTCGCTCTCTGGCTCTTCAGTCACACTGTGAGTTTCTGTGTCCTGTCCTCTCAGAGTCCTGCTCTCTGCTTGGCAGCAGTGGCATCTGTCCTTCGATGGAGAAGATGATCCCTCCTCCCAGGAAACATGGTGTCCTCCCTGGGTTTACACGCACTGTCTCCTGAATCTGATCCAATTCAAGTGTCTATACATTTATTTAGCCCCTATGTGCCAGTTTAAAATACCTTGGAAGGAACCATTTTTAAGTGTGGTGATTTTTTTCACCTTACCTCACTGATTCTGGGAGTGGATCCGGCATCCTCCTTGACACATTTGAAAAATGAACAGGACCACAGGTAGACATATGAATATATTGCACTAGAGACTGCTGCACCCACTTGGGGATGGCAGAAGGCTTGCTGCTTTTGGAATAGCTGCCCACAGTTTGCAGAGCGCTTATTCCTCCATAATCTCATTCAGTCCCTGTGCCCCTGTGGTACAGTCCAGTGGGAGACAGGCTTTGTGACGGCAAGCCTGACTCCTTCCCTTAGAGCGACTATCTGGCCTTGGGCAAATTACTTAAGCTCTCTATGCCCTAGTCTCCTCTTCTGAAAGTGGGAACAATAATAGTCCTTCCTCACACGGTTGTTGTGAGGATTAAATAAGAAAACTTGCTTGCGAAGAGTTTAGCAGAGCAGCCGGCTTGCTATGAGCAGGGTGGACGTGTTTACTCTTACAGGCATACCTCAGAGGTTTCATTCCAGATTGCAGCAATAAAGTGAGCACCGCAATAACATTGAGTCACCCTCAATTTTTAGGCTTTCATTGCATGTAACAGTTATGTTTCTACTGTAGTCCATGTAGGGTGCAATAGCATTATGTCTAAAAACAATAAACTTTAATTTAAAATACTTCACTGCTGAAAATGCTAACCATCATCTGAGTCTTAAGGGAGTCAATCTTTTTTGCTAATGGAGAGTCTTTTTTCAGTGTTGATGGCTGCTGACTGACCAGTGTGGTGGTTCCTGAAGGCTGGGCAGCTGTCCAGTTTCTTAAAATAGGACAGCAACGAGGTCTGCTACACCAACCAGCTCTTCCTTTCACAAATGATTTCCCTGTAGCATGTGATGCTGTTTGATAGCACTTCACCCACAGCAGAACATTTTTCAGAGTTGGAGTCAGTCCTCTCACACCCTGCTGCTGATTTGTCAGCTAAGTTAATGTAATATTCTAAATCTTTTTTATTAGTTTTAATGGGGTGACATTAATAAATTAGGGTACATATGTTCAAAAAAAACATCTCCAGGTTATCTTGTCATTCAATTATGTTTCTTACCCGTCACTCAAAGTCAAATGAATATTCTAAATCTTTTCTTGAACAATCATCACAGCATCTTCACCAGAAAGAGATATATAACTCTTCCTTTCACTTGAACATTTGGAGGCAATTGTAGGGTTATTAATTAACCTGATTACAATATTGTTTTTTCTCAGGGAATAGAAAGGCCTGAGCAGAGGGAAAGAGGCAAGGGAACAAGCTGGTCAGTGGGGCAGTGATAACACTCACAATATTTATTGACCTTGATGTTTTATATGAGTACGGTTTGTGGTGCCAAAAACAATTACAATAGTAACATCAAACATCACTGGTCACAGGCCACCATAACAAATATAGTAAAAAGTTTGAAATACCACAATACCAAAATGTGACACAGAGACATGAAGTGAGCAAATCTGTTGGGAAAATGACAGTAGGAGATTTGCTCGACACACACAGGGTTGCCACAAACCTTCAATTTGTAAAAAATGCAGAATCTACAAAGTGCAATGAAGTAAAGCATCATAAAGCAAGGTGTGTCTGCACTGTGCCCATGAAAACTGAGGGTTTGCTAACTGCTCTTGACATGGAGGAAAGACCTAGGAGGAAATATAGTTTATCTATTAGAGTCCAACTTAGCATTGTAAACTAGGTCTTCAGACTGCCAATCTTAAGATCATTTCTGTGCCCCACACAGATCTTACCCAGAGGTTGCAAACCAGTAGCTCATAGACTATTTGATCACTTTATTATTTTATTTAATCAAAAATAATACACATACCAAAATCAGAATATCTTACTCTTGAAGAAAAAAGTCTGGCCACCTGAGCACGCATCTTATGAGACAAGCATCTGCTGGAACTAACTAATGACAGCCACCACCCTCCCCATTACCCATCAGATCTGTGGCCAGTACCACGTTCTATCCACGTTTGTCAGTGAATTTACACTGTCCCTTCTGTCTTTTTACAGAAATATCTCTCCAAGTCCCATGTCCGTGGGAGCTCCACGTTTCCCTGGAGACTTGCTCTTCAGAGTCTGAAAACATTTGGTAAACACCAATGGTGGACATTTCCTCCCCATTCTTCAGATTAAAAAAAAAAAAAGAGTGGAAGGAACTTACCTGAAGCCATGGGGAGGACCTGATAGAATACAAAGTCTCCGAGGTCTTCCAGCCCCTGGCTCCAGACCGAGCTGCTGCAGAGGAAGGAGGACACTGGGCAGGCAGTACCTGTGCCGCCAGCGCCTCGTAGGGAGCTGTGCTTCCTCCTGACTACCTGTGGAGAGGAGGCTGGAGAGCAGTGCCACCTTCCCACACACCACGTAGGGCTGGCCGGGCCCTGCTGCCAGAAGGGTGACTCAGGCCGACAGAAGCCAAACTGGTTTTTAATCTGCATAAAATTGGAGATCACATGTGAGGAAATGAGTTTGACCAGTGAGGCTGAACCTTTGTGCCCACCCTACCCACACTGCTACCACCAGTTCACACATGGCTTTATATATCCAGACAATACGGATGGGCTGAATCCTGTGTGCCAGGCACTCCCCAGGCATTGGGAAAAGAACAGACAAGGTCTCTGATACTATTGGAGGAAGGCAGACAGGAAACAGGTAAGCAAATAAACTAACTGTATATGATGGTAAGTGCTACAAGGGAAATCAAAGCACGTTGGCTCTGAGGGATGCAGAGGTGGGTACATGTTGTAGGTACATGTAAGGAAAGGCCACCAGAAAGGTGCGGGCTGAGACCTGAGTGAGGGCAAGAAAGGGAGGATCGCTATTCCCCCTCAACAGACCTTAACTCGCCTCTGGTAACTGGGAGCAGGATGGTCATGGGACACAAAGATAGTCACGCAAGTCTGCTCGTTAGAGACCACTGCCATCTCCTATCTGTGCCTCTGCTCTGTTCTGAATTACATCTGTGTGGTCCTGAGGACATCTGTGAAATGAGGATCAGACAACTGATCACCTCATGGAGCAGTTGTAGGACTGAGACAGCAAACATGAAGTGTTTGGAACACAGAAAACATTAAGTCTGAACCTCCAGGCACCTGACCCGCCTCACAGAATGGCCCTCCTGTTGTGATAACAAATAGGCACCTTATGGTGACAAGACAGGCCTCACTGGCAGGTGTCCCAATGCTCAACTTTCCAGGTTTACAAAATATAGTTCCTGATTTGCACAGGCATTTCTCTACAGAAGCTGCTTCAGAAGTTCCCAGCCCTGGCTCAGAGGCCTTTGTTCTTGCTGGTAAGCCCAAGCCGAAGAGCAGGAAATGAAGGCCATGGGAAGTCCCTGTGGTCAGAGCACCCAGGACAGTGCCCTACCCAGCTCCCTGAACCTCCCAAGCCAGACTTCAGGGCCTGTGTCCCTGGGTGTGAGTCCAGGCCCCAGAGACAAGGTTAGGAGAACATGAAGGGCGCCAACAAACTCCTTTGGACATGTTTACAAAGAAGGAACCCTTCTACAAGTGAGAGCAGCCTGTTCTTCCCCAACAGAAGAGACAGACTTGAAGGCAGCCATCCAGGCGGCCACGAGGCCTGCCTGCCTCTTCCCCTCCTTCCCCACACCTTGAGGCATTGGCAGAAGCAAGGCCCTATGTCAGTGCACAAAGTGCTTTCCAGTTCACCTGTCATTCCTCCTCCAGCCTGCCCCTGAGCTACAGAGCGTCAGCCGTTTAGCAGTCTGTAGAGCAGAAGGGACAGGGCCAGACTGCAGACCGGGGATAGCGCCCAGGACTTCCATTCTGCCAAAAGAGCCCCTGTGTCAATTGCTGTGTCAATCCAGATGGTTTTAAGAATCCTGAGTTGTCTCCCCCTGATGGCAAGATCCGGGATCATGACGCCGAAGAGTGGTTCTGAATGTCCAAGAGGAGAAGGTTCAGAACATAGGGTCTTCCACAGAAGGTGGGGAGAGAGTGGGCCTTGAGGACAGTGTGTGGCGGCACCCGGGGGGTGGAGCCTGAGGTTAACAGGAAAAGGCATGGACAGCCTGTTGCTCCCTAAGCCATGCTCCAGCCACACTGGCCTCTCTGCAGAAGTGGATTAAGGTTGGTTGAGGCCCCGGTGCAGAAGGAAATATTGGGCCCCTTAAAAAAAGAGAGAGAAACAGGGAAAATAAAAATACATGTTAACCATATTTTTAAATAAATAAAAAATATTATGTACTATTAATGTTAAAGTTACACATATGGAACCAAACTTGGTATCCTTAGAAAAAAAACGTGTAAAGTTGGAGTTTGCGGAGCCCTTCAGAAGTCAAGGCCCAGGGCGCGCACCAGTATGCCCACCATTAAATCCGCCTCTGCCAGTTCCAGTTGTTCCTGAGATCCGGCTGCACTTTCTGTCACCATATCCTGTCTCATAACCTCCAGCCAAACCTCAAGCATGTCTGTTTCCTGCGACCAGAGCCATCCATGAAATCAACTCATAAAAGCCAACAAGTGATACACACGGGAGCTGAGAAGTCTGTCAGGTGAGAATGAGAATACAGAGATGGACCCCAGGCACAGGGGGACAAATGGGCACAGCAGCTCCTGCATCTGAGGGCACATTTCTACCACGGAGCTCCACAGCACCCATCTGTCTGCCGGCACCCTGCCATGCACTGGGGACCAGCTCCTCCTTTTCTCTCTCCCACCACCTCCCTGTCCTTAGACAGTGCATCAGGCGCAGAGCACAGGCCGGCCCTCCTGGTTCCTTGGAGCAGAGGCTGAAGGGGAAGGGGCAGTTCCTCTTGCTTTTGCAGCAGCCAGTGGCAGAGTTGTCAGCTGCAACAACAACCAACAATCACAACAGAACTGAATGTGCGCTGGTCCCTACACATCCTGCTGGTGCTATATGAGACCCTGAGAAGGCAAAAGTGAGCATGGTGGGCATGTCCCAGTCCTCTGGGACTCAATCTTCACACCTCCAGAAGTGCATTACAGGGTGATACGTGAGTACATGGATACAGGAAGCACAGATTTGTGGGAGCACAGAGCAGGGACACCCTGCCCTGCTGGGTGCTTGGGGCGGGGTCAGGGAGGGGGTGGCACAAGGAGGGCAGGGGCGTGTCAGAGGAGCATGGCTGGGGTTCAGGCAGGTGTAAGTCATCAGAGCTACGTGCAGTAGTCAGGGGGCAGAGCATGCGAGGAGCCACAGGCTGAGGGGCCTGGCCGGTGACCCCTTCAAGGGCCCTGGACTTGGGGCAGAACTGGAGTGCCAGGACTTCCAACACAGGAGACATGGGAGAAAATCTAGGAACTCTTCAGTTTGCATTTTCCCTCTTCTCTGGAGGAACTGATGGTAATTCTGGCATCTTACCCCCTAAAAAAAACAACTTGAGCTAACGTGTATCTATCGGTTGGTTCATGTCACAGGGTGGATGAGCCATGGGAAGAGCTGCCTCAGATGAACATCACCTGAGAACACTTCTTTTACGAGGTCAGGGACTTTCATGGCAAAAGTAGAAACAGTCCCACCACGGGGTCTTGCGACGCATCAGAATTCTTGGAGAGACAGCTACAAGCCTCTCTGTGTTGGGTAACAGGAACACACGATGTGGTGTGCTGCACAGGGTTGCATCACTGGGGAAAGGAGGCTGTGCCCAGGAACAGAACAGCCCAGGAGTGAGGCTTGTCCAGGCCTGGAGGCAGCCTCAGCCACTGGGTCCCAGCTCTGGGGCCAAGTCATGGACTTAGATCACAGGAGGGTTTACCATCTTGGTCTGTGCAAGAGCACAGATGCACATCCAACCCAGGCCAGGCTCTCTGCTTTCCCTGGGAGGAGGCTCTGCACTACGCTTCTGTGAAAACTCACCGCCCTTTGTGGTTCATGACCAACTAGCAGAGGATGGTTCTCATGCGTGCACAAGCCTCACATGCAATGGGGATTAGCACGCAGGGCCTTTACTGAAAAATAATTTCAGGATGTGAAGAAGTAAGGACAAAGCAGAGAGCGAAGGTGAACTGTAATATAGTCACAACACAGGCCTCCACCTATCTGGAGGGTGGCCCTGGCAAGGTAGTCAGTCAGGCCTTTCTATCCTCACACCGACTGGTCACTGGATACAGGCTTCCCTTGGAGAAGAGCTGTGACCTCCTCCGCAGTGGGCCATTCTCATGGGCAGGGAGGAAGTCTGGGCAGCACACTTAGCGTCTACGGTAACAATGACCACAACCGCTGTCATGTTAGCACACAGACACTGTCACTGAATTGCGTTATTGAAATCTTCAGACACATTTCTACTATCTCTATTTTGCAGATAGGGAAACTGAGGCACAGAGCTTTTTGACTCAGAGCCCAGGTCACCACCATGGCGCCTCCTCCAGATCAAAGCCCTGGTAGTCAGGAAACCTAATCTTCCCAGTTACCCACAGACTATGTCCCAGACAAGTCCTTATTCTGGCATTCAATTTCCCAAGCTCAAAAATGGGGATCATAACACTTGACCTGTCTTTTATTTCTCTTATAGGATCATTGTCAAGACCAAATACAAGAGGATCATGAATGTGGGATTGTTTGGAATTCTTATTACACATGAAGGACAGCACATGATATAAGGGGCGGCAGCATAGGACCACCCCAAACCTCTGGGGATGGCCCGGCTCCTAAACCTTTCGGATGCTCCAACTGACAGAGGCTAAATGCAAATGGCTCCATTTGGCAAATGTAGAGATGGTGGCAAGTGACAAAGAAGTCTGTAGACAGAACTTAAGTTAAAAATCAGTTCCCAAAACCCATGTCCAACATGGCCTTAGGAATGGCTTGAATTTTAGTCACAATGGAAATATGAACAGCCATCTGAGAGCAAACGGACCTCCCACGCAAGGTTAGGCAGGAAGTAACATTTATTAAATGCCTACCTGTGCTTGGTACCCTGCCAAGTCTTTTATATGTTATATTTGCATCTCTTCAATGGCCAAAGGCACCTGTCAACCAGCAAATCAGAGGTTCGAAAGTGGAAGGTGAGGAAGTGAGAGCATGGAGCCAGGAAGGGGCAGCGCCTGACCATCTTCAGCACACCTGACTGCCACCTGCCAGGCAGAGGATGGTCCTCCTATGTGCACAAGCCCAGCAAGCCATTGTTTCGATGCTGTATTGAGGGGATGTTGGGAGCCTTAAAGGGTGGCCAGCATGTGAACCTGTTTCTATCCAGAAGTCCAAGCTTCCCCTTTTGCAGCAAGGCCTGTTCTTTAAGTTTGGAATTGGTCTGAGGCCCTTTCTGGGGTAATGTGCAGGGGGCCTGATGTCGCTGATCAGAGAAAGTTGCAGGCTGCAGAAGTCAGGACTCCAGCCTCCAGCTCAGGAAGAAGCCTCTGGGGGAGGACAGGGGCACAGAGAAGAAGCTTGCCTATGGCCCTAGCATGGCAGTGGTTTCCTTAAAGAGCTTCAAAGAGGGCCTTGGATCTGAGTGTTGGCACCACTCTCAGGCCCAGAGAGGGCTGTCTGTGTGCACGTGCACGTGTACTTGTGTGCATGTGCTGACTGACCTGGGGCCAGGTGTCCCACGGGCCTCTTTATTCATTTGCAACCAGAGAAGCCTCCAGTATGTAAACATGTTTGAGGGTGACTGTGGCCCTTTAGTAAAGGCACAGCACCCCTCATAGTGATGGATGACGCAGAGTCTTCCAGGTGAGGTGTGGGCTCAGTGAGGATGGAGTAGAGCCCAGAAGAAACCTAGGTCTAACCCCAGTCTCACCCCTTCTGTCGTGGGGTAGGCTTCCCATCTCTAACGTGGGAATCATAATAGCACTTTGATGAACCCACAAAGTTTTTAGGAGAGTGACACGAACATAGTAAGCACCCGTCAGCTGATGGCCATCACTCCTCCAAAAGTCTATATATATATTGATGTTTTGGGGAGTTTTATTTTATTTACAGTTGTACAAGTTCAGAGTGCCATCTATTTTTGGTGAATTTAATACTTGGTCACAATGTGGTAGCCATCCCCTTCCTGTTCTCTAAGTAATTTTGCTTTGAATGAACAGACTGGCGCAGCTCTCTGCTAAATTAGTGCTTGACAATGTTCTTTTACTTTTTACACTTGGAATTTTTCTGTGTAATATTTTGAGCATGTCTCTTGTAAACAGCATTCAGCAGATTTTAAAATCCAATCTGATACTCTATCAACTAGGAATCTTAGTTCATGTTCACTTTTTATAAAAATCTTTAATATATTTGAACTTAATTTACTACTGACATTTTTATTTTTTATTTTAACCCTTTTAATGCTTTTTATTTCTCCTTTCTTGTCTTTGGGTTTGTTTGGTTTTTTTAGTTCCCCCTCTCTTACTGGTTTAGAAGTTACATAATCTGTTTCTGCTCTTTTAGTGGTTACCATTAAAATTTTACCATATTTTGAAAATTTTTTTTTACCATATTTTGCTTTCATATTACTAAAGGCAATAAATAAACTTCCTTCCCCAAATATACATGGATCTATGAGCATTTTTAATTTCAGTTGTCTCTCCTTCTCCCTCTATATGGCATCACTGATGGCAATTTAGGTCTGTCTTTTTTCTAACTTTACATTTAGATTTCTTTTTTACAGATAATGAAATTTGTTTAGATTTTCCTATATGTTTACTGGTTTCTTGGCTCATCATTCTTACTTACAACCCAGATTACGTGAGATGAGCAGTAAATGGCCTCCAAAGCCATCTTCATCCTAATCCCTAGACGTGTGAATGTGTTCAGTTACATGGAAAAGGGGGAATTAAGGTTATAGATGGAGTGAAGTTTGCAATCAGCTGACTCTTCAACAGGGAGATCATGCTGGGTCATCTGGATGGGCCCAGTGGAATCATAGGGTTCTTCAAAGTGGAGAAGGAGGAGAGAAGAGGAGTCGGGTGATGTGAGGGGAGAGGACCCAGGCACAGCTGCCTACTTTGAAGACAGAGGAAGGGCCTCAGCAATAATGCGGAAAGGCACCACGTGCTAATAAATGCCGGGAGGCAGATTCTCCCCAAAGCCCCAGCAGACCTGCTGACACCCTGATTCCAGCCTGGGAAACTGTCAGGATTGTGACCCATGGAGAAGAAGGAAGATGATAATTTTGTGTTGTTCTGTGCCACTAAGTTTGTGCCAATTTGTGATAGCTGCTAATATATATATATACATATGGAAGAATTTATAATATATAATATATATATACTTTCATTCTAGAATCATTTTTCTTCTTTTAAGGAAACCCTTTAAAAAGTCTTTTAATGAAAGTTTGTTAGTGTTACACTCATTTATTATTTATCTGGAAATATATTATGTCCTTCCTCTTGACAGATAGTTTTGATAGGTACACAATTCTGCATTTATTTTATTTTATTATTTTATTTTATATTTTGAGAGAGACAGAGAGAGATAGGAAAGGAGAGAGAAGGTGAGAAGCATCAACTTGTAGTTGTACATTGAACTTCTCATGCGTGCTTTGATCTGGGCTGTGCCAGTGCTCCCTTGCTTAAGCCAACAAGCTTGAACTTTTCATGCCGGTGACCATGGGCTTTTCATGCCAGCAACCTTGGGCTTCTTATGCCAGCAATCTCTGAGCTCAAGTTGGTGAGCTTTAGGATCACATAGATGATTCACTTGCTCAAACCATGACCCCATGCTGACAAGCTTGTGCTCAGAGCCAGCAACCTTGGGGTTTCAAACTGGCAACCTCAGCATTCTGAGTTGGTGCTTTACCCACTATACCACCACTGGTCAGGCTCACAATTCTGTATTAACAGTTAATTTTCTCAGAACTTTGAAGATGGCATTCAACTATCTCTTGCTTCCATTTCTATTGTGAAGTCAGCTGTTAGTCTACTTGTAGAATAATCTCTTTACCTTTGTTTACAGATTCATTACAATGTATCTATGTACAAATTTCTCTTTATCTTTCTTTGGATGAGCTGTGCTTCCTAGATCTGTGAATTCCTTTATTTGTTCTAGAATATTCTAAGATATTAACTCTTTGCACATTGTTTTCTCTTTGCTCTCTATTTCCATCTTAGTTAAGAGACTGTGGTTAGCTCTGTGTTAGGCCTTCTAACTCTGTCTTCACAGTGTCTTAATATGTCTTTCACACATTGAATTTTCCTGTTTCTTTGTTCTGCGTTCTGTGTAATTTTTCAGGACTCTTTCAGGGCAACAATTCTTTTTCTTTTTCTTTTTTTCTTTTTTCTTTTTTTACAGAGTCAGAGAGAGGGATAAATAGGGACAGATAGACAGGAACAGAGAGAGATGAGAAGCATCAATCATCAGTTTTTCGTTGCGACACCTTAGTTGTTCATTGATTGCTTTCTCATATGTGCCTTGACCATGGGACTACAGCAGACCAAATAACCCCTTGCTCAAGCCAGCGACCTTGGGTCCAAGCTGGTGAGCTTTGCTCAAACCAGATGAGCCTGCGCTCAAGCTGGCGACCTTGGGGTCTCGAACCTGGGTCCTCCACATCCCAGTCCAATGCTCTATCCACTGCACCACCGCCTGGTCAGGTGCAATAATTCTTTTTAAATAATTCATTCCTTCTACTGTTGAAACCCATTCACTGAGCTTTTATTTCAAAAACTAAAGAACATTTTTGAATACTGGTGAGGTTGTAGTGAAACTTGGTGCCAGTAACAGGTCTCAGTTCCAGCTTTTCCAAAGGTGAGTGTGTGACATGTGTCCAAACCCATAAAAATATGATGAATCTTTAAAAAATCCACTGATTCCATTTCAGGGAAGCTTTCAACAGAAGATGACACAAAGGATAAAAAACACACAATTGTTTCAGCAAAGATAAAAACAGCAAAATATTAAGAGAAACTTCAACATTCAAAAAATAAAAAATAATTAATAATGTCACAGTGTTAGACAATTATGTAGCTCTTTGAAATGTTTAATTTTGAGACTGGGTAGCAAACATGAAAATTGCCTATAACACCCTGTGTCTTTTCATCCCTAGGTGCTCAGTTCTCAGAAGAGAAGGACTGAGGCTACAAATTTTCCTCCATTTAGAAAAAGTTCTGAGCAGATGCTTGTGCCTCATGATCAACAACCATACTGTATGAGTAACAAACCAAGAAGCCTGTGACTGCACGGATAGACTTCACAATTCTGAACAAAACAAATCCCACCAAAAATACTCCCCTGACACATACTTAATGAGCAACATCATAGTCACAGAACAGAATGCCAAGTTGCCCAAATGTTCACCTTCTTGGTTCTGATGAAGGCTCATTGGGAAGAATTAAGGTTTCCTTTCACAAGATCTTCAGTCATTGTCATGTTGACAGTGGCCCCTGTTGTCATGAGCTTTTGACTCATTGTGGTGATCGCCAATCTACTCACTCTTCCCAAACACCTACACTATCTTCGTGCCTTTGCACATTCCTCCCTTTACTCAGAAAACCCCTCTTCCAGCCAGAAGCTCCTTCACCCTGGACTCTAAGGCCACCCACTCAAAGAGTCATACCCTCTCATTCCTCCTCAGTGTGAGAGCTTCCCCAGGGCTTCTGTGCCCTTCTCCTTATTTCCAAATAGTTGTGGTGTGCTAGGGTACGTGGAGACTTCCTCTCTATTACTTGGAATTTCTTGAAATCAGAACCGTGCTTAATCCATAGAGAAATGTGTCAAATATGAGATCTCAAGTTAGATAAACCTGGATTTAAACTTTGGCACACCATTGACTATCTATGTGACCTTAGACAAGTAATTGAGCTTCCTTGAGCTTCTGTTTCTTTATTAGTAGCAGAGGGGTCAAAGCAAACCTATTAGTATATGCTCAGTGCCCAGTGTGTGTCAGCTGTGCACTCAGGTTTCTGAAGCAGTGGAGTGGACCAAGACCAGAGCCTTTGCCCCAGCTCAATGTCACACCATGTGAGTTGGGGAGGCATGTGAAGGACAGCACACCCCAGCTCCTTGAGGCGACAAGTGTCCAACTCTGAGTCTGCCAATTAGCAGTCGCTTCTTCTGTCCTCTTGGAGCCCTCAGACAAGGTTGAAATCTCTTCAAACACTTCCTTCTGCACCCACGCAGCAGAGGCCTAGGAATAGATCCCTGCGAGGACAGGAGCATTGAGGTCCACTGGCCACTACTCAACCTCCTGCCCCTTCCCCCTTCTGGCACAACAGACGGTGAGTCACTGCTGACATCACCATGACACCCACTGGTCTAGGAACCTGTGATCTCATAATGTGAAGAAACTTTTCTTCTGAGAAGCATCTCCTCCAGGTTACCAAGGACTTGTCTTCTCTCCTACTGCCACTGCTGACCTTACTAACCTCTGACTTCCTGAAGTGACCCCTTACCCATGACATTAACTATTGCAGACCTCATCTGTGTTACTGAGAAGAATCAGGACATCTGTCAGAACCTGCCTAGACTTCCTTCCTCAGAACTACAGTAGAACCATAATACCTTTAAATGACAAAAGTAAATCATAGTCTAAAATTAGATTGGACCAAGATCTGAGCCTGATCTCTGTCTGTTATCAGCTGAGTAATCTTAAGCACGTCTCCTGATCCCTGGCCACTTATCTGGGCCACTTGCCTGTGAAAATCAGGTTGTTTCACTGACGAGCTGAATTCTGAGCTGAGCCCCAAAGTATGACTTCTAACCAGGAGCAGCAGGACCAACACCGAGCTTGTGAGAAAGCACCGAGTCCTGGGGAACCTGCAAGAGATTCACTGTGGCTGTGTCTGCAGGAAGTCATGAGGGCAACTGAGAAACATGTTGGGGGTTGGCAGGGCCCAGAATATGAGGCATATGGTCTGCCAAAAGCATATGAGAACCATGGAAGACGAAGAAAAGGCAGAGGATTACCCCGATGTAACAGTGGACCACGGTTTAAAATAAGGCAAATGCGGTAAGGAGATTGTTTGGGAGGTTGCCAAGGTAACCAACGGATGAGAAGACAAGGTCTGAACTATAGAGATGACCATCAGGATGGCAGAAGGCTCTAGAAATATTTAAGAGGTAAATTCAACAGGATTTAGTGACAACTGAAGATGTTGATAAGGTGTCAAGGAACTGCAGAACTGTTGATACTGGTATTTCAGAAAGAAGAGCCAGGCCCCCCTTATCCCTCCTTTTTGAGGAGGAAAAAAACCCAAGAGAAAGAGATTACAGGGGCAAAAGTTAGTTAGTAGTTAATCATAGTTTAACTATAGTTCTCTGGAAGGACTGAGGCCACTTGCTAGACAGAACAAAGAAGGTAGAGCTTATCAGAAAACTTCCTATTACCCTTCCTTAAGAGCCTTTAGGAGACAATGTTTACATATCTTAATTAAAAATTCCTACACTGATTCTATCTAACTCTTCCTCTGCTCCTGGAGTCCTGAGAGTGACGTATACTTCTAGACCAGGGGTCCCCAAACTTTTAACACAGGGGGCCAGTTCACTGTCCCTCAGACCATTGGAGGACCGGACTATAAAAAAAACTATGAACAAATCCCTATGCACACTGCACATATCTTATTTTAAAGTAAAAAAACAAAACGGGAACAAATACAATATTTAAAATAAAGAACAAGTACATTTAAATCAACAAACTGACCAGTATTTCAATGGGAACTATGGGCCTGCTTTTGGCTAATGAGATGGTCAATGTGCTCCTCTCACTGACCACCAATGAAAGAGGTGCCCCTTCTGGAAGTGCGGCGGGGGCCGGATAAATGGCCTCCGGGGGCCGCATGCGGCCCGCGGGCCGTAGTTTGGGGACCCCTGTTCTAGACAAAGGGATCATGAGCCCACGTACCTTGCTTGAAAAACTTGTATTCTGTAACATTTTATGTGCTTTCTAAGAATCATCCTTCATATGTATAAAACTTGTCAACTAAGCAAGTGGGGATTAGCCCCAACACTCTTAACAGAAGTAATTTTATTTAGCTTCTTTCCTTATCCTAGACAAAATGTTTCATTTCCCACTACTGTGGAGACAAGGATAGATTGTAAACCCTAGAAGATTTGGGAATGTCTTTGATATGTAAAACAACATTTATCCCTACTGTGTTGATATGTAAAATATCTATCACTACTGTGTTATCTTGTGGTCTTGATGTGTAGGAATGTTTTTCCTTTTAATAGATCCTATAGATCAGGAGTCCCCAAATTTTTACACAGGGGGCCAGTTCACTGTCCCTCTGACCGTTGGAGGGCCGGACTATAAAAAAAACTATGGCCCTGGCCGGTTGGCTCAGCTGTAGAGCGTCGGCCTAGCGTGCGGAGGACCCGGGTTCGATTCCCGGCCAGGGCACATAGGAGAAGCGCCCATTTGCTTCTCCACCCCTCCGCCACGCTTTCCTCTCTGTCTCTCTCTTCCCCTCCCGCAGCCAAGGCTCCATTGGAGCAAAGATGGCCCGGGCGCTGGGGATGGCTCTGTGGCCTCTGCCCCAGGCGCTAGAGTGGCTCTGGTCGCAACATGGCGACACCCAGGAGGGTCACAACATGGCGACGCCCAGGATGGGCAGAGCATCGCCCCCTGGTGGGCAGAGCGTCGCCCCCTGGTGGGCGTGCCGGGTGGATCCCGGTCGGGCGCATGTGGGAGTCTGTCTGACTGTCTCTCCCTGTTTCCAGCTTCAGAAAAATGCAAAAAAAACCAACAAAAAAAAAACTATGAACAAATCCCCATGCACACTGCACATATCTTATTTTAAAGTAAAAAACAAACAAACAAAAAAAACCAGGAACAAATACAATATTTAAAATAAAGAACAAGTAAATTTAAATCAACAAACTGACCAGTATTTCAATGGGAACTATGCTCCTCTCACTGACCACCAATGAAAGAGGTGCCCCTTCCAGAAGTGTGGCAGGGGCCGGATAAATGGTCTCAGGGGGCCACATGCAGCCCACAGGCCATAGTTTGGGGACCCCTGCTATAGATAAATGTTGTAAGCTTATCAGTAAATGACTTTTGTACCATGCTCGCCCTCCTTTTCTTTATCCAGTATGTGATTTTGTCTCTATAAAAGCAGCATCAGGATTATGATCTGGGTTGCATGATTTGGGTTAACTATACCCCGTGTATGTCGCCAGCTTAACAATAATAAAACTCCTTCTAAAATTTCTTCTGTAACCTACCTTGGTGTCTCTATGTAACCCGCGGATTACACTACTTTATAACAGATGGTGATCATGGATACTCTTGATCATGTCTTAGGTAAGTGAAGGACATCAGCATTGCTTATTGAGAAAGCAGATGCAAGGAGAAAGACGAGCTTGTTCTGAGGACAGTGGAGGGAGACAGTAAATTCAGTTTAAGTCATGTGATGTTTGAGATGTGGATGGGACACCCAGTCCAGGTGGCCACCAAACTTACACACCTGGAATTTAGAAGAGAACACGGCACTGAAGATAAAAGATCTGTAAGTGATGGTTGAGGCCTGAGAGAGAGAGAGTAGAGTGAAGGACAGGTGACATTATTTTGTAATGTCATTTATAAAACCACCTGTTCACCCCGCTGGATTATGAACTATCACATAAAGTAAAAGCTTAGAAAATTAGAATAAATAATAAATAGTGAATTAGTTTAGTCCTTTTAAAAGAAAAGGGTTTCACTTTCATTTAAAAGGAAAGGGCTTTCGCCTGACCAGGTGGTGGCGCAGTGGATAGAGCATCGGACTGGGATGCGGAAGGACCCAGGTTCGAGACCCCGAGGTCGCCAGCTTGAGCGCGGGCTCATCTGGCTTGAGCGAAAAGCTCACCAGCTTGGACCCAAGGTTGCTGGCTCCAGCAAGGGGTTACTCGGTCTGCTGAAGGCCCGCGGTCAAGGCACATATGAGAAAGCAATCAATGAACAACTAAGAAGTCGCAACGCGCAATGAAAAACTAACGATTGATGCTTCTCATCTCTCTCCGTTCCTGTCTGTCTGTCCCTGTCTATCTCTGCCTCTGTAAAAAAAAATAAAATAAAATAAAAGGAAAGGGCTTTCATTTTAAAGGGAAAGATACAAACTATATCTTTCTCATGATCTCAAGAAATAGCCCAGGTGAGGAGAGAATAGGAAATAGGACTGCAAGATTCCAGATATAGGAGAATCAGGTTGGGATCGCTGATCTGGGCCTGAATGGCGTCTCTGATACCTTGATCATGAGGGCACCAGACAGCATCACAGGAGCCCAAACTGCTGCTCTCAGGCCACCCAGAGGGAGAACCTTCCCAAAGTCTCCAGTTTTTAATACCAGTCAATTGCAGTTCTACCTATAGTATTATCCCTGGTTTCCCACTAACCTTATCTAGAGATCTACTAAGAGCATAAATTTCTTATACTAACCACTGGTAAAGTAAAACTTCCTTTTCTGAGCCTTAAGACAGTCTCCTTTAAGCCTCAAGAAGTGTCATGTCTGAAGTGCTAACCACTTCCCTTTGCTCAACTTCAAGAACACCACTACTTCCTGAGCTACATGCAAACTGTCCACCCTCAAGACAGCCAACTCTCCTTGGCTCTCAAGTGATTCAGGGCCTATGGGCAGGTTGCAAATGTCTTTAGGTCAAGGAAGTAGTGCACATCACATACTGACTACAGCTTCCCTGGAGGCCACACTGGGAAAGAACTGCACTGAAAATCCTGGCAGTTATTTCACAAAATCACCCATCCTACCCACAATGATGGCTTGCAACCCCCACTGTGCTTTCCTCCATCTGCTTCAAGCAGGACTGTCTATTCTAGAAAACTTTCATCCAACAAAGTCTATCTAGGCTTACTGTCAACACAGGTCCCACTGCATCCTCCATTCCCTCTGGGGGACACCATCCATCACAAACAAAACTTCACTTCCTCCACACACCCTTTGCTCTCTGTCTGATAGCCCCATGTATTTTTTCTTCACAGTCTGTCTCACCATCCAAAATTATATTGCACATGTATTTACCTGGGTGTTTATTCTCTGTCTCTTCTACTAGAACGCCAATTCCTTTAATCTGTCTTAGTTACAGATACACTCAAAACTCAAAACAGTATCACATCTAGCTCTCCATTCCCTTTTCCAAATATCCCATGATTCTTGCCCTGGCTGGCTCCTAATCTCCTCTGGGACCAGCGTATCCCTGCAGCTTTCTCAGGGAGAAAGAACTCATGCCCAGACATTTCAGGCCAGGAAGTCGGGGCCAATATTGGGTCACTTCTCCACTGACATCAGACTGTGACTTTCATAAAAATGAACAACCCATCAAAACAAACAAGCAGAAGTCCCAGTCCTTTGAAATTTATACCTCTCTCTGAAGCTTTTAGCTCTTGACCGCCTGTCATCTCCCTCCATGTATTAATATTTGGTAACTGGAACCACATTCTCCTCTGTCCTAGACACCGAAGAATGTCTTAGTCCCTTGTCTTCTCACCTCCAGTGACTTCCACTCTTACTTTCTATTGTTAGATTCAGGGAGACGTGCTGTGGCTGGCTGCCAGAGTGTAACTGTTGAAGGAGCAGGAACAGGGAGTGCTGGCAGGAACAGGGAGTGCTGATAGGGCCCCTTGTGAGGCTGAGAACAAAGAAGTTTATGTTTGAAATTTGCCACTAAGCTAAACCCGGCCCCTGTTGCTATGCCAGCCCCTGTTGCTATGCTGCATGCGACCTCCCTAGCGAATAGCTAACTGCCACATCTGCTTCTGTATAATGCTTGCTCACTTAGGATATATAAGGACCTAGCTGTAAGCACCAGGCACAACTCCCGTTTGCAGCTCCTTGTGAGCACGGTGTCTCCGGACATCTTGGGAGTTCGCCCCTGCGCAGGTTAAACTGGCCAATAAAGTAACATCAAAACTCCTTAAAGTCTCCGACATTTGTTCTCGTACCCAGTGGATGCAACATCTATCAAACTTCTTTTGCTCTAAGAAGTTCAAAACCCTACTTTCTGATGGCAACAGACCATCTGTATGGCTTGTTTCTCCCTCCATACTCTCTCTCTCCCTCTGTTCCTCACTCTTTCTGCACTTTCCCCATTTTGTCTATCTCCTTCACCACCACGGACCTAATCCCTTGACCTACTCAACTCTGCTCTATCATCTCTTCTTGTCTTCACTTCCCTCCATCCCCTAACTTGGGCCATTCTTTTATCAATATTCCCACTGCCTGGTTCTTCACTCTACCAGGCAAAGCTCTGGATCGTCTAGTGTCTGGAACCCACACCAAAGTCATTTAGCACACTGGATTCCGATAATACCTCAAAGCAACTGGCCTTCATGGTGACTTAGTAACCCTTTCATGCATCTTTGATTTGCTGGTTGTTTGCCATGAACCAGCGTGGCTCCTAATAATGGTGCGGAATTAAGGAAACACACTTATCAAAACAAAAACGATGGGACCGGGAGGACTCTTCAAAATGCCTGGCAGTATCTGAGTGCCCCATATCCCCAGTTTGCTTTATTATATAGCCATATGCAAATCAAAGACCCTGATACAAAGTTGCACATCCAAGGCTAAGACAGGAACTCTCCCAAGGCATAAAACAGGATGCATTAGTGAAATCTACCAACATCTGAAAACAAACAGTCAGAGGAAGGGCATGTATATTGCTTCCAGCAACCCAAGGAAGCAAGTGGAGTGGGTGCAAATACTCAGCATCATAGCCAATATGGAGGTGGAGGGGGGAGAACTTAGCCTTTTGCTAAGCCTCGAATCTAAAATAGCTTTTTTCCATTTTTGGTCCACACAGTTGTCCCATCCCCACAGATAATATTTCAAATGTTCCCCACTTTGTTCAGTCCCCTGCCCTCCCTCCTCTTCCCTCAATTACAGCAAAATCACAGAACTAGTGGAAGGAAACTTTCTCAACTCCCCATCAGCTCACACTGAAATCTAGTGGACATTTTCTACCTTACCTCTCATACAACAGAAGTTCTAATCCAAGGTGCCACCTTGCTCAGCCAGATGTGAGAACTCGAGGCTCTCACATCATTGGTTGTTCCTAGTTCTTAGTGAGCAGCCTGCATGCCTGCCTCACTCAGAGCTCCACTAGCATCACTCACACAGGGCTCCCCAGAGTGCTGCAATGTGATGAATGTTGTCGGCACCCACACTCTACCTGCCCCTGTTTACACACGGTGGGAGGACACGCTTTCTACTCCTTAGTCCACGATTGCAAAATAAAATGTTATTTCAGCCTTCTCCCATTTTTACAGGTAAAATTAAGTGCAAAAGCCAGCTGTTTGATTATCGTACACATAATATTGCCTATAGTGCTAGTCTCCATAGCGACAGACAAGAAAGTCTTAGCAAGGTAGGAGACGTTCCCCCTTCCTCTCGGCTCCAGCAGGAGAGAGATGGTTCTGCTCATAAACTAGTTCAAAGATCCGTTTTGAGAAGCAATAAATTAAGAATGACCACAAGACTATTGTTTTTTTTTCCTGTGCATTGTGAAAACTTGTTTTCATTACTATTACCAGCTTTTCTATTGTTAGTTAAAATAAATATATCTTTGCAAGTATGACTTGAACAGAAAGTCTTAGACAGTATTGAAGGCTTCAGGAGTTGCTATGTCTTATAAAATAACCCTGAAAAAAACCCTGTAATTTAATTTTTTTTGTCTTCATTAGCAATATATTGCTATTGTGGTTTTAAAACAAGCTCACGCATTCTTTGAGTCTCTTTCATTAAGAGGTGGAGTCTGATTTCTCTAACCTTTTGAATATGGGTGACATTAGTAACACAATTCTAATAAATGGGGTAAGGAGAAGGCAATGCTGAATTACTTCTAAAGTAAGGTCATCAAAATTTATACAGCTTCTACCTAAAGACACACAGTCTTGGAACCCAGTCACCAAGCTCTGGGGAAGCCAAGTTTCCTGTAGAGCAGTGGTCCCCAAACCCCAGGCCACAGGCCAGTACCAGTCCATGGGCCATTTGGTACTGGTCTGCAGAGAAAGAATAAGTAACTTACATTATTTCCATTTTATTTATATTTAAGTCTGAATGATGCTTTATTTTTAAAAAATGACCAGATTCTCTCTGTTACATCCATCTAAGACTCACTCTTGATGCTTGTCTTGTAAGTTCAACAATTATACTTAAAAATAACACAGTTTTTACGCCAGTCGCATAATTTTATTTTGTGCATTTATCTGTCCCACCCTAAAGGCCGATCTGTGAAAATATTTTCTGACATTAAACCGGTCCGTGGCCCAAAAAAGGTTGGGACCACTGCTGTAGAGGACAAGTGACGGTGTTGTGACCCACAGCACAAATGAGGTCCCAGGGAGAGCCAGTCATCTCCAGACCTGTGAGTCAATGAGCCATCAGATGACTCCAGCTCCCACCCTAGAGCCCTCTAGCTGATACTGGGTGGATGGGAGACAAGGTGAACCCACTGAGCCTTGGTTAATGGCAAAATTATAAACAAAATATGTCCTCTTCTTTTTTATAAAGTCGCTAAGTTTCAGGGTGGTTTATTTCACAGTAATAGATAAATGAAATAGTTGCCTTGGAAATAATGTTGAAAAAGCACTTTTAGATCATTAAATGGTCTTGGCACTTGTTAAGTCTGAGGGAGGTCATTGGCACTGGTTTGGCCAGGTGACTCAGAAAGAGACGAGTTTATGACTCTGCTACCTCTATAATTCTAAAGGTAATTAGAATGAGCCTATTTCATTCTGTTACTCAGATAAGAAAAGGCAGAGTAGAAATTTAAGCTCAGATAAATTATCTCCACAGCCCATGCACTTACCTCGAACCCCAGTGCACCTCCATTTTCCCCAACTTGCTCCTTCCCATCAAATTTGCACGTGTTTAAACCTGTCACATGTTGAAAAATTCTTCCCTAGTGTTGGGCAGATAAAATATATTATGCTCACTTTGTTAAAGATGGTGCTGCCCACACAGAGGCTGTTGCCCAGGTGATATTAATGTGTGTCTCTGTGGGCTGTGGGCAGGCAGAATCCTTGTAGCCTGGGGCTTGGTTTTGGGATTAAGCCTTTCCCACCCTTTTTGATGTGGGGTGGTACAATCCCATCATGTCTCTGATAAGTGACTTTGTATTAGAGACTTCCCTATTTTGTATATTGCATTAAAGGTTTGGATTTCTACACTATAAAATAGGGGCAGAACAGGAGCTTGCCCCCTTGGTTTCTGAGATTAACTTTAGAGGAGAGAGCAGAGAGGAGAGCAGAAAGAGGCCATGTGGCCAGGAGAAGCAGCCAAGATGGCGGAGTGTTGAGTGAGAAGCCAGTTAGTGCAGAGTTTGTGCAGAGAGAAGAAAGAAGATGGGGAACAGAGGTGAATAAGTCTGGTGAGCTAGAAACCTTTGATTCTAGAAAACTCGGATAAGTCAGTAGCTTTGTGAGCACTGAATGTAAGTGGGTTTTGGAGCCCAGTGTGTGTTTTTACTTGCCCGCCGGTGCAAGCTAGAATTAAAGATGACAGCCCATCAGTTTTTGGCTCCGTTGTTTCTTTACCGACTGTCCGAATCCAATGCGAACCTGCATGGGCTGGGCTGCTGTGATAGTGGCAGCCCTGGCTACTGGCTTTACACCTAGCCTCACATCTCTCTGTAGCTACACCCATGTCTCTTTCTCCCCTCACAGTCATTTTTTTTTTAAGGTATCTAGGCTTACTGTCGCCATGTCCTCACCTTCCAATCACTCCTGAAGACCTTTCCTTTAACTATTGCTCAGCAGCTCTCCTGAGCACTTGAGGGTCTCTCACTACTAGATCAATGGACACCCTTTCGACTTTGCCAGATTTAATGCCCTGTCGGTGTTCACACGGCTGACTCACTTTGAACTCTCTCCTCTCCAGACGTCCACACTCCACTTCTCCTGGTCATCCTTCCATCCTTTGCCTTTAAGCTTCCACTTGAAGGCTCAGCATCCTCTGCCTGATTCTCAAATACCTCACTGGCCTGGGCCATCTTCTTTTTTAAAAGAATCTCTCACCCCATTGCATTCATGCCACAAGTTCAATTATCCTCTTTATGCTGAAAACTCCAAAATTTAAATCTCTACTCCAGACGCTCCTCTTGAACTCCAGTTCTACATCAATAATGACCCACTGCTCACCTCAACATTCAGCACAGTCAGAACAGAGCTTATCTCTTCCCCCAAACTGCTACCTACTCCTTCTTTCTTCCTCTGTCAGTGACTACACTCAACACCAGGAGTAGAAACACCCATCAATAGACACTGAAACTAGAACTCTGGTTATCAACTTCATCTGCATATAATCACCAAAGTCTGCCAGCTCTGCCTTCCTACCGCCTTACATCACTCACTCCTCCCAGATCCCCTATAACAGCCACGGGACACTCAGCCTAACAGGCTGGAGGCAGGCAAATGGGAGCAGGGGTATGTGGGACCTGCCACTCCCCTGCTTGAAACACCCGTGGGGACCCCACGTCGCCCTCCTGTTAAGGACCAGGCTTCTAGCACGCTGAAATCCTCCTTAGAGCCACACCTCTCCCTCACCCCACTTCCTGTTCACTCTGCTCCAACGACCTGTGGCCCCTTGGAGTGAACTACAAAAGGCTGCATTTCCTGTCTTGATTCTTATTGGTTAGAAAGTCATTAGAAATACTGGTGTTTGTTTGTTTTAGTACAGGACACTTTATTGCCAACTGTCATAACACTGTCATAACAAATACTCAATTCTATGAATCAAAATGTGGATGGCACCCCCAGAATCGTGCAGTAAGACCTGCACGTTCATACGTGGTAATCCCGGAGGCTCTGTGTTCATCTGCGAGCACGCAGAAATAAAATGCTATCTCTGCCCCCATAGCTCATGGCCAGAAATAAGACATTGATGAAAGGCCAGGGTCTGCTTTCTGCTGACAGAGTGTCTGAGTGAGCAAGAACGGGCTTTGCCACACCTGTGTTCTTTTGTCAGAGCAGCAGCTCCCATCCCTACAGTTAAGTGATTGACCAGCCTGGGAGACCCCAACCTCCAGAACAGGACAGAGATAACATCATCCAAAAGCCATGCCTCTGCCCCCACCAGCCAGCTCTGGGCAAAGCACCTCCCGCCCACTGCAGTCTGCTCTAGGGAATTCTCAGTCAGCTTCTCTGAACTTCCATGCAGTGGGTGACCCTGTGCCCTTCCCTCAGGGGTGTGGGGAGGTACTCACTGATGAGCAGGCTCTGAATGAGGGTGATTTTCCGTGATCTTCTGTGACTAACAAGCCCAACAGAGAGTAACATGTTGGTCACATTTGGGGCACGTGTTTTTTGTAAGAGAGTTATGTTTTGATTGTCAGCTTCCTGTTTTAGTGATTCTCTTTTTGTCATGGAAACATGCATCCCAGCATCACTGACTGGGGTCTAATTTCTGTCAGCTGACCCTGGAAGAGGTGCAGGTCAGTACACAGTGGGGATCCTCAGAGTCCTCCCAAGAATCACCTGGGAGCTTTCTAGAAATTCAGGTTCCTGGGATCAGACCCACAATTTTGAATCAGCCAGTTGGGGAGGGGACAAAAATCTTTACTTTTAACCAGATGATCCTCATATAAGTGGTCAAGAAAATCTGAGATGCTCTGGTGCTCTGAGGGTGAACTGTCAGTTAGTGTAATAAACATAAAAGTCTACAGTGTCCATAGGGTGAACGGCATTCTCGGAGTTGTACAATATAAAGGGGAGACAGTCCTGAGTGAAGGTCAGGCTACTTTGAGAATATGTGAAAATGTTCTCTGGTCTTCCTCTCAGTTTGCATCTGCTCTGTAGAGCCACTCAAAGCCATTGAATTAGCTTGTGCCAACACCAAATTTGGGTCTTTGAAAGAAAGACCCAAAGAAAGAAATATGAGGACAATTCTTGAGCTCAAGAAGCCTAGCAAGTCAAAAATCACACATATCTCCCAGCAAACAATCTAAAGTAGGGTTCACCAGATACTCATGGAAGGGAGGGAAGAAAGCATTGGAAGAACAGCACAGGTTCCTTTAGTATAATAAAGTTGCAGGGACACCAGAGGTCAGCTGCTCAAAGGCAGAAGGTAATTCTCTACTTCAGATCCCATTCTTTGGGCCATAGACCTTTTGTTCTCTGATGTTATGCTTCCAAATTGCTTGGGTTTGTGCTTCTCAAGCCATAGATCTTGCCCTCATTTCTACCAGCTGTCCTCCCCTAGACAAGGGCCCTAGTGGACTTCACTTGCCTCTGGTCTCCAAGGCTTGGCCTCTTCCTTGGGTTTCCAGTTAGCAAGATGAAGAACATCCAAGATGACCTGAACAAGGTTGACCTTCCTATCTTCCTGAGGAGCACCAAGTGAGTCCTACTTATTTTGTATGAGTTGCTATGGTGCTCAGCAACATTTGATCACAGAATGAATGAATGAATGAATGAATGAATGAATGGAGAAGTTATTGATCTACACAGCCCATGTCAGAGCTTTTTGTGAAGGCAGGGTAACATGAAGTCAGGAGGATGCATTCAGGAATCACTCTGCCTGGTCTAAACCCCTTCCACATCCTCACAGTGACTATGAGCACAGATTCCTACAGGCACTCCCTGTCCAGGGGTACAGTTTATTTGCCCACATATGTCCCTTTGAATCCTGCTGTCCCTGTGACTTTCTTTGACCAATAGGTTATGGAGGAAGTAATTATGGGAGCCCTGGAGCCCAGACTCATGAGGACTTGCAGCTTCAACCTTTCCCCCTGGAACAGCTGCCCTAAGATTCAGAAGGAAATCACTTGAGCCTCCTGGAGGATGAGAAGACACATAAAGAAGAGCCAAGGCCCCAACCAACAGTCAACACTGACCCTGGATGTGTAGGTGAGACCATCCTGGATCTTCTACCCCAGCTCACCCTTAACTGATTGTGTGCAAACCCAGGAAATACCAGCAAAGAAATCCCTGGTCAACACAAACAATCATGAAAAATAATACATTATTGTTGTTTTAAATCATTAAATTTCAGATTTGTTATTACATAACAATAGATGAGTGAGGCACATGCAAAGTACTTCAGGCATTGGCTGGGAGCCCTGAGACACTTTCTCTACTGCTCCCACCACTATCCTTCCTGAAAACAGGTGTCCTGGTGCATTCTCAGTAGTGGGATTTAGCCTGTTCGTACCGGTTAGGCAAAACTGATACCTAATTTTTTGTTGAGTTCGGCGAACCAGTTGTTAAAATGGCACTTGTAATCAGGGTTCTCTCTAAGGTGGGTGCCTGGGCAGCTGCCCAATGTGGAAATCACAAATTTACATTCTTTATTCTTCTTTAATGTTCATCTGCACAATAGCGTATTCTAAGCACTCATAGTAGTGTTCATTCCATCCATAGGTGAAAAAAACTGCAAGTGAGGACACCAATCAAGAAGCAATATGGGTTTGACCTGGTGGTGGTGCAGTGGACAGAGCATCCGAATGGGATGTGGAGGACCCAGGTTTGAAACCCCGAGGTCAACAGCTTGAGTATGGGCTCATAGACACAACCCCATGGTCCCTGGCTTGAGCCCTGTAGCCCTACCCCCATCCCACCCTTCACCTCATCAAAGCACATATGAGAAAGCAATCAGTGAACAACTAGGAGCTGCAACCAAGAATTGATACTTCTCATCTCTCCCCCTTCCTGTCTGTCCCTATCTGTCTCTTTCTCTCTCTCACACACATTACAAAGAAAGAAGCAATATGAAAACATCTTAAATAACAGTTTTATTATGTTTTGTCAGGTATTATTTAATACTTTTTCATTAATATTTTAAAACTCTTATAATCTAGTTTTGTGTATCTCTTTTATTATTTTTATTTAAGTATTACATGCATGAAATGATAAACTACCTTTTGGTATATCTTCTTTTTATGCTTAAGATGCTCATTAGGGCAGAGAACTGGTTATTAAATGATTTGAATCCCACCACTGTGCATTTTCCATAAGGCATGACCTCTAAACTAGACGATTTCGGAAATCCTACTTCAGTTTCTTGGGACTGAGCTCTATGGTGACCTGACTATCCAATATCCTCCAACTTACATGTTTATCTAGTCTTATATTCATTCAGTAAATGTGGCTGACTGCCTGGCATATGTCATAAAAACATGTGTGTGTGTGCTCATGATACAGAAATAAACAAAACAGATAAAACCTCTGCCCTGTGGAACTTGTATTCTAAAGGAGAAAGAAGAAAACTAAATCACAGAGTGTGCTAGTGTCATAAGAGACCAAAAGCTACAAAATTAATATTAATATTTTAGGAAGCCAGAAGAACATTTTATTAATTTGGGCTAGGCATGCAGAGATCTTGTAAATCAGTGGTCCCCAACCTTTTTTGGGCCACAGACCAGTTTAATGTCAGAAAATATTTTCATGGGCCGGCCTTTAGGGTGGGACAGATAAATGTATCACGTGACTGAGACAAGTGTCAAAAGTGAGTCTTAGATGGATGTAACAGAGGGACTCTGGTCATTTTTAAAAATAAAACATCATTCAGACTTAAATATAAATAAAACAGAAATAATGTAAGTTATTCATTCTTTCTCTGTGGACCGGTACCAAATGGCCCATGGACCAGTACTGGTCCACAGCCCGGGGGTTGGGGACCACTGTTGTAAATGATCTTTGTACTTGTGTGATTAGCATAAAACCAAGATAGCCAATGGCATTGTGTTGTAAATGCAAAGGGGAAGGAGAGTTGGATTCTCTGAACTTCCACCATACCTGTGGGGAAATGGGTGAATAGCTAGCCAGGTGCAGGTGGAGAAAGATTAAATTAAACCTTTTCTTATATTAGTGGGCCATTTACAAGCATTTGTCCCCATGGAAACTACCTCTCCCCTCCTGAAAGCATGTAGTTAATGTATGTATCTCTGGACAAAGGAATAGCAAATGAACACTAGAAAATATAGGAATGTCTTTTAATATGTAAAGTGACATTTTTATCATTGTGTTACCTTGTAAGTTTTAATGTGAAGAAATGGCTTTTTATGAACCCTATAGGCAGATGTTATAAACGTGCTAATGAATTGTGTCCCATCCCCCGTTCATCCTTTTCCCAAACCTGTGTAGGTGAAAACAAAGGTTGTAAGCTTATGCCGTGATGTTGGGCTCTTTTCCCCACTCGTGTATAATTAAGAGTATATAACCAGCCCCTAGACTATTATAGAGGCACACGATTTGCGACTGCCCCATGTAAACTATATGCGGCTGGCTGATTTAATATATTTCCTCCTTTAATAAAACTCTTCAAAAACTCATTTGGACTTGGTGTCTCTTTGAAAACCCGCAGAATTGTGGATTGGGTACTTTATAACACTAGAATGTGAGTGCCAAAGGGGACTCAGGACTACAGAGATTCAGGGATGGGAGATGTGGCAATTTTAAGGGAAGTGATCAGAGTGGCCCTCATTGAGAAAGTGAGACTTTGTTGGGCAGATAAAATATATTATGCTCACTTTGTTAAAGATGACGTTGCCCACGTGAGGCCGTCGCCCAGGTGATATTAATGTGTGTTGGGGATCGTTGTAGCCTGGGGCTTGGTTTTGGGATTAAGCCTTTCCCACCCTTTTTGATGTGGGGTGGTACAATCCAATCATGCCTCAGAGAAGTGACTCTACTAGAGACATCCCTATTTTGTATATTGGATTAGAGGTTGTGAAGCTACAATATAAAATGGGGGCAGAACAGAGTTTGTGCTCTTGGTTCCTGAGATTATCATCAGAAGAGAGAGCAGAGGAGAGCAGAGAAAGGTCACGTGGAGGAGGCCAGGAGAAGCAACCAAGATGGTGGAGTGCTGAGTGAGATGCCAGTTTGTGTAGAGTTTGTATTTGGGATAAGGAAGGAGATGGGGAACAGAGGTGAATAAGTCTGGTGAGCTAGAAACCTTTGATTCTAGGAAACTCCGATAAGTCAGTGGCTTTGTGAGCACTGAATGCAATTGGGTTTTGGAGCCCAGTGTGTATTTTTACTTGCCCGCCGGGTGCAAGCTAGAATTAAAGACTATGGCCCATCAGTTTTTGGCTCCGCTGTTTCTTTACCGACTGTCCGAATCCAATGAGAACCTGTATG
The DNA here is from genome assembly GCF_036850765.1 of Saccopteryx bilineata. Lineage (NCBI taxonomy): Eukaryota > Metazoa > Chordata > Mammalia > Chiroptera > Emballonuridae > Saccopteryx > Saccopteryx bilineata. The sequence continues at coordinate 148,029,725 of NC_089492.1, read as the reverse complement.
GGCCAGGCTGCTGTGATAGTGGCCCTGGTGGCCTTGGCCACTGGCTTTACAGACTTCCAAACAGAAGGCTGATGTGAAGCCCTGGGGTAGCACTGTAGATGAAAAAGGGGGCCACACACTGAACCTGACAAGCTCAGAGAAAGCCTGCAGGGGTCCTCGCAGACTCAGAGACCTACAGTAACCACACAGGATGGTCTGAAATTAAAACTTTCTATCTAAAAGCAGTTCGTGGTGGGTACTCATGTCCTAGCAAGTATTTTTCTCTAACAAAGGTCAATGCTTATTTTAATGCTTACTTTAATCGAGCTTGTCTGCTGTTGTCTTTTGCATCTACAGTAATGTACCTGATGACATGCCTTTGAAATGTAAGGGTAATCTTTTTTCCTGTAGCCTTCAGGGCAGGCATCCTACCAAAGTGGGAACCTACAAACGCCCTCATTGTTATTATCATGTTAATGAACTGTTAACTATCTTTTTCCTGCCTATGTAAAAGAAGTTCCAATATATGCATTTTTACTTTTTATCCAATCCCAGAGATCCCTCCTTGCTTTCTCCTGACTCCCTGATCTATCACCAATCAATTTTATGTAATCCCCTTAAGTCTTTCCCTTTGATTCTAATGTATAAAATAAGTGGTAAAGCTGCCATTTTCCAGATCATTTTCTCAATCTGTTGAGACTTTGCTTCTGGGCAATTGTCAACAGTTTGGCTCAAATAAACTCACAAAAAATTCTTACAGGTTTGGAAGTTTCTTGTATTGACAGCAGCACACCTGCAGTCTCTGGAGAATAGCAAGGAGCCTGGTGTGGCTGCCACACAGTCAATAGACATGATGTAGTAAGGTAGCAAAAAGCTGCAAAATTAATATTGATATTCAAGGAGGAAAGGTCAGGCATTCCTGTCTCGTCCTTCCTTTGGGGCGGGTAGGGAGAAGAATGTAGAAGCTTCTGGCTTGCAAGGACAATGGGTCATTTAGTTTTAAAACTAAAATAAAGGTTAACTGAGAAAATTCTTTTTTAATGGGAAACAGAATTTACATACCACCCTACATTGATTGTAGTTCCTCCCCCTCTTCCTGGAATCCTGTGAGTAACATACCTCTAGGCCAGCGGTTCTCAACCTGTGGGTCACGACCCTGGCAGGGGTCCAACGACCAAAACACAGGGGTCGCCTAAAGCCATCAGAAATTGCACGATTTGGGATTGCAGATGCCCCGTGTCAGCCATATACGGCCAGCATATTAATAAATCTCCTCCTCTAATAAAACTCTTCAAAATTTATCTGGACTGGGTGTCTCTACGTGAACTTGATGAAATGAAGTACAGTGCCTTTCAGAATCTGGGGTGCAGTACTTTATAACAAAGTGAGGTATGGTACTTTTCAGCATCTGGGGTACGGTTACTTTACAACAATGAGGGACCTCCCAAGAAACAGACCCAGTTGTGTGAGTGTGTGTGTACGTACAGATAGTATAGACAGACAGATGATAACAACTTGCTCACAATTATGAAATTATGGAAGCCAGAAGTCCCACAGTCTGCTGTCTGAAAGCTGAAGGACCAGAGAAGCTGGTAGTAACATTCAGTCTGAGTCTGAACGCTCTAGAACTAGGGGCTTTGCTGGCTGGGGACGGGAGAAGATGGACATTCCAGCTCACAAAGAGAGATCAAACTCACCCTTCCTCTGACTTTTTGTTCTATTGGGGCCCTCAGAGGATTGGATGGTGCCCACTGTACAGCCAGTAGTCACCATCATCATCGTCACAGCCATTCACATACAGATTCCCATTAGATTTAGACAGATGGTAAAGAAACAGTGGAGCCAAAAAATGGTGGGCTGTTCTTTTATTCAAGACTTGCACCTGCCGATGAGCAAACACACAAGGCTTCCAAAGCCACTGACACGTTCTCCAGTTCCACAACCAGGAGAATCTTCTCTGGTTTCTCCTAGAATCAAAGGCCCCCGCCAGTCTAAGCAGAGTTGCAAAAGCCTCTCACTTCTGTTCCCCATCTCCTTCTTCAAACTTTCTGCAGATACTGGTTTCTATCTCTCTGCCTCCCCTCTAGCAAACATTAGCAAGACAATAGCACTACCCAAGCAGGAAAGTAATTTGCAATTTCACAGATCACATACCTGGTGCTGCCCAGGGCCATTTTTTAACACTAAAAGTGAGCAAATGCAAAAAATACAAATTTTACAAACTCATTTGCCCAACACCCATTCACACTGGGGAAAGGTCTGCTTTACTCAGTCACTGATGCAAATGTAATCTCTTCTAAGGACGCCCTCACAGACACATCACTTAGCCCAGTAAAGTTGACACATAAAATTAATCATCACAATGATCCATTTTCCCCATAAACTCATGAACATTGCCTAGAACAGTGTTCTCTGGAACCAGCACGGAAAGTACTTGACTCGGAGAGACTGAATCTTCAGTCCTCCAAGGACCCAGGACACATGATCAGTGCTATTCTTTGTCTCTCTGGAAAACATTATGGTAAAGTTCCAGTGAAGAACCTTGTGTGGCCAGTGGCTGCTGCTATCATGGACATGCAGGTTCTCATTGGATTCGGACAGATGGTAAAGAAACAGTAGAGCCAAAAAATAGTGGCCATTTCATTTATTAAAGTCTCTTACCCGTGGACAAGCAAACAGTCAGGGACGACCACTTCCCTCTCATTCAGGGCTCCCAAAGCCCTGATGCATTCTCTGGTTCCACAACCTGAAAAATCTTCTCTGGTTCCTCCTGGAATCAAAGGCCCCACCAGTCTCAGAGGAACTCCCAAAGCCCCTCAGCTTTGGTTCTACATCTGCACTCTTTCTTCTCTTCCTACAAAACCCTGGCTGGCAAAAAACTTCCTTCTCCAGCAAACATTAGCAATACAACGGCCCCTCCCAAGCAGGAAGGGAATCTGCAAATTTGTGATCTGCTGCCCTGAGAGCAAGCACTGCAGCCTTTTACAGATCACATACACATGGCGCTACCCAGGCCAATGCAAAATATAAGCGAGCAAACCTAAAAAACACATTTTACAAACTTATTTGCCAAACAAGTCTCCTTGGAATTTTAGGCTCAAGCCTCCTTTGTCTTTACTTTCTATGACCAGATCCTGGGCCGGGTGCCCCAAGTGGGTTTGAGGGGACAGGGTGGCAGCAGAGGACACACTACCACATTAGTTCTGTTGGGCAGATAAAATATATTATGTTCACTTTGTTAAAGATGGCACTGCCCATGTGGAAGCCCGTCACCCAGGTGATGATAGTGGTTGCCCTTCTTGCTTGGGATGGGTGTGATTATATTAATGTGTGTTGGGGGCAGGCTTTGGGCAGGCAGAATCCTTGTAGCCTGGGGCTTGGTTTTAGGACTAAGCCTTTCCCACCCTTTTTGATGTGGGGTGGTGCAATCCCATCATGCCTCAGATAAGTGACTTTGTATCAGAGACTTCCTTGTTTGTATATTGGATTAAAGGTTTTGAATCTACATTATAAAGTGGGGCAGACCAGGAGCTTGCTCTCTCTCTGTTCCTGATATTAGCATTAAAAGCAGAGAAAGGCCACGTGGAGGAGGCCAGGAGAAGCAGCTAAGATGGTGGAGTGCTGAGTGAGAAGACAGTTTGTGTAGAGTTTGTGCAGGGAGAAGGAAGGAGATGGGAAACAGAGGTGAATAAGTCTAGTGAGCTAAAAACCTTTGATTCTAGGAAACTCAGATAAGTCAGTGGCTTTGGGAGCCCTAAATGAAAAGGGAAGTGTTTTCCCACTGTGTGTATTGCTTGCCTGCCGGGTGCAGGCTAGGATTAAAGCTAATGGCTCACTAGTTCTTGGCTCCATTGTTTCATTACTGTCTGTCCGAATCTAATGCAAACCTGCATGGGCCAGACAGCTGTGATGGTGGCCGTGCCTACTGGCCTTACAAGTTCACAGGGAGGAGGACATCAGGAACGTTTACTTCTTCACATATACACACAAAACACATAAGAGAGTGTGTTTACTTCTCTCTTCCCTCCTAGGTTCTGAGGATTTAGGGACCTGAACCCTGTTACTTTTGTTAGGAGTTGCTAGGGAGCTGCTGCTATAGGAAGGAAGGAGTTGTCACATGATTCGGATCTACACACTGAGATAGATGCATCTACTGTAAGTGAGGTGGAGACTTGAGGCACAGGGCTGACACCAGTGACATTAAATACAGGGAACTTCAGTGTAATTGCTCACAAAGCCAAGCCCCCACCATATGGTGGAAGTTGATCTTTGTCGCCATCTGGAGACCGAAAGGTGAGCTACTAGTTCCTGGCCTCAGAATGGGCTCCAGGGATGTACCTGCATGGTTTGGAGTTAGAGCATTATAGGGGCAGAGATCGGAATTTGTTTGGGAGTAGAAAGACTCTGTTTTGGTAAAACACTAGGGAAGTTTTTTAGTTACACAAATGTAAATCCAACTGCAAATGTAGTCAAATAACTCACATGCCATTGCTTCTGACCAAGATATAAACTTCTCGGTGCATGCTCATTTTGTTCATTTCTGTCATGCTCATTTCTGAAACGGTTGTATATTTTCACAGAATGGTATCCAGGAAAGGTTGGTTTTCATTAGAGTTTTCTTTCTCACTTTCTCTTTTCCTCCCTAAATCTGGGTTTAGACCTGCCTAGAACTACCCTGCGTTGTGCAGATGGTGTGGTTTTGTGTCCAACGTTTGTAGGGCCTACAGTGATATGTGGTGAGATCATGAGATGAAAATGTAGTTAAAAGGAAATGTGACTATGATTTGAATCCTGGCTGGGATGATCCATGGGTTACAGGAGACCCTGAATACATCACCCTCTTGTATGATATTGTTCTAGGGCTTTCTAGAATAAAGACACAGCCTTGTATGCATCAACTACCCATGTGTGAAGCTTCTTGTGAACACACACAGTACACATGCATACTCAGACATGTACACACAGCAAATACCCACACCCAGACACCCATGCACACACACAATGCACACACACAGACATCCATGTTCACACACAGCATACATGTGCACACACACAGACACAGGTTCAAGGATACACACACACACATATACCTGTGTACACATATATTCATGCACTAACACACACCAGCCACATGCAATACTTCCTTTAGGCCTATTTTTGGCCATCTACTCTGCCTGGATCATCCTCACCTGCCCACATCTCTCAGTACCTCACCTGACTGACTCGATGCAAGCTCTTGAGAGGTTACTACAATGCATTTTAATCACCAGTTTACTGTCTCTGGCTCTGACCTACTTCACTCTGAGGTGCAAACAGTGGATAAAACTTATAAAGAGTGCCTCTCTCAGGAATTTACATCATAATAGTTCTGGTGGGCTAATTGTGGAGTGAAGCCTCAGGTGAGGTCACCAGGGAGGCGGAGGACTTTAAGGGACAGCCTTGGGAGGTGGCATCTATGAACTGCACCTGTTAGAAGTTACTTCCATTTCTTACTCTGAAATTCCTAGAGCCAGAACAACCATCATTCTTTCCACCAGAGCCTGGCAGATGCCCTGTTGGGACCGTGTCTTTTAAATCTTGTCCATCCTATTCATCTCCCAAGCACTAAAGCTGAACTGGCATACATTAGATGCTCAAGATGTTTTTTACATAAATAGAGAACTTGGATCCAATTCACCTTTTCTTGTGAGGTGTACCACGGTCACCAGGTGTACTCATGTCTCATGCCACTCATGGCTCTGCTCAGTTGGGTCACAATAAGTTATATGAGGGAAGGAGATGAGATGGATCAGGCCAGCCTTGGACCCAGAGTGCCAGCACTGACCCCAGGACAGTGCCAAGCAGAAGACATGTGGTTGAGAAGGAGAGAAGAGGAAACTGAGCTGAGCTGAAGCCCTAGTAACAGCCAGTAGGTTTAATGTTGACCTCTAGGACCTGGGCTTAAATCTAGCTTCGACTTGAAATACTTGGATGATTCCTCCAGTCCTCCTGAATAGTCTATCCTCCTTCTACAGCATTCACAGTCAGGCCACACCGATCTTCTCATCTTAGTTTTCAGCAACTCCTCAACCACAAGACCTGGATCCCAGCCACATCAATGACTCACAAAGCACAGGTGAGCTCCATCACTCAAGATGCCTCTCTGAGTTGTTCTCTCTGCCGAGAGTAGCCCTTACCACACTCTCTTCCAGGAAAAGTGCTTTTTCTCTGAGGCCCAGATTAATGCCCTGTCTTTTGTGAAGCCCTGTCTGGCCCCCTGCCAGCTCCACCTTTGTGCTGCAGTGACACCCATCCCCTGGCTGCTAGAGCTCTCCTCAGGTATCTGACAAGAACCAAGTGATCATCCACTAATTCGAGATTTTGTATTTGCTCAGCACTGCCTGGTGTACCATCAGCTGCTCTGGGCACTGGTGAACCAAAACTAAACAGAATATGCCCTCAAAAAGTATAGGGTAGTCCCCACACACAAATGCCAGGCCATGGGGATACAGGGGAAGAATCTAGACTCCTTAGAGTCAGGGAGCCCAGCATGTCTATCTTCTACTTAAAACCTTCCCTTGGTTTCCCTTTACATTTGAAAATGAACCAAAACTCTTACTTTGCCTTTGAGGCCCCTGATCCAGCCCCATGGTTTTGCTTACCTCCTAACTCTCTGCATTGCTCCAGCCATCCACACATGCTCCCTGGCCTTTTGTATTCCCAGCTGTAACAAGTCACCTCAACATATCAGTTCCACTGTGTAGGGAAAACAGCTGTGTTAGGCTTGCTCACTTGCAGTTTACATGATTAGTGAGTAAGCACGTCGCAGAGCCACATGTGTATAACCTCTGTGAGGCTATGGGTGCTTGCTGTCACAATAGATCACTTGCCTGCCACTGAGAGGGGCTATTTTGCTGTCCATTCACCTGTTGCCATGAAAAGTGGTTTTCCCTTTCCTATTTGCTCATCTGCCGTGCAAGAATTTATTAAATGGAAATGGCTCAATGCTTTCTGGTTTTGCAGTTTCTGTCCCGTCTTCCCAAATCCAATGTGAACCTGTCTGGCCTCAGCCACCTGCACTGCATCTGGTGCTGTGAACAGGATTTGGATCAGATCAGTATGGAGCCACCAACACCACTGAAAGGCGGGATAGAGGATTGGCCATTCTTCTCCAGCATATGGTTCCCTGTGGCTACCTTGTTGGGGGCCATGGGCTGGGTGTGTTTACAGCCTTGTGAGAAGGAACCAAAAGCTTTTTGAAAAAAGCTGTACAAGATCAAAAGCTCCAGCATGAGCTTCAGACTGAGCACCAACAGCAGCTTGAACTGCAACAGTTGCTAGAGAAGAAGGCTGACTGCTTTTGAGAGCTTCAGTGTGAGATACAGGCTGAACACCAGTGGCTCCTGGAATTGGAATGGTTGCTTGAGAAGAAATTATGGGTTTGGGAGCTGCAGTTTGCCTTAGAAACAGAACACTGGCAGCAACAGTTGTTAGAGAAACAACCGCAGATTCAAAAGCTTGAGTTTCAGCTTCAGACCAAGAGTCGGCAGCCACAAGAGCTGAAGCAGGGGCTGAAGAAGGAGCTGCATTCATGCCTGTGGAGTGGCTCTGGGTTGGTGGTAGCAGGCATTTCCAACTCCTCTTCTTCTGAGGAGGAGGACGTTTGGGCTGAAACTGCCATAGGCAGACTCAGAACCCAACTGTGGTCACCTAGAGCCTGGCCGGTGGTTACCCAGAAGGTAAAAACCCAGCAGTCAAAAGTGCCTCAGGCACAGGCGCAACTCCCTCTGCAAGTAGTTGAGCACTCTGTGGTTTGGCCCTACACCCAGACAGAGTTGATGGAGTTAGGGGCAAAATTCAGGCAGAAACCCAACTACTCTCTGGCAGCTTGGTTGCTACAGTTGTGGGAAAGACAGAGTGGATGGCATCATACTCTCCAGAACAGAGATGGAGAAATTAGCTGCCATTACCATGCACTCCTTGAGGCAACATCTTCAGAACTGCCATGACAACTCAGGAAACCATACCCTATTAGAATGAGAGGTGGCTGCCATTCATATGGTCTGGCAGAATGCTGGAGACTTGCCAGGGGCAGGAAGTCAATGGCGGTCATATACTGAGCTGGAGCAGGTCCTCTGGGAAGCAGGTATGAGGAATGCTGCTTTCAACCCGAGGACCCATGCACCAGATGAGAACGTATTTATGGCAAGAATGAGGGGCCTTATTCTCTGTAGAGCTCCATCAGCCCTTTCTGGGCCACTAGTGGCTACCCTGATCCTCTATGTAAGGCAGCCCATCAACACTGTTACACAGATTGTGGCATATTTGGAGGAAGTGGAGGCAGCATGGAATCATAAAAGTGTGAGTATTGCTGCCCATGCTGTCCCCCAATTAACAAGGGAAATGGGACTGTAAAGGTTACCTGAACAAAGATGTGGGTAGATTTGATTGTGGCAGATAGGGAGAAATTAGATGGCAAGTCTAATAAAGTCCTGTTAGAGCTTTGGTGGCAACTTAAGCTGCAACAGAGGGTTCCAGCCACTAAAAAAGAGGGGGAAATGGGTGGCCCCAGCAGCTGCCAAGAAAATAGTTGGTGAGAAGGTGGCATGGTTGCAGGATTACTTGCTGGAGACAGCTGAGGGAGAGGAGGATCCCCAAGACCCATTGGTGCAATTTGAATAGGGGGAAGGCAGAGGAACCTGTCTAACTGGGGAGTTGGAGGCCCCATGTGAAACTGGAAATCCATTGGTCCCCTTCTAAAGTGCAGCAGGTGGTGCTTTTGCAACAACTAGGAGATATATCAGGGCAGCACAGGCCTTGAATGTGTTTGACGCCCTCAGGCCCTATGAGCTTGCTGAGGGATTTGGCTGGGGCTTGTGGCAATGGACAGAGCACTTACAGAAAGATGCTGAGGTTTGTCATTGAAGAGCTATATGGCCAGGTGCCTGTAATGGACTTTCACATTGGGCGATTTGTAGAGACAGCTGCACTATCATGGACTGATCATTGAGTGGTGTAATGGACTCTTGATGCAGGGACTGTGACAAGAGGGGGACTCTGGCTCCCTTGCTGGATGGACATGCCACTTGTGGACAGTGTCAGAGACCCTGATGGGGTGACCGTGGCACCTGTGGAGGCCCTCCTGCACCGGGAAGCCACTCCCATCTACTTGCAGATACTCATCAAGGACACTTTCTTCAATGGATATGGCCCTGGGCTGTACAGGCCTCCCCCCATCTACAATGGATGGCTTTGTTAGCACTGTGGGGTAGGGGGCTGGAGGTGGGCTCCAGTTAACTCTCTGGGCAGAGTTCTCAGTGAGACATTGTGAAGGACACCTTTGTAATTATTGTCATTTTTGGCGTAGCTTGTGCCTTTGTAATTCTGTTGCTGTAGTCTGTAGTCTTTATGTAATGTACCTCACTCCTCACACAGGAACCATTGCAGAAGATATCTGTCGTGTAGATTGTGAGGCAAGCAACCCTAGAGGGGTGGAGGGAAAACAGCTGTGTTAGGCTTGCTTGCTTGCACTTTGCATGATTAGTGTGTGAGCACGTGGAAGAGCCACATGTGTATAGTCTATTTAAGGCTACGGGTGCTTTCCCCCGGGGCAGATCGTGGATAGCTTCCCCACCACTGCGAGGGGCTGTTTTGATGTTGGTTTGCCTGCTGCCATGAGAAGAAGTTTTCCCCTGTCTCTTTGCTCATCTGCTGTTGTGAGAATCTATTAAATGGGAATGGCCCAATACTTTCTGGCTCTGCAGTTCCTTTATCATTTGCCCAAATCCAGTGTGAACCTGCCTGGCCTCTGCAACCGACAGACTGGAAACTTAAAGTCAGCCTGTCCCTTAGAGACCCACTGCCCCTCCTTGTTCTTCACATATCAGAAATAGCAAATAAAGGTGCCAATTATAGAATGACTGATACATTGTGAAGTGTCTGATAGAAAAATCATAATGCTTAAACTAAAACTGAAACTTTAAAACAGTTTTATTTTTATTTATTTATTTTTAAATGATTCTTTTATTTTTATTTTATTATTATTTTTTAATTTATTCATTTTAGAGAGGAGAGGGAGAGACAGAGAGAAAGGGGGAGGAGCTGGAAGCATCAACTCCTATATGTGCCTTGACCAGGCAAGCCCAGGGTTTCGAACCGGCAACCTCAGCATTTCCAGGTAGATGCTTTATCCACTGCGCCACCACAGGTCAGGCCAAAACTGAAACTTTAAACTGCTCAAAGCGTTGACCATGGACAGAGGAGATGAGCTGAATTCTGCTGGGAGCTTCTTGGCTGTTTCTAGAAGCTCTGGAGCAGATGGACTGGAGGAGAGGCTGTGGCTAACCTTCTAAGAACTCTACAAGGTCCCCTACCCCTGCATTAGACACAGAACCCAGGGCCTGGGGCCTTGTATCCCTTTCTGCGGCTGCTGCAACAAACCACCACAACCTTAGTGCTTAAACAACACAGATTTATTAGTTTATGGTTCTGGATGACAGGTGCCTGGAATGGGCTCCACGGGATTAAAGTCAAGGTGTCAGCAAGGGTCCTCCTGGGGGTTCTGGGGGGAATCCATTCCCTTGCCTTTTCAGCTCCTCATGACCATGTGCACTCACTGGCTCACCGCCCCCCTTTCCATCTTTATAATTAGCAGCATGTCTCTCCTGACTCCTGCCCCCTGCCTCCCTCTTGTGAGGATCCTTGTGATGACGTTGCTCACTGCTCCCCCCATAATCCAGGATGGTTACCCAAACTCAAGCCCCTTAACTTAATCACACCTGCAAAGTCCCCTTTGCCTTGTAAGGCAACAAACTCCTAGATTCTGGCATTTGAGATATGGATATCTTTGGGGGCCATTGCTCTACCTGCCATAGGCCCTGAGCTGGATGAGCTTGATTTGGGAGCACTAGGCTGTAGCTCTACCCCCTGCCTCCCTATGGACTCTGTTGGAAGTAGAACTCAGTGCGGGCGGAGGCTTCAGTTTCCTTGGCAAGTCTTATCGGCTGCTGGGGCGCATCCGGGCCACAGAGAAACCAGCCAGGCCAGGCAGCAGTCTCCAGCCTGAAGGCAGAGTCCACACTTCTCTGGAAGAAGGTGAAGCGCGTGGCCTGCTCGCCACCCTTGTACAGGTCCTCGATGCTCACATCCTGTGGGGGCAAGCAGCTGGCAGCAGGATGTGGCTGCTGAGTAAGCGCCAGCCTTGGAGGCCTCAGGGCTTAGCCAGTGAGGGGTTGCACAGGGAGGGTCTTTACCCAGGGAACTGCCTCCTAAGGGCTCTGGAGGTCAAAGGTCTTGGCACTGAGTGTGGAGGGAGATGGTGGAAGCCTGCAGGAGGGGACGTGTGGACCTGACAGGGAACCCACAGATGAAAGCAGTGGTGCCAGAGCGTCCTGGAAGACGAGAGGGTCTGCAGGGTCCCCCAGGATGGGATGAGTCTCACCTCCAGCTTCAGGGAAGGCCCCTTCTCTGTCTCCACACATGCCAGGCAGCGACTGCCTCCATGGATGCTCAGGAAGATGGGAACTTTGGTGCGATCCAGGCCTCTGTTGAGAAGTATGCAGATCTTCTCTGGGAAGGAAGAGAGGAGAGAACCAGGACATGAGGGCACCCATACTGCAAGCTCTGTACGAGCTGTTGGGCAGGAACTGGGCCAGGGCACAGCTGGCCTGAGCCTGTACGCAAGCTGCAGGATGACCTGGGGCTCACCCAGGGGCCATGACCCTCTCACTAGGAAAGGTCCTCAGCTGTTCCCTGTCTCTTCTCACTGTCACCAGAGGCAGGAGGGAAGGGGAGAGCCTGTGGAAGGTCGGCCTGGGCAAGTGCCCCAGGTGGAGGCCCCACGGCTCACCTGCACAGCCGTTGTCCGCATCAGGGTCTCCCACCAGGAGCTGGCCGTCTCTTGTGTACAGAGCCCTTTGATCCGCATCCTTAATTCTGAAACAGGGTGGCAATGCTGATGGCCCATGCCCTTCCGACACCACTGAGTGCCAAACCTCACCATCTGATTACCATACTAAATATCTGGGGGTTCTTCTCTTTCTGCAGGGGAGAAAGGAGCAGGGAAAGACCAGGTCATCTGAAGGCAGGGAAAGCCTCCTGGGGCTTGTCAGAGGCTGTGCTTCCTCCCTTTACAAGGCCTGGGCTCTGTCAGGGCCTTCAGGCATTGAGGGAAGCTGATGCCGTCTCACTGGGGTAGAGAGTTTTCCTGTTGATGTAGCAGCCTTTTCTACCACCTTCTGGAGAAGATTCCTCATGAGGCTGAGATGTCCCTGGGATACAGTGAGCCTTATCCCAGGTTTTCTGGGCCAGCCCTAATTTTTCACTGATGTTTATTCTCTTATTAAAGGAATTGATTGAGAGTATATTGAAGTGTGATTTGCTTTTCAAATATTTAAAGATTTTTTAATAGAAAATACATTGGCCTACATAATGGTGGATATACCATGTGGTCCCCTGCACTGGACAGATGAGTTCTGGGGTGCCCACGCCATGGGTGTCCATGCAAGGAGATCAGCAGAAAGCGGAAATGGACCTAATGACAGTCACTGGGCTTGGTTGTGGTTATAATGATGGGCCTGGGAGGGTGACGATGTGCCTGGGCTAGGGAGAAACCACGGTGAACGAGTGAACGTGTGCAATGTCAAAGTCATGTGGGGATCAGCTTAGTCACCTGGCTGGTTTCAAGGATGTTTGACAGCCAGTCTCGGGTCTGAGGAGCCTTCCCTCCTTTCAGGGCACAAGCTCCAGGCCAATGCCACCATTGCCTCCAGGAGATTGTCCTCTCTCAATAACAGCCATTTATGATTCCCTTAGCTAATGACTGTATGTGTTTAAAGCAAGTTCGCTTACAATAAAAAGTAGAGACCTGAGGAGCTCAGGATTACCAGCTGCTGAACCAAGAGCATCTGTCAACAATAGTCTATTGGGAGACCTGAACTCAAGCCCAAAGGTGTGGCATCTGTCCTGTCATCTGCATGTCTTGTGCATTGCTTTCCAGCCAAGCTGTAACGTCTTGGGGCCATGACTAGCACCCAGGTCAGGACAGGGTGCCCACACAGGACTGAGAAGGGCACTCCAGAGGCCAGTGTGCTTCATTTCTATTATGTCCCATCTCCTTCCCTACTGGGGTAACTTACAACAAAGCACAGACAGGAAAGAATAAGCTGTACGTAAACGCCCAAACGGCAAAGGAGATACAATGCAAGTAAGACCCCGAAACTCAGACTTGGAGTAAAGGCCACAGAGGCCAGAGTCAAGGCACAGTCACTGAGACGCAGAGTGGTCGCTGGGCTTTTAGAAAGAGGATGGAGCAGCACAGAGAACGTGCAGTCTAGGTCCTGGCTCTGGGTGACATCAGGGAATTTCTTTAAACCCGAAGCCTCATTTCCAGATCTGTAAAATGGGCTTAAGAACACCCCCTCATAGATTTCTTAGGATGGAGACAAGAAAGTAGAATAACTAGCATCTTGCAGACTCTTAGGAAAGAGAGCTGCTGTGATTGAGATGATAATTAAACCTAATTACGGGGCACTGGCAGTTTGGGAAAGCAAGGAGCCTTGCCTTCCTGACTAGGCCTCTTGCCCTCCCCCGTGTCATCCCCAGGCTCCTGAGCAGGAAAAGGAGTACTTACATGTAGTATCTCGCCATGGGGAGGGAACACATTCCTGAAATCAGAAGAGACTGGTCCTTGTTGAGGGAAAGGACAGAAGGGCTGTCAGAGGAGGGCAGTGGAGCAGGGCTAGAGGTCCCGTGGGTTCCAAACCCTCCAGTCAATGGGTGGAAGGTCCCACCAGGCCACTGTCCCATAACTAGCCCCTAGAGTCCACCGAGGTGGAGGTGTCCCTAGCCCTGAATGCTTTGGGCAGCGCGCGTCGCCTTAATTTGGGGACATCTGGAAACAGGTTGAGTTGGTTGGGGTGTGATCTTCTCACTCTGCCCTGGTGCCAGCCCTGGGAAACTGAACAAGTTACCCCAAGTTATTTAGCTCAAACCTTGTCCCACTTCCCAGTGGCACTGAGTCACCACAGTCTCCTCGCCCCACTTAGCAGGGAGTGAGGACCCAGCACCCGGGAACAGCAGGCCCCCTGCAGAGTTAGACAGTACTGTTCTTAGGAACTGGATCACCTGGCTAACACCATGCAAAAGAACAAACCCTGAAAAGCTCCCCCAGCTACACCACATGAACACAGGACAGTCTTGCTATATAGACACATGTGTTTTAGAGGATGAGTAATCTAAACTGAAGCTGGTGTCCCCGTACCAACCCCAGACCACAAAGCCCCATGCAGTTTCTCTCCCTCTGGCTGGATTATCTGCCCTAGAGCTTTCCCCCAAAACAACCTTCATAAAGCTAGTCTGGCATCTAGCTTGGAGAGAAACAGAGAAAACTGGGGCATGAGGGTGGTAAGAGCTGGGAAATAGCCCAGAAAAGTTAAAAGGCAAGAATGATTAAGGATGAGGATTACTGAGTAAAGATTTGCACCAAGAAGGGAAAAGAGAAGAAAAAAGATAAGAGCTCAGAAAATAAGAGGGAATGGGAAAAGAGAAAGCAGGAGGAAGGAGCAGGGCTCAGAGAGGAAGCAGGTGAGAGGTCAGGTTGATGTTGATGGTGGGCTTCCTCCCACCACAGTACACCAAGCTCCATGCTCCACGACCTGGACATTAGAAGGACGGTGTTGCTGAGACAGCGTTAGTGCTGGATCTGCTTCTGGGTCCCTTTGGACAAGCTGTTCCCTATCCCTGGGCTTTGCAGTGAGAGTTTAAGTGTTGGCAAGGGTAGAGGATAACAGGGCACCGGCAAGAGTGCAGATCTGGGCTTAGCCACACAGAGAAGCAAAGACTGTGCACATGGCTGCAGCACCAGCCAGGATCGTGAGTGGTTGTTATTTATTTTCACATCTCAACATCCTTCCTATATGAATATGAATTTCCTTTTTAGTATAAAATAAGTTTTAATTTTTTTAAGAGAAGTGTTCAGTTAAAGCCACTGGCTCCCCAAAGTGCCTGACCTTTGTCTTGATGAGGACAAGACTATTTTCTGGGCTAGAAGTGATTCCAGTGATCAGCCAGGTTTGGACCAATAGACTAGCTCAGTTCTCTCTCTGATGGACATACAAATCATTTGCAGCTCTTGTTAAAATGCAGCTTCTGATATCTTCGGTTTGGGTAGGACCTAAGACTGTATATCAAACATACCACCCACCAAGTGACATCGATGCTGCTGGTCCCTTGATCACACTTTGAGTAGCAAAGCACTAAATGATCGCTCAGCCCAGAGAGGTCCACAGCAGCAGAGCCTCGATGACGCCCAACTGATGCTGTGGTTGCAGCCCCGAATCCCAGTCTCCCCTACAGGCCCCCACATTAGCCCCCTGCGTGGGTTCCGAATAGACTGTGATGGAGTGAGGGAGAGTGAGAAGTCCATGTTGAGTCCACCAGGGAGCCTAGGGTCCTAGTGTTGAACATCTGCCTCAGTTTCTCCCTGTATGCCACACACCCTATCCCCAAAGCTTTTCCTTCTCTATTGTCCCTAAGTGGCCTTTCACTGGACTTTGTCCTATAACCCTCCCTAAACGCCATCTCTGGCTGTTTCAGAGCTCATCAATTCACCTGTCCTGTATAAAATACCAGCACCAAATAACCCTGGACATCCTCCATGCATACCACCTCTGTCCTACCCTCTGCTCGGTCTCCTACATGTTATGCATGTATGTTCTTCAAGACCGACATTAGCTTCTGTGGCACCAAATCAAGAGTCTTCCTCAATCCCTCTGATATTTGACTGCTTCCCCTTGCAACCCTTGACATTGATGCCCTCCTTCCACACTTTTCCATGTTCTCTTCTCAGATTTTGTAGATTTTCCCTTCCTTTTGGGGGCATGCCTAAGGCTGGAAGCCACAAGTCAAAGTCCTAAGCACTTCTCTTTCTTTCCCAGAGAGTTTCATTTCACCCATTTCTTTAACAGCAGTGATCGTGTTGGTCGACGCTCCCCAGCCCCATGCACACTTCAGTTTATCTACAGCAGCCGGCAGCACTTCCCGCTCTGGGCATGCTGCTGTCACACACAACCAAATATCTCAAAGGTTCAATAAACTGTCTCTCTGCCCCCCCGGGCCGTTGGCCCTCCCAGTTTCATTTCTCTCACTGACATTATCTTCCTCCAGCCAGTGAGATTCAAAACCCTGAGAGTCGTTGACCATTCCTCCCCATCTCTTTACTCTATGCTGATTTAGCAACAAGTTCTGATAGATTATTTTTTAAGATGTAGCTTTGTTTTCTTAACAGCCATTAGACCTGTGCCTGTATTCCTGGTTTTTCTACCTTCAATCCAGACCCATCTTCTAAGTACTCCCTGCCTAGCTCTGGAATTCACATGGCTGCCTGTCTCACCACCATCCAGCCCTGATGTACATGTATACATGCATCTCACTTCTCCGTGGACACTGAGTCACCCCTCCAGGCATGCGGCTTCCTCTTACCTTTCAATGGGCACACTCAGGGCTGTCTTTGACTTCCCTGCCTCAAAAATCATTCCTCCTCACTTCTATTCATTGTGACCTGTGGCATTAGGGTCACTGAACATGGAACCATGTACAGTAGATTGAGTGTCTAGTTCTGCCAAATTAATTAACAACTCAGAGTAACAATTCAGACATACAAGGTTATATCACTTAACCTCCAACCCTCAGTTCAGCATCTATAAAATCATGAAATTAGATTATGTGGTTGTTAAGAATCAGATCAAACACTCTCTGATGCCATGGTTCAGAGTTTAATGAATCTTTACTATCGCATCTTACACTGAACTCCTATTAAATTTCACTGTATTGTTTATTATTGAACTCCTATTATTATTCACTGTATTGTTCTATATCTAGACATTTGTTCCCCTTATAAAAATTAACATGATCTTGAAGCCAAAAAAACACAGTGTATAGCTCCCTTCAACCTCCCCACAGACACGAGTGTTGTTTACAGGCAGGGCATAGAACCACGCAGCAGATTTAAACGCAAGGTTGGGTTCAAGACCTTGATTGATTTGAATTTGCTGCTATTGATTTGAATTTGCCTTGTCACCTTAGAAAGTCCCTTTATCCTGGTCCTCCAACTTATCATCATTGGAATATGAGGCTGGGCAGGTCAGTACTTTCAAAAACTGAGCTTTACACTGAATTTGTACATAGGAACTTAATGAAAGTAAAATGAATAAAAGAAACCTGCCTTGCTGAGTCAGGGAACAACAGAGACACCAGAACCTGTGAGCATTTTCCTTGACTAATAAAGCCGGCAGCGGGGTGTTTCTAAAGAGACCCAAACCTCACGCCACACTAATGAACAGCCCTGAATAGATATTTCCTCTGACATTACCTTCTAAAATCTATGGTTCTAAATATTAAAAATACCTTGACTTGACTTAACCCATAGCTTCTCTTTAAATTGCTTCTATGTGACCTTGGACTTATCTAGCATCCCACAGTGTTCTGTGAATAAGACATCTTGTCATCTAGAGGATTGGAGGAAAGAGGCATATTGGAGATGTTGGTAAATAAGAGAAAAAAGATAAAGAAAGAATCCTGCCTGCCCACCACTGACCTGCAGATCCTGTGTGCCTGGGACAGCCACCTGGTTTCTCCAGGGCCCCTGTCCTGGGTTTATATTGCCCGATCAGGTGGGTCAGGCCTACAGCATCTGTAAAACTGGCTCCAGGATGTGAAGGACAGCCTGGGAAGTTCACAGTGTCTGCAGCACTAATAGCTAATGAGGAGGCGGGGGTGTTAATGAGCGTTTGTTCACAGAAGCCAGGCGCTGGGCCCCTGCTTGTAGCTACTGTCATTGACACTGTTATTGGCGGCTTGGGCCACCAGATCAACAGTGCTGGGGTCATATGTGTTCATGCTGCCTTCCGTGTGGTGGCCCATGGGCTCCATTCTAGACTTGAAGGTGGCAGAGGGAAGAGGGGTGTGTGCAAGGGGCCCAAGGACAGAACCACCTCTGGTGTCTGAAGCCAGGCTGAGCCCTGCAGAGTGAGAGTGGGGGCTGACAGCATGTGAGTACGACCCTGTTTAAAAAGAAGGGAGGGGCGTGCAATAGTTGGTATCAATTTAAAGGGACAGAACATGTAAGAAATCTCACCTCCGGAGGACACTGACCTTAGATCCCTCATGGACTAAGCAGGCCCCATGTGCCCTGGACGAGTAGCACACATGACCCAGTGTGAGATGAGTGGGATGGACACCCAGGCCCCGAACTGACAGAACTGACCTCAGTCCATCCATCTACACATCTGTCCATCCATTCATTCATCTGCTCACTCCCACGGCACAGAACCCTTAAGCATAGTGTTCTCTGAGGACCAACTGCTTATTGTAATTCTTCCTCTCACATCATTTGCAAAGTTCCCTGAAGGGCTTGGGGAGGAAGTGGGAGAGGTCAGCCCAACAGCCAGACACTTGCAGAGTGAGGTCAGAGAAGGTGGCAGGAATAGGAGCAGGTGTCTTCTGAGGCCGGGGGTCACTCTGGACCCCCTCCCTCCATCTCTTGTCCCTCTGTGTAAGCAGCCAAAGCATGGGGTGTGCATCCAGGCAATCCGTGGTGTTCCCTGAGCACTCACACTGCAGTGTGACAGAGACATACAGCCCACGTCCCTGTTACATAGCTCTACAGCCCACTGGGCAGCTAGGACGTGCACACTTGAAAAGACAATTAGAAAGTTCTGTGTCAGTCTCCCCAGGTCGTAGTCGGAGGGTCGGCAGCCTGGCCACGGCTGGAGGGACTGCCTCCATGCTCACTCACACGGCCCTTGGTCAACCTTCATTTTTCAACACTCAACACTCGGGTCTCTGTTGCTGCTAACAACATGCAGCTTCAAGGGGACAGAGGAACAGAGAGACTGACGTGGAAGCTGCGGGAATCTCAGAAGTGGCACCGCGTGACTTCTGCTGTAGTCTACTGCTCACTGAGATGACTGGTGCGAAGTGGGAGGGGACAGAGTGTGAGGACAACAGACCGGGTATTAATTTTTTAGGGTTGTCACAACCCACTATCGGAAACTTAGTGGTTTAAAACACCAGGAATGTGCTCTCTCTCTCTCCACTGGGGAGATTGGCAGGCCATGCTCCCCTGAAGGGCTGGGGACAATGCTTCCTCTAGGCGCCTCAGCCATTGACACTCCTATCTTATTGTAGCACAACTCTAGTCTCTGCCTCCACCTCCACGTGGCCTTCTTCCCTGGGTCACCTGTTCTTACCAGGACACCAGATATATTGGGTGTAGGGCCCAACCCAATACAGCATGACTTCAACTACTTGCACCTGCAAAGGCCTGGTCTTCAAATAAGGTCACAATCTGAGGTTCCCAGAGGACACAGATTTAGGGAGATACTACTCAACCAGCACAGGAGACCCTTGGAGACTGAATGCCACACCTTGAAATCTCAGGGACTGTGACCTCTCCAGGTCAAAGTTCAGGGTTCTTTTCTGTAAATTCCTCCCACAAGGGACTCCCACCGCCAGAACCCACCAAACCCTTCTCCTTCACAGCTCTGCCGAGATCCGACTCCAGCCTGCCGCAGCCACCTAAGGCAGCAGCATGCACTCAACTCAAATCTCATTCCGGGGCAGTAGGAACTGAGGGCCACCAGAAATGACGTCTGCCCCGATCACCTCAAGATTAATTATCCTAATGACACAAGTAACCCACCTTCAGTGTAGAATAACTAGAATACACAAACAAATAAAAAGAACAAAAAGAAAAGTCACCTATAATAGCAGCACCCCGACACTGCTAAAGTTAAAGTAAAATCTCTCATTTTTTTTGTATTTTTTATTAAGTTTTTTAATTAAAATGAAATTACAAAATATGCCATTTTGTAACTTGCTCTTCTCACTTAATATGTCATGAGCATCTTGCCATGTGACTAAATACCAGCATCTTGGATTTTAATTGTTCCTTGGGTCTCAAAAGGAGTGACACATCTGCCCATCCTCGGTCTTCTGAGGTGGAGCCACTTCCTTGGGCATCGCTACCCCGCCCTGCCCATGGTGACAGCGTGAAGGTGGGGATGGAAAAGGCGCCTAGGATGGCAGCTGAATTAAAAGGAAGGGGGAAGGGACTGAGCCTTGGGTCTCTAACTCTTTGACCCTCCCACCCCGTCTCCTGTACAGAGATGGTGACGAACTGATGTGGGCAGCTGGTGGCCCTAATAGTCTCAACTTGGGACAGGGCTGACCTGTGGGGTTCAGGGGCACCGGGCACATTACCATGAAGCATGAAGGATTTCCACCACTGCCCCTTTTAATCTCGTGTCATTCTTGGAAGTTTTCTCATCAGTATCACCATCCACCAGAAAAAGAAACTGAACTAAGTCCCAAATCTCAGAAGGATCTTCCCAAACCTGGAGCCAAGAGAGGGAAGAGCAGCTATGTGCCCAACCAATCAAGTGTGGTCACCTGGGCTTCCTCCTTCTCTCCTGTCCCCACTGGCTCTGCCCAGAGGGTCCTGGAGGGGCACTGCCCTAGTCACATTGCTGGAAGTAGAAGTCCGTGATGGGGTGGTCCCCATTGGCATCCTCTGGGAGCTGAGTGAGTCTGAGAGGTTGGTCCGCTTCAGGCGCAGTGCAGAGGAACCAGCCCGGGAAGGCAGCCAACTCAAAGCTGGAGGTGAGCCCTGTGTCTCACCTGTAGAAGGTGAAGCCCCTGGAATCCTCAGGGCTGCGGTAGAGCTCCATAATGCCCACGGGCTGCAAGCAGAGGGCATGGCAGCTGAGAGTGTGAGTGTGAGTAGCCAGGAGGGCTGGGCAGAGGGCATGGGACACAGAGCGACAATAATGGGAGATGGGAGAGGCGCTCAGACCTCCAGAGCCCGGCCTCAGGGCCCAGCCTCTGCTGCTCAGGAAGCCAGATGTCACCCCACAGGACTCACCTCTAGTTTTAGGGTCGGTTCCTGCCCTGTTTGTTCCACACGACAGGCACCAGCTCCCTCCCTGGATGCCCAGGATGACAACATCCAGAAACCGATTGGGGACAACACTGATCTCCTCGCCTAGATGAAGGAAGCCAGATGCAGGCGACTTGCTTGCCTTCCCTCCCCTCCTCCATCCTGGACTTCAGGGAGCAGGTCTCTGTGGACAGGTGAGTGCTGTTTTAGAGAGGGGGCCTGTCGCTCACGGTGTGCAGTGCAGAATGAATAAGCATTAGACTAGAAGGTGCCACCAACTCCCAGGGTCCCATCACTCAGGGTGGCCGAGGATCTCCTAGAGCAGAGGGCACCCAGGGTAAAGGGACAGAAACACACCCCCACTTGGGAATAAGGCATAGAGAGCCTGCCTAGTTCTCTATAGCATTGGCTTCCAGGAAAAGCAAAGCATGACCTATGTTCACCTGTGAAGGAAGGACAAGACATTCATTTTGGAAAACATTCCCACCTTTGCATAGATGCACCAGGTGGCACTGGGACACATCTCACTTTGCTGGAAGGTGTAGCTTTTTCTTCCTCAAAGCCTGGTTTAAGGGTGCCCTGGTTACTCTGTTAGACCTGGGTCTGGCACGACTGTCCTAACCTTCCAGCCCCACCCTCAGAATATACAAGGCTCTAGGGAGGAAGGGCTCTGCTTGCCACCCACCTTTCATGACCTTCCCTGCATGCATGCCACCAGCCAGAAGCTGGTTATTGTGCAGATAAAGTAACTTCAGTGCTGCATCCTTCATTCTGGAACATCAGGACGACAGTCAGGGGAGAGTGGGTGTCCAGCTTGCCCAGCTCCAGGTTCCCCCAATCCCAGGCACTGTCTCCCTTGTGCCCAAACCAATTGCACAACCTTCTCCCAGCCCCACGGGGTTCACAATTGACCAGTGGACAGGCCCACAGCCTCCACTGAGTCTGGGATTCTTTCCTTTATCCTATTCAAGCCTTTGTACACCAAGCAGTCCTCCCATGCCTCACAATGGAGAGTCAGATCCTGGGTTCTTGTCCTGCTCTGCACGTCTTCTGCTCAGTCACTGCAGATGCAGACACTCCGCTCACCTCTCTGCCCCCGGTCCTCCACGGCTAGGCTGCGATGACAAGTTGCCCCGGTCTCTTCCAGCTTAAAATATAAGTCTTCAGGTATCACTGAAGATATCTAGGGGCTTTTCCATAGGCTCAGCCACATATACCCTACTAAATTAAGCATTTCTTTAAATTTAAATTGTTTTCATCATACTTTTCAAGTGCATTTCTCATCTACGAGCTCAGTTTTGGCATCCCTTGAGGTGAAGGCACGTCCTACGTTGGGTTACCCTGATGTTATGTGGGGAACAGTACGCTGTGTACAAATTGGTTCAGTGTTGGTTAAAACAAACAAATATCTACTTCGAAGTTCCTAATTTGCTTTCACTTATAAGGAGACATAAAAAGCATATTTTCTACATTTACGTATCAGGGAGCCCAGGTGTAAAGCAGCTCATAGGACTGAGGTTCCACAGAACACACTTTGGGAAAAGCTGTCTAGGCTCTGAGTCCAGCGAGAGCAAGGAGGAGTGTCCTTCATGGCTACGGCGTCCAGGACATGGCCATTTGCCCGGTCTACGCATGCTCGAACACAGACAGACTGAATGACGGTTTCCTTACTGTTGTTTTGTCCCAAAGGGAAGCAGGGGCCAGTAGGACAGAGGGGCTGGTCATGTCAGGTCACTGTAGTAGGTGTAGCAACAGGGCTCAGACTGGTCTCCTGAATTCCTCTCTCAATATGAGCGCAGGTGACTCACCTGTCCCTCTGTTCATGGAGAAGCTCCCATGAGGTGACCAGCAGACTGAAGAGGCGAGAAGAACTTCTCTTGGGGCACAGAGTGGTTGTTCCCAATTGCTCAGCTGCCCACCTCACCTGGAGACCTGCAGTTCAGATGTTCGAGATCCTTCCCCCTTGGAAAAGGCTAGACTACAGATCCACCTGGCTTTCACTTCCCCCAAGGACATGCCAACTTGAGACTCAGATACTCACCGGAAGCACAGGGCCCCGCTCAGAACCATCTTGACCTTCACCGTATGGACCGTCCTGTTGTGAAATTGAAGGTGTTAGGAGGAGACAGAGGCTGAGCTGGTGGGGGCCTGGGCAGCAGCCTCTCGACCCTCTAGCACAGAGCGGCGGATCCTAGGTGTGCTCAGGAGGGAAGACCAGTCCTGCTAGCTGCCCAAGGACACTCCTTCCTCCTGGCAGAGCCGACCGTGTCTGCCTGCTCCTGCCAGGACAGTCACAAGGACACCTGGGCCCTTTAATAACATAATTAAGAAAGGAGGAGCTGGGTTTCCCAAGGTGACTTCACACCACCCTATGTCTCCCTGGAAGGAAGGTTCTGGAGACTCTCTTCCTTCAAGCAATTCTGAAAATTTCCTGGGGTCTCCCAGCTTTTCCTGAGCACTCAGTTCCTGGGCCTCGGGCCCTTCCAGACTCATAGAAGTCTGTGCAGACAGTAGCTCAGGGGAGGTAGCTTTAAAACAACCCCTTCTTTCCCTCTCTCTATTCGTCCTTCCTTCCTGCCTTCCTTCCCTCCTTCCCTCAATCCCTCAAGCCTGTGGATGTTGCTAGAGGTGGGGCTCTCCTGTTTAAGGAGGTTTTCTGTGCTATTCATTGTAGAAACACCTGTGAATCCAGATTGATTGGGTTTACTACTATATATTTGACACTAAACAGTGAGACTATGGCACCATCGGAAAACCCGCAAGCACAGCTTTTCCTCTGCTTGTGGACACAGGTAACTACCCACGGTTTTCTCAGGACCGGAGACTGTTATTGTAAGATCTACACTCTTTTCAGCCTGCTGTTCATGTAGAAAAACAGCAGAATATCTTTCCACAGCAAATATAAATAATAATGTCATCACATTCAATAGTTGTTTAGTATTTTATTGTGTAGATGCAATATCATTTCTATATAGTAATCAATTATTTTTAGTCCTCTATATTATTGTTATTTATTATTGAAAATCACACTGTGACAGATATCTTTGTATCAGCATCTTTGTTCACATGGCTGATGATTTCCTTAGGAAATAAAATCTATCTCATGCTGTGTGTATTGATCTGTCTTCAGTTCCCAACTGGTAAAATAATGTGTGATTGTGTAATAATTGAGGCAGTATTAATCCATCCACACACTCTCTATGATCAGTGTGAATGAAAGGTAAAGGTCAAACATAATAACAAACAACCCCACTGATAACCATGTACTGTGAAGGCATAACTTTTCTTAAAATTGTGTTCAGGCTTCTTGGCTAAATGATCCTTAGAGTGTTCAAGAATAAATACAACATCACATTGTTTAAAAGATAAAAAATAATCTTCTATCATTCACATTATGCCACTAATGTGATAAACACCTTTCAGAAAAATAAAAGGTGTATGTTACCTTATTACAAAATTCTTAAATCGACCAAATACAAATGACACTGAAATAGTTGCAAAAAGAACCAAACCAGAAAGACATTCCAGAAGGAGTTTCTCCACAGGCAAACTGGCTTTAAGCAAACAGGCTTCTATGATCATAGTGACTGCAGGTATTGAGAAGTGAATAGTACTTCACCTAAAAAGGAAAAATGCCATCTGCCCACACTGCCTTCTCGGAGCCCCTGACTCCAGTGAACTGCACCGAGTGCCTGAGGACATCGCAGTGGCTTCTCAAGGCTCTTCCTTCCTTTTGCCTCTTGAAGAGTGAGGCCAGTGCAGCCTCCCCAGCCCAGACTGCATGAGCTCGCTGAGGGTGGGGCAGGTCTCTGCCGGTGCTATTGGTGCTATCCATGCTGCAATGTGCCTCAGTGGAGGTGTGTACAAATGGCCTGATGAGCTAGGAAGGCAGAAATGAGAAAGACGAAACAGCATTGTTGAGAAAGTTCTCCAAACTTGAAAACAAGGCAAAAATCAGAGGCAGATTTAACAGCGGGTGCATTGGTGCACACCCTGGGTCCCGACTTCTGAAGGGCCCCAGAAAACCCCAACTTTACACTTTTTTCTAACGGCACCAAGTTTGGTTTCATATGTGCAATTTGGACATAAATAGTACATAATATTTTTTATTTATTTAGAAATATGGTCAAGATGTATTTTTATTTTCCCTGTTTCTCTTTTTTTTTAAAGGGCCCAATATATTCTTCTGCTTCGGAGGCCTCAACTGACCTTAATCTGCCTCTGGACAAACGATGATGGATATGCCTTCAGTGTGGCGCTAGAGCATGGCCCACAGTCCCACCAGCAGCTACTCGGTTCTCTAGGGAACACACACCTTTTTTGAGTCCCTGTTTTCAATCTTTTTGGGTATATACCCAGAATTGGGATTGCTGGGTCATATAGCAATTCTATTTTAACATTTTGAAGAACCATCATACTGCTTTCCACAGTGGCTGTATTTTACAGTCCCCACAACCATGCACAAGGGTCTTCACCACATTCTCACCAGTACTGTTTCTGCTTTGTTGTCTTTATTACCCTTCCTGACTATTGAGAGGGGGTGTCTCATTATGACTTTGATTTGTGTTCCTTTAATGACTAGTATGTGGAGCACCTTTTCACGTTCTTATTGTCCATTTGTATATCTTCTTTGGAGAAATTCAAAAGACTATTCAAGTCCTTTGCTTGTTTATGAATAGGTTTTTCTTTTTTTTTTCTTTCCTTTTCTTCTTTTTTTTTTTTTTTTTTTTTTTTTTGTATTTTTCTGAAGCTGGAAACGGGGAGAGACAGTCAGACAGACTCCCGCATGCGCCCGACCGGGATCCACCCGGCACGCCCACTAGGGGCGACGCTCTGCCCACCAGGGGGCGATGCTCTGCCCCTCCGGGGTGTTGCTCTGCCGAGACCAGAGCCACTCTAGCGCCTGGGGCAGAGGCCAAGGAGCCATCCCCAGCGCCCGGGCCATCTTTGCTCCAATGGAGCCTCGGCTGCGGGAGGGGAAGAGAGAGACAGAGAGGAAGGAGGGGGGGGGGTGGAGAAGCAAATGAGCACTTCTCCTATGTGCCCTGGCCGGGAATCGAACCCGGGTCCCCCGCGCACCAGGCCGACGCTCTACCGCTGAGCCAACCGGCCAGGGCCTTTTTCTTTTTTGTTTTTTGTTTTAAGAGTGGTGAAAGGTGATATTTCTGTCTCATTTCTATTCTTAAGGAAACACGTGTTGCTGTTTTTTATAAACAAAAGGATCATGCTATTTAAAAATAAGCCCACTTTTATTTCTTTTTTTGAAATCTGTATTTCTTATATTTCCTTTCCTTGGTTTAATGTTCTAGCCAGAAATTTTAGTACTATATTTTTGGTTTGTTTGTTTATTTTAAAAGTTTAGGTTGCATGTATTTTATCTTTTCCTTTTTACTATATTTATTAAGATGACACTCGTTATCAAATTTATACAGGTTTCAGGTGCACAATTTCACAACACATAATCTATACACACACAGTGTGTTCCCACACAGTTTGTTTTGTTGTTCAGTAGTAGGAGTTGTTATATATTGTGGATATTAACCTCTTATCAGATATATGATTCTTAATCAATGAAGCCTATTTTTTTTTTCATTTAAAGGACAGGTAATAGTGTCTTTTGATGCACAGAACTTTTTATTTTTATGCAGTCCCATTTATCTATTTGCTTTTTTATTGTCCTTTGGTGTCACAGACAAAAAATCATTGCCAAACCCCATGACATAAAGCTCTTCTCTATGTTTTCTTCTAAGAGTTTTATTGGGTAGCTGTTACATTCCGATCTTTGATCCATGTTGAGTTAATTTTTGTATATGGTGTTAGTTAGATAAGGGCCAACTTTATTCTTTTGCATTTTGATAGCCAGTTTTCATTTGTTAAAAAGATTGTCGTTTTCCCACTGAACAGTATTGGCATTCTTGTGAAACTCATTTGACCACATGTGTGGGTTTATTTCTGGGCTCTGTGTTCTATTCCACTGGCCTATATGTCTAGATTTATGACAGTATCACACCATTCTGATTATTGCACCCTTGTAGTATGCTCTGAAATGTTATTGATTTCTAGTTAATTGAGTGATGGTCTTGGACTACACTTTGTATAATTTCTATACTTTTAAATTCATTGAGATGAGTTTTACAGCCCAAAATATAACCTATCTTGTAGAATATTCTGTGTGCACTGAAAAAGAAAGTGTATTTAGCTCTTTTGGGTGGACTTTTCTACAAATGTCAATCTGGTCTAGTTGGTTGACAGTGTTTTTCAGGTCTTTTATATGTGATTTTCTGTCTACTAGTTTTAGTATTTATGGAGATAGGAGTATTGAATTCTCCAACTGTCCTTGGAGGTAAATCTCTATTTTTCTTTCAATTCCATTAGTTTTTGCTGCGTTCTGAAGGCTTCTTATTAAGAGCATACACATTTGAGATTGTTGTATCTTTTTGGAGAACTAGTCTCTTTATCACACACACATGCACACGCACACACACATATCTTTGCAATGTTATCACCCTGTAGCTTTGTACAGTCACCATGCAAGGTAGATGCAGAATTAATTTATCAGTACAAGAAAACTTTCATAGGCACATCGGGCCTCCATCTCAACCCCTAGTCCCTACCAACAACTATTGCTTTGTAATATGCCTCAGTATTACAGGAATGATTTAGTTTTACTCCTGTTATGTCAGCATAAATATTAAGAATATGTCTTTACATGTGCTTTTTTTAAAGTATGCATTTTTGAATAATAAATTAAATTTATTTACTCTTATTGAAATTACTAACTTATTTGGGCTTATCATATCATTTTATTTTAGGTTTTTGCCCACATAATTTTGGTTTTGTTCCATTCATGTTTTTTGTTTGGTTGACTTATTATTTTTTTTTTTTGGCTTCACTAAATTTTCTGCTGATGTATCAATGGCATACAATTCTTTTTTTATTCTTCTTAGATTAACATAAATTTTTATATACATATTCAAATTTTTATCAACAATTATGTTTGTTATTGTTGGGCAAACAAGTATGTTAGGCTTGCTCACCTTGTACTTTGCCTGATTGGTGCTTACCCTCAGGGTGGCAGAATACAGGATTCAGCATGCCTGATGCCATTAGGAGGGGCCATTTGTTGCTATTGTTTGCAGAGAAGGAGTTCCCACCACCAGTCTGTTTTGCAAATCAGTCCATAAAGAGAGAGAGAAGTGTTTCTTTCCTGCCTGCTTGCTCATCCGCCATTGCAAGACTCTAACACATGGAATGGTGTTGTGGACCAGCGCGGCTAGGAATCGTCCAGGTCTTGAGGGAAAATGGTGTGGAATGAAGAAATAAACTCAGAGTGAAAAAAGGATGTGATTGGAGGTCTTTATGCAACGCAAGTAGCTTGCAAGAGCAGAGAAGAGCCCCTAGTCTGCTTTATTATATAGTGCAGAGCCATATACAAATAAAGAAGTCTCTGACACAAAGTCACACATCTCCAAGGCAATCCAAGAATCCTCCCAAGTGCAGAAAACCTTCCACCCTGCATAACTGAAATTAAACTTCAGAACAAACAAAGGGTGAGAGGAAGGGCATGTACATTATCTCTAGGCAACTTAATTAAGAAAGTGAGATGGGAGGATGGGATGAGTACAAATACTCAGCTTCATAGTCAATATGGAAGTGTGGAGAAAAAGCCTAACCTTTGGCTAAGCCTTAAACAGCAAGGCATTGCATTCTTGCAGTCTTCCACATATCCCCCTTTTTAATTTTTTTATTTTAGTTTGTGAGCTGAGACTTGAATTTGTCTGATTTTTTAGATTTCAATTCGGAGGCAGTTTAGAAAAATACAGAATAAACATAAAGTTAATATAGCCAATGCTAACAGATATTCAAAGAAATGTCTTAGTATATTGAAGGGATTAAAGCCTTTTAGAATATTAAGTAAATTTTTAGCCTATACAGCAGAATTTATAAGAGTCTTTGCTGTTTTGAATGTTTTTAATATGTTAATGTAATTTTATTAAGTCTATGCTGACACTATCACCCTTCCAAATGCCTTATACATGCAACCTAACCACACTTCAGTTCCATTGAGAACTGTCACAAGGAGTAGGAGTCACACTTAGGAAAAGTTTGCATGATACTGGAATTTTTGTCACATTTTCACTTTTTGTAGCTGGTTTTCAAATCTCATGACCACTACTTCCAGCGCCTTAAACCCTTTCCTTAAGCTTAATGGGCATGTTGGATTCCTGGAATCAAGTTGCTTTTTAGGGGCTGATGTTAATCCATAAGGCTTCACTTTCCTTATTTCTCACTGGCATTTAATGATGACCTATTGATGACAAAATTGGAACATAGCCTTTCCCCCAGTTTGTAATTTTATTGAATTTTGCCACTTAGGGCCAATTAATATATTCCAGTACAACATGACAGGCTTAGGCCATTACTTGGCTGGTGTAAAATGCATTTTAGCTAAAGTAAGTCTTGAGGAGGAAATGTTTAAAATTTTTTTTTCAGTAAAATAAGTCTCATATAATTGCTTTGTGTAGTGAGTCTCTCCTCCTGACTTATGGTATCTTACCAGAATTTTAGGAAACCATTGAGAAGCCTTAACAGACCTAGGAAAATCACACATATCCTCAGCCCCACAAGAGAACAGGATCTGGCCTTTGCCTCATTCCTGTGAGCGGCTCTCTCCATCTTTCCTTGTTGAATTCCAGAGTCTCTTGGCCACTGAATGGACTGACTTATTAGGACTGACAAATAACACTATCATGTTTTACAAAACATCTTTAACCCACAAATTTTTTTTTCAGTATTCAAAAAAATTTTTTTTAACTAAAAAGAGTATGATAAAGAAGATTTGCAGGAGTTCTAGGACAGTGATCAACAAACCACGGCTCACGAGCCACATGTGGCTCTTAGGCTCCTTGAGTGTGGCTTTTCTACAAAATACCACGTATGGACACTACCTTGATAATGAATGTACCTACCTATATAGTTTAAATTTATAAACTTTGGCTTTCAAAAGAAAATTTAATCATTGTACTGTTGATATTTGTCTCTGTTGACTAATGAGTTTGCCAACCACTATTCTAGAGTATGACTCTCTCTTTTTTATTTTTTCTAATTGACCTTTAAGCTTTTGATGGGACATACTTTACAATGCCTTAGCTTTGAGGACTGTAAGGAATACCTGCCCCTCAGGTCAATTCCAAAAGTCTGACAAAATGTAGTAAATACTTTTTCTATATATGCAGGAACATTGTCATTGACTAACTTATTAGGACTGACAAGTAACACTATCATATTTTTCAAAACATCTTTAACCCACAAATTAATAGACAATTTGGAGAGCACAGAAGGATGAAAAAATTTAGAATGACCTTCTTTATCTTTCCATTGAAAAAAAACTTAGAGCTTTGTTAGGGAAATTTTCTTTGCCCTAAGCCTCGCAGCTCTGTGACTGCTTCATGAGTGGGCTGCAAAGAAAGCCAATGTTACTTAGCAATAACATATACATCAGCTTTTGTATTTAAGAGTGTTTAGAGTTTATCCCCTTTAATTGTTAATTTTATTTCAGAGAATTAGAGGAGCCAAATTCCCGATTTCCTTGGGGCCCCCTTTGCAGGATGTGGCCAGACAGGCAGAATTAGCATTTTTATACTATTCTTCTAATTGCCTAAAGCAGCTTGAGACAAATTCCTGAAATGATTTATCAGAGCCTAACTTTGATCTGGAATTTAGATAACAGCTTCATCTTCATGTGAATTACTTCTGCAACTACACAGTAAAATCATGAGAGGAGTATTTCACCAGGCACATTGCTAGCCTGCCTTGCACTGCATCACATAGTACCTAATCTGAGACATCTTCTATTGGTAAATTGGCTTCACTATCTGCTTCCAGAAATATAAGGAAAAGGGACTAAATTTAACTTCCCATCTAAATCTACTAAATAAAGAAAAAAGACAAAACCTATGAAACAATGATTTGAAAGCACTGAGCATCTGCCAGGAAAGGACAGTGATGCCGATAATCACCCAGCTTTGGTGTAGCTGCTTTGAGCCCGGGATCACTAATTCCAAAGTCATTGGCTCCATCCTGACGTTGTCGACTCAACCCTAAACTCACCGATTTAAGCCCCAGTCAGGTCATGTATGAGAAGCAGACATTTGCAGAACTATTGAATAAATGGAAAAATGAGTTGATGCTTCTCCAACACCCTAACCCCACCCCTCTTCTTTCCTTGGGCACGATTTACTTCTCAGGATCAAAATAGAAGTTGGTGGTGTAAGTTTTGCCCCTCTCCTGGGTGAGGGTGACGGGCTGATGACCCTCAGAGGAATCGGCTATGAACCAACCGGGGTAGGCAACCGACTGGAAGGTTGAGGTGGAGCCCTCTGTGCAGTGAAGAAAGAGAAAGGGCTTCTGCGCTGTCTTCTCCTTGTACAGATCCATTATGTTTTCCTCCTAGGAGAGGAAAGAGGCCTATTAGAGAGGGAGTTAAACTAACTCAGCCCTGGTAGTGACTGCTTATGCTAAAGGGAGGGACACAGGCTGATGAGAAGATGCCAGGTGTCAGAATGCACGGATTCCCAGCAGTTTGGCTTGCCGGAGACCCTACAACACCAGGTGCTTCTGATTCTTTGAGACAACATCCTCTTACCTGAGCAGTGCTGTCTCATAGATGCTCTTGCAATGCACCCACCAGCAGATTCAGGCCAGTTTCATGAGATTCCTAGTCTGGAGAGGGTTTGCACATTGCAGCATCCATCATAACGGAAAGATAAGCTTCTTGACCACAAATGCCTCCTTCAGTGTAGGGACCACAGACATGAAACCCACAGAACCCAGGCTAATTGCCTTCCCTTGTCTCCTCTGCGTGTGTGGCCTGTGCTTATATGGGAGTTACCCCAATGTCTCAGAGGATTCCTGGGAGGCAGTTGAGGAGGATGGAGAATGGGGAAGTCAACAGCCCTGGCCTTTCTGCAATGTCCCTGTGGGAGTCCTCTCTGGCATTCAGAGGAAGCTCTGACATTAAAATGAGTGTTACACCCATTCCAAAAGCAGTGTGTATTGATTTGGGGATGAGCCAAATCCGGTTTCTTACACCAACTAATCCAGGATTGAAGAGATGTTACTTTTATTCAGTAACATATTAAATGTAATAAAAAGTCTGTCTCACAAAATACTCTTATTATCTACACAACCACTCACCTCAAGCTGCAAAGTTGGGTAGTTCTCAACTTCTCCACAGTAAAGACAGAGATCCATGCCCTTGACTCCCATGTAGATCAAACTGCCTTCTCCTCCATCATTTAATTCTGTGTCTGTACATGGCATTGTGAGAATAGAGACTGGAACAGGGAGACGGAAACAGGTGTCATGCTCCAGGCAGCAGAGAGGACAGTTCTTTCTAACATTTGGTGACCACTCTCAGCCAGGGTTTCTAACCAGCAGGGTCGGCACTAGGAGGCTCCACCAATGAGCCATGGAATGGAAACCCGCCATCATAATTTGAAACACATTTCATGTTTTCTTTCTTGATATCAGAACCAAGTGTTACCAAGGCATATTGCTTCCTGAAAATACAAATAAAATTCCCCACCACACTTGCAGCGAACTTGGACCATATGCTTAAGTTGTAGCCCATAAGCTATAAGTGGAAGAATTGTATGACATTTCCAAGGATATTCTTTAGGGGAGCTCCCTCAGCTGGGAAGAGCTCCTTCTTTATACTCTGTGTCTTCCTACACTCAGATGAGGGTTGAGGTGACTTTCTAGTTCATAAGGCACCCTGGACTCAGCACACTTTCCCCAGTCTGCCTTCTTTCACTTGAGAAAGAAATATACTTCATCTCATATAAATCCCAGTCACATGGGTTTTATGTCACTACCAGCTAAATTTAATTTCTAGATAATTAAGCCCAGAGCCTAGACAGGAGACTTCTTCTGGGCAGGGGGTGGGGAATTAACCCACTTTCCACCTTCTCCAATGCCCACTCAGGACAGGCAGACATACTCATTGCCTCCACAAAAAATGAGATGAAAAGATGTAAGCAGAAAATGGCCAGACCCACACAAATGCCAATGCCTGATTGGGGAAATTCACCAAACGCTGTGATAGTAAGAAAAAAAACCAAAATCAGATAGAAAAATCAACCAAGACCTCTCCACAAAGGTGAAGTCAACCCAGGACCTTAGAGCTAAAAGGAGGCTAGTGAGGTAATTTGATAAGGTGGTGGAGGTTGTTGTGAGGAGGACTGTTAACAAAAGGAATGGTCAAGGCCACAAGTGGAAAAGAAATCGGTACGGTCAAGGCTTCCAAGAAGACTGGTTGCTCAGGATGCTTTGTGGAGGATGGATGGGAGGTTGCACTAATGAAGTATGAGGGAGGGCAGTGGTTCAGGAGAGACATGAAAATCATCTTAGAAATATAGTTTTTCTTCCTATAGACTCATCAGTCCTTGCTGATGGATTTGATAGAGATTAAACAAAGGGAGGAATCAAGGATCTTCCTGCATTTTGGGCTCCAGCAGACAGGGTCATGGGAGTGTTGCTAATGGAGACAGGGTAGGGCGAGATTGTCAACAGTTCTGAGAATTCAGATCCATAGTTCCACTTGGGATAGACAAGGTTAATAGTGTCTGAGGGAGCACTGAAGGGACATGGGTGACATGTTCATCAGGTGGAAGCATAAATGCCAATAATAGAGGTGATACATCAATCTAAGAGACCAGCATGCAGGATCTTCAGGGGTGATGAAGTGATAACACTGAGCCTGGGGATTCATAGCACTGAGAGAATTGACAGGAAAGTGGAGTCAAAAAGGAAAATGTGGAAGAGGAGCCAGTGAACTACAAGACAAATTCTTATAAAAGAGAAGATGGAGAGTATTTCAGAAAGGAAGAATTATCTATGCTGACTGTGGCTGAAGAACTAAATGTGAGCGTGGAAAGTATATAGGTGACCTTGAAAAGACGAGTTTAAAGGAAAGTCAATGACAAGTTTAGAAGTCAAATTGTTTGATGCAAGCATGAGCAGGAGGTGAAACAGAAACGGGATGTATATTCGGCTCATCCAGAGTTTGCTGTGGTTGGTATAGAATGGTACCTTGTGCAGAGAAAAACAGAATGATCATAGGAATGAAATGTGGGCATCAAGAGAAGCTTTTTAAAATTAAGTTTGGAAATACTATATCAGAGCATTTATGCCAGTGATGGAAACGACGCTACAGACAGACAAAGGTGGGAAATGCAGGGAACAGGGAAATGAGATCAAACACAGAAGTTC
This sequence comes from Saccopteryx bilineata, assembly GCF_036850765.1. Classification (NCBI taxonomy): domain Eukaryota; kingdom Metazoa; phylum Chordata; class Mammalia; order Chiroptera; family Emballonuridae; genus Saccopteryx; species Saccopteryx bilineata. Next base: position 147,995,560 of record NC_089492.1, on the reverse strand, counting down.
AGGGAAAGGCAAAGAGCTGACTGAGTTAGACTGGCTTTCCCCCAGATTTATTGATGCATAATTGACAGAAGAAGGGTTAACTTTTGATGAGAAGAAATATTCTGCTGTTACTAGAAGAGAGGATGCCAAGTTAGTACAGTGTGCAGGATTGAAGTGGAAGGTGAAGTAGTTTAATCTGTGGACATGGTTGAAATTTAAATAAGAGAAGTTCTAAGGAGAAGGGCGGCTGCTGACCGAATGCACAACCCCTTCTCACTGGGAGACAGCACCTTAGGGTACGGAGAGCTGCCCATCATCACACCTCATCCTAGGTCCAGTGTTTCCTTTGTGGGAAGGAGTTATCTTGCTCTTTCATAACCTTCCTAGGGACACTAAGCTGGTGCCCAGAATTAGGCCACAGCCTTTTTGTAACAAGCTCAGCCCATCCTCCTTGGTGCTGGTGTCCCTTTAAGAGGCAACAGTGGCTTTAATTATCACTCACCAGGTTTGTCATCCCTGGTACAAGGAACTGCAATTAAAGAGTTGTATTCGTTCAGGACCCACACCATCTGTTGAATATCACGAATAATATAGGATCCTGGACTTCCCTGTGCTGCCAGATGACAAAAAAAAAAACACAAACAAAACAAAACAAAAAACACTAAACACACAAGACATTATAAATTTTCAGGCCCTGGTTGTATCCATTAATATAGTGGCCCCCACACTCTTACCCACTGTTTTCAGTTACCTACCTTCAACTGTGGTCCAAAAACATTAAATGGCCTGACCTGGTGGTGGCGCAGTGGATAGAGCATAGGACTGCGATGTGGAGGACCCAGGTTCAAGACCCTGAGGTCGCCAGCTTGAGCACGGGCTCATCTGGTTTGAGCAAAGCTCACCAGCTTGTACCCAAGGTCACTGGCTTGAGCAATGGGTTACTTGGTCTGCTATAGCCCCACAGTCAAGGCACATATGAGAACGCAATCAATGAACAACTAAAGTGCCACAACGAGAAACTGATGATTGATGCTTCTCATCTCTCTCTGTTCCTGTCTGTCTGTCCCTATCTATCCCTCTCTCTGACTCTCGCTCTGTCTCTGTAAAAAACAAACACCAAAAACATTAAATGGAAAATTGCAGACATAAACAACTTGTGTTTTAAATCGCATACCATTCTGAGAATTGTACCTGGGCTTTGACTCATCCCTTTGCCCAGCATGTCCACAATGTAAACATTCCCACCCATAAGATGCTTCAGAGTCGGCTATCAGATGTACTGTTGTGCTATCCCAGTGCTTGTGTTTCAGCACCCTTATTTTACTTAACAATGGCCCCAAAGCACAAGAGTAGTGATGCTGGGGATCTGGATATGCCAGAGAGCAGCTGTAAAGTGCTTCCATTAAGGGAAAGGTACATACAGGGTTTGGTACTGTCTGCAGTTTCAGGCATCGCTGGGGGTCTTGAAACATGTCTCCCTCAGAATACTGGGTGACCGTACTGGCTTTTGTTCTGAGAAAGAACAGCTATGAGGAGAAAGGAAAGGGAACCAAGGCTGGGGCTGGTTTGTGCATCAAAGCATCTCAGAAGGATCTACATGCATTCATGTAGGTTTTCAACAGGTATCAGTGACTTGTCCTTTTCTGACTGGCAGTCTCTGGGTACTAACAAACCAAAAACAGTTAAATTGGTCATCAGTATATTGTTTGGGTTTTTCTTTCTTCACTTTATCAAAATACATAAATAATTTAAATGCACATAATAAAACAAGAACTTAAAGCTCTGAGATTTTCAAGTGCAGGTTTCACGATCTGATTATTTTAGCAAAAACACCTGTCTCTGAGCTAATGAAAGGGACCCTTGTCCCCTATTTTTTCAGTGAGACAGAGAGACTACTAAGCTGGTTTGTAATTTCCCACTTACTCTGTGGATTGACCATGTTCTATCAAGGCTTTCTGTATAAAGGATGCAGTAGATCAGATGGTGGTGAGGAGGTTGTCAGCAGCTGGTCCTGTGAAGAAAAGAGGAAAGAAACAAGGTATTCACTGCTCTCTCCTCCCCTGGAGGAGGCTGCCCTGAGATCCTGGCCCAGGTGCACATTTCCAACTGAGGATGGGAAAAGCATGTTCCAAAGCCAGAAAACCCAAACGGAAACCCCCATCTCTGTCATGACTAGATGGTCCTGGCTCTCCAGACTGTGAGGGCCTTGGAGATTCCAGAACACCCCCAAACACGTCCTAGGACAATGAGTTTCTGGGTTTAAAGAAGGAAGAAAGACTGTATGTTCAACTCTCTTCAGCCTTTTACAAACGGTAAGTCACCAACTATCCCGACTTCAAGCTTGAACATTCTAAATAACTGGCAGCAATCCTGTCTCTCTGACCCCTATTCCACCCCCCATTTCCCATCCAAACAGGCATCTCTAAGGATCCTTCCATGGACATTCACAGGATCCTTTAGATGTTTGACAGTCAGAGGACATCTGTCTCTAGGCTTGAGCATAAGACAGCTGAACATTTCACTGAGAATTCCACAGACTCCCCATAGTGAGAACTGGTAGCTCACCACCCTCCCTGCCTCAGCTCTTGGTGACTGATCCCACATTTATCCCTCGAGGGAGTAAGCAGCCACCCATACTTGTGGGAGCAGCTCCTCTGATGTCCTGTGTCTGAGACCTGGCCTCCATAGCCCCAGAGGTTCCTCTAAGTTAGACACTGAGCAGTGAAAGAAGCTGCCTACCACATGGTTGTGGAGCAGCAGAAGTTACCTTTGTTCAAAGAGATCCTCTAGTCCCTGGACCGGAGTCAGGCTCCACCAGCATGCAAGCAAGGGTTCTAGAAGGCTGTCCAGGACTATCAGGTTACAGATGAGATAAGAAGAAGGTCATTTCCTGGTCTGGGTGTGCCCTCTTTGTCAGAAGTCCGGTCTTGCACACAGGTCCTGTAAGATGTCAATGGGTGACTGGCAGGCAACATTGGCGTAGCTGTTCTAGGGTCCAGGAGAGACCGAAGCAGGTCATGTGCCAGGAAACATCAGTATATAAATACAAATTAGGCCAGAGGCTTTGTTACAAAGGGGAACTTCCTTTGGACCACCTTGGGGACAGAGGTCTGACTCTCTTGATTCAATGACCTCATGAGCCACACCTCGTCTACATCTACCTTGGAACAATTCACCATCACTCACTAGAGGGTGTTATATAACCACTGTTTCTTTTTTATTTTATCATTTTTATTTTTCAATTACAGTTGACATACATTATTACATTAGTTTGAAGCATACACCCCAGTGATTAGACATTACATAACTTACTAAGTGATCATTCCAATAATTCTCATACCTGTCTGACACCATCACTAAGTTACCAGATTATTCATCCTATTCCCTATGCTATAGTTTACATTTCATGACTATTTTGTAACAACCAATTTGCACTCTTAACCCTGTCACCTTATTCACCTATCCCTCAACCTTCCTCTTATCTGGCAATTGTCAAAATGTTCTCTGTGTTTATGAGTCTGTTTATGTTCTACCTGTTCATTTTGTTTTTTATATTCAGTTGTTGATAGAGATGTATTTATTGCCATTTTATTGTTCAAATTTTTTATTTTATTTATTTTTTTCTTCTTCTTAAAGAAGACCCTTAACATCCTATGTAATACTGGTTTGTTGGTGATAAACTCTTTTAGCTTTTTCTTGTCTGGGAAGCTCTTTATCTGTCCTTCAATTTTAAATGATAGCTTTGCTGGGTAGAGTAATCTTGGTTGTAGGTCCTTATTTTTCATGACTTTGAATGTTTCTGGTCTATTCTTTCTGGCCTGCAAAATTTCTGTTGAGAGATCAGCTGACAGCCGTATCAAAACTCCCTTGCAAGTAACCAACTGCCTTTCTTTTGCTGCTTTTAAGATTCTCTGTTGTGTTTTGTTTTTTAACTTTTTCCATTGGAATTATGATGTGTCTTGGTGTGAGTCTCTCTGGGTTCATTTTATTTAGGACTTTTTGGTCTTTCTGGACTTAGATGTCTTTTTCTTTCACCAGTTTAGGGAAATTTTCAGTGATTGTTTTTTCAAATAAAATCTCAATCCCTTGTACTCTCTCTTCTCCTTCTGGCACCCTCATGAAGTGAATGTTGGTACGCTTGATGCTGTCCCAGAGGCTCCTTAAACTGTCCTCTATTTTTTGTATCCTTTTTCCTTTTTGCTATTTTTGTTGGGTTATTTTTGCTTTCATATATACTAAATGGCTGATTTGATTCTCAGCTTCATCTATTCTACTGTTGATTCTCTGTAAATTAGCCTTTATTTCAGTTAGTGTATCTTTCATTTCTGACTGGTCCAGAGTGTCTCCCTGAGTCTTTGCCCAGTGCATTAACTGGAGGTCAATCTCTAGCCCTCTACCCCATGATAGGTGGGAAGGTCTATACAGTCCAGGGCCATGTCTATTGAAGAAAATGTCCTTGGTGCATCTTTGCAACTGAGTGGGAGCAGCTTCCTGGTGAAAGAGAGTCTCCACAGGTGCCACTACCCCCATCGAAGTCTCTCATAGTCCTGTCCACAAGAGGCATGTCAATCCAGCAAGGGAGCTGGTGCCTCACTCTGGTCATAGTCCAAGAGTCCATTACCCTACTCATTGATCAGTTCACAATAGACAGCCCAGCTGTCTGTGCAAATCACGAAGGTAAAGGTCTATTTCATGCAACTAGCCACACAGCTCTTTATTAATGGGTCTCAGCACTTTTTCATAAGCTTTCAGTCCATTGTCAGAGCCCCATCCAAACCTCTCAGCAAGGTAACTGGGCTTAACGGGGTCAAATATATTCAAGGTCTGTGCCACCTAGACAGTTCTCTTAGCTGCTGCTGCTGCAAAAAGGCACCTATTACCTTCTAATGCAACAGCTGCTGCACATTAGAAGGGGACCAGTGGGTTGTTAATTTTACATGGGGCCTCCAGCCCCCACCAATCCCATTGGACAGGTCCCTCAGCCTTCCCCTTATTCAAACTGAGACAATGGGTCATGGAGGATCCGCCTCTTCTACAGATGTGTCCGAAAAATAATCTTGCATCTGTGCAACCTGAACACCAGGCATATTCTTGGCAGCTGCTGGGGCTGCCTGCTTCCCCTGCTTTTTTAGCGGCTAGAACCTCTGTTCCAGTTCAAGCTGCCACCAAAGCTCTAACAGAATTTTTTTAGATTTGCCATCTCATTTCTCCCCATCTTCCCCAGCTGCAATCAAATCTACCGACACCTGTGTTAATGTACTCTTTACAAACCCACTTCTCTTGTTAGTCTGTGTGGGGCGTGGGTGGGGGCAGCACGGGCAGCAGCCCTCACAGCCTCGTGGTTCCATGCTGCCTCCAGCTCCACCAAATGATAGCCACTAGTGACCCAAAAAGGGCTGATGCGGACTACAGAGAATAGGGTTCCTCATCCCTGCCATATACATTTCCTCATCTGGCCCATAGGACCTCATATTAAAAGCAGCATTCTTCATACTTAATTCCCAAAGGACCTGGGGCAGCTCCATATATGTCTGCCACTGACTCACTGACCCCAGAAAGTCTCCAGCATTTTGCCAGACTGTATAAATGGCAGCCATCATCCATTCTAATAGGGCATGGTTTCCTGGGTTGTCATGGAAGTACTAAAGGTGATGCCTCAATGGGAAGTGTGTGGAAATGAAAGCCAATTTCTACATCTCTGTTCTAGAGAACATGATGCCATCCACCCCTATTTTCCACAACTGCAGCAACTGGGCTGCCTGGGGCTTAGTGGGTTTCTGCTTGAATTGTACCCCCAACTCTATTACCTCTGCCTGGGCGTAGGGCTGGACCCCAGAGTGCTCCACTACTTGCAGAGGGGGTTGTGCCTGCTCCTGCAGGACTCTTGGTTGCTGGATCTCTAGCTTCTGGGTGACCACCAACTGGGCTCTGAGTCTGCGGATAGCAGTTTCAACTGAAACTTCCTCCTCAGAAAAGGAGAGTTGGAAACACCTGCTCCCACTGATTCAGAGTCACTACACCTGCACGGATGCAGCTCTTTCTACATGGATCCTATAGCTGCTGGCTCTCGGCTTGATGCTTAGACTCGAGCTCTTATACCCACAGTTGTTTTTCTAACAACTGTCAGTGCCAACATTCAGCTTCCAGGGCAATTTGCAGCTCACAAAACTGTAATTCTTTCTCCAGAGACCCTTCCAGTTCCAGGTGCCATTGATGTTCAGCCTGCATCTCACACTACAGCTCTCAAACCCAGTCAGCCTCCTCCTCCAGTGCTCGTTCCAGTTCATACCATCGCTAGTGCTGCATCTCTTCTTGCAGGGATGTAAAGAACACCTAGCCCACGGCCCCCAAAAGGACAATTATGGGGAACCATGTGCTGGAGAACAATGACCCCTCCTCTACCCAACCTTTCAAGGGTTTTGGTGGCTTCATACCAATGTGACTATAATTCTAACAACTTCACCAGATGTAATGCCAGTGGTTGAGGCCAGGCAGGTCCCCACTGGATTCGGGGAGACAGTAGAGAAACTGCAGAGCCAGAAAGCATTGGGCCATTACCGTTTAATAGATTCTCACAACAGCAGATACGCAAACAGGAGGGGGAAAACCTCTTCTCATGGCAGCAAGTGAATGAAGAGCAAAACGATCCCTCACAGTGGCAGGAGGCAGTCCACAATCCGTCATCCACAATTCTGAGGGCAAGCACCCACAGCCTTCCTCACATAGCCTACGCATATGTGCTCACGCAGTAATCAGGCAAAGTACAAGCGAGCAAGCCTAACACAGCTATTTTCCCAACATTTATTGTCCTGAATTTCTCAATAAGTTCATTGAGCATCCTTCTAATCAGTGTTTTGAACTCTGTATCTAGTAGATGCTTGTGTTTATTTCTTTTTCTGGAGTTTTGTTATGTCCTTTAATCTGGGACATTTTGTTTTATCTCTTCACTTTTGGCAGCCTCCCTGTGTTTGTTTCTATGTATTAAGTAGAGCTGGTATGTCTCCCCAGGCTTAGTAGAGTGGCCTAATGCAGGTATTCTGTAGGGTCCAGTGGCATAGCTTCCCCGATTACCCAAGCTGGACACTTAAAGTGTAATTTCAGCCTCCCTGTGTATGCTGTGTACATCCTCCTCTTTTAGTTCAGGCTTGATTGGTGTTGGCTCGTCAGTTGATGGGATTTACCCCTAGGCCTATCAGCTATAAAAACTGGCTGTAACCAATGACCACTGACCTCCTGTGGAGGATCAGCTGTGCAGAGGTCTATCCCACAGAGCAGGACATTCTTTAGCAGAGCTTGATGCCTGCTAGTCTGTCCCTGATTGTCAGTTGTGGAGGTGGCTGGGTGGTGCTTTGTAGTGATCTGAAGCTGTCCACTGGGTGCTATATCTCTGGAGCCTCCCAAGAGGTGTAGGCCAAGGTCAACTCCCTCCTGTGTTCTGCCTGGGGCCACCAGGCATGACCTACAAAGCAATCTGCAGATGGTGCTATTTATGCTGGGCTTAGAGCAGCCCAGGTAAGGCCAAGCTGTGAACCAAGTTTAACTGCTGCTTGTGCTAGGTCTGGGGCCACTTAGAAAGAGGTACGTGGCACATTCAGTCCAGATGTTGCTTGTTTGAGAGATTTTAGAAAAATCTGAAGCATGAGTCAAGATTTGTATAGAAAAGCCCCTGGCAACAGCTTGTTCGGGGTGGAAAACTGGGTGGGGCATTTAGGTAATCACCAGGGCAGGGTGAACAATGAGCCAGGTTGATGGAATATCAGATATGGTGCCTGCCTGCTGGCTCTGTAGGGGAAGAGCTCAGGGAAAAAATGATGACCCCTGCTTGCATTTCTGCCTGAGAGAAAGGTGCCCCCTCAACCACCCAGCACAGTCCTGATGCCAGACACTTTGGATCCTCCCTGAATGGCCAGGGGCCGCCATCGTGGCCATTCACATGCAGGTTATCACTGAATTCGGGCAGATGATAAAGTAATAGCGGAGTAAGAAGATGGTTTGCCATTCTGTTAATAGTGTCTCACCAATACAAGCAAGCCACAAGAAAGCCAAGGGAAAAGCAGAAAACCTGTTTTTCCCATAGAGGGCAATGGATCAGGGAGGCCTCTGCAATTCTGATAGCAGGAACTGAGAGAGAGCGAGAGCCCCTGGTCTGCTTCATTTTATAGTGTAGAAAGTTAAAGCCTTTAAGCCAATATGCAAATAAAGAAGTCTCTGTTACAAAGCCACTTATCTTAGGCATAAATGGTATTCCTTATAAGACTGTACGCCGCCCCCATCATGCAACAGTCAAGGGTGTGGGAAAAAGTTTAGTTTTGAGAAGACCTTAGTATTAGAAAGGAGGGAAAGGCTTAGTCTTAAAACTAAGCCTTACACTATAATGACTTTGCCAGCTTACAACCTGTCTCCCACACACAAAGCGAGCAAACATATACATCATATTTACAAACTGATTTGACCAGCAATTTCCACATGCTCTTGGTGACTTGAAAACTGCTGTCTGGTACTGGAGCTCAGATGGAGCAAGTTCAAGTAAGTCTATGCACAGTTCCTTTAAGAAGAATGCCAGAGATTCCAGCAGCCTTAGTCTCTCTGAGCCTATATCCCCAGTGGTTTTCACAGTCAGAACTTATGTGGACTTCTCTTTCCAGCACCAAAATCTTGGGCTGGCAGCGTGATATGGGTCCAGGACCCCTCGTTCTTCAGGGGCAAACTCTGCATCCAAAGTATCCCTCCTGATTATATCCCCCACATGTGAGTGTAAGACCAGCCTGGTCAGTGTCTCCACCCCTCCTACCATCTCAGTATGGATTCTTTAATTGCCTAGTGGCATTCAGCTTGATGTCAGGCAGCTCTAAATGATGGTTGTTCTGTAGTTCTGTTGCAATTTGGGTGTGGTTGTGGGAGGGGGTGAATACCATGTTTACCTGGGCCACCACATTGACTGGTACATAACCAATACAGAGAGTTATTCTGTGTCTGACAAAGTCATAGAGATCTACCTGATTAATCTTTTAATTTTCACCACAACCTTTTAGGGGACATTAATCTTAATTTTTTATGAAATAAACAAAAACAGAGGTCCTGAGAGATAACAAAATTTACTCAAAATTACTTAGCTACTGAGAAATTTAGCCAAGTTAGAACCCAGGTCTCTGTTCTTAACCATCGTGTGGTGTTTCCAGCAGCTGTGACACAGGTCTGCGTCCCATGATGGCTAGCGAAACCTGTACTATGTCCAACAGAGAGGACTCGCATGGTAGGTGGACCTGAGGGGCTGCGGCTTCGTAGCTCTGCACTGGGGATCAGACTCAGCCCCCCAACGGCATGGATGGGAATCATTCCCCTTGAAGCCCAATAATGTCAGTCAGCCCTACCTGTTAAACATCTGACTCGTTCTATGCCAAAATTTGCCTCTGTGTAAATTCACCACCACTGGCTTCAGTTCTATTCTCTGAAATGCACCATTCCCTCTCTCCCCTAGAGTACTGCAGCAGCCCCTGGATGGCTCCCAGTCATGTTCTCACCCCTACAGTTAAACGTCCACTCAGTCATCAGCAGAGTCACAGACTCAGTGTGGTGACATCACTCCCGTCAGCATTCTCTAATGGCTTCACCACGTCACCCAGAATCATACCTGAACGACTGCCCACACCAGCCCACATGATCTGGCCCTGCTTGTCTTTCCCCATGCCTCTGTCCCACCCTTCGCTGCCCTGCTCTGGCTGCTCTGGGCCTGCTGATTCTTTCCCAGAGCTCAGCCTCACGGGAGCCTTTCCTGTTGACTCTGCAGCAGAGGGCTTCCCCAGACCTAACAGGGTTCAATTCACTTCCATGCATTTGCAAAAAGCACCCTCTGAATGAGATCTCCCCTGACACCTTCTGTATTAGACAATATTAGAGCCCCTCAGTCATGCTCTCATCCCTAATTCTTCTCCATGTTTTCTTCAGAAATAATGTCTCCACGACCATGGACATATATGTATGTATATATCTATGCACATATTATCTTATCACCTAAATACCAGCTCCATTGGGACAGGACACTTGTCTGTCTTATTAACCATGTTCTTTGTGTCAGAAATGGTGTGTGGTCCATTAATAGAATTCATCAATATTCGTTGAAGAGACAAACACAAACGAATGAATTCAGTGTTCCTGTGAATAATAGGGAAGAGTGGGATGAGAACAAGGGAGTGTGTTGTCTGTGTTCAACTGAGGGCCACCAGAAATGATGTCTACCCTGATCACCTAGAGATTAATTATCCCAATGACACAAGTAACCCACCTTTATTGTATAATAACTAGAATACACAAGCAAATAAAAAAGAACAAAAAAAGGTCACCTATAATAACAGCACCCTGACATTGCTAAAGTTAGAGTAAAATCTTTCATTTTTAATATTTTTTTTTATAATTTTATTTTTTTAATGGGGTGACATCAATAAATCAGGATACATATATTCAAAGATAACAAGTCCAGGTTATCTTGTCGTTCAATTATGTTGCATATCCACCACCCAAAGTCAGATTGTCCTCTGTCACCTTCTATCTTGTTTTCTTTGTGCCCCTCCCCACCCCCTATCCCTCTCCCATTCCCCCCTCCCCCCGTAACCACCACACTCTTGTCAATGTCTCTTAGTTTCACTATTATGTCCCACCTACGTATGGAATAATACAGTTCCTGTTTTTTTCTGATTTACTTATTTCGCTTCGTATCATGCTATCAAGATCCCACCATTTTTCTGTAAATGATCTGATGCCATCATTTCTTATGGCTGAGTAGTATTCCATAGTGTATATGTGCCACATCTTCTTTATCCAGTCATCTATTGATGGGCTTTTTGGTTGTTTCCATGTCCTGGCCACTGTGAACAATGCTGCAATAAACATGGGGCTGCATGTGTCTTTACGTATCAATGTTTCTGAGTTTTGGGGATATATACCCAGTAGAGGGATTGCTGGGTCATAAGGTAGTTCTATTTTCAGTTTTTTGAGGAACCACCATACTTTCTTCCATAATGGTTGTACTACTTTACATTCCCACCAACAGTGTATGAGGGTTCCTTTTTCTCCACAGCCTCTCCAACATTTGCTATTACCTGACTTGCTAATAACAGCTAATCGAACAGGTGTGAGGTGGTATCTCATTGCCGTTTTGATTTGCATTTCTCTAATAGCTAAAGAAGATGAGCATCTTTTCATATATCTGTTGGCCATTTGTATTTCTTCCTGGGAGAAGTGTCTATTCATATCCTCTTCCCATTTTTTTATTGGATTGTTTGTTTGTTTGTTGTTGAGTTTTATGAGTTCTTTGTATATTTTGGATATTAGGCCCTTATCTGAGCTGTTGTTTGAAAATAGCATTTCCCATTTAGTTGGCTTTCTGTTTATTTTGTTATCAGTTTCTCTTGCTGAGCAAAAACTTCTTAGTCTGATGTAGTCCCATTCATTAATTTTTGCCTTCACTTCTCTTGCCATTGGAGTCAAATTCATAAAATGCTCTTTAAAACCCAGGTCCATGAGTTGAGTACCTATGTCTTCTTCTATGTACTTAATTGTTTCAGGTCTTATGTTTAGATCTTTGATCCATTTTGAGTTAATTTTTGTACAGGGAGAGAGACTGTAGTCCAGTTTCATTCTTTTGCATGTGGCTTTCCAGTTTTCCCAGCACCATTTATTGAAGAGGCTTTCTTTTCTCCATTGTGTGTTGTTGGCCCCTTTATCAAAAATTATTTGACTATATATATGTGGTTTTATTTCTGGACTTTCTATTCTGTTCCATTGGTCTGAGTGTCTATTTTTCTGCCAATACCATGCTGTTTTGATTGTCGTGGCCCTATAATAGAGTTTGAAGTCAGGTATTGTTATGCCCCCAGCTTCATTCTTTTTCTTTAGGATTGCTTTGGCTATTCGGGGTTTTTTATAGTTCCATATAAATCTGATGATTTTTTGCTCTATTTCTTTAAAAAACGTCATTGGAAGTTTGATGGGAATTGCATTAAATTTGTATATTGCTTTGGGTAATATAGCCATCTTGATTATATTTATTCTTCCTAGCCAAGAACAAGGTATATTCTTCCATCTCATTATATCTTTTTCGATTTCCCTTAACAATGGTTTATAGTTTTCATTATATAAGTCCTTTACATTCTTTGTTATGTTTATTCCTAAGTATTTTATTTTTTTTGTTGCAATCGTGAAGGGGATTATTCTTTTGAGTTCGTTCTCAGTTGTTTCATTGTTGGCATATAGAAAGGCTATTGACTTCTGTATGTTAATTTTGTATCCTGCGACCTTACTGTATTGGCTTATTGTTTCTAGTAGTCTTTTTGTGGATTCTTTGGGGTTTTCGATGTATAGGATCATATCATCTGCAAAAAGTGATACTTTTACTTCTTCTTTTCCGATATGGATGCCTTTTATTTCTTTGTCTTGTCTGATTGCTCTGGCTAGAACCTCTAGAACCACATTAAATAAGAGTGGAGAGAGTGGACAACCCTGTCTTGTTCCTGTTTTAAGGGGGAAAGCCTTCAGTTTAGTGCCATTTAATACGATGTTAGCTGATGGTTTATCATATATGGCCTTTATCATGCTGAGATATTTTCCTTCTATACCCATTTTGTTGAGAGTCTTAAACATAAAATTGTGTTGTATTTTATCAAAAGCCTTTTCTGCGTCTATTGATAAGATCATGTGGTTTTTGTTCTTTGTTTTGTTGATATGGTATATTACATTAACCGTTTTATGTATGTTGAACCATCCTTGAGATTCTGGGATGAATCCCACTTGACCATGATGTATTATTTTTTTAATATGTTGTTGTATTCGATTTGCTAGTATTTTGTTTAGTATTTTAGCATCTGTATTCATTAGAGATATTGGTCTGTAGTTTTCTTTTTTTGTGCCATCCTTGCCTGGTTTTGGGATGAGGGTTATGTTGGCTTCATAAAATGTGTTTGGAAGTATTGCTTCTTCTTCAATTTTTTGGAAGACTTTCAGTAGAATAGGAACCAAGTCTTCTTTGAATGTTTGATAAAATTCGCTGGTATAGCCGTCAGGGCCTGGACTTTTATTTTTGGGGAGGTTTTTAATGGTTTTTTCTATTTCTTCTCTACTGATAGGTCTGTTTAGGCTTTCTGCTTCTTCTTGACTCAGTCTAGGAAGGTTGTATTTTTCTAGGAATTTATCCATTTCTTCTAGGTTGTTGAATTTAGTGGCATAAAGTTTTTCATAGTATTCTACAATAATTCTTTGTATATCTACGGTGTCCGTGGTGATTTCTCCTCTTTCATTTTGGATTTTGTTTATATGAGTTCTTTCTCTTTTTTCCTTGGTAAGTCTTGCCAAGGGTTTGTCAATTTTGTTGATCTTTTCAAAGAACCAGCTCCTTGTTCTATTAATTTTTTCTATAGTTTTTCTGTTCTCTAATTCATTTATTTCTGCTCTGATTTTTATTATCTCCTTTCTTCGGCTGGTTTTGGGTTGTCTTTGTTCTTCTTTTTCTAGTCCCTTAAGGTGGGAAGTTAAGTGGTTCACTTGGGCTCTCTCTTGTTTGTTCATATATGCCTGAAGCGATATGAACTTCTCTCTTATCACTGCTTTTGCTGCATCCCATAGATTCTGATATGTCGTATTGTCATTTTCATTAGTCTGTATATATCTTTTGATCTCTGCACTCATTTCTTCTTTGACCCATTCTTTTTTAAAAGTATGTTGTTTAGTTTCCACATTTTTGTGGGATTTTTTTCCTCTTTTTTGCAGTTGAATTCTAGTTTCAAGGCTTTATGATCAGAAAATATGCTTGGTACAACTTCAATTTTTCTGAATTTGCTGATGTTGTTTTTGTGGCCCAACATATGGTCAATTCTTGAGAATGATCCATGTACACTGGAGAAAAATGTATACTCAGTCACTTTGGGATGAAATGTCCTGTAGATGTCTATCATATCCAGGTGCTCTAGTGTTTTGTTTAAGGCCACTATGTCTTTGTTGATTCTCTGTTTGGATGACCGATCTAGAGCCGTCAGCGGTGTATTGAGGTCTCCAAGTATGATTGTATTTTTGTCAGTTTTTGTTTTAAGATCAATAAGTAGCTGTCTTATATATTTTGGTGCTCCTTGGTTTGGTGCATATATATTAAGAATTGTTATGTCTTCTTGATTCAGTGTCCCCTTAGCCATTATGAAATGGCCATTTTTGTCTCTGAGTACTTTTCCTGTCTTGTAGTCAGCATTATCCGATATGAGTATTGCTACACCTGCTTTTTTTTGGATGTTATTTGCTTGGAGTATTGTTTTCCAGCCTTTCATTTTGAATTTGTTTTTATCCTTGTTACTTAGATGAGTTTCCTGTAGGCAGCATACAGTTGGATTTTGTTTTTTAATCCATTCTGCTACTCTGTGCCTTTTTATTGGTGAGTTTAATCCGTTTACATTTAGTGTAATTATTGATACTTGTGAGTTCCCTATTGCCATTTTATATCTTGCTTTCTGTTAGTTTCGTGTCTTGTTTGATCCTTCTCTTTCGTTTTTCTATCTTTTGTTTTTATTTGGTTGTATTCCATACATCTTTTCTCTGTTGCTATCTTTTTTATCTCATGTGCTTCTGTGGTGGTTTTTTCAATGGTGGTTACCTTTGAGTAATGAAAACGGTCCTTACCCTGTTCATTGTAGCGAAGTATTTTGTGAGTACTTTTGCACTCCATCATCCTTTGCTACTGTTAATCTCCATCTTCTCCCCCTCTTTCTTTTTGTTGTTGTCACAGTTTAAATTTGGTTTTATTGTGTTCTTCTTGGAGCTTTTACTTGTGGCTCTGTTTTTTTTTTTTGTTCTTTGTATCTGATTGGAGAACCCCCTTTAGTAATTCCTGGAGTGGGGGTTTTCTGATGATAAATTCCCTCATCTTTTCTGTATCTGTGAATGTTTTTATTTCTCCTTCGTATTTGAAGGATAGCTTTGATGGGTATAGTATTCGTGGCTGAAAGTTCCTCTCTTTCAGGACTTTAAATATTGGGGTCCACTCTCTTCTAGCTTGTAGAGTTTCTGCTGAGAAATCTGATGATAATCTAATGGGCCTTCCTTTATATGTTGTATTCTTCTTTTCCCTGGCTGCCTTGAGAATTTTTTCTTTGCTGTTGGTTTGTGTCAATTTCATTATGATATGCCTTGGAGTAGGTTTGTTGGGGTTAAGAAAACTTGGAGTTCTGTTTGCTTCTTGAACTTGAGGCTTTAGTTCTTTCCACAGGCTTGGGAAGTTCTCATCTATTATTTGTTTGAGTATGTTCTCCATTCCATTTTCTCTCTCTTCTCCCTCTGATATACCTATTATTCTTATGTTATTCTTTTTGATGGAGTCAGATAATTCTTGTAGGGCTATCTCATTTTTTTTAATTTTTGAGTCTCTTTCTTCTTCTCTCTGTTGTGCCTCAAGTTGCTTGTCTTCTATTTCACTAATCCTCTCTTCTATCTGACCTGTTCTATTAGCTAAGCTTGTTACTTCGTTTTTCAGCTCGTGAATTGAGTTTTTCATCTCTGTTTGATTTGTTTTTATAGTTTCAATTTCCTTGGACATATATTCTTTGTGTTCATTGAGTTGTTTTCTGAGCTCCCTAAATTGCCTTTCTGTGTTTTCTTGTATATCTCAGAGGATTTTTAGGATTTCTATCTTGAATTCTCTGTCATTTAGCTCCAAGGTTTCCAATATATTAAATTTTTTCTCCATAGATTTTTCCTCATCTAGCTGTGTTACCTCTCTTTCTTTTGTATCCATGATATTCGATTTTCTCTTCGTTAATGGCATCTGAGGGTGGTTTTGTTGATAGTATTAATGAGATTTAGTAAAGAATAAAAAGTTAAAAAAAATAAAAAAAATAAAAAATCAAAAAGAGTTGTTTTTTTAAAAAAAAATTAATAATGAAATAAAGAAAAATAAAATAAAATAAAAATTTAAAAAAAAAGGAAATTATTCCCCTCCTCCTTTTTTCCTCTCCTCTCCTCTCCCCTCTTTCTTGAGAAAATCTTGTGGTGGACTGTGAGTTATAACAAACAATGCCTGTGATGGAGGGCCTGAATTGGGGAAAAGTAATAAAGGGGCAAAAAAAAAAAAGAAAAAAAAAAAGGAAAAAAAAAAAGAAAAAAGAAAAAAAAAGAGTGTATGGACCCACAAAAAGCAAATAAGGAAAAAATTTGGATCAAGAATAAAATGATTTGCTTTTAGGTGTTGGTTGTCTAAGAGTTATGATGAGAGGAATAAGAGGAAAACGGAAAAATGGGGGGACAAATTAAAAAATTACTATTGTATTTAGTGGAACAAGAACTAGATAATATGGAGAGCCAGGGATGGGAGCACTGCTAGTGAGTTAAAAAGGTGAAGTAAAAACCCCCCAAAATGCCACAAACATAGGTTTGAGTCCCAGATAAGATAATTTGTTTGTTATTGAGGTTTGAATGAGAGGAGATGTAAAGGAGAAAGGAAGAAACTAATATAGAGGGAGAAAAGAAAGAGAGAGAGAGAAAAAAAGAGGGAACCACAAAAAGAAGAAAAAAGAAAGGAGAGAGAGAGAGAGAGAGTTAAGGGTTTTGGAGTGCAACCCTCATAGAGAGAAAGGAAGAGAAGAGAAAAGATAATGGGAGATGTAACACTTATGGGTAGTGTAGTTCAAGGAGAGGAGAGAGTAAGACCGGTAGAGAGTTAATCGGCCAAATTGGAGGAGGAAAAAAAAGTATCAAGAATGAAGATAAGAGAAACAAACGAACAAATATAATAAAATGTGATAGGTTATAAAGTCTGCAGATTATTCTTGATTTTGAGAGGTTATCTTCTTGCTTTTTCTTTTCTCTCCCTCTTCCTGGTCGGTGACTCTGTACCCCGGGTTCTGCCCCTTTGGCGCGCTCAGGTAGAGGTTTGCAGTTGATAAGTCTCTATGGCAATGTCATGTATTGTGCTTTAGTCTCGTTGGCAGTCGAAGCTCATTTGCATTTATAGGCTCTGACAGTGAGAGAGTCCGTGTTCCTGGAGCCTTTCTCCTAGTCTTTCCTTCCTCAATTAGTAGCCTGATAATCCAGCTATGGGGTTGCTGCTGCCTCTGCCTGGATAGTAAGAGGCTCAAAGAGCTGGCAACTCCCCACTCTATTTCCACTCAGCACAGGGCTCTGGGTAAGGCTCAGTCAGTCAGAGCTGCTAGCATAATCAGGCGGGCTTTCCGCCCACTCAAAGACCTCTGGCTCTGCCACTCTGTCCGGTAACACAAGCAGGCGCCCACTTCCGGGGCACTTGGAGGAAACTCTCACTCACTGTCTGCGACCAGGATATCCGGCCAGCAGTCTCACGCTCTGAGTGAAACCCCCAACCGCAGGGAAAAGTTGCAGCGTTGGAATTGAGTCTCGCTCTGTCCCCGTGTGCGGCTTTTGTAAGGCGCTGGGGCGGCTCGAGATTCCACCTTGGCTCACACAAAGGCCCCTGACTCTGCCCCTCTGTGCGATAACACGGGCGCGCACTGCCGAGGCACTCGGAGGAATTGCTCACTCCTTATCTGCGTGCGCAAACCAGGATATGAGGCCGGCCGCGCTTCCCTCTGAGTGAAACACCCTCCAGCACGGAAAATCTCCACCGTTGGAATTAGTTCTCACTCCCTCCCATGCATGGCTTTCCCAGGGCGCTGGGGCTGCCCAGAGACTCTGCCCTCGGCCCACAGAAAGGCCTCTGACCCCGCCTCTCCCTGGGGCAACACGGGCACCCACTTTCGGGGCCTAGGAAGAAATCCGCGCCTACCAACTGCGCGCCGACCAGGAGACCGGGTAAAATGGCCGCTCCGCTTGTCTTTCTTTGTTTGGGTTTGGCGCGAGTGTTAGCTGGTATTGCCCGGGTTTCTACAGGATCAGATTTTCCTCGACTTGGATCTGTGTGCCACAGCCTGGTTCGGCCGTTTGTCCCGCGGCGGCCTGGATCTATTCACCCCCTTTGCCCACCTCAGTTTCTATATTCACAGTTACCAGAGAAAGCCGCCCTGTTTAGGTTAGTGAGGAAGGCGGAACATTTCTTACTCCCTATTTCCTTCAGGGTTTGGTTATATATTTAGCCAATTTTTCACTCAATCATACCTTTGGGTGTATTGCGAAGCATCTGGAAGCTCCAAGTATAGGTTTTTCTGTTTCTGGTTGAAGATCTTGTTGAGTTTTGGGGGAGATTTATCGGTATCGCTTCCTACCCCGCCATTACTCTGACGTCATCCCATTTTTAATATTTTTAATAAGTATTTTTAATTAAAATGGAATTACAAAATATGCCATTTTGTAACTTGCTCTTCTCACTTAATATGTCATGAGCATCTTACCATGTGACTAAATACCAGCATTTTGGATTTTAATTGTTCCTTGGGTCTCAAAAGGAGTGACACACCTGCCCATCCTTGGTCTTCTGAGGTGGAGCCACTTCCTTGGGCATCGCTACCCCGCCCTGCCCATGGTGACAGCGTGAGGGTGGGGATGGAAAAGGCGCCTAGGATGGCAGCTGAATTAAAAGGAAGGGGGAAGGGACTGAGCCTTGGGTCCCTAACTCTTTGACCCTCCCACCCCGTCTCCTGTACAGAGATGGTGATGAACTAATGTGGGCAGCTGGTGGCCCTAATAGTCTCAACTTGGGACAGGGCTGACCTGTGGGGTTCAGGGGCACCGGGCACATTACCATGAAGCATGAAGGATTTCCACCACTGCCCCTTTTAATCTCGTGTCATTCTTGGAAGTTTTCTCATCAGTATCACCATCCACCAGAAAAAGAAACTGAACTAAGTCCCAAATCTCAGAAGGATCTTCCGAAATCTGGAGCCAGGAGAAGGAAGAGCAGCTATGTGCCCAACCAATCCAGTTTGGTCACCTGGGCTTCCTCCTTCTCTCCTGTCCCCACTGGCTCTGCCCAGAGGGTCCTGGAGGGGCACTGCCCTAGTCACATTGCTGGAAGTAGAAGTCCGTGATGGGGTGGTCCCCATTGGCATCCTCTGGGAGCTGAGTGAGTCTGAGAGGTTGGTCCGCTTCAGGCGCAGTGCAGAGGAACCAGCCCGGGAAGGCAGCCAACTCAAAGCTGGAGGTGAGCCCTGTGTCTCACCTGTAGAAGGTGAAGCCCCTGGAATCCTCAGGGCTGCGGTAGAGCTCCATAATGCCCACGGGCTGCAAGCAGAGAGCATGGCAGCTGAGAATGTGAGTGTGAGTGGCCAGGAGGGCTGGGCAGAGGGCATGGGACACAGAGCGGCAATAATGGGAGATGGGAGAGGCGCTCAGACCTCCAGAGCCCGGCCTCAGGGCCCAGCCTCTGCTGCTCAGGAAGCCAGATGTCACCCCACAGGACTCACCTCTAGTTTTAGGGTCGGTTCCTGCCCTGTTTGTCCCACACGACAGGCACCGGCTCCCTCCCTGGATGCCCAGGATGACAACATCCAGAAACCAATTGGGGACAACACTGATCTCCTCGCCTAGATGAAGGAAGCCAGATGCAGGCGACTTGCTTGCCTTCCCTCCCCTCCTCCATCCTGGACTTCAGGGAGCAGGTCTCTGTGGACAGGTGAGTGCTGTTTTAGAGAGGGGGCCTGTCGCTCACGGTGTGCAGTGCAGAATGAATAAGCATTAGACTAGAAGGTGCCACCAACTCCCAGGGTCCCATCACTCAGGGTGGCCGAGGATCTCCTAGAGCAGAGGGCACCCAGGGTAAAGGGACAGAAACACACCCCCACTTGGGAATAAGGCACAGAGAGCCTGCCTAGTTCTCTATAGCATTGGCTTCCAGGAAAAGCAAAGCATGACCTATGTCCACCTGTGAAGGAAGGACAAGACATTCATTTTGGAAAACATTCCCACCTTTGCCTAGATGCACCAGGTGGCACTGGGACACGTCTCACTTTGCTGGAAGGTGTAGCTTTTTCTTCCTCAAAGCCTGGTTTAAGGGTGCCCTGGTTACTCTGTTAGACCTGGGTCTGGCACGACTGTCCTAACCTTCCAGCCCCACCCTCAGAATATACAAGGCTCTAGGGAGGAAGGGCTCTGCTTGCCACCCACCTTTCATGACCTTCCCTGCATGCATGCCACCAGCCAGAAGCTGGTTATTGTGCAGATAAAGTAACTTCAGTGCTGCATCCTTCATTCTGGAACATCAGGACAACAGTCAGGGGCGAGTGGGTGTCCAGCTTGCCCAGCTCCAGGTTCCCCCAATCCCAGGCACTGTCTCCCTTGTGCCCAAACCAATTGCACAACCTTCTCCCAGCCCCACGGGGTTCACAATTGACCAGTGGACAGGCCCACAGCCTCCACTGAGTCTGGGATTCTTTCCTTTATCCTATTCAAGCCTTTGTACACCAAGCAGTCCTCCCATGCCTCACAATGGAGAGTCAGATCCTGGGTTCTTGTCCTGCTCTGCACGTCTTCTGCTCAGTCACTGCAGATGCAGACACTCCGCTCACCTCTCTGCCCCCGGTCCTCCACGGCTAGGCTGCGATGACAAGTTGCCCCGGTCTCTTCCAGCTTAAAATATAAGTCTTCAGGTATCACTGAAGATATCTAGGGGCTTTTCCATAGGCTCAGCCACATATACCCTACTAAATTAAGCATTTCTTTAAATTTAAATTGTTTTCATCATACTTTTCAAGTGCATTTCTCATCTACGAGCTCAGTTTTGGCATCCCTTGAGGTGAAGGCACGTCCTACGTTGGGTTACCCTGATGTTATGTGGGGAACAGTACGCTGTGTACAAATTGGTTCAGTGTTGGTTAAAAACAAACAAATACCTACTTCGAAGTTCCTAATTTGCTTTCACTTATAAGGAGACATAAAAAGCATATTTTCTACATTTACGTATCAGGGAGCCCAGGTGTAAAGCAGCTCATAGGACTGAGGTTCCACAGAACACACTTTGGGAAAAGCTGTCTAGGCTCTGAGTCCAGCGAGAGCAAGGAGGAGTGTCCTTCATGGCTACGGCGTCCAGGACATGGCCATTTGCCCGGTCTACGCATGCTCGAACACAGACAGACTGAATGACGGTTTCCTTACTGTTGTTTTGTCCCAAAGGGAAGCAGGGGCCAGTAGGACAGAGGGGCTGGTCATGTCAGGTCACTGTAGTAGGTGTAGCAACAGGGCTCAGACTGGTCTCTTGAATTCCTCTCTCAATATGAACACATGATCCTGCAGCTCCACACAAGTGACTCATCTGTCCCTCTGTTCATGGAGGAACTCCCATGAGGTGACTAGCAGACTGAAGAGGCGAGAAAAACTTCTCTTGGGGCACAGAGTGGCTGTTCCCAATTGCCCAGCTGCCCACCCCACCTGGAGACCTGTAGTTCAGGTGTTCGAGATCCTTCCCCTTTGGAAAAGGCTAGACTACAGATCTACCTGGCTTTCACTCCCCCCGAGGACGTGCCAACTCGAGACTCGGATACTCACCGGAAGCACAGGGCTCCGCTCAGAACCATCCTGGCCTTCAGCGTATGGACCATCCTGTTGTGAAATTGAAGGTGTTAGGAGGAGACAGAGGCTGAGCTGGCAGGGGCCTGGGTAGCAGCCTCTCGACCCTCCAGCACAGAGCGGCGGATCCTAGGTGTGCTCAGGAGGGAAGACCAGTCCTGCTAGCTGCCCAAGGACACTCCTTCCTCCTGGCAGAGCCGACCGTGTCTGCCTACTCCTGCAAAGACAGTCACAGGACACCTGGGCCCTTTAATAACATAGTAGGGAGGGGACCTGAAATGGCGCAGAGAGGAGGAGCTGGGTTTCCCAAGGTGACTTCACACCACCCTATGTCTCCCTGGAAGGAAGGTTCTGGAGACTCTCTTCCTTTAAGCAATTCTGAAAAGATTGTCCTTTTCCCATTGATCGGTATTGGCATTTTTGTGAAACTCATTTGACCACATGTGTGGGTTTATTTCTGGGCTCTGTGTTCTATTCCATTGGCTTATCTGTCTAGATTTATGACAGTATCACACCATTCTGATTATTGCACCCTTGTAGTATGCTCTGAAATGTTATTGATTTTGCCTGACCTGTGGTGGCGCAGTGGATAAAGCGTCGACCTGGAATGCTGAGGTCGCCGGTTTAAAACCCTGGGCTTGCCCGGTCAAGGCACATATGGGAGTTGATGCTTCCTGCTCCTCCCCCTGTTCTCTCTCTCTCTCTCTCTCTCTCTCTCTCTTCTTTCTCTCTAATAAAAATGAATAAATAAAATCTAAAAAAGTGAAATGTTATTGATTTCTAGTTAATTGAGTGATGGTCTCAGATTATACATTGTATCATCTTTATACCTTAAAACTTATTGAGATGAATTGCACAGCCCAGAATATGACTTACCTTGTAGAATATTCTGTGTGCACTGAAAAAGAAAGTGTATTTAGCTGTTTGGGGTGGACTATACTACAAATGCCATTAGGTCTAGTTGGTTGACAGTGTTTTTCAGGTCTTTTATATGTGATTTTCTGTCTACTTGTTCTAGTATTTATGGAGGAAGGAGTATTGAATTCTCCAATCATCATTGGAAGTCTCATTTTCCTTTTAATTCCATCAGTTTTGCTGCATTCTGAAGTCTGTTATTAGAAGCATTATTAAGAGCATGCACATTTAAGATTGCTGTTCTTTTGAAGAACTGCCCTCTTCATTACACACACACACACACACACACACACACACACACATTTGCTTTGTGCTTTGTGTACACCCTGTAGCTTTGTGCAATCACCATGCAGTCTAGACACAGAATTATTTTGTCAACATATGGCACCTTTTATGGCCACATCTGGCCTCCACCCCAACTCTTAATCCCTACCAACTAGGGCTTTTTAATGTGCCCTAGTTTGCTGGCAACAATTTAGTTTTACTCTTATTTCAGCATAAGTATTAAGAATATATCTTTACATGTGCTTTTTAAAAGTGTCCATTTTTGTGTAATAAACTTTATTAGGTGAGAGGAGGAGATAGAATGAGGCAGACTCCTGTTTATGCCAGGCTTGTGCCCAGAAGATGCCTTTCTCTTCTGGATTCTGAGCTGAGGGCTCTGAGTCCACCTTTTAGGACCAAGATGCCCACAGCAGTGGCTTGTCTTGGGCTCCGGGGAGCTGAGACCAAAAGGTGGAGGTGCCCTTCAGCAGAACGCCCTCATCCAGACTTTGGAAGCCCTCCCCAACCCCAGGCAGTTGCCATGTTCAGATAGCAAGGGTCCAGGACCTGAATCAGGACGATCCCTCAAAATGTTCCTGTCATTTCATATCTTTATTTTTACTGTTCTGGGGATTTCTTTCTTGAGTAGCTCTAGGTGGTCTGACCTGTGCTGCATGTCATTTCCCCACTCAAGCCTCACCAAGAAGCAACTCTCCAGACAAAGAGGAGCCTCCATGTGCTTTTGTGATTAAAGGCTCAAAAGCATGAGCTGGTCAGAGTACAGGGGGCCATGTCCATGGGAGCCAGGGGACCCTGATCCACAAAAGGGTCTGGGGCCCTGAGCCCAAGCTCACCACTGTACCTTCGCCCGGAGCTGACATCAAAGGGATAGATGCTTCTCCTTGGGCAGCGAGTAGCTGGGGACTGTGCTTCTTATAGCAGGGCTGGAGACAAAGAAGGCAGGCATTGAAGGAATTTAGCTCAGAACTGATCTTGGATGATCTTGGACCCTCTGGGAGCAGACAGGCTGGAAACATTGATCTCTGAGAAAGGATAGTGCCATTTCCTTTCTTGTCCTTGCTGTCCTGAGTGGGACAGTACAGGCATGGTGATTCAGATTTGGAACATGGCACATTCTAAGCAGGTGGATCCACTCACATTTCGTGATGCTCACCTCTTGGCCCATCGCAGAATCATCGCTTCGGGCTCTGTGGTGGAGATTCAGAGGAGCTGGTGAGTTGAAAAGGCCTCAGGGTCTTTTCTGGTCTTACCAGCTGAGAGAGAAGCCATGACTGCTTGCGGGTGGGTCTGCTGCTCCTATCTTGTTCTCCCTGGGGCCTCAGAGGGTGTGCTAAGCTTACCTGTGGGTAGTGAGGGAGGAAACCCGCCCGGCCTTTCACCGGGCTGGATTAACAGGACACAGGTCCAGCCAGCGGCAAATTAACAGGAAACAAGGATTCTTCCAAGGACGGTCCACAGCTGTTAAATGTCATAACATCTCTCTTCTTTGAGTGACTGCTACTTTCATAATTTCTAAGAGGCTTTGTTTGTTAAAACTGTGGACATTCAGAAATGAGGTATTTGAATTATTTTAGCCTGAAGGATCTGAAGGGCAACATCAATTCCAACCCCAGCACAGAGCTCCAGGGAACGTTTTAGACACAACCTTCTACATCAACCTTGCTTTGTACCTTCCCAGAATACTACCTGGGTCCTTTCACACTCTGACCTGACACAGTCACTTTCCACACACACCCTCGCCCTTGAGCCCATTGAGACACTGCTTCACTTAAATTGCGCCTAAACATTCTCCCTTCCCCAATTCTGACGCTAACTCTCTCTTTCTCGTCGGTTGAGACCCCCACGGCTCCTGAGGGACATCTTCCTCATAGCAATAAGTCAACCTGAGGCTGTCAGCCTGTGGAGGTGATCATGGTAGTTTAGGCCAATGGGCAAGGACAGGTGAGACTCAGTCATAGGTCCTTGACAGTTGACCTTGATAGCAGATCCAAGCACACGTCATGATATTCTAGATGAGTGGCCAACATTCATGTGGTTGTCCCTGTCCCAGTTGATGTTCCAGCCTCCTCCTTCACCAGCGCTTCAGTGCAGCTGTCATTAGTTGTCATTTCAGGGTGCCCCAGATGCAGGTTCCCTCTGGAGTGGAACATGCTTTGAAACCAATGATTCTGGCAGTAAGGTGAGAACTGGCTGTTTTCCATGTTAATAGTTTGAAAGAAAGAGTAATAAAGGTCACCGTCTTTCTATTTGAGTTATGAACCAATCAAGAATTAAGATAAAGTCTAATTTTACTGCTTACTGATAAGTTTATTCCTGATAAAGCCAATATTAGAGAATGTAGATTCTATTCTGCAAATCAATGAAGCACAGAGTAAGACCATGAGACTTATAGCCCCCCCCCCCCCAGGGACAGTCACTTGGGATGGCCACATTCTTCTCATGTGAGGATGAGTCTTGTAGGAATGTAGGTCTTGGAAGAGCAGAGCAGAATGGATACTTTCTTAAATTTAGTCTACTTCCAAAGCAAGTCTACAAAACCCCAGGTTCTAATAAGTAGGGTGACCACAAAATTTGTGGAACTCTTGAGAGTGTAAGGAGGTGGCATCAACATTACACCAGGACAGACGGTGTGGACCAGAATGTGTGGTCTTCCCTGCCTTGGGTAGATGGGTGAGGGTGGGGAAGAAGGCCAGATATGTCACAAAAGACACAGCAGGAGTGGGGAAGAATTCTTCTCCCCCTTTGGTGGTTTCTGTGAGAGAAGAAAGATTAAAGAGGGCTGCAAGAGCTGCTGTCACAAAACTGAAGGACTTTGCAGACATTGGAGCTCCCTTCTCTATGACATTGAGGCTTAGAAGCAGGAAGGTAAGTTTTATCCAAATAAAGCTAGTCTTGCTAAGGAAGGTTGACTTCCTGGGGAGGAGGTAAGATCCACATTAATTCATTCACTTATCAATTTATTAATGAACAATTTATTTATTCAAGATGTATTTATTAAGCACAGACACTGCTAGCAACTGGCAATATAATGGTGAAATATATAAACACTACTTCCTGGCAATCAGGGACTTTATTATATAAAGATAGAAGTAAAGAATGACAAATAAAGTCATTTCAAATTATGCAAAGGAAACAATAAAAATTTGAGATAGAAATTTCAGGAAGTAGAGGATGTAGCTTGCTTTAGACATAGTAGTTAGGGAAGGCTTCTTGGGGAGGTGTCATTTGAAGAAGCTAGAAAGATAAATAGTAAAAAGAAACCAATATAGGTAACAGGGATCTACATTAGCATAACACATGCAAAGGTCCTGGGGTTATAAAGAACTTGGAATGTTTAAGAAACTGATGGATTAGCATGACTAAACACAGAATGGAGGGAAAGAGTAAGCTGGAAAAGAGGTTGGAGAAAAGATAGGGAATCTGCATTTCCTTCTCAGTGAAAATGGAAGCATTGGAGGAGTCTAAACATTGGAATGACACAGTTGAATTCCAACTGGTGGTAATAATCTTGGCTAACTCACAGAGAATGGATTTAACAGATACATAAATGGAGAATTTGATGGAAGCACCAGCCATGATACTGACTTAACGACGGTGTTTGCCCTGCATGCAGTATGGGTGGCAGGGACACTGGGGAGAGACCTGTGGAATTGAGCTGTGTTTTGAGGTAAAACCTTTGGAAATAGACTTGATGGGTTAGATGTAGGGTTTCAGGAAAAGGAGGACTCAAAGATGAGCTTAGGTTTTCTGCCTTGAGTCACTGAGTGTAAGACAGGGAATCTTGGGCAACAATCAAGGGTTCAACTTAGAACATACTCAACCTGCACGCTCTGATACAATGAAAATTGGTGTTCCAACAAGGGTCTTGGTGCAGATCAAAGTGTCACCATGCATCTGGACACTTCCATTCATGAAAACAACTAATGTCATCCAGGGAGACAGCATACAGGAGAAAAGGACTCAGAGATGTCCTTTTCTGAAACACTTCAACCTCTGAAGTCACATGAGGAGGAAATAGAGAAGAGGAATGAGAGGGAAAAGCCACTGGGGCTGGGGTAAAACTAGGCGTGACCAGCCACAGAGCCTGTGGCTGTGAGTGTAAGAAGGACACAGAGTGGCAGGCTGTGTCCAATGCCAATTCAGGTGAGGACGGCAGAATGTCCATTGGATTTGACATTACAGATGTCACTGCTGATCGTCAAAAGAAAGTTTTCTGGGTAAAAGTTAGAAGTCAAGTCTGCAATGTGCTGAGTAGTGAATGGATTACTAATAACTGAGGGTGTATGAATTAAAATAACAATAGCATCCTTTGAGCATTGGGTGAACAATAGTTTTTAATTTAAGAGTAAGTTTGGGGCAGGGAAGTATAAACATTTCACTGGGATATAAATTGGAAAAGCCAAATTAAAGGGCAGATTGTCAGGATCTGTTGAAACTAAAAAATGTACTTATCATATTATTTGAGAATCTGTTACTTAAGAGGCAATAGTTGGCACTTAAGGGAGTAAATAGACATAAAAGAAACACTTCTGTTCTCTGTGTACCTAGAATTTGGTAGAGGAGAAGAGAGCAAAGCACAAAGTCTAGCAAAAGAAACATCACATGAGAAGGTAAAATGCTGAGGATTGCAAAGGAGTTAAGATACTGCTTTCAGTTAGGGAGAAAAGGAGAGGCCTCCCAACACTTCAAGCAGATTCAGGATGTTAGAGACGGGGCAGGTGAACCCGTCAGGATCACATTCAGTCCAGATATTATAGCAAATTGCAGCTTATCTGTGATTGGTGAAGTGAATTTGTAGATTTTATTATAGGCTTCAACTGAAGTAACCTTCTCAAAATGGACAATGGGCTTAAAAGCATCCCAGTAAAGAAACTATTGATGGAAGGTTCAACTAAAATTCCAAAAAATATGAACAATAACAAGAAAATCTCATAGCTGGCTCTTCTCCTTCCAGTCACTTTACAAAGTAAAACTCAAGAACAGTACAATGAGTTCCAAGAAGTTTCTTGAAAATAATTCAAAATTATACAAGTGATTATTTGAACATGAATTGATTTACATTCATTTTGTTAAACAACAAATCTTTAGCAAAGTATAAACTATGTGTCAAATTACTAACTAATGATATTAAGAATTCATCATGATTATTAACATGTTAAATTTTTATTTCATGCGAATCTACCCTTTCATGAACATGCATGGAGTTAATAAATAATATATTTTATTAAAAGGGTAATAACAACAATGTTTGGAATCAACATCTAGACCATGAGTTGGCAGGAGGAATAGAGAGAGGGTTGTGTACAAGGAGCATTTGGGATATTGACTTAACTGCAGTAACAGCTAAGTGGATGGTGGGACAAGATAGGAAAGAATAAAAAGTGGCTCCCAGGTTCCACACAGGGATGGCGTTCAAGGGGAGAACATGGTGTGCCATTGCGTGTCTAGAGGAGGTGACTTTGGTGCTGAGCATGAGGTGGGCTATGGATGGGCATCAGTTAATTAGTCACCAAGGCCAGGACAAGATTTTTTCTTCAGGATCAAAATAGAAGTTGGTGATGTAAGTTTTGCCCCTCTCCTGGGTGAGGAAGATGGGCTCTTTACCATGAGAGGATGTGGCTATGAACCAGCCAGGGTAGGCAACCGACTGGAAGGAGGAGGTGGAGCCCTCTGTGCAGTGAAGAAAGAGAAAGGGCTTCTGCGCTGTCTTCTCCTTGTACAGATCCATTATGTTTTTCTCCTAGGAGAGGAAAGAGGCCTATTAGAGAAGGAGCTAAACTAACTCAGCCCTGGTAGTGACTGCTTTTGCCAAAGGGAGGGACACGGGCAGATGAGAGGATGCCAGGTCTGAGAATAAGGAATGCTCTGGTTCCCAGCAGCTTGACTCCCCCAGGAACCTCACAACACCAGCTGTTCCTGCCTTGTTGAGACAGTAGCCTATTCCACCAGAGGAGGAGGGTTAACTGTCTTGTAGGTGTTTTTAGGTGTTATAGTGATGGACTCACCAGCAGATTCAGGCCAGACTCACAAGATTCTGTCTTTAGTGGGTTTATACATTATAGTGTCCATCATAACAGAAGGATGAGCTTCAGGACTACAAATGCCTCCTTCAGTGCAGGGACCACAGACATGAAATCCACAGAACCCAGGCTAATGGCCTTCCCTTGTCTCCTCTGCATGTGTGGCCTGTGCTTATATGGGAGTTACCCCAATGTCTCAGAGGATTCCTGGGAGGCAGTTGAGGAAGATGGAGAATGGGAAGCCAACAGCCCTGACCTTTCTGAACTGTCCCTGTGGGAGTCCTCTCTGGCATTCAGAGGATGCTCTGACATTAAAATAAGTGTTACACCCATTCCAAAAGCAGTATATATTGATTTGGGGATCAGCCAAGTAAGGTTCCTTACACCGACTAATCCAGGATTGAAGAGATGTTATTTTTATTCAGTAACATTATTGAATGAAATAAAAAGTCTGTCTCACAGAACTTCTCTTATTATCTGCACAACCACTCACCTTTAACTGCAAAGTTGGGTGGCCCTGAACTTTTAAACAGGACAGACAGAGGTCCATGCCCTTGACTCCCATGTAGATCAGATTGCCTTCTTTTCCATCATTTAATTCTGTGTCTGTACATGGCATTGTGTGAACAGTGACTAGAACAGGGAGACGGAAACAGGCATCATGCTTTAAGCAGCAGAAAGGCCAGTTCTGCCTAACACTCAGTGACCCCTCCCAGCAGGGTTATTGACCAGCCAAGTCTGTCCCATCATGCTCCTCCAAAGAGCCATGCAGTAGAAATCCTCCATCATAATTTGAAATGAATATCTGTTTTCTGCCTTAATGTTAGAACCCAGCTATAGCCAAAGCACATTGCTCTCCCAAAATACAAATTAAATTCCCCACCACACTTGCAGCAAACTTGGACCATATGCCTAAGTTGTAGCCCATGAGCTGTAAGTTAGAAGACTTGTGTGACATTTCCAAGAATGTTCTTTAGGGGAGCTGCCTCAGCTGGGAAGAGCTCCTTCTTTATACTCTGTGTCTTCCTACACTCAGGAGAGGGTTGAGGTGATCTTGAGCTTGATAAAGCACCCTGGACTCAGCACACTTGCCTCAGCCTGCCTTCTTTCACATGAGAAAGAAATGTACTTTATCTCATGTAAGTCCCAGTCACATGGGTTTTCTGTCATTATCACCTGAATTTAAATCCTAAATAACTGGGCCTAGGAGCCCCCCAAAAAGAAACTTTCTGGGCAGGGGGTGGGGAATTCACCCACCCATCGCTTTCTCCAATGTCCACTTAGGACAAGGCAGACTTACTCATTGCTTGCATGGAAAAGGAGATGAAAATATGTAAGCAGAGGAGTGGCCGGAACCACAATACATTGCAATACCTGCTTTAGGGGAAGTGACCAAAGTCTGGGACAGTAGGAAAGAGACCGAATTTAGATAAAAAAATCAACAAAGACCACTCCACAAAGGTAAAGTCAATCCAGGACCTTAGAGCTAAGGGAGGCTAGTAAATGAGAAAATGGGATAAGGTGGTGAAGGGGGTGGAAGGGAGAAAAAGGAATGGCAAAGCCTTGTGTGAAAAAGGACTTGTACATTCAAGGCTTTAAGGAAGACTGTTGAGCCTGAGCTCCCCCAACCTCCTACCTAGCTTCCACCTTTAAGAGGCAACAGTAGCTTTAATTGTCACTCACCAGATTGGACATTGCCGCTAGAAGGAACTGCAAATAAAGAGTTTTCCTTCAGGACCCACACCATCTGTTGAGTATCACGAATAATATAGGATCCTGGACTTCCCTGCCCTGTCAGATGACAAAAAAAAGCAGACAAACAAAAAAATAAAACACAAAACACATGAGGTTATTATAAACTTTCAGGCCCTGGCTGTATCCTGTAATACAATGGTCCCCCTACTCCCTTATCCACTGTTTCATTTCCTGTGATTTCAATTACCTACTGTCAAGTGTGGTCCAAAAACATTAAATGGAAAATTGCAGACATAAACAACTCGTGTTTTAAATCACACACCGTTCTGAGAATTGTACCCGGGCTGTGACTCATCCCTTTGCCCAGCATGTCCACAATGTAAACATTCCCACCCATAAGATGCTTCAGAGTCTGAGTTATCAGATGTACTGTTGTGCTATCCCAGTGCTTGTGTTCCAGCACCCTTATTTTACTTAACAATGGCCCCAAAGCACAAGAATAGTGATGCTGGGGATCTGGATATGCCAGAGAGCAGCTGTAAAGTGCTTCCATTAAGGGAAAGGTACATATAGGGTTTGGTACTGTCTGCAGTTTCAGGCATCGCTGGGGGTCTTGAAACATGTCTCCCTCAGAATACTGGGTGACCGTACTGGCTTTTGTTCTGAGAAAGAACAGCTATGAGGAGAAAGGAAAGGGAACCAAGGCCGGGGCTGGTTTGTGCATCAAAGCATCTCAGAAGGATCTACATGCATTCATGTAGGTTTCTAACAGGTATCAGTGACTTGTCCTTTTCTGACTGGCAGTCTCTGGGTACTAACAAACCAAAAACAGTTAAATTGGTCATCAGTATGTTTTGTTTTGTCCTTTTCTTTGCCTTCTTTATCCGAACACATAAATAATTCTAAATAAACATAATAAGAGAAGAACTAAGTGCTCTGAGATTTTCAAGATCTCGCTATTTTTTCAAATATATCTATAGCTAAGCAAGTGAAAGAGACCCTTGTACTCTATTGTCCTTGGTGAGGCAGATAGGAGACTACCAAGTTGGTTCATAATTTTCCACTTACACTGTGGAGTGTACATGTTATGTCAAGGCTTTCTGTATAAAGGATGCAGTAGATCAGATGGTGGTGAGGAGGTTGTCAGCAGCTGGTCCTGTGAAGAAAAGAGAAAGGAAACAAGGTATTCACTGCTCTCCCTTCCCCGGGAGGAGGCTGCCCCGAGATCCTGGCCCAGATGCACATTTCCAACTGAGGATGGGAAAAGCATGTTCCAAAGCCAGAAAACCCAAACGGAAACCCCCATCTCTGTTGTGACTAGATGGTCCTGGCTCTCTAGGCTGTGAGGGCCTTAGAGATTCCAGAACACCCCCAAGGCACCTTCTCTAGGACAATGAGTTTCTGGGTTTAGAGGAAGGAAGAAAGACTGTATGTTCATCTCTAGCTTTCTACAGCCGGTAAGTCACCAACTATCCCAACTTCAAGCTTGAACATCCTAAATAACTGGCAGCAATCCTGTCTCTCTGACCCCTATCCCACCCCCCATTCCCCATCCAAACAGGCATCTCTAAGGATCCTTCCATGGACATCCACAGGCTCCATTAGATGTTTGACAGTCAGAGGACATCTGTCTCTAGGCTTGTGCTTAGGACAGCTGAACATTTCCCTGAGAATTCCACAGAGTCCCCATAGTGAGAACTGTTAGTTCACCACCCTCCCTGCTTCAGCCCTTGGTGACTGATCCTACATTTATCCCTCGAGGGAGTAAGCAGCCACCTATACTCGTGGGAGCAGCTCCTCTGATGTCCTGTGTCTGAGACCTGGCCCCCATAGCCCCAGAGGTTCCTCTAAGTTAGACACTGAGCAGTGAAAGAAGCTGCCTACCACATGGTTGTGGAGCAGCAGAAGTTACCTTTGTTCAAAGAGATCTTCTAGTCCTTGGGCCGGCGTTAGGCTCCCCAAGCATGCAAGCAAGGGTTCTAGAAGGCTGTCTAGGACTCCTGAGTTTTTAAATGAGCATAGGAAGAGGGTCATTTCCTGGTCTGGGTGTGCCCTCTTTGTCATGAAAGCTTGTCTAGCATAGAGGTCACAAGGGGTGTCAATGGGTGACTGGCAATCAAATACAGGTGTGGTTGTTCTGGGGTCCTGGAGAAACCAAAGCAAGTCATGTGCCAGGAAACAACAGTGAAGAAATACAGACAGGGCCAGATGCTTTCTTTCAGATGAGAACTTCCTTCTGGACTGCCTTGGAAACTGAGGTGTGACGCTTGATTCAATGACTGCATGAGCCACACCTCATCCACATCTGGCTTGAAACAATTCACCATCACTCTCTAAGGGGTGTTACATAACTAATATTATTTTATTATTATCATTTTTATTTTTCAATTACAGTTGACGTACATTATTACATTAGTTTGAGGCATACACCCCAGTGATTATACATTACATAACTTACTTAGTGATCATCTCAATAATTTTCGCACCCATCTGACACCATCCATACTTATTAGAATATTATTGACTATACAGTGGTATCTTGAGATACAAATTTAATTCGTTCTGTAACTGAGCTCATAAGTCAGTCAACTCGTTTATCAAACTGCCGATACTGGACCCATGTGCCAATGTGCCAACTAGCGGCAGCTTCCTGAATCACGACTCATATCTCGGAATTTCTCTTGGATCTTGAACAAAAATATGGACTGAGTCGCAGCTTGTATCTTAAAAATTTGTATGTTGGTCTGTTCATATCTCAAGGTACCACTGTACTCCCTATGCTATAGTTTGTGTACCATGTCTATG
This sequence comes from Saccopteryx bilineata, assembly GCF_036850765.1. Lineage (NCBI taxonomy): Eukaryota > Metazoa > Chordata > Mammalia > Chiroptera > Emballonuridae > Saccopteryx > Saccopteryx bilineata. The sequence goes on along the minus strand of NC_089492.1, from coordinate 147,962,423 downwards.
CTGTAACAACAAATTTGTACTTCTTAATCCTTTCACTTTTTTCACCCATCCCTCCAACCCCTCTGCCAGAGAACCATCAAAATGATCTGTGAGATTTTTCTGTTCTGCTTGTTCATTTATTTTGTTCTTTATATTTAATTGTAGATAAATATGTATTTTTGTCATTTTAATATTTAAATATTTTATCTTTTATTCCTCTCCCATCCTCCTCCTCTTCCTCTTCCTCCTCCTCCTCTTCTCCCTCTCCTTTTTTCTTCTTCATCATCATCATCTCCTTCTCCTTTTCCTTCTTTTTCTCCTTCTCCTGCTCCTTCTCCTTTTCCTTCACCTTCTTCTTCTTCTTCATGACACTTAACATTCTGTGTAATAGTAGTTAGGTGGTAATGAACTCCTTTAGCTTTTTCTTTTCTGGGAAGCTCTTTATCTGTTCTTCAATTTTAAATGATAGCTTTGCTGGGTAGAGTAATCTTGGTTGTAGGTCCTTGCTTTTCATTATTTTGAATATTTCTTGCCAATTCCTTCTGGCTTGTAAAGTTTATGTTGAAAAATCAACTGATAGTCTTATGGGAGCTCCCTTGTAGGTAACTAATTGCTCTTCTCTTGCTGCTTTTAAGAGTCTCTCTTTGTCTTTAACCTTTTGCATTTTAGTTATGATGTGTCTCCGTGTGGGCCTCTTTGAGTTCACCTTGTTTGAAACTCTCTGTGATCTTCCTGGATTTGTATGTCTATTTCCTTCACCAGGTCAGGGAAGTTTTCTGTCATGATCTTTTCATACAGGTTTTCAATTACTTTCTCTCTCTTCTCTTTTAGCCACATCCTGAATTCGAATGTCGGTATGCTTGAAGTTGCCTCCTTACAGTATTTTCAATTTTTTTGGATTTTTGTTTCTGTTTGTTGTTCTGATTGGGTGTTGTTGTTTTTTTCTAATATTCCAAATGGCTGATTTGAGTCTACTGTTGATACCCTGTAAATTATTTTTTGGTTCAGTTAGTGTAGCTTCATTTCTAACTGGTTCATTTTTATGGTTTTCATGTCCTTTTTTATGCTGTTAAAGTTCTCACTAAGTTCCCTGAGCACCCTTATAACCTGTGTTTTGTGTTCTGCATCTAGTAGACTGCTTATCTCCATTTTTTAAAATTATTTCTCTGGAGTTCTGTTCTGCTCTTTCATTTGGGACATGTTTCTTTGTCTCTTCAGTTTGTAAGCCTCTATGTGTTTGTTTCTATGTATTAGGTAGAGCTGCTGTATCTTCTGGGCTTGGTAGTGTGACCTGATGACAAAGGTGTCCTGTAGGTGGAGCAGGAAGCAACCCGACAGAGGATAGACACTCAGATAACTTTATTAGAAGACAAACCACTGGGAACAGTTTAAGTATACCTGAAAATTAGGTGGGTGAAGCTTCAGGGAATCACCAAGACAGGGCAAACAGTGTAAGCCAGGTTGATGGAATCTCATATAAGGCCCCTGCCTGCCGGCTGTATGCAGGGAAGGCTCAGAAAAAGAACAATGGCCTCTGCTAGCCCTTCTGTTTGAGAGAAACCTACCCCACACTCTCTAGCTTTTGTTTGATACTGGACAATTTTATCCCTCCTCATATGTTTCTGATGCCCTTCAAACTGCTGCACCAGTGCCAGAGCTCAGGGGGAGTGAGTTTAAATAAGTCTGTGCAATGATCTTTTAAGAATTGCTTGGGACTCTAGCCTCTGTCCTCCTCAGACTAAATGCCCACAAGGTTTTTTAGCCCAAAGTTATGGGAACTTCTCTTCTCAGCATTGGAATCCTGGACTGGGGGGGGGGGGTCAGGTGTTGTGGTAAGACTCATGCTTCTCAGGGTATTCCTGTGCATCTGAGATATCCCTTCTGATTTTTATCCACCACACATGTTACAACAGGTTTTTAATGCAGTGAGCACGTTCAATACAGGCCTGTCCTGTTGGATTATAAAAGATACCTATAACATTTTTAATATTACAGTTTTGTAAAACTATTTGGAATGTGTTAGAAATATAGTAAGAGCCATTGTCTGTTTTAATTACTTCAGGGCAGCCAGAAATGGAAATGGACTCCAAGAAGTGAGAAATGGCATGACATGCTGCTTCCCCAGTAGCAGGTGTGTAGCACGGATCATGCCTGAATGGGAATCTATACAATAAAGAAGAGTCCATAACTATTTCTTCTGCTTGTTTATAACACATGGCTGTAGTAGAGATAGCCCTTATCCAGGGAGGGAGCCTTTTTCCTACTGAAATCTAGTTGCTGACTATAACATTTTATAGGTCTATGATGATCTCCATGTTCTTGAATTAAAATTTTATGTAAACTTGATTTTAGTAATAAAAACTTGGAGCCTAATTGAGACAATATCAATCAAACTCAGAAATCCTTTAAGTGCTTAGTTTTTTTTGTTGTTGTTTTTGTTTGTTTGTTTTTTAACAGAGGCAGAGATAGACAGGGACAGACAGATAGGAACGGAGAGAGATGAGAAGCATTAATCATCAGTTTCTCGTTGCGCGTTGAGCCTTCTTAGTTGTTCATTGATTGCTTTCTCACATGTGCCTTGACCGCGGGCCTTCAGCAAACTGAGTAACCCCCTGCTGGAGCCAGTGACCTTGGGTCCAAGCTGGTGAGCTCTTTGCTCAAGCCAGATGAGCCCGCGCTCAAGCTGGTGACCTCGGGGTCTCGAACCTGGGTCCTTCCACATCCCAGTCTGATGCTCTATCCACTGCGCCACCACCTGGTCAGGCTAAGCGCTTAGTTTTTTAAAGATGGCATTCCTCTGAGTTTTCAGGGTTAATTAGTAGCCAATTCTTAAATGTGAGATATCCCAAGTATTTCAGTAAAGGTAGAGAATCAGAGCTTGCCCTAGAGCAGGGGGAGTCAACCTTTTTATACCTACCACCCCTTTTGTATCTCTGCTAGTAATAAAATTTTCTAACCACCCACTGGTTCCACAGTAATGGTGATTTATAAAGTAGGGAAGTAACTTTACTTTATAAAATCTATAAAGCAGAGTTACAGCAAGTTAAAGCATATAATAATAATTACTTACCGAGTACTTTATGTTGGATTTTTGCTAAGTTTGGCAGAATAAATCTTTATAAAACAACTTATTATAGTTAAATCTATCTTTTTATTTATACTTTGGTTGCTCCACTACCGCCCACCATGAAAGCTGGAACGCCCACTAGTGGGCGGTAGGGACCAGGTTGACTACCACTGCCCTAGAGCATCAAGTATCTTATCTATGAATTGGATTAGAGTGAAATCTCTGGAAAATTCAGCACTATTCAAATCAGCTTTTAGTATCCAAGACAATAGATAGGACTCTTCATATATCTCTGGAGTGTTACTAACTAAACTTGTGACCTTCCCAGGTGAAAGCAAAGAGGTAACCCTATCCTTTTATAGACATGCTCAAAGAGGCATTACATGACTTTATTATTATTGAAAAATATTGGTGTTGGGCAGATAAAATATATTATGTTCACTTTGTTAAAGATTGTGCTGCCCACATAGAAGCCCATTGCCCAGTGTTGGTCAAATAAGTTTATAAATGTTATATATAGGTTTACTCGCTTATAGTTTGCATTGGGTGTGGGGGACAGGCTGTAAGCAGGCAGGGTTGTTATACCTTAAGGCTTAGTTTTAAGACTAAGCCTTTTCCACTTTTTTTGATGTAGGGTGGTGCACTCTCATGAGGAATCCCATTATGCCTCAGATAAGTGACTTTGTATCAGAGACTTCCTTGTTTGTATATTGGATTAAAAGTTTTGATTTCTAAACTATAAAAGGGGGCAGATCGGGAGCTTGCTCTCTCTTGGTTCCTGAAATTAGTACTAGAGAGGAGATCAGAGTAAGGCCACATGGAGGAGGTCAGGAGAAGCACCCAAGATGGCAGAGTGTTGAAGGAGAAGCCAGTTTGTGCAGAGAGGAGATGGGGAACAGAGGTGAATGAGACTGGTGAGGTTAGAAAACTTTGATTCTAGGAAATTTGTATAAGTCAGTGGCTTTGTGAGCACTGAATGAGTGGGTTTTGGAGCCCAGTGTGTGTTTTTACTTGCAAGCTAGGATTAAAGCTAATGGCCCACCAGTTCTTGGCTCCGTTGTTTCATTACCATCTGTCCGAATCCAATGCAAACCGGCATGGGCCAGGTGGCTGTGATGGTGGCCTTGGCCACAGGCTTTACAATTGGCAATTCACAGGAATAGCTGGTAATAAATTATGTGGATTTGGAACCACAGGATGGCTAGGAATAACTACTTTAACGATAGTTTTAAGATTTTGTATAAATCTATTTTACTGGAAAACTAGAATTACAAAGGCTTGTACATAGATTTATAAATGTCTTTTTAAGTAATCTAGTATAATAATCTTAATTCCAGCTATTAGTGCATCAGATCTTAAAGAATATTGGCAAATCTTGCCAATATCTATACTGAGAAAAGCCCAAAGTTGTATTGGAATGTCCTGCAACAAACCTTTAGTCCAAAATTATTTTCTTTTCATGGGAATTTCTTTTAAATTATTATTTTCTCAATTGGTGCAGTATTTGGTTTACTTTTAAATACATTTTACCCTTCTGGAAGATATGTGGGCAATCATTGGTTTAAAAAAATTTTTACCATTAGGTCAACTAGGGCAAATTTGATTAACAAAATATATATCACCCCTTAATATTCCCTCATTGGAAAGGGATAGGTTTTTATTTAACAATAATTGGTTGATTACATATTCCTACTATTTGTACATAAGCTATACTCTGAAGTAGTATACAACTTGGTTGGGTAGAATTAAGAACAGATTAAGTAGCCCCCATTATTTGCAAAGGCCTTAGCAATTTCCCTTTTGTAATTTTAATTTCTCCTAAACTGTTAGTAAGGAGAAAGGGAAATGCCCTTCCATATTCCTTGGTACAAGTACAAGTTTAATTCATATATATTTTTTAAATCTCATTTCAGTTCCCTATAATTTTAAGGTGACCTGGCTTTTGCAATTAAAAAACAGACAAAAAAAAAAAAAGCTTCCTACTTGGGTGCTTTACAATCCTTAGCCATATGTCCAAGCTTCCCACAGTTAAAACAGGATGACCCGGTCATCATTGCTGCAAAAGTTTGAGCTAAGTAAATTCTGTTGTTTGGCTCCTAGAAACCAGTAAACATATTATTTGGAATAGGTCAGAATAGCCAGGATCAATGTTCCCACAGCTAAATTTTAAATTTCTTTGTGAACCCATCAGGGTCCCAGATAAAATCAGGGAAATCTTTCATGTAAGTTAATTCTCTTCTAGTCTAAGGAACATACACAATTGCTGGTTCCTCTCTACCTGAAACCAGTTTTTCTTCAAAAGGAGCTGCTAGAATTCCTGGATAATTCTTGTCTGAATTCTTGTTTTATTTTTTCCTAGGTCAGTAGTGAGTGGTAGTAAGGGAGGCAGAGATAGAAGAGAAAGGAAGAAGAGAGGAGGAGGCAGAGTCCAGACAAAGAAGCTCAGAAAACAAATAGTGGAGAAGCTGTAGAAGAGAAATGGGACGTTAGCATTAAATTCAAAGACCTTTATTACTTCAGAGACAGTCTCTAAAAAATTTTTTTCCCAAAGAATTTCTGTGCTTCTCCCAGAAGTTTCTATTTCTAATCAATGTTTTCTTTATGTTCATTTAATATTAACTTTAGAGCTGGCATTCTCTAATTAAGTGCACAGAAATTAATTACTTAGGAGGGATTACAAGGTCCTCACTTTTGGCCACTTTACAATGAAATTTTTCCATCTCAATAGATACTTTCAAGTTAACCTACAGGATTATTAATAGGGGGCTGATGTCCTTGGGACTTGTTAGCCTTAAAGGTACCATTCCCCATGTTAGTTTTAGTTTTCTTTGTACATCTGCAGAATCTGAGCAAATGTCTAAGGATATTGTGTAGTGGGTTCAAGTGTGCTACCTGTGGGTTGAGCTCCAGAGGAATTTTACCTCCCAAGTCATCTCAAACCCTCTTACATGTCTCAGTTTCTCTCCTCAGCTGCCTAATACAGCTGTCAGGACTTGGAACATTAGGTAACCAGTATTTATATATATGTGCATCCCCAGATGTCCAATTTTTAAATTACAGTTGAATTTAGAAGTCCCTATGGGGCAACCTACATGTCATGAGGAATGCCCTCTTGTGGGAGACTACAAGATGACAAAGTCTTCACAGTTTAAGGCTTAAGCTAAAGGCTAAGCTCTTCCCCACACTTCCATGTTGGCTATGAAGCTGAGTGTTTCTACTAGTCCCATCCCCCCACCTCACTTGCTTAAGTTGCTAGATGCAATTTACATGCCCTTCTTCTTACCCTTTGTTTGTTCAACTGCTGATTTAAGTTATGCATGGTGTGTTGTGGACCGTTAATGGCAGGAAGCCATTATAGATTCAAGGCTTAGCAAAAGGCTAAGTTCTCCCCCCTCCATCTCCATATTTGGCTTTGATGCTGAGTGTTTGCACCCACTCCACTTCTTTCCTTGGGTTGCAGGAAGCAATATACATACCCTTCCTCTGACTCTGTTTGTTTCAGATGTTTGTAAATTTCACTAATGTATCCTGTTTTTGCCTTGGGAGAGTTCCTGTCTTAGCCTTTGATGTGCAACTTTGTATCAGGGTCCTTGATTTGCATAGGTCCATATAATAAAGCAAACTGGGGCTGTGACTCACTCAGATGCTGCCAGGCAGTTTGAGGAGTCCTCCCGGTCCCATCGGTTTTGTTCTGACAAAGTGTGTTTCCTTAATTCCGCACCATTATTTGGAGCTGCGCTGGTCCGCGGCAATGGTGGGGGATTCCTGTTTATGCCTCAGATGTATGACTTTGTATCAGAGACTTCCTTGTTTTGAATATGGCTCTGCACTGTATAATAAAGCAAACTTGGGGCTTTGCTCAGCTCTGGCTTGCCATCAGCTTGCAGAGAACTCCCAATCCCATACTTCTATTCTCTGACTTTATTTCTTCATTCCTCACCATTCTCATTCAAGACCTGGACAATTACTAGCCATGCTGGTCCGCTGCACCCTCTTAACACCTCCACAGAGATTCTTAGTCAACCAAGAATACCTGAGATTGGGGCTGGAGGGAGGAAGTGCCCCTTATCTTTGGAGCTGAGTAAGTTCAGGCTCTCATTTATCCAGCAAGGGTTTTCTTGTTCAGACTCCCAGTTTTTTGTTCAGACTTCCAGTTAAGTAGTTCCAACTGAAAGAGGCCAAAATTAAAAACCAGCCATCCATTATTTATCCCTCTGTTTCACAGACATGAGTACAGTTTTACACACAAACAAGACAATTACAGTACAGAGACACAAACATGACATAAATAACTCTGATTAATCCTAATAGCAAAGTTGCTACTTGGCCTCCAACTCTAAAGACAAAGAACACAGAGTACAGCAATTAGTACGGCAAGACCTCACAGGGTACTACCCAAAGAAATGAGTTTAGGATCCAAAATTTTATTCTACTTAAATTTAAATGAGCATTTCTTATATATTTCAATTTTAAAGAAACAATGCAGGAATGAAACTATTTTATTCAGTTCAATATTAGAGTTGGCATTTCCAATTTTTGCCTGCAAGAACTTAACTTAGGCCTCAAAAGCCACATTTTGGCTATTTTCAGTTGATAATATTTTATAGATTTTTAAGCATAGGTCGACCATTTAGTCAGAATTCACTCTGGGGGGACTATCCTTAGGAATGAACAGGGTGTTATCCATTCTGTTACAATATCAGACAAAAACTAAACAAAAAACCAGAATCAGACAAACTAGAGAGGAACCCAGGATTTCAGCCTGCAACCAGACCAGAAAGATGCCTGCCCAGCCTCCGTCAGGGTGTTTTGTGACAGGTGCACTGGAGGATGGAACTAGCAGAACCTCCCTGAGTAAATACACACTCAGCAGCTGCTTGGGAAGTACTGTAGTCAGATCCTCCAGGGTCCCCTAGTCTGGGACTAATTTCAAAGCAAAGAATAGGGAAGAAACAAAATGATAGTTCAGAGGATTGTAGCTAAAACATTAAACAAAATCAGAAAAATTCAGTATTGTACAATAACAGGGAAAGCTGTCGCTTTAATAGTATCTGGGTCTCCTAGCATTAATCCTTCTCAGAGACAATTTTCCATTAAGGAAGGAGTATGACTCTTCCCAGGTCCTGAGGGGAAGAGGTGGAAGGAGGATATGGAAGTGCCGAAAGCTCCTCAGAAGGCAAGGGAGGAGGAAGAGGTGTTTGTCCTCCTTATTGGCTTTCTCAGATTTCATTGTTGCTGTAACTGGCAGTTCAGGTTGACTATGTTGAGATTTCTCTTTTACTTTCTGCCATGTTGTGAGAAGAAGAACAGAAACCTTTAATCCTTTTTCAAACCGCCTTTTCAAAACTTTACCTATTTACTTGCTGCCATAATTCGGATTCTAACATTTCCTCATCAGAGAACCACGGGCAATGTTCTCATACAGCAAGTAAGAGTTGCTATAATGTTTTAGGCCAGGAGTCCCCAAACTACGGCCCTGAAAGCAGCCCCCTGAGGCCGTTTATCAGCCCCTGCCACACTTCCAGAAGGGGCACCTCTTTCACTGGTAGTATCGCTCACGTACTGTACTACTTCCGGTGACGCCGGATGCACGTGTCATATCACTTGTTACGGCTAGCAGTGACAAATATGGAACTGGACATTGACCATCTCATTAGCCAAAAGTAGGCCCATAGTTCCCATTGAAATACTGGTCAGTTTGTTGATTTAAATTTACTTGTTCTTTATTTTAAATATTGTATTTGTTCCTGTTTTGTTTTTTTACTTTAAAATAAGATATGTGCAGTGTGCATAGGGATTTGTTCATAGTTGTTTTTATAGTCCGGCCCTCCAATGGTCTGAGGGACAGTGAACTGGCGCCCTGTGTAAAAAGTTTGGGGACCCCTGTTATAGGCTCTACAGTACACTGAACAGTGTGAAGCAAGCGTTGTAAATTTCTTTTCTTTTTTTATTTTGTTTATTTTTTTACAGAGACAGAGAGTGAGTCAGAGAGAGGGATAGACAGGAACAGACAGACAGGAATGGAAAGAGATGAGAAGCATCAATCATTAGTTTTTTGTTGTGCATTGCGACACCTTAGTTGTTCATTGATTGCTTTCTCATATGGGCCTTGACCGTGGGCCTTCAGCAAATCGAGTAACCCCTTGCTGGAGCCAGCGACCTTGGGTTCAAGCTAGTGGGCTTTTGCTCTAACCAGATGAGCCCGCGCTCAAGCTGGCAACCTTGGGGTCTAGAACCTGGGTCCTCTGCATCCCAGTCCGACGCTCTCTAAACTGCGCCACCGCCTTGTCAGGCAAGTGTTGTAAATTTCTAACATAAATGCACTGTTTGCTGTTCAGTGAGCTCCTGACCCATGTGGAAACCCCTCTCTGACCTATGTGTGTCGGTCCCTCCTTCAAGGAGAGTAAGGACTGTTCCTTACCAAAATTTCCTGTAAGATGCGGCTGCTAAACTAATCTTCACGCACAGATTCCACACGATCACGTCGGGGCTCACCACTTGTAGCACTCTAGCCCGCTGGGAACTACCAGTGTCACATGGAAAAAACCTACTCAATACACAAACTGATGTCAAAAGGAAGAGGGAGAGGCCTGACAAGGGAGGCAAAGAAGACCTGAATTTTCTTCTCCCTTAGCTTTTACTGATCAGAAGCAGAACAAAGGTAACAAAGTTACAAGGAAGGGAGGTTAGGTGATAAGAGGAAAGAATGATTAATGGCCATTTTGCTGACATGGAGAAAGGGCTAATTTGGGTCACTACATTCTTTTTCTTTTGCTAATTAACAAACCCAAAGGAAGGGGCGATCTAGAAGCTCTAGGCTAATTTTGTAAAGCCCCTCCACATGCATTCCTTTGTGTCTGCACAAAGGTCACTCACTCACAAGCTTCTTGGTGTTTGCATCCAAGAGACATTCACTCTGGGCTTTTAACTGAAGTTCTCCAATCCCAATCATAGAGGGTTCAAGGTTAGATGGGTGATTCTGTACAGGATGGGAGGTGTATCTGATTATGGTTTGTGAGTTCACAGAAAACTCACAGGAGATGCTCAGAGACCCTCCCCGGGATGGGATGGTAACTCTTCAGTGAGCTGTGTACCAACATTAGCACTGAATATGGAGTGTGATTTCTAGTCACAAGGCCCTATTTGTACCTCCCCTTCCAGTAGAAACCTAAGTTGAGGAAGGTACCACCTTCCCTACAATTCTCCTGGCTTCTTCCTAGAAATGAGAGACTTTATTAGAACCTGCCTCACAAACTCTGAAACTCCTTTTAAATGCACAACAGTCGATTTTATGGCCATGCAATTCCACTCAAGGAATTCCATTTAAGTCTTCATGAGATCTTATGAGGATGCTTTAGGAGAAAGTTTCCTAAACAACACTGTAATTCATCCAAACCAGCAGAATCTATACCTTCCCTGCGGCATAGCTCAAGACCCCCTGGGCCATGCTAGATTCCACAGAGCAACGTATCTGAAAATGCACCACCTGGACATGAAATGAAAGACTCTCCACCCTCTTTTCTCATTTGAGGCATTTTTAGTAAGTACGTGAAGTCATGTTTTCTTTATCATTTTTCTGAAGGTGCCACATTTTAGCCCTGTGGCCTCTGGGAGAGGGCACATAGCCTGACTCAATACTTAGATCCCCGCATGGACTTACTGGGAGCAGGAAGGTGCCCTTGGGTGGGAAGCCCGGCCACAGATTCTGCCTTCCTATTGTAGGTGTAGGCTTCACTGCTCTCTCCCCGTTTAACCTGGTTTCACTTCTGAAAGCTGTATGGAATTTTAGCAACTCTGCCACCCTGCTGAATGGGTTTGTATTACAATGTTCACCTCAGAAGTTCCCTCCAAGCTAGAATAGAGGAAACCAGGGCATGAGTTTCAGCCAGGAGCACAGCCTTCCCCTCCACACCGACCTTGAACCTGTGCCGTTGCCCCTGCTGTCTGCAGGAAATTTGTTTTAGGATGCCCCTCCCCCTGCAGGTATGAAAATCCACAGATGCTTGAGGCGCTCATGTAAACTGGAGTAAATGTAAATTTGCACATCACCTACTTTTGCACAGAGTCAACCAATAGGGTACCTGCACGTCACTTCATCCCCATAGCTCAGTGTAGAGCTCAGCACGTGGCAAACTCAAGCTTTGTGTTTTTGAACTTCCTGAGATGTTTTTAAAAATATTTTTGACCCACAGTTGGTTTAATTTACGGATGTGAAACCCATGGATACAGAGAACTGACTGGAGAGTCAACCCAAAATTGATGATGTGGGTTTTCTGCAGTTCTGTGTAATACCGAGGAGATAGTCTCCTTTGGAACAGATGGAGGATGAACCAGCCAGGGTTCGAGGGAAAGGGCAGCAGGGCTCTGTGTGGGGGTCAGACCCATGTGTTCTCTCCAGAAGGACAAGGGGGAAACCCCAAGGTACAACATGACTGCCTGAATTATTCCGTATTCTTTACACACTGACAGCTCCTGTCTGAGGTAGCCTTCCCCACACATTAAAGCAGTCCTGGAGAACTCTCTTTCACACGATGATTACAATTAAAAAGCCCCAAATGTTTATATGCTAAGATTAGGACTGAAACTTTAGCCATAATTTCCATGGTTCTTAATGTGAAGGTTTGAAAGAAGACATTGTCAACATAAAAGTTTTTTAGAATACAAAGCACTGGTTTATTTATGACCAGTTGCCTGGAAATGGAGAAATCTAAAGAATATTTACAGAAAGCTGCCATGAATTTTTAATTAAAACATAGTTGTTTCCCATAAGATCAGTCCAGTCTCAGACTAGGAGACATAACCCTTTGTCATCAGGAGCTGTCCTGTACATGGGGGATGTATAACAGTGTCCTTGCCTCTACCCACGAGATGCCAGGGGCACAGCCTTGGCTCTGTGTTGTGACAACCAAAAATAGCTCCAGACCTGACAAATCCCCAGGAGACACAATTGCCCCTGAAAATCACTGTTTTATACCTTGTCATCCAATTGAGTGTCTACCTATGCTCTCTGGGTGAAGGTCAGGGACTTCCTTTTATACACAGAGGCCTGTTTTGTGATCCTCCTATAACTTAAAGTGTTGTGTTTTTTTTTAATAGTAGAAGCTAGCAAATATTCAAATGTTTATGTGAAGAATTATGTTTTACACACATGGAGAAGGAGTTTCACCCTTGGGAGCAGGGACTTGCTTGACAGGCTGGAGGTTTGCTGGTTCCTGGCGCCATGGGCTGCAGTGAGGCTCTATGTGAGAAATGTCAGCTGCAGCATGGGGTGACTTGTCTGTGCAGGCTGAGAAAGGAGGGCCACCAAGCCCTTATGAGCAAATCCAGGAAATTAGTCATCAGCATTGAGTTGAGGAAAGAAACGTTCCGGGGCTGCCCCAGGAACAATGATGGAATTCTGCTGCTGCACAATGACGCAGGACAATCATGTTTCATTCGAGCGGACGCCCTCTGGGTACAAGGTAAATTGAAGAGGGAGGGGCCTCCTGAGACCTGAGTGGCTTCTGCCACTCCTGGTCCAAGACAGCATATTCTGTGCCAATCTCACACCAGAAAAAATCACCGCAAGGTTCAGTCCTCCAGCTTCTCAGAGGCAGTGTGCCAGCTTCCCCTCCTCTCAAGGGCCCCTCACCTGGGCATGGCCAGCTCCAGGCATCTTCCTTGCAGGGACCCTGGATTAGCGGTGACGGGGCCAGCTCGAAGACGTTCCAGTGCTCTGAGCTAGCAAACGCCCACGAGGTGTCTGCAGAAGAAACTGTCAGTCCCATCCCATCAGCCCACCTGCGTTCACTGCCCCTGTGGCAGTGCCCAGCACCTGTCAGCCTCACACCTCCAGGGCTTTCTGAACCAAGGGGAGAAAGGGTTGGTGGGTACGTGTCCCAGCACCCCCTCCTCTGGTGGAACCAGGCTGGGGTTTCTCAGAGGGCTTCCAGCCCCCGTTGCCCACAGCTCTGACCAGCTCACTAGAATTCCCCTTGTTAGTTTTCTCGGGATTATCTCATAAACGAGCTCTCCAGATCTATTTTGGGGAGAACCTGAACTAAGCTGTTAGTTTAGTATCTAAAGCAAGAAACATCCAAATGACATGTGTTCATAATTAGGCTTTGCAACTTCCAGGCTTGTGTCTGTGGCAAAGTTCTCCCACATCTCTGATCCACAGGTGACTTCTGTGACAGCATTGTGCCTTGCAGGACTGTGCAGGTTACAGGAGACTAGGCAGAGCCTCCTACATGACAGCTTCCTGAAGCAGCTGGCCTAGTGAGGCCCCCATGTCTGTCACCAGACTCCACACTTTCTCTACCAACAGTTTTGCTATGACCACCAATAGATGACCCTTGTCTTCACCTTTGTGCTACTGCATTAGCCTACATGGCCACACAAAGACATCTTCATGCTCACACCCTGTAACCTCCCTAGGATCCTTGCTGCACAGTGGGACATAAATGGCCATTATACTCTTGTCTTTTGTGGCACCACAGCCACCTCTTCAAGAGTGTAAACTCATAAAACACCCACAAGTAATCATGCAGCAGGTGTCCCTGAGTCAAAACTAGAGTTCAGAATCAAGCTGAGTCTATGCAGAGGAGCTGCCTCACGTGTCCGTTAGCATGAGCTGACTTCCATGCTCTAAGAAGGAAGTCCAGAGCCTATGACATCACTCTTGAGCTCCTACAGGACTGTACTCACTTGGATATCTTGAAGAGAGGGGCTCAGTGTCCTGCCATAGGATATAAAGAAGCAAACATCCAGGACACATCGGTACTAATGCAAACTAACTCACAACTACATGTGAATCCTTCAGATTCTTCATTTCATCCTATAAATACACAGATCTCTATGTGGCCAGGACACTTCATCCAGAGTGATGGAGTTGGAAGGAAGTGATGAGGGTGATACTAAATAGGTCAAGGTCTATACTTATCTCTCTCTAGTATGGAGGTAACATCCTTTATAGGCAAGGGAATAGAGGCAGTGTCTCTTGAGAAAGGACATTGTGTCAAATATGATGAAGAAAACCTCTTTCTGCAGGGAAAGGACTCCATAGGGATAAAGTTTATACAGTCTCCCCTCTTTCTTCAGGTAACCAAAAGTAGATCTTCCTTGGGATTTCATTCCTTTGCCCAGCAATTTGCAACTGCTATGCTGCAAGAATTTTTGAAACATGCAATACTTGACTACTTAGGGGTACTGACTCCTTTTCCCTTAGGTTGTCAAATAAAAGAATGACAATAGCCAATACAACATTAGCTGTCTAGTGTGAATGAACCAAAATAATACCTATTTTTTTGTCAGATTGGCAAAAAATAGATTTTTTTGGTGTGCCTCAGAATTTTAGTAATAGTTTATAGGTGCCATGAGCTGAAAAGGGTTGAAAATCGCTGCCTTAATCCATTCACATTTATTCTTCATTATGCAGGTCATTGTCTAACATAGTCACCTCCACCCTACAAATCCTTCCCAACTCTTTTTTTTTTTTTAAACTTTTTTTAAATTAATTTTTATTTTATTTTTATTTATTCATTTTAGAAAGGAGAGAGAGAGAGGAGACAGAGAGAGAGAGAAGGGGGAGGAGCAGGAAGCATCAACTCCCTGGTCAACCCTTGCTTGACCAGGCAAGCCCAGGGTTTCGAACCGGCAACCTCAGCATTTCCAGGTCGATGCTTTATCCACTGCGCCACCACAGGTCAGGCACCTTCCCAACTCTTATAGTGTAATTTTCACCACTTGGCCCATGTTCACATAGTGGCAAATTATCAGATGGAATTATTCTTATTGTGAACATCCTTGATATTCAAAGTGTGGTCCATGGACCAGCAGCATTGGCACTATCCAGCAGCTTGGCAGAAACGCAGAATCTCAGCTTCTACCCCAGACTTGTAGAATCAGGATCTGAAATAAAAGAACATTAAAACCCTATATGTTCTGTGATGATTTAGCACATGCTCTGCCAGTACTCCAGCCACACCTGCACAAAAAGAAAGCAATCTGTGAGGGCTGGGGAGCAAGCATACCGGATCTAGACCCTGCCTCACCTTTCCCCAATCCCTGGGACACATGAAGCAGGCTGGCTTGGCACTGAGCAAAGTGGGTGAGGGAATATGTCAAGAAAAGCAGTCATCCCTAGAAGGCTATGCACAGGACCTCATAAGGAATTTTACTTTGCCTAATTGCAACTTCATTTAGCCAGGAACTCTCAAATTGTATTTGGTTTAACGTAAGCCAAACACTTCCTATCAAAAGGAAAGAGGAAACCTCTCTAGGAGCGAGTATAGCCACTCAAACAATTTTACAAAGACAGTAAGTCACAACAGTTGGAGATTACTATGGATACAAATAAACAAGATCATAAGAACAGAACCAAAACAAGAAACAAAACTGTTAAGCCAAATTTGGAGGGACCTGAAACATTGAAGACAGGAACAAGGTCCGTCGTTTACACATCAAAGCTTTATTGTCTAGCTTGGCCAACCGGCAGCAACTCTGACAGGAGAGTGCGCTGGCCCTTTGTTCTACCTAGTTTTTATAGTTTTGTAAGTGGGAAGTACAGAAGCAAAAATTGCAATTAGGAGCCCCTTACCACTATTGGTTATAGTCATATGTCCTTTAACACAATAGGACCACGTTCAATTTGCAAGCCATACATCATTTTGGAGAAAACAAAATTTACAAGCCAACACAATGGTAGAAAGATGTCTTTTTACATATTAAAGGCATTCTTATATTATCTAGTGTTTATCTGCTATCTCTCTGTTCAGAGTCACACGTGTTAACCACACGCATTTACATAGGAGAGGTAGTTTCGGTGGGGACAAATGCCTGCAAATGGCTCATTGCTATAAGAAAAGGTTTATTTTGGCTTTTTTCTCCCTGTACCTGGCTAGCCATTCACCCTTTTCCCCACAGGCGTGGTGGAATGTCTGGGAATTCATGTTTTTCCTCCCCTTTGCATTTACAATACAATGCCAAGGGCCATCCTGGTTATGCCCATCACACAGTACAGAGATTATTCTCACAATTTTTCTGCATGCCTTAACCTAAATTAATAAAATGTTCTCCAAGCCTTTTAAAATATTAATATTAATTCTGTAGTTTTTGGTACCTTACAACACCTGCAGGTGAAGTGGCTCAGTGGCTCCTCAAAAACAAGTAAGCAAATAAAGCAAGACAGCAGAAACATATAAAAGTTTCAGATTCTGCTATGATTACACATAGAGCTTAAAACAACTGTCTTAACCATGTTTCAGAAATAAATGAACAAATATAAAAATATTTTTTAGAATAGCAAACTATGAAACCTAACAGATCTAAAAGAGTCAAACAGCACCTCTAGAACTAAATCAAATAAAATAGCCAGTATTTGCATGTGGCATCAGACAACTCATAGTAGAAGAGAGAATTAGAGAGTGACATCAGCAGGATGAAGGTATAGAAATTTCTATAACCTCCCAGGAATGTTCATTTGAATACTAGGCACATATGAAAATACCTTTACAAGAGCTAAGGGTTCTAGGTGAAGGATTACAACACCTGGGTGGAGTGCAGAACAAGAAAAATGTACTGGAGAGGTGAGGAAAGAGTTTCACAAAAACCCCTTCATCCTCCCACAAGCCAGGGCAGTTCGTGTGGAGACCTTCTCTCTGTGGGAAAAAGTGTAACATGAGCACCCAATCTCACTGTAGACCCCAGCACCAGGCCTGCACCAACCCCAGGCTCTTGGCCCACCCCAATACCTAGCCAGTTTTCATTACCCCGGGCTCCTCAAATCTAGGCTCCCAGCACTCCCCATTGCCAGACTGACTCCTGATAAAAAAGTCATGCGATAACAAGTGCTGGAGAGGATGTGGAGGGGAAGGAACTTTTGTGCACTGTCCGTGGGAATGTAAATTGGTGTAGCCACAATGGAAAACAGTATGAAGATTCCTCAAAAAATTAAAAATAGAACTACTATCTGAGCCAGCAATCCTATTTCTGGGTATTTCCTGAAAAGAATGAAATTAGTGTCTTGAAGAGATACTTGCACACTTGTATTTATTGCAGCATTATTCCCAATGGCAAAAACTTAGAAACAATCTAAGTGTCTATTGAGAGAGAAGTGGATAACAACTGCTGTGGGAGACTGCAAGCTGACAAAAGTCCTTGCAGTTTAAGGCTTACACCAAAGGGCTAAGCTCTTCCCCACAACCTCTGAGTGTTTGATTAAGTTGGTAAAGGCAATTTACATACCCTTTCCCACACCTCCATGTCAGCTGTGATGCTAATTGTTTCTACTTGTCCCATCCCCCATGTCCCTCAGAGAGACTGGAGGCAGTTTCCTTTTTACCCTTTGTTTTGTGAAGTTAAGATGTTATGCATGGTGGGGGGTTTTCTGCACTTGGGAGAATTATTGGTTTGCCTGGAAAAGTGGTTTAGTGTCTGAGCTCTCTTTGTTTTGCTAATGGCTTTGCTTTCTGTACTATAAATAAAGTGTTTTGGGGGTGCAGGGTCTCTCTGTGTTTATTTTCTAATCCTTCACCATTCCTACTCCAGACCTTCAAAATTATGAGTCGCTCTGGCTCACAACAAAATATGGTCTAATACAATGAAATATTATTCAACCATTAAAAAAAGGAAATCCTGCCATTTGAGTAAACATAGATGGACTTTGGGGCATTGTGCTAAATGAAGTAAGTCAGACAGAGAAAGACAAACGTACGGATCTAAAAGTGTCAAGCCCGTAGAAACAGAGAGTTGAATGGTGATTGCCTGAGCTGGGTTGAGAAAATGGAAGATGTTGGTCAAAGGGTACAAATTACCAGTTTTAACAAGAGTAATTCTGAGGATGTAATGCACAGCAAGATGACTATGGATAACAATACTGTATTATAAACGAGTTGCTAAGAGAGTAGATCAAAAATGTCAATACACACACAAATAGTATTTATGGGAGATGATGGCTGTGTTAACTAACTTTGTATCCAATCATCACATTGTTTAGCTTAAGCTTACATAATGGTGTGTTCCAACTGTATCTCAGCAAAGCTGGGGAAAACGGGAGTGAGTTTGATCTCCCTTGAAGAAAACCTGCTACCAGGAGAAGAGCGGGCAGACAGCCTCAGGCTGCCACCACCCAGACACCCCACCACCACTGCAATCCCTGCTTCTGCCAAGACTGCTCCAGCCTTGGGTTGCTCCCAGGCATGACTGAGCACAGCAGTGCTACAGTCAGGCCCTTCCTGCACCGGCAGTGGCACCCTGAGCCTCTGCAGGTGAGCTTGGCCTGGGTCTCCCCATAAGTCTGAGCAAGACTTCCTCAGAGCTGTCAGAGCTGCAGTCAGCCTGAGGCTCCTCCTACCCACTCCTCAGACTTGCATTATGGCCTGAAGGCTCTGCCTGCCTAGTCCTGCTCCCTGTCTCCAGTTTGTACCACGTGAGGTGTGAGAAAGTATCCCACAGGCCCTCCAGATTCCTTTCTAGGGTCAAATCTGTCATAAACTTTGACAATATGAAAACATTGATTACAACCACTGTTTTCAGGGTCCTGGGGGCAATATCTTCAGCCCCCATATCCAACTGCTCATGAGCTAAAGAACAGTGTCTTTAGTCCCAGCTTCAGGAAGTCCTGCCACCAAAAGATAAGCCCCAAAGTAGCTCTTTGGAAAAACTCCCACTCAATCCATTTTTCTCTGCAGTTGTGATTTAGGTGTCAAGGTTCTTAATCCCCCCCTGGAATCCAAGAGATCAT
Source organism: Saccopteryx bilineata (assembly GCF_036850765.1). NCBI lineage: Eukaryota > Metazoa > Chordata > Mammalia > Chiroptera > Emballonuridae > Saccopteryx > Saccopteryx bilineata. The sequence goes on along the minus strand of NC_089492.1, from coordinate 147,943,656 downwards.
TCTCCAATGTGCCAGGCCTTCTATAGCACCTACTTGCCTTAGATCCAAAGGAATCAAATCCTTCAGTGAATGTTGGCCTGAGCCTCGTGTAATTCAGATGCAAAACACTGGACACAACATATGTATGCACACTAGGTGTGCCCCAGGCAATCACCTGAAAACAAGGGTGTTGCCACTCAGGGGCCTTCCAAGAATCTATATGCTATGCCACACTGTAGTATTTCTCAAGAGTGTTGGGTCAGTCAGGGTCCATGGAAGTTGGCTCTCTGGTTCCACAAGCTATAAGATTGCTGTGTCCTTGATTACACTCTAAATGTGTTATCAGAAACTCTTTTGGACCGTCAGGATGACCACCTTACCCCAGAGCCACATGACACCAAGACTCACATTTGAGCTTTCGTTTGAGCTCATATCTGTGCCAAGTGACAATCCACAGTGCCACAATGCTTGCATGAACAAAGTTTTCACAGTAGAAAAAGGAGGTGGGAAATTGAATCAGCTCACAACCCATGGCAGGGTGGAGACATTAGCTCTCAGAACTCTCATGGTGTCACAAGTGTTTTATAAATCCCAACCGCTTATTAGCAGTGAATATACATAGTAGTAAATATCCAGTAGTAATTCTTCTGATACTCCAGAACTAAATAGCTTAGTACCCATCTAATGTTGATTGGCATAAAGCTAAAATGTTAAAATTATAGTTAATTGAAGAATAAAACTTCAAAGAATGGAGGGACATTGCATTAAATCAGTGCTTACTAACTGCTTACTTGTGTGCTTTGTAGAGAGTTCAGTCTGATTATCCAGAGTAGAAAGAAGAATTTAAGTTACCTGTGTTGTTTTGAAGACTTTATTTAAACAAACAGAATTGTCTGCATTTGCAGTATCAGAGTGAAAACACAAAATCTATTATACACAAAACCAGATATGAGCTACATTTTTTTACAAGTATACCCACAGTTACTTAATTTTTTCAGAGAATGTCATCTGAAGCATGGCTGGTGGGAAGCAGGACTCTGTGTTCCAAAAGAGGGCCCCTTGTCTGCAGTTTGTAAAGGGGGTGTATGGATGGAGATGCGAGGCAGTGGAGAGAAAGCAAGGCCATGAGCCTGCACATTAAGTGGCCACACAGCCGTGCCCTCTTACATGCTTACCCCCCATGCACCTGTCACCACTTACAGAGCCCTTGTCCCCCAGCTATGCCCCAGCACACCCACTGCAACTCCTCACTGTTACTCTTCTAGCCTTGGTCTCTCTGCTTTCTATTTTAATTTATATCTGTTTTAGCTTTTTTACTATATAAACACATGAAGTTTATATTTAGCTTTATGTTTACACATTAGAGTCAAGACAAAAATAATTTAATTGTTAACAACTTTCTTTGTTTCTCACCCTTAAACAGGATATATTACACACCTGGAGGTGTGTGGGCAACCTGAAGACTATGGAGAAAGAACGCAAATGGGAAAGCAAACTAAAATGAGGATTAGCCACAGGCCCGTTGCACCATCTTGATCTTGAGTGAGTCACGAGCTCTGAAGCTTCTTTGCTTCCCTCTCCAGGGGAAAACCCAACTGTTATTGAGTCCCAACCTCCTTACCCAGATGGCTCATGGGACAGCTGGCTTCCATATGGGGAAGAGCCTGCCATCACCCCTACTCCTACTGCTGAGCCCACTGTTTTATTCCTGAGAGGCCATGAAGTCGTCACTTCTTTGGTCACAAAATAAGATAACAGCAGGGACCTTCTCACCTCTCAGCACTGCTGTGGAATGACACTGAGATAAAATAGCTGTAAACATGCTGGAAACTAGAAAATTTAAGACAAAGATTTCTGATCTAACTGTCACCTCCAGGCTGAGTTGAAGCCTTGATGTGTAAGTTGAAGGCGATATTTTACTTTTTCCCCTGGTCCCAAGTGAGGAAGATAGGCTGGCACCTGTCAGAGCAGGCAAGAATCCCAGGGAAGAAGGCCAGGGGCTTGCAGGTAAGAGTTGACAAGGTAGAAGAGGAAGGGCTTCATGCTCCCTTAGGCTGTAAAGATCCAGTATCTTCTCCTGAAACAGGAGAGAACACCCAAATGAGGGGCAGGAGCTCTCTGACTAGTTCAGGTACTTGTACATAACCAATAAATGTTCCAAAGTTCAAGAAGTCCCATCCCTCTATTACAGTGAGACTAGAAACACATATTTCAAAGAAACAACAGTGAATATACATGAAATCTCACTTCCTAGCCCCAGACTCAAATCCAGAGATGGCGTAGGAAGGACACAAGAACAGGTTGATGAACAAGAGGTCACATTTGAACAATGAATTGAAACTTTCCTCACACAAGAGGCAGAGGGATCCCTCTCTAGAAAACAGATGGAGATGCAGACTTGTAGCAGGAAGCCAAGAACTCCCTTACCAAAGCTAACAGTGACAGTCCCACCTGCAAGAACCCCTTGCTCTAACAAAGGTCTGCAGGCTGGGGGTATAGGGCTCTGAGCAACAGCCAATATATGAGAAAGGTCAGTACCACCAAAAGACACAAGAAGGTCTAACAAATCAAAAGATTTGCATCCAAAAGAACATGGTAATGTCAGAAAATGTTTTCTACATTGTAAGTAGAAGTGTATTTTGTGTACATATATATTTGTATAAGTGTACACAGTATATTTAGGTAACATAGTACTTCTAAGTAGATTATGTGCAGTATCTCCAGAGAGACACAGGAACAATCCATAATCCCGCCTGAGTGGGAAAGGTTTCCCCCAGGATCCCTTTACTCAGTTAATGACTTCCAATTATTTTATCCAATTCTTGGGCAGCAAAACCCTAGGCATCATCCCTGATACTGCCCCCTCTTTTTTATTCCTTCACCATCCAATCTAGCAGCAAAGCCTGTGAATTTCATTTCCAAAATATTTTCTGAATTGATCCACTTCTCACTTCCCATACCCTCCAAACCTGCTCCATTCTCTACCATCATTCTCCACAAAGCAGTAAGTAAACTTTAAACTGAAATAAATGAAAACCTAAGATTGTATTACTTCTTGGTTTAAATATTTTGCATGATCATCTATTATGCAATTATAATCAAATCCAAACTCTGCAACAAGGTCTGCAGGGTCTGCACCACCCTCATGTGTTACCCTACCTCTCATTCTGCTGCAACCACACCTGTCCTCTTTCTTCCTTCTAACACACCCCAAGACCTGGCACTTACTCTTACTCCACCTGGATGCTTTCCTCCATGTCTTCCCATGTCTGACTCCTTCACATTACTCAGATCTCAGTTCAGATGCCCCTCCTTGAGGAGAACCTCACTGGATATAATAAGCAAAGCCAGTCTCAAAACTCCTCCATCTACCCATCATCATCTCATTATCAATTACTTTCTTCATTCACTCTGATCAGTATCTGAACTTAGCATATTTACCCATTGATTATGTAATTATTGCCAGAAGTGTTCACCACTGAATCTCTCAACACTGGAAACTCTGTTTGTTTAATAAGTTAAAGAATCACTTCTCCTTTCAACATCCAACACGTCCTCCTTCACCTCCCCTGCCTGAGAAAGACTGGATGACAAGGCCACTTGCTCCTCCACCATGCTCCCTGTGTTCAGGCTCCATCAGCTTGTATTTCTCTACTCAATCAGTCCCATCAGAATATTTGCTTTTTCCCTATTGAAACCCAAAACATCCATGTTCATGCGCTGCCTGTCATCACTCAGCAAACCTCTGGCTAGACTCACTATGGACATTTTATAATGACAAATAGGACACTATATCAGTAAGACATAACACTTCTTAATATATATATACCAAATCAGGGAGCACCAAAATATATGACATCTACTAACAGATCTAAAAATAGAAACAGACAAAAACACAATCATAGTTGGAGAACTCAACACACCACTGACAGTTTAGTCAGATCATCCAAACAGAAAATTAATAAAGAAATATTGGCCTTAAATGACACACTAGTGACCAAATGGGCATAATAAACATTTATAAAACATTTCATCCCAGAACATCAGATTATACATTTTCTTCCAGTTATGTGGAACATTCTCAAGGACAGACCATATGTTAGGCCACAAAACTAACCTCAACAAATTCAAGAAGATTGAAATTACACCAAGCATATTCTCTGACGATAGGGCTTTGAAATTAGAATTCAGCTGCAAAAAAAAGTAAATAAACCCACAAAAATGTGGAAATTAAACAACATACTTCTAAAAAATGACTGGGTCAAAACAGAAATAAAAGCAGAAATCAAATATATACAGATAAATGAAAATGACATATCAAAACTTTTGGGATGCATAATATATAGACATAGAAAACAGGGCAGCAAGTCCCAGAGGAGAAGTGGGGATAGAGGTAGAGGGAAGGGGCAAAGGAGGCAAAATGGGAATAGAAAGATACTTTGCATCAGGCATGAGGGGTACAATGTGAGGGGTGTTATATTGAGTGGGAAACTTGAAACCATGTTAACACAATAAATTAAAATTTTTAAAAAACTTCTAGGATGCAGTAAAAGTAGTAATAAAACGGAAGTTATATCATAACAGACTTATATCAAGAAACAAGAGAAATCCCAAGTAAACAACCTAGCATCACATCTGAAAGAACTAGAAAAAGAAGAACAGAGGCAACCCAAAGTCAGTAGAAGAAAAGAAATGGCAAAAATTAGATCAGAACTAAATGAAACAGAGAACAATAAAAGTATAAAAAAATTAATATAACAGAGTTGGTTCTTTGAAAAGAGCAATAAAATTGACAAACCTCTGGCTAGACTCACTAAGGAAAAAAGAGGAAGGACCCATACAAACAAAATCTGAAATGAAAGAGGAGGCATTACCACAGACATTATAAATATACAAAGGATCCTACTAGAATACTATTAAAAATTATATGCCTACAAATTTAACAATCTAGAAGAAATGGATAACTTCTTAGACCTATACAATATTCCTAGACTGAGCCACAAAGAAATGCAAAACCTAAATAATCCCATAGCAGGAGTAAATAGAAATAACTATCAAAAACCTCCCCAAAAATAAAAGTCCAGGACCAGATGGCTACACTACTGAATTATATCAAACTTTCAAAGCAGATTTTGTATCGTTTCCAAAGACTTCCAAAAAATAGAATAAAGAGCAATACTCCTTAACACATTTTATGAGGCCAACATAGCCCTGATACCAAAACGAGGCTAGGACAACACAAAAAAATAAAACTACAGATCAATATCTCTAATAAATACAGATGCAAAAATCTTAAACAAAATTCTAGCAAATTGATTACAGCAATACATTAAAAAACAATGCATGCACTGTTCACAGTGGCCAAGACATGGAAACAACCAAAAAGCCCTTCAATAGAAGACTGAATAAAGAAGATGTGGCACATATACACTATGGAATACTACTCAGCCATAAGAAATGATGACATCAGATCATTTACAGCAAAATGGTGGGATCTTGATAACATTATAAGGAGTGAAATAAGTAAATCAGAAAAAAACAAGAACTACATGATTCCATACATTGGTGGAACATAAAAATGAGACTAAGAGACATGGACAAGAGTGTGGTGGTTACCAGGGGTGGGGGGAGGGAGGACATGGGAGGGAGGGAGGGAGAGAGTTAGGGGGAGGGGGAGGGGCACAGAGAACTAGATAGAGGGTGGCGGAGGACAATCTAACTTTGGGCGAGGGGTACGCAACATAATTTAATGACAAAATAACCTAGACATGTTTTCTTTGAATATATGTACCCTGATTTATTAATGTCATCCCATTACCATTAATAAAAATTTATTTAAAACAAAAAACAAAAAACAAACAAACAATGCATTACGATGAAGTGAGATTCATTCCAAGAGCACAAGAATGGTTCAACATATGTAAATCAATCAATGTAATACACCACAGCAACAAAACAAAGGACAAAAATCATATAATTCTATCAACAGATGCAGAAAAGGTATTTGATAATATACAACATCCATTTATGTTTAAGACACTTGATAAAATGGGTTTAGAAGGAAAGTACCTCAACATAATAAAGGCCATATATGACAAACCATTAGCTAATAGCCAATATCATACTAAATAGTGAAAAACTGAAGGCTTTTCCTCTAAAATCAGGAACAAGACAAGGTTTCCCACTCTCTCCATTCTTATTCAACATAGTACTAGAAGTCTGAGCCAGAGCAATTAGGCAAAAGAAAGACATGGAAAGCATCCATATAAGGAAAGAAGAAGTAAAGGTATCACTTTTTGCAGATGACATAATCCTGTATATAAAAAACCCCAAATACTCCACCAAAATCTATTAGAAACAGTGAACGAATACAGTAAAGTCACAGGAAACAAAATCAATATACAAAAGCCCACTGCTTTCCTATACACCAGGGGTCCCCAAACTACAGCCCTCTGAGGCCATTTATCCGGCCCCTGCCGCACTTCCAGAAGGGGCACCTCTTTCATTGGTGGTCAGTGAGAGGAGTACTGTATGTGGTGGCGCCACAAAGCACAGCGTCACTCACGTACAGTACTACTTCCGGTGATGCAGGACGCAGGCATCACAGCTCTGGAAGCGCGTCATATCACTTGTTACAGCTATAGCAGTGACAAATATGGAACCGGACATTGACCTTCTCATTAGCCAAAAGTAAACCCATAGTTCCCATTGAAATACTGGTCAGTTTGTTGATTTAAATTTACTTGTTCTTTATTTTAAATATTGTATATTTGTTCCTGTTTTGTTTTTTTTACTTTAAAATAAGATATGTGCAGTGTGCATAGGGATTTGTTCATAGTTTTTAAAGTCCGGCCCTCTAACGGTCTGAGGGACAGTGAACTGGCCCCCTGTGTAAAAAGTCTGGGGACCCCTGCTATGCACCAATGATGAAACAACTGAAAATGAATTTTTAAAAAAGCAATTCCCTTTACAACTTCAACAAAAAAACATATAAAATACCTAGGAATAAACTTAACTAAAGATGTGAAGAACCTATATACTGAAAATTACAAAACATTATTGAAAGAAATTGAAAAAGACACAATAAAATAGAAAAACATTCCATGTTAATATATTGGACAATTAACATAGTTAAAATGGCCATATTACCCAAAACAATATACAAATTTAATGCAATCCCCATCAAAATCCCAATGCCATTCTCTAAAGAAATAGAACAAAAAATTACCGGGTTTGTATGGAACCATGAAAAAACCCGAATAGCCAAAGCAGTCCTGAGGAAAAAGAATGGAGGTATCACTCTACCTTCATAGTATAGTATAATTACTATATACATAGTATATTATAATTACTTCATAATATAGTACAATTTTAGTATAATTACCATATCATTCAAATTATACTATAGAGCCCCGATAATCAAAACAGTATGGTATTGGCAGAAAAACAGACATACAAACCAATGGAACAGAACTGAGAGCCCAGAAATAAAACCACATGTATATGGACAAATAATCTACAACAAAGGAAACAAAAACACACAGTGGAGAAAAAAATGTCTCTTCAATAAATGGTGCTGAAAAAATTGGAAAACCACATGCAAAAGAATAAAACTTGACTACACCTTGTCCCCATGCACAAAAATTAATTCAAAATGGATAAAAGACCTAAATATAAGCTCTGAAGCAATAAATTACATAAAAGAAAACATAGATACTACACTTATGGACCTTGGCCATAAAGAACATTTTATGAATTTGACCAAAGGCAAGGAAAGTAAAGGCAAAAATAAAAATCAATGAATGGGACTATATTAAACTAAAAAGCTTCTGCACAGCAAAAGAAACTGACAACAAAATGAAAAGGAAGCCAACCAAGTGATAGATGATATTTACAAACAATAGCTCTGATAAGGGGTTAATATCCAAAATATATAAAGAACTCACAAAGCTCAGCAACAAACAATCCAATTAAAAATGGGGAGAGGACCTGAACAGACACTTCTCCCAAGAAGATATACAAACAACAAATAGATATATGAAAAGATGCTCACCTTCGCTAGCTATTAGAGAAATGCAAATCAAAACTACAATGAGATACCACCTCACACCTGTTAGATTGACTGTTATTAACAAGACAGGTAATAACAAGTGTTGGAGAGGCTGTGGAGAAAAGAGAACCCTCATTCACCGCTGGTGGAAAGGTAAACTGGTACAGCCATTATGGAAAAAAGTACAGTGATTCCTCAAAAATTAAAAATAGAATTACCACATGACCCAACAATCCCTCTACTGTATACCTACCCAAAAACACTCAAAAACACTGGTACGTAAAGACACATGCATCCCCATGTTTATAGCAGCATTATTCACAGTGGTCAAGGCATGGAAACAACCAAACTGTCTCTTGATAGAGGACTGGATAAAGAAGACATAGTACATACCCTGTTTCCCTGAAAATAAGACATCCCCCGAAAATAAGACCTAGTGCAATTTTTTTCAAGCTTAGCAATATAAGGCCTTTCCTGAAAATAATACCTAGTGCATCTTTAGGAGCAAAAATGAATATAAGACACTGTCTTATTTTCGGGAAAACAGGTAGATTGTTGTACATGGAAATAGAGTCACAAGAAATTCTTGATGGAATTCAGAATTTGGCTGGTTATGCTGATGTTTGTGATGACATTACTACAGTATGTTAGCAAATGTTGATTTCTTTGTTCAAAAATAAATGTGAATTCTTGTTCATAGTAAAATAAGACATCCCCTGAAAATAAGACTTAGCGCATCTTTAGGAGCAAAAATTAATATAAGACACTGTTTTATTTTGGAGGAAACATAGTATATACAGTGAAATACTACTCAGCCATAAGAAATTATGACATATTGCCATTTACAACATTGGTGGACCCTGAGAACATTATACGAAGTGAAACAGGCAAATCAGAAAAAGCTAAGAACTATATAATTTCACACATAGGTGGGATATAAAACTAAGACTCATAGACATAGATAAAAATGAAGTGGTTACCAGGGAAGGACGTGATGGGGAGGAGAGTAAAGAGGGACAAGTATACAGTGATAGAAAATTATCTGACTTTGGGTGGTGGGCACATAACACAATCAAGTTAAAATGCTATAGAAATGTTTACTTGAAACCTATGTTCTCTTATTGATCAATGTCACTCCATAAATTTAATTTCTAAATAAATTTTTTAAAAAGAAAAAAAGTTTCCAACCACTGTCCAGGAATTCCAAGAAATCAGGGAGAATAAAGGCGAGAATACACGTGAAGGAAGAATGGCTGAGATATCTCAATATTCAAGAAAGACAAGAATCCTCACCTGTGCTGGGCAGGATTGATCAAAGCAGTGTTCGCTGCATGCAAATAACTCAAAAGACTTAGCGAATAAATGTGCTTAAGAACAGGCAATAGTTCTTTTAATTCTATAATTAGATTTTCTACCAAATAAATTTCTTATTTTAAAAATGGATTTTTTTCTACATTATTTTTCTTAATCACTGACCTTGAGCTGTAGTGTGGGCTGCTTTCCAATGTCCTCAGAAGACAGATACATTTCTGGATTCTGGATTCCCAATTAAATGGGAGTCCCTTTTCTTCACTCAAGGGACGCTGGATACTTGCATGGGAAAATGGTGACAGTAGCTGAAAACATGGGAAGAAAGATGGTGTCAATGTCCTTTAGAAGTCAGGTGGAACTGGAATGTAATCCTTGCTATCCTAGACCCACCAAGTGACCAACTACCATATTTTCTCTTTCTTTCTTTCTTTCTTTCTTTCTTTCTTTCTTTCTTTCTTTCTTTCTTTCTTTCTTTCTTTCCTTCCTTCCTTCCTTCCTTCCTTCCTTCTTTCTTTCTTCTTTCCTTCCTTTCTTTCCATCACTCTCTCTCTCCTTCCTCCCTCCCTCCCTCCCTCCCTCCCTCTATCCCTCCCTCCTTCCCTTCCTTCCTTCCTTCCTTCCTTCCTTCCTTCCTTCCTTCTTTCCTTCTTTCCTTCTTTTCTTTCTTTCTTCTCTTTTTCTTTCTCCCACAGCACCTGCCAATCACTGCCCTAGGAAATGGAGCAAACACAGGAGTTAAGCAGAGAGCAGACCTTGCGTGTGAGATTTTCACACCATGATTAAAACAACTGGAGGTGGAACTACCTGAGGAGGCAGTGATAAGAGACATGAGCCTCAGGAGATATGTCTAAGACCTCCTCTGGACACTTGTTCTTAAGGTTCTTATCCTGGATCAGGAACTGGGAATCTTGGCCTGACAGGGGCCTGTGGTTAGAAAGCCTGAGCCACCTCCTGGGAGAAAAACGCCCAGGCAGCCGCAGGACAGTAACAGAACCTCCCTGGCAGTCCCAAGTGCAGGCATGACTTTGACCTTACTCACCACCACCCCACCCCACCCCACCCCGCCCCCTGATGCCTATGTCTCCTCACAGCATCCCCTTCCCACTGGCATCTTTGCCTGGGAGCAGAGGAGGGCCCCGTAGCAAGGCAGCTCTGCTAGGGTCCCAGCAGCTTCCCAATGAGAAGCAACCACCCTGCAGGGACACACAGAGCCAGCCCACCATGGCTGCCCTCCACTGAGCCTCGGCACAGGAGAGAGGGGAGGATGCAGAGGCAGAGGACTTTCCAGCGACCCAGTGGCAAGGAAGTCAGTGCCTCTACGGAAAGTCCGTGTGCGGAATCACAGCTCCAGTTACTGCCAGGAGCAGTGCCAGGCTCTGACCGAGCCTGAGTCAGGCATCCAGGAGCACAGAGAGGCTCCGGATTCCGTGCTTGGTGTGTGCCAACCGTATGACAGGTAGAAAGCCAGTTCCACCTGCGGGAAGATCCATCAGGCACTGATGAACAAATCTCACCTGAGCGCTCTGAGAAGTGGGCACCAAGCCAAGCACTACAGGGAAATGGAGTTGATGCCAGACACTGGGTTTCTCAGAAAGGGAAGACAGAGAGGCTCTCGCCACCCAGCTCAATTCTCTGGCCACGTCACCCTGGGGTCAGGATTGGGAATGCCCTGCCCGTGATGAAGGGTGACCATCTCCTGGGCCCGGGGAGCTTGGCCTCCGCAGTGCCACTGAGGAAGCCCTGTGACTGCAAAACCCGCTGAGTGCTTCAGCGGGACCCACATGGCGTTCTTGACCATCCGATCACTCCGCCTCGGACCACCCCTGCATGAGGGTTAGGCTGAAAGCCCCCACCTACATCCTGCTGCCCCTCAGAGGTGCAGCTCCTCTACTGGGGGAGCCACAGGCACTGAGACTCACAGTCTCAAATGAGGGAGGCCTGGTCCCTGGTGCCCTCAGAAAATCGTGGACTCCAAGGATTGACTCTTTTCTAAAAGAGCTAGGTAATGGTTTCTCTAAAAACTGAGCCGCAGTCCCAACTTATCCGCCACCCTCTGCTCTGGTAATGCAGGACCTTTGTAGGTTCTCAATAAATGGCAAAGGTTTATTTTTGTATCATGTTTGTTACAATCTCCTCTGCTCTACCTTCCACCATACCATCTGCTGAAGTCAAGTGTAGAAATTTGCTGATGCACAAATTCACTGGACTAAAGTGAATTTCAGGAGACAGACTAGAGGTACCTATGAGTTTATAATACACCTGTCCAGCTGGGGAGAGAAGTGCTGAGAGTAAGACAGAAGCTTCTAGATAGGCCCCTTCACGAACTCCTCTTCCTAGCTCTGAAAAGAGCATTCTTATACAACCCCTCATACTTCCCACCCCACCTCCTTTATAGTCTTGGTGGGATCTGGTCCTTTCCTGTTTAGTCCCCAATCTCATCACTTTTGACTTCCAGCTTATCTACTCCCCTAGAGGAAAGTATATATAATAATAAATCCAAACACATTCTGTTCAAAACGAGGCTCAGCCAGTGCCCCCTCGCTTGAATACCCCCTGCCCAGTTGATAAGCCTCTCCGTTATGCATCAGTCAACATATCCCCTTTCTTGGGATGCTCCCCACAAAATAACGTCTAAAAGGTCCCATATTCTTTCCATCTCTGTTTCAATCAGGATCGGTCTGGAGAGCAGCACCCTCACGAGAAATTACAAACAAGGATAACTGAGCACAAGGACTTGGTTGCACATATGTGAGAAGCCTGAGGAGGGAATTGGTATTGTAGATGAATTCCAGATAGTAACAACTGCGGGAAAGAAGCAAGAGGGAAGAAATGAGCCTAGGAGCTCAAAGCAGGGACCTTGTAGGACTGATGCCCTGACCGCAGGAGGGGTCCTTGGACAAGCTGAGGTATAGACCTCTGAAAATAGAGTGTACTGTGGCAGATGAATGAACCAGTGGTGGAGGAGATGGGCCAGCCCAGGAGATGCTCAGTGGGCCCACAGGACACAATCAAGAGAGCTGTATTTTCGTTGATTCAAAACCTTTGGATATAGATTGAATTTTTCATGCTCAGATGAACGTTGCAGAAACCCATGAATTTTGATGACCATGTGTCCTCTTTTGCCTCAGTCCTTGTCCTATGTAATCTTCACCTTGCCCAGCAGTCAGCATTCATTCTGAAGCCCCCAGTTTAAACATTATTGTGAATAAGTACCAGAGAAATAACAGGAAATGGGGTGATGGTGATAAGAGGAAAGAACTGAAATATCAGATTAGATAATCAATGAGCAGAGAGCCTGTCTACTAAAGAAATAGACCAGAACTTTGGGCTTAGAGTAGTAAGGTTACCCTAGTTGTATTTGAGAAACTTTCAATATTTATTCTGGTTATAAAAAAGAGAGGATGTGGTTCTACTAAACATCACCCAGTTTGCCATATTCTTTCTATTGATGTTTTACTGTCATGTAAAACAATGAAAATTATGTACTTCAGTAAGTGTGGCTTAAATTGAATCCAGGTAAGTACAGTACTTATAAAACCAAAGATCCTAGACATGGAAATAATTTTGGAGAGATCGCTGAGTCCAGATTCTAATATTCAAGCTCTCCAATGTTATTGCTTATGCTTGCTTGGTAGCATCACTTATGACTGCTTGGTAACATGCATGGCTAGCTTACTCACATCACCTGCCCATGATCACAATGAGTTGAGGGACCATCAGTGGGAAGCAGGTAGAGTGAGAGAGCATGACCACTTACCACTAGAATTTCCAGAGTCTGTTCATGAAGGCACAATCTCTACAATAACTTATGTCATTAAGCTCACAGTCACAACTAATAAAGTAGGAGAGGTTATGTGGTCCCAGCAGTTGACAAAGACATGGAATCAAATTTATAGTAGAACTGGGCTTAGAACCTACAATTCCCAACTCCCAACCCAAGGCTCCCTATTATGGGTTGCCAGCTCCCTTGGGCTTCTGAGAAGACAGGTGCCACTATAGCTCACATCCTACCCAAGGTGACCTATAAGCAGGGCTGGAGGTCTAGCCTGGGCATGGCTGCTGAAAAAGAACCACCACTCACCAAAGTTCCACTAAAGGAGTAAGCTGACATGTACCACGAGCCATGGAGAAAAGCAGGGGGCCCTTTGTACTCTAGAAGATATGGGAGAAGCCAAGGAAACCCCAGACAGCTTGTACAGTGCAGCCTTCACCAGTGTGGGAATGATGTAGCTGCACCAAACTTTTGGCCCCGCCCAGGCATCCCAAGCCCTTTGTTTTTTTTTGTTTTGTTTTGTTTTATTTAAAGATATTTATTTATTCATTTGAGAGAGGAGAGAGACAGGGGGCAGGAACAGAAGCATCAACTCCCAAATGTGCCTTGACCAGGTAAGGCCAGGGTTTTGAACCAGTGACCTCAGTGTTCCAGGTCGACGCTTTATCCACTGCACCACCACAGGTCAGGCCCAAGCCTTTTGTGTAAGACTTGCTTCCCTGTGGGCTGCACCATCGCATCTTCCTGAAGCCTGTTTCTTCGTGAAACCCCAGACTGTAGGATGTGAGCCAACATGCTACTTAACCTCCTCTCCCTCCTGTGAAGATAAAGGACAAATGAATAAAACTGACCAGCGAACCACTCACCAAAATGGCAGAAATAAATATTAAGACAAAAGAACTCAAAGATACAGGACCAACATAAAGGTATATTTCCCTAAATTTAAAACAGCATTGACCAAATTGTATACTTATGTGCAGCCAAAAACAAACAAACAAACAAAAAAACCCACACAAACAGCTAAAGCCTTCATTGCTCAGATCATGGTAAAAGGGTTGTAGGTTTAATGTCTAAAGTTTAAAATTTCTGGCCAAAAAGCCAAATGACAGACCAGTTTCAGCCTCCACTCAGTGAGCCACATCACTCAAAATGCACATGCCACGAAAGAGAAAAGGACAAACTAAACATCATCAAAATTTTAGAACTTTGGACAAAACACATCATGGAAGAAAGTTTAAAAATAAGGTACCTGGGAGAAAATATTTGCAATACATCTAACAAGCTAATAACAACTAGCCAGATTTGTTAAGTAGTTTCTAGTAATCAAAAAAGGAAAAGGTAATTTATAGGAAAATAAAAAAATATATGTAAAAAGCATTCCACCAAGAAGAAAATATAAGTATCAAGTAAATAGAAGTAATTATAGTTAACTGTATTAGTAATTAGCAAAATGCAAATCAAAGCAATAATGAGATTCAATTTCTTACTAACCGGAGGCACAAGTTAAAATAATACTAAGCAATACTGTGAGAAAAGAGACTCAGGTGTGGATAGGCAGGTAAATCTGCCCAGGCCTTTTGGAAAACAATTTTGCAAGAACTATGAAAAACCTAAATATGTGTACCCAGGGACCCATCAATTATATCTACAAGAATCTGTCAGTTAAGTAACTTTCCACATCAAAGTCTGGGAAAATCCAATTCAAAGTGGATAAAATAATAAAAATATTTACTTGGTCACATAATTGGAAGTACAAAAGTAGTAGAGGGTCAGGGTTGCAGGTCTGATAGCGCTACGATGTCAGCATGGATTAGCACTAATTCTCTAAACTGACATTCATGATATGAGACCAGGCTCCTTCAAGTTTGTAAGATAGCTGCTCTGCACGTTCATTTACATCTTACGAGAAAGGGAATGTCTCTTC
This sequence comes from Saccopteryx bilineata, assembly GCF_036850765.1. Taxonomy (NCBI): domain Eukaryota; kingdom Metazoa; phylum Chordata; class Mammalia; order Chiroptera; family Emballonuridae; genus Saccopteryx; species Saccopteryx bilineata. The sequence goes on along the minus strand of NC_089492.1, from coordinate 147,928,620 downwards.
CACATCAAAGACTTTCAAGTGTTTTGGGGCCAACGTGGGAGGCATGCTGTGTCAATCAAGCTCAGCAAGAAACATATAGCATTCAAACTTGGCAGTTAGAGGTGAATATAATACAAGAGTTATTTACAAAGATGTGGGTAAAGTATAGGGATATCCCAAAACACAGTGCAGAACCCTAGGGCTAGTGACAATAGGATATACCCCTTAGCACCAGTAGGCCTGAAGACTCAGGAGGAGAAAATGGTTACCAGATCAGAAAGAAAGCTTTGTGGAGAGGACCACTAGATAAGGGATAGGATATTCACCAGGAGAAACAATCATCTTGGCGTGACTCCATAGGGAGAGAACCAGAATAAAACCCCTAACCATACTCTCTCCCCACCCTATACCTTTCCTGTGGATCTTAAAGGGTTATTGGAAGACATCCAGCAATGTCTAAGCCCTTGCCTGTCACATCCATATTCTTCCTCCAGCAGGGGTAGGAGATCTGTGTTCCTACTCCAAGAGAAATATAGTCATTCACCTACTGAAGGACAGCTTGATGGCTTCTAGTTTCGGGCAATAATTAGTGAAGCTACTATAAAGATTCACATACAAGGTTTTGTATATAGTGTCGTTGCTGGATCATATGATAAGACTATGTTAAGCTTTGTTTAAAAATAAATAAATTGTCAGACTGTCTTCACAGTGGCTGTAGCATGTTGCATTTCCACCAGAAATAGTTAGGAGTTTCTGTTGCTTCACATCCTCGACAGCATTTGGTTTTGTCATTATTCCAGATTTTGGCCATTCCAATAGGTGTGTAGTAGTATCTCCTTGTTTTTTAATTTGCATTTTCCTGATGATATATGATGTAAAGAGCATCTTTTCATATCCCTATCTTTTTTGGTAAGGTATCTTGTTCAAATTTTTTGCCTATTTTTAATTGAGTTATTTGTTCTCATCTTATTGAGTTTTAATAGGTCTTTGTATATTTTACAATAAGTTTCGCCCATTTCTTTTTACTTTTCTTATTATGGCTACTAAAAATGTAAACTTCCCTGAATGACTCACATGTGTACCTGATATTATATTAACACTGGACACCAATGCAAAGATGAATGGTGTGCCAGAGAGACCCAGGAGCAACAAGTGCTGAAGGGGCTGCTGTCCACCCCACTTCTGAGGAAGGGGCTGAGACAGTACAAAGCACTATTTTTAACACATTCATATTTTTAATTACCTTTATTGAGGTGACATTGGTTAATAAAGTTATAGGTTTCATTAACACATTCATCACACTCATCTTTGCAACCCCCTCAAAACAAAACATGAAATTTCCAGCTTTTAAAGTTAATCACCAAGTTGTATGTGCAACTGATTTGCTCATCTAATGACTCAGCTGCCCTCCCTCACCCCTGACTCAGCACTGTAGGGCTGCAGTCACCGTGTGTCACCTGGATTCCCGCTGCTGTCTGCCAATGGCTTGCTTGCCTCCAACTTGCACTGAGTCAGGCCATCCTGCTAACTTCAGTCAGACAGATTTTTCCAGAATACACATCTATTCTTGCCACTGTCCTTTAAAACCTTCACTGACTTCCTATTGCTGGGCCAATAAAGTTCAAGCTCTTTGGCTGTGTCCTGGCAAGCGACACACGCACACTCACAGTCTGCACACAGGGGAGGATGTAATGGAGGGAGTGTTCACAAAAATGTAGGCAAGTCGCGCAGGAGCACAGGAGATGGAGCTGTACCAGGGCTGCCAGAAGCTGGGGTCCATCACCTCCTCCAGAGGGGAAGGGACAGGGGACAGGCAGTGTCTTATAGGAGAGAGCTGGAGCTGGGGAGGGGCTACTTTAATTCCCTTCCCCTTTCCCTGGTCATCTATGGCTTGAGCACAAACAGGAGACAGGACAAGAAACCTTGGAAGCTGCCACAGGGTCAGTCTAACAGGTGTAGAGCAGGTGGAGATGGGGCATCCTACCTGAGGCTCAGGGGTACACATCACCTGGATTCATGCCTGCCCTGCTCCAGATGTTCACCTTCCTCTGGCCAAGAAATCCTTCAACAATTTAAACCGCTTCACAGTCTTAACACGCTCTACCCTGTGAGCTCTGTAGTGAGACCCCAAGATCGGTGATGAGCTGATTTTGCTCACCTCCTTGCTCACTCCTCGCTCACCTTAGGTTCACGAATACAAATGTTTGGCTTCTCACAAATCCCTTGAAGAGCCATCCTCAGCCCCTGTCTCTCTTGGATCCTGCTGCACAGAAGGCCCAGTTGCCAGGAGTCCAAAGACCCTGAATCACCTTTACTAACTGCTCCCGGTCTGTTAGCTGTGCCAACTATGAGCAGCAGAGGGCGCCATGACATTGAGAGGTTGAGAATGACAGCAAGTAACAGCAAGTGTCCTCCGGTTCCCACACCTGGGTCAAGATGCTGGAGCTAAGGAGGACCTCTTTTATAACCAAGCAATCGCACTTTTAAAACTATTTCCCCCCCCCAAATCCACTCTTTGAAATATATTTTACCTTGCAGCCCAGTTTGCACATTCATATGTGTTTATTATCAAGTTTTAATATTAAGCTGCCAAAATCTGATTGCTAAAGGTATATTATAGTGAAATAAATTCAAAAAATAGTTTTAAAAATTAAATTTAATTGATTAATTAATGTGGAATTTTAGTCTTTGTACTTTCAACAAATTCATATTTAAATAGTTTGTTTTTATATGATGGACAAATTTGTTTTGTAACATATTCAGATTTCTAGTTATTGAACACATGAAAGCATTTAGTAGTGAATGTGTGAAATGTGTATCAGTCCATGGATTTTTACTGCATGCTTAATGTTTTTGGATTTTTAATGCAACTTATTTTGAAATGTTCTTTCAAATACAGATTTTAAAAATTATGAAACTTTAACTGTGTAAAGTAACAAAGACTACAGACTTCATAAAACAAAAGATTTAATTCACACCGAAAATGTAAGGGTTGATTGGCATAGAAGTCAATTGACATTAGGTCACCTTCCATCCACTGGAAGTTTCCTACTCGCTGATCTCCGTGGGGCTCATTTCAACTTTGTCAATTGGCTCAAATGAAAACTCAGTGCACCTCTTTTGCCCACGCTTGTTTGTCATTTCAACAGGTTCACCATGATGGCAGGTGCTGATAAACCATCCAGGGTGGGCAGCTGACTCCAAGGAGTTCCGGAAGCCCACCTCTGTCCTATAGAAGATGAAGGGTTCGATATTTTTCTTCTGGGTGGCCAAGTGGGAAAGCTTCTTCTTCTATAAGGTAAAAGGGATTAGTTAATCACACAGCCTCTACACGGAACAAATCTCAGCCTGTTGGAGCCAGGTAGGAGGGCAAAAAGCTCTTCTACCCCCGGCTTCCTGGAGGGCGTTCCCATTGCTCTGGCCAAGGTGAAAATCTGTGGGCCGTGAGATGTATTGTGGGTCTTGGACTTCCCCTATGGGATGGCTGGGGGATAGGTAATGGGATGGGAATGCTCACCTTCAGCTGGAGGGATGGCTGTTTTTTTTCCTTGTCCATCTCACAGTGGAGACAGAACTCTCCTTTAGAGACCGCCAAGAAAATTGGACTTTTCTGCTTACAGTCTGAGCTCAAGCGAGAGGGTAAGATAAAGAAGGTCTCTGGGAAGAGACAGACACAAAAGAGGGGTTGGTCCTCAGAGCAGGAAAGAGATTTTCTGTCTGCCTGGGTTCAGGCTACTTCACCCTGGTCCAAGCCTCCTCCTCCCCCACAGTCCAGAAAGGCAGTGGTGAGACTCAGCTGGTTCATACTGGTTCTGCAGAAATCGATACCTAATTTTTTGTTGAGTTTGGCAAACTGGTTGTTAAAATGGTACTTGTGATCAGGGTTCCCTCTAAGGTGGGTACCTGGGCAGCTGCCCCACGTGGAAATCACAAATTTACATTCCTTATTCTTTTTTCACGTTCATCTGCGCAGCAGTGTATTCTAAGCGCCCATGGTAATATTCATTCCCTCCATAGGTGAAAAAAATTGCAAGTGAGGATGCCAATAAAGAAGCAATATAGAAATATCTTAAATAAGTGAGTTGTTGTTTTTTATCAGGTATTATGTAATATTTTTCATTAATATTTTAAAACTCTTTCTTATTACAATCTAATTTTGTGTACCATAAATTCCCTTTCAGCATATCATTTTTTTACACTTAAAACAGTCATTAGGGCAGAGAACTGATTGTTAAATTATTTGAATACCACCACTGCAGAAAGGCTTCCCTCAGATGTGGTCATCATCGCAGACCCGCCATTCCATTCTTAGAGCTCCAGCGCACCCCTGCTGGAGCTGGAGGTATCCCACAGCCTGAGCTGAGCCCCAGCAGAAGGCCTTCCCCAGTCTGCTGGGACAGCAGAAAGAGAGTCACCTGGGCGTATGTAATTTTTATGTTGAACTGCAAGGAGAGTCCCAGAGTCCAGCACCAATACTTTGTGGTTCTGGTCAAAAATGCTGAATTTCTCCGGTTTTGTGGCCACCACATTTGGACCTAGAGCAATACAACTAGATGTCAACACTTTACATTGAAAATGGAAAACTCGATCTCTCCTAGCCCACGGGAAGGGTCCCAGCCCAGCCCTCCTCCTGCCTGTGGGCTCAGCCATCAGCTCACTGAAGACTTCTCCCCTTGTTCCAGACCAGTAATTCAGCTCATGTGTAAGTACCGGGGTTCCAAGCTCTGTGACTTACTGTGTAGGACACAGGAGAATGTACAAAATCTCTCCAAACCTCAATGTCCTCATGTGACATCCTGATGATAACAGCACCTACCTTGCAGGGGCATTGGGAAGACTAAAATGCTTACTCAAATGAATGACATTTAGCCAGATGTCTGAGTATGGAAAAAAAAAAACAATCCACACACGTTATTCATTCTTCTTAACTCTCTTCCCTCCACCCTCTCCCAGGGACACCATGTTCCTAGCAACACTTGGAGTGAAACAAATTCTTGCACTGGCCAGGTCCATGGAGGGACAGTGGGGTGGGGATGAGGATGGATGCAGAAAGCATCAGGGAGGCCAGCATTGTGAAAACCAGCTATGTTGCAGGTCCTCCAGAAAGGACAGGGCTTGCCTGGCCCTGGAAGAAGCTCTCTGAATAGAAGAACAGTCACAACAGTGACCAAAGACCTCCACAGGGCAGGGTTCCTATGAGAACATTCAGGCCAGCCCTGCCCACAGGTGCCTGCACAGGGACCTTCTCTACTAGACCTCTGAATGGGCAGGCGGTCCGCCCCTCTTTGGGGGGCTCAGGCACTGGATTGATGGAGGCAGGAGCTCATAAGTGGGCCAGTGACAGTCATGGATGATGGTTGTAAATGTCAAATATAATAATACAGTAACCATCACACTGAGTGACACTATCATGTCATTACTGTAATGGGTAATTACAACGTGGAGATGAAATCTAAGGCCTCACCCCCACCCCACCCCACCCTCACCCCACGCAATAAGCTGGTCTCCTCCTTCCCTGGGCACGGGAAGGACTCTTCCTGTAAGACTGGCTCTCCCGCGGCCTCCTCCCTGACGCCCTCGTCAGCCCCTCTGGGTGGGAGGGCTTCCCTTCTGGGCTGCCACAGTGTCCTGCACACATGCCTGCAGCACAGATGCTGGTGTCTCTGTCTCGTGTCCTACAGGCCTGGAAGCTCCTATGTGCAGGTCCCTGTCTGACTTGGCACAATCCTCCTTGGCCCTGGCCTCTTGCCCTTCGGGTCATGTACAGTCACTGTTTATGGCAGGGATAAGTAGCCCAGGTGAGATCCTCAGTAACTCTGTAGTGACATGGGGTCATGTGAGACCCGTGGGTCACAGCCCTGGCTTACACTAGATTCTCCTCAGGAACATTTCTGGGCCCACCCCAGACATTCTGAGTTCATGGAACTGATGCAGTTTGATTCAAACCATGAAACCAGATTAATCTAAACCTTCCAACTTCTCAAACATTAACCACACCTGCAACTTTGCTTTTCTATCAGCCCCAGTGCTGGTGCCACTGCTGGTCTGAGGGCTACTTTCTGAGTGGCATGGCCTGAGACGTGTTTCTCAGCTGCAGATCAGACCACCTGGTGGATACTGTTTTAAGACCATTGATGCCCATGCCTCACATCGCCGAGATTCTGATCAGTGGGTCCAGGCTAAGACCCAGATGTGCTATGTAAATCACATTTCCAGCACTAGCATTGTGCTTTCGAACCTTAAATATTTTCTAAACCTGTTCTTCTTTTACTGTTTCCCTCCTGTCACACCCTGACCCGGGCCGCTCATCTCCCACTCAGGGTTCCACATGTCTCTCTTGTGTTACTCCTGACCATGAATCCTTTCTTGGGGTGTCCTCCTCCAGGCCTCCGAGCCCTGTCAGTGGTTCCACGGGGCTGGTGGTCTTTTCTGTAGAGCAGAGGTTTTCACTGTCCTGTGCATCACAACAACCCCAATGGCTGTGCAAACACGGACCCCTGAGCCTCAGACCCAGAGCTTCTCACACAGAGTCTATGGTGGAGCCAGAGAATTTCAATCCCAATGAATTTCCAGTTGCTGTTGCTGCTTCTGGTCCAAGCACCACACCCTGTGAACCTCTGCTCCCAGATCTGAGGGTGCTGAGCCCTAACGAGAGGCCAGAATAGGCCCAACAGACAGGCTGCTGTGGAGGGTCCACAGGTGGGAACACAGAGCAGGAGCAGATGCCTCCCGCCCACAACAAGATCAACACTGAACAAGCCACCCGAGGCAGTGCGCCAGTGCTGACTCGGAGCCGTGCCATCCTGTGTGCACCTCATCTCATTTGGGGTTCCCTGCCCTTTGCCCCAGGAAGAAATCAAGGTTCGGTGTCCACATGTGGCCTGCAGTGGGGCTGGGACTCAGGCTGAGATCTCCTGACTGCTCTGTGTGGGGGACGGTTACTTGAGCAGAAAATATTGTGGCATCTTGAATTCCAGCATCTGTCACTTATTATGTGTGCCACTGAAGCAGGCAGCTTCCCTTTTTCCCTCAGTTTCTGCTCCTGGAACATGGTGATGTTAGCCTGTTCTCCTGGGGTTACTGTGAGGTTCGCAGCAGCCTGTGAGAAGGCTTCTAGCTCAGCACGTCCATGGCTCTCAGTGGTGTGGGAGCCCTCCTGCCCCTCCTGCCAAGTTCCTGGTTTTCATGGGCATGTGAGGAGGTCAGCGTTGCCAGCAATGGTCAGGGAAGAGCCTGGATGGTTCCCAGGCTCAAAACCTTTCTTCTCTTGAGCCACTCAGCGGGTATGTGTGACCTCTCTCTCTGCAGAAACCAACGCCCATCTTTTATTGACCTTCCTAGATTTGCTTTACAAAGGAAAAGCCTCAGCCTCATCCAGCACCCTTGGGTGTTCCCCATCTCTAGTGCTCCCAGTCCCCGGAGTGAGTCCAGCAGCACATGCCGACCCCACCCTCACCAGGCCACCCAGGACCATACCTGCATGTGCAGAGCTCAGGGCGGTGAGGCTCAGGCCTGGCTCCAGGGCACCTCCGGCCGGGTCTGCAATCAGAGACAGTGACGTTGATGTATGCATTTGGGATTTTTCAGGAACATAGGAGCTTTGGGGACCAATTAATACCTCACTTATTTTTTTGTGTCTTTTCAGAAACACTAAAAAGAAAGACAATAAGGGCATTAAAAGTAGCTTTTCTGGTCGGAAATGGTGGAGAACGGAGACGAAATAGTGCTGAGTGCAGAACCCCCTACAAGGGCATCAGTGACTCCGGGCGGAGCACACGTCGCCCCGCCGCTGTGAGAGGACTGGGGCTCCTGCCTGACAGTGTTAGGTCTAAGAAGTGTGAAATGAGATCACATATACAAGAGCCAGACAACTTTTGTAGAAGAAGAAACCCCAACCTGTGCTCCACATGAAGGTCCTACCAGCCCGGGCTCTGCTGCCGCTGGGCCTGCAGAGAGCCCGCCTCGCACCACTCGGAGCCTCGTTTTCCCGGGTGTCCCCCAGCTTTAACAGCCCAGGCTTCCAGGGAGCAGCAGGACACCAACAGCAGAGGCAGCGTCAGGACAGGGTTCTAGTGTCACCATTCAAAGTTCCCCAGTACTGGGAAACCACAGCACGCGTGCCTGTGCCCGCCTACCGCCCACTGCCTCAGGGACCGGCAAGCATGGTAGCCACCTCACAGCCCCGGTTCCAGGAGTGGGGCTGGCTCCGAGCCTCTCTGGTGTTACTGTTCGTGGGTCCATAGTTGTCAGACCATTGTCCTGACTTTTTAGTTTTGAACTATGACAACCACGTGTGAGTTAAAAACTTGGGGATGTGGCCTAGGGGATGGTACAAGCTTCCCCCTTAACACTTGTATGTTGGGCAGTGCTGTGGGTCAATTTTTGCTTTTACGATCTCCCTTGAGTCAATGCCCACGTGGCTTCCTCCAGGGAGTGCAGAGATCCCACTGCAGGCCCCACCTCTGCTGGGCAGTCTGGGGGAACAGAACTAGTTTTAGAAGATTCAACACCATCCCATTGTTGAGTCAGGACTTCAAACCCTGAGTCTCTGGTTATCTGAGTCTCCATTTATCTACTATCTGTTATCTCTGGGCTTCTGGAACTACACTTCGTTTTCCCTCGAGGACCTCTCTCATCTACTTCATCTATCAGGGAAATTCTCAGAGCTCGGCCTCCCCGCACACTGTGCACAGCTCCTCACAGGGTCCTGCTTTGGGAGTCACTCATGGGCCCCACGTGCATTTTCACTGAACCTCACCTTCTGAGCTGCACTGGGCTTCAGCTCTTCCCCAGTCCCCAGAGTTCATCTTCACACCTGTACTCTCCTCCAGAACGGACATTTCCAGCGTGATGAAATGACCCAACAGGAGCCTGGGATGAAGGGCAAAACCTGAGTGGACAGGAAGAACACGGGTTGTGGCACCTTCTGACCCCAGGAAACCTTGACGTGTGGAGCAGGCTGTACCCTCCCTCTGCGGGAAAGGTTTGCTGTGCCCGTCCTTCTAGCACTATTTTTATTTTTGCCCCTCCAAAGCGTTTTCCAACCTGTTGGGTCACAATGGCATTTTTACAGATCTTGACAACATTTTATAAAAATTAAATGGAAGGTTTAAACTGTATTGCTCTAATCCCAGGGCTGGCAAACCATAGCCCACAGGTAAAATCCATCCCAGTCTTGTTCTTTAAATAAAGTTTTATTGGAACACAGCCACAGCCTTGTTTGCGTGCCGCCTATGGTTGCTCTCCAGCTCACAGCACAGGTGACTATTGAAGAAGAGGTCATCTGGCCAGCAGCACTGTAATGCTGACTTTCCAGACCTTTACAGGAAAAGTTGCCACCCCCCTGCTATCATCTAATCTTTGCAAAGAAAGGCAGTTTCCTAGCAGTCTCTTGTCATAGAAAACAGTCTCCAAACAGTCCCAGAGGCTCAACTCCTGATGTGCTTAGGCAGTACTGACGTGGCCCCCCTCCAATACTGTGTGTCATGTCTCACTCACTTCACATGGAATTGTCCCCAGCGTCAGTTCAGAGTGATACAGTGAGGGCAGGGGCAAGAGTTCTTGTTCCCATTCTGCAGGTGAAAGCCTAAAAGTGAGTGACTTCTCAAGAGTCACACCACTTTTAAGATTGCAGGTGGGCAATGTATGTGGAAAACCAATTCTCCAACAATGACTTAGGAGTGTGACAGAGGGTACTAAATGGTTTTTCAAAAAATAAAAATGATAAGAAAGGGCCCAGGGCCAGCAGCAGGATGGCGAGGAAAGGAGAGGATGGCACCTGTGGCCCTGGACAGGGAGACCTGATAGAACATTAAGGGATGAACAGAGACTCACTAAGGGGTAAATCAAGGGACACCAAGAAAGAAGACTCAGTACAAGAGGTATCTGGCAGAAATGTACGTGCCTGGAGGTGCTACTGGAGCACAGATAGACAGGTGGGAAGACTTGCGATGTCCCCATGAGCTGCTTACAAAGTGGGGCGCCTATATCAAGATAAATGCAAGTGGAATCCCCAGGGCTCCCTAAAGAAGCAATGCATTTGATCATTTGAGATCCACCTCTCCCACCTGAGAACACTCAAACTATGGCGTTCCAATAGCTCTTTCTAAAGAACAATACTTTCCAGACTTTGAAATCAATCCACTCAGCCTGCAGAAAGGGTGCGAGCGTCTTCCTAAGCTTTCATAGGCTCAGTATGCCTGGCCCTGCGCAAAGCTCTGCTTGTTGGCGGAGCCATCCTAGGAGACAGCAGCTGCTGCCAGGCTCAGAACAAGGTGGGCTGGGCGGTGTCAGAGCTGATGTTTAGACATTCGGGGACTCCACAGAGAAGCTTGTAGTGGAAAAACAGCAGAGTGGGAAGCAATGGTGCTCTGCTTCCCTATCGTGCTTATTGGCCTCGTGAGCTGGGTAAGGACCACTTACCTGCACCAGGGATACCTGTGGTCTGTGGCTCTGTCTTGGGCACCTGGAACTCCAGTCTTCTGTCCACAGAATCTCTGATCTGAGAAGCCAGGTCTCATCCTCTCTATTATAATCAGGCCAGGAGTGTATACAACAATGACATAGCAACATTCCTCTAACCAATAATAATAGCATCTTAGGTTATCAGTAATCAGCCATTGCATGCCATCTTTCACTCTGTGCGCATAAACAAATTCTTATGGGGTAGCATCACTCTGCCGAGGGCTGTGCGACATCCATTTGGCACATTTCAAGGTTCTCGAGATAGACAGTACGGCTGTCCGTGCACTCCAATAACAAAGCTGTGAGGAAGAGACGTGAGGACAAGAAAGGGAGATGCAGGCCCAGGTCAAACAGGGATCCTAGAGGTGCAGGGAAGTCCCTGGCTTCACGTGGGTTCTTTGTCCCAGGCCCAAGTGCCATGTCCATGTCATAGAGAAAAATGTTCTCCTGTCATCTCTCCTGCAGGTATACTCCAGGACGTCACTGAAATCCCCCTGTCCTTTCTTTGATGGGGCCATCAGAGCTCCCCCAGCAGAGGCCTGACAATGCCAGTTTCTCCTACAGTCCTCGGCGTTTTCCTGGAAAAGTGCTATTTCCATGAAAGCTAGAATTAACATCCCTGTTTTGTCTGTTAAATTCCTAAAAGAGAGCTCTCTGGAGAATTCCTTCATTAACCTTTGGGATGGGGGTGAGATGGCCAAGGAGAAGATGACATAAAGGTGGAGTCAAAACAGTCACCAGACTGCCTCCTGGACAGATATCTGTTTGCAGGGCTCCGGAGGAGAGTGGGGGTGGGTGGTCCTGTAGGTATATGTAGGAAACAAGCTTGTACGGACCCTGCCCAGGGCTCCAGACAGAAGTCATCTCTGCAAGGGACTGTGATGTCATAGGTGTGGAGTACTCACTGTAAGCTCACCAAGATTGTCCCGCCCTACACACACACACACACACACACACACACACACACACACCACCTCAATAAATTTGATAATCCTTACTGATGTTGATGCATAGCAGGGTGCTATCTGTTTACTCATTTGTGTTATTTGTGGTAGGTTGAGGAAGAGGACAAGGGCAGCTTCTTTGTGCTTCACATATGGATAAACTTTATTAAACTAATCCTCGGTGCTGGATGTCTAGGTTTTTGTTTTTACACTCTTATTCACAATGTCATGCTAAATATGCATTTAACCTTTGCCTGTATCATTGATTATGTTCCTGGGATAAATCCTTAGAAATGTAATTGCTGAGTCAAAGAATATACATATTTTCTTTCATATGCTTTTTAAATTGTTGTATCTTATAGTGATTTTTTAATTGAATTTATTGGGATGTCATTGGATCATAAAACTATACAGGTTTCAAGTATACAACTCAACAAACCACCATCTACCCACCACATCATGTGCCCTCTGCCCCTAGCAATATCTCTTTCTGTCCCCATTTTTCCCATCTCTGCCTACCTCCATCCAGCCTCCAATCCCCTTTCCCTCTGGGGTCATCACCACATTGATGTCTGTATATATGTGTTATGCATATGTGTTTTTGGCTAATTCCCTCACCTTCTTTCATCCAGTCCCCCCAACTCTCTGCCTTCTGACAGCGGTCAGTCTGTTCCATGAGTCCATGCCTCTGTTTCTATTTTGTTCATTAGATTCCACATATAAGTGAGATCATATGGTACTTGTCTTTCTCTGCCTGGCTTATTTCACTTAGCATAATAATCCATCCATGCTGTTGCAAAAGGTACAATTACCTTCTTTTTTATAGCACATCATATTCCATTGTGTAACTTTATTACAGGTTTTTTTGTCCATTCATCTACTGATGGGCACTTGGGCTATTTCTATTATAGTTCTTGGCTACTGTAAATAATGCTGTAATAAAAACAGGGCTTCATATATGCTTTCAAATTCGTGTTTTGAGATTTTTAAGATATATTCTGAGGAATGGAATCTCTGAGCAAAAAGATAGTTCCATTTTTCATTTTTTGAGAATCTCCACACTGATTTTTGCACAGTAATTACACCAGTCTGCATTCCCACCAAAAGCAAGAGAGACTTAAATGTAAGTCATGAATCCATAAAATTCCTAGAAGAAAACATAGGCAGTAAAATCTCTGACATCTCTTTTAGCAATATTTTTGCCAATATATCTCCTTGGACAAGCAAATAAAGGAAAAAATAAACAAATGGGACTACATCAAACTAAAAAGCTTTTGCATAGCAAAAGAAACCATCAACAAAATGAAAAGACAACACACTGAGTGGGAGAATATGTTCACCGATACATCTGACAAAGGGTTTATAACCAAAATTTATAAAGAACTCACACAAATCAACACCAGGAAGACAAATAATCCAGTTAAAAAATGGGCAAAGGACTTGATGAGACACTTCTCCAAAGAGGACATATAGATGGCCAGTAGACATATGGAAATTGGTCAATGTCACTAATTATCAGAGAGATGCAAATTACAACCACAATGAGATATCACCTCATACCTACCAGAATAGCTATCATCAATAAATCAACAAACAACAAGCCTGACCAGGCAGTGGCGCAATGGATAGAGCATTGGACTAGGATGCAGAAAAACCAGGATCAAAAGTCCAAGGTCACTGCCTTGAGCAAGGGGTCACTTGCTCTGCTGTAGCCCCCCAGTCAAGGCACATATGAGAAAGCAATCAATGAGCAACTAAGGTGCCACAACGAAGAATTGTTGTTTCTCATCTCTTTCCTTTCCTGTCTGTCCCTATCTGTCCCTCTCTCTGTTTCTCTGTCTCTGCCACACCCAAAAATAAAATTAACAAACAACAAGTGTTGGTGAGGGTGTAGAGAAAGGGCACCCTCTCACACTGCTGGTGGGAATGCAGACTGGTGAATCTTACAGTGATTTTTAAGGAATATAACTTATTAGATAATTTTTTTCACTTATTTAACAACTCTGTTGATTTAAGCATTGGCTACAAGTGGAGGTTGCTGGGCAGATCCTGGTTGAGCACATGCAGGATCTGACTCTCTATTTCCCCTCCTCTCACTTAAAAAAAAGAAAAAGAAAATTGAAACCACAAAGATATACCATTGCACATCTATCAGAATGTCTAAAATAAAAAAATAATGATAACACCAAATGCTGGAGAGAATGTGGAGAAACTGGGTAACTCATACACTGTTGTGGAAATATAAAATGGCACAGCCATTATTGAAAACAGTTTGGTAGTTCTTTTTAAAACTAAAAATTACCAGCCCTTGCTAGTGCCACAGTAGACAGAGCATTGTCCCTTGAAAGCAGAAGTCACTGGTTCAATCCCAAGGTCACCAGCTCAACCCCTGAGGTCACCAGTTGGAACCCTGATCAAGGCACATATGAGAGGCACAACCAAGTGGAACAATGAATTGATGCCTATCTCTCTTTTATAAATAGATAGATAGATAGATGATAGATAGATAGATAGATAGATAGATAGATAGATAGATAAAAATAACCTACCACATGACCTAGCAATTCCACTCTTTGGCATGTAGATATTCCAGATAAAGGAAGACTTAAATTCACACAAAGACATATACATGAGTGTTATGTGGTCGTTTTATTCATGACAGTCTGCCACCAGTGACCTCCAGTGGGGAGTGATGAGCTGTGGGGCCCCCATAGCACAGCGTGCTGCTCAGCCGTGGAAAGGTGGGCTTTTGATTTACTCAACAACTTGGAGGGACCTCAAGGAAATTGTGCTGAGTGAAGAAAAGCCAGTCTCAAAAGGGTATTGATTTCATGATTCTATTTATAAAACATTCACTAAATAAATTATAGAGATGAAGAACAGATTAGTGGTTCCCAGGGGTTAGGAATGAAAGATAAGGAGGAGTGTCCACAGTGGAGAGCGAGAGGAAGCTGTGTGAGGATATAGTTTAGTACCTTGATTGGAGTGGTTTTATGAAGCTACACATGTGATGAAATTGTGTCGAGCTGCACACACACAAACACACACACACACACAAATGAGTGTCCATGTAACATGCAATCTGAGTGACCTGGGGTGTTGCACCAAAGTGCAGGTTCTGGTTTTGGTATGTTCTACAATAACATGAGATGTCACCACAAGGAGGAGCTGGGGGGAGGGTACTCAGGACCTCCTTGTGTGTTCCTTCGTACTTTCCTGAAAATCTGTAATTACTTCAAAATAAAAAGTTTTTAAAAGCCTGTATCACTTTCATTTTAAAAGGCTCCTTTACCTCTTGGAACTCACATCTCTAGATAATGATCAAGACACAGCACTGACGGCCCCTGGCCTCCCAGAAGCCACAGTTACTCCTGATGAACTTTGTACCCTGGCCAAGTCACTTCTCCTCTCTGGCCCTCAATTTCCCATCTTCAAAATGAAGATCAAATGGCTTATAAAAACTCTTGCAGTTCTGGCCCTGGCTGGTTGGCTCAGTGGTGGATGGAGCATCGGCCTGGTGTGCAGGAGTCCCAGGTTCGATTCTCGGCCAGGGCACACAGGAGGGGCACCCATCTGCTTCTCCACCCCTCCCCCTCTCCTTCCTCTCTGTCTCTCTCTTCCCCTCCCGCAGCCGAGGCTCCATTGGAACAGGGATGGCCCGGGCGCTGGGGATGGCTCCTTGGCCTCTGCCCCGGGCGCTGGAGTGGCTCTGGTCGCAACGGAGCGATGCCCCGGAGGGGCAGAGCATCGTCCCCTGGTGGGCAGAGCGTAGCCCCTGGTGGGCGTGCCGGGTAGACGGGAGTCTGTCTGACTGTCTCTCCCGGTTTCTAGCTTCAGAAAAAATACAAAAAACAACAACAACAACAACAAAAAGACCTCTTGCAGTTCTTGAGATAAAGGGCCTCATATGAACTGGAAAGGAGGTCATGTGATATAAATGTGTGGGTTTTACTCAGTCAGTCATAAAGACAGAGGGCAACACCAGGACATGGCAACCATGGAATAAGGGAAATGAGAACCATTGAACACATGCTCTGTCCCACTGTCCAGCTGGTATGGCAGCTGGTAGAGTATGAAGAAAATGGGGCTTCTGGGAAACATGTGGGTTGAGAGGGGGAATAAGGAAGACATGGAAGCAGCGCCAGTCGCCTCCCAACCAAGCAACACCCACTGATAGGGTAGGAAGACTCAGCTTGCAAGCTAAACTCCACTCTGACCTCCAGGCCCTCTAGTTGGCTGGCAGGATTTAGTGCCAGCATACTCAGGACATTGCACCCATTCCATCTGTTAGCCAGTGACTTCCATTTGTACATCTTTAGCCCTCACCGCTCCCATGGAATCCAGACTGGGTTATCTAACTACCAGTTGACATTGACACCTGGACCCAAACTGCAAATGATCAGGCCAAGCTCTTGATTTCCTGTCACCTAAATCTGCCTCTTCCCAAGTGTTCCCTTCAAGGTGGGCACTCCTGACCTGCCATCCCTCCCTCCACAGTCTATGAGCCGGTACTGGTGACTCCACCTCTGAAATGTATTTCAAGTCTGCCCACATCCATCTGTCCCCATGATTACCACCCAGCCCCAAGGCCTCTTCTTCCTCTGGATCTGCCCCCAATAAGATGACCCTTCTAAGGTATAAATTCAATCATGTCACTTCCCACTTAAAACCTTCCAAAGGCTGCCTGTCTCCCTTAAAACAAAATCCAAATTCCTCACCCAGGCTTGTAAGGCCCCACCCAGCCCTCTGACTCACGCCCCTCCTGCTCTGGATCAGGCACTGTCCTGCACAGGGCCTCCTTTGCCTCTTCAGACATGGCTGGCAGGGCATTTGCCAGAGAGGAAGCTCCTTCCAGACCTTCTCAGGCCAGGTTCTTTCTCACGGCATGCTTTGGTCGCCTTCCCTAACTAGCCTCTCTCAGGCTACAGACCTACTGCCCTCCTCACATCACCTGCTTCATTGTCTTCATTGAATGTGTCACTATCTGAATGTTTTCATAATTTGTTACTCATAACTGAGCTCATCACTTGCTTTCTCTACTATGAAAACATAAGTGTTATGTGTACAAGCACTTTGTCCATATTGTCACTCCAGGGGCACACAGTACATATCCAACAATGTTCTTTAAATAGAAGAATTACTAAAGGTTCCCTGTGGTTCCCTGGCTGTGTAAATATGTTTGTCCTGGTTTCTACAAGTAAATGAAAATTATTTTCATCTAAGAAATGTTAAAACTCAGACATGACCATGACCCAGAAATCCTGTAAAAAAGTAGCTTCAGAAGAAGTACAGTGGTCCCTCCTTATTTGTGTGTGGGGGGTACTTTCTAAAACCCCCCAGGGAGCACCTGAAACCACCATAGCACTGAACCCTGTGTATACTGATTTTTCCTATATGTACCTATGACAAAGTTTCACTTATAAATTAGAGACAAGAAGAGATGAACAATAATACTAATGCTAAACTAGAACAATAACAGCAATATACTGTAATAAATGTTATAAAGGTTATGTGAATCGCTTCAGGGCCCTTAATAAGTGAAACAAGGGTGACCCGGACACAAGCACTGCAGTATGGAGACTGTCAGCGTGATTAAGATGATAACTTCTTATTGATCAATGTCACCCCCCCCAAACAAAACAACTGCTATGTGACTAAGGGGTGGGGAGTGTGCCCAGAGGGGGAAAGCGGGACAAGGGATGAGCCACATCCTGGGTGGGGTGAAACGAACAGACGCAACAGGGTTTCATCACACTACTCAGAATGATGTACAGCTGAAAATGTATGAATTATTTCTGGAATCTTCCATTTAATATTTTCAAACTGCAGTGGACCATGGGAAAGTGAAAATGCAGAGAAGGGGACTGCGTTAAGGGGGTGATATTTAATACAGCAGGTTAATATGTCAGCAGTGGTTGCTTTTTGAAAGGTGAGGTTAATAATGGTTTTCTTTCACTTTTCCCTATTTTTCAATTCTCTACAAAAAGCCTTATAGTACCTGAATAACTAAGTTTTCTAGTCATTTACTGATAACCTCCTCTGGTCATTAACTTGGGAAGCCAGCTCAGAGCGAGGAAAGATTGGGACTAGAACCCAGGCAGACACAGGCTGCGCTGACTGCCTGCAGCCCAGGCCTGGGCTTCCCTGGGTGTGGGAGGAGCAGAAAGAAGAAAAGGCTCCAGGACCCTCGAGAGCAGCAGCCCAGAGCTGACAGAGACAGTCTCTACAGCTGTGTTGAGGCTCTATGGCTTCTGGGTGTCTGACCACTGGGCAGAGACCTGCAAAAACCCTCTCTAAACCCCTCCTGCTGGAGGGAGGAGTGCTTATGATCACTTACAGCACTAGGCCACCTGGATCGCCAGTGGGCTCACAACTCACTCGTCAGAGCATCTTTATCTAGTATGTGCCAGGCACTAGGCTGGGTACTGGAGCCACACGTTGAGTCAGCGCCATGGTTGTGCCTTCATGACACTCACAGCCTAAGGAGCTCCAGGCAACGGCCACGAGGATAAGAGCATTTTAATCAGTGAAAGTGGCAAATGCCAGGCCAGGGGCAGGGAGGACACTGCCTGTTCTGGGCTGGGCCTCAGCATGGTGTTAGCTCCAAGGCAGTGGTGGGATTCAGCCAGTTCACACCGGTTCGGCAGAACTGATACCTAATTTTTTGTTGAGTTTAGTGAACTGGTTGTTAAAATGGCACTTGCAATCAGGGTTCTCTCTAAGGTGGGTGCCTGGGCAGCCGCCCAATGTGGAAATCACAAATTTACATTCCTTACTCTTTTTTTTTTTTTTTTTTTGTATTTTTCTGAAGCTGGAAACGGGGAAAGACAGTCAGACAGACTCCTGCATGTGCCCGACCGGGATTCACCTGGCATGCCCACCAGGGGGCGATGCTCTGCCCCTCTGGGTGGTCGCTCTGCCGCGACCAGAGCCACTCTAGCGCCTGGGGCAGAGGCCAAGGAGCCATCCCCAGCGCTCGGGCCATCTTTGCTCCAATGGAGCCTTGGCTGCAGGAGGGGAAGAAAGAGACAGAGAGGAAGGGGGGGGTGGAGAAGCAAATGGCCGCTTCTCCTATGTGCCCTGGCCGGGAATCGAACCCGGGTCCCCCGCACGCCAGGCCGACGCTCTACCGCTGAGCCAACCGCCAGGGCCTCTCCTTACTCTTTTTAAACATTCATCTGCGCAACAGTGTATTCTAAGTGCCCGTAGTAATGTTCATTCTATCTGTAGGTGAAAAAAATTGCAAGTGAGGATGCCAATCAAGGAGCAATATGAAAATATCTTAAATAACAGTTGTATTGTTTTTTGTCATGTATTATTTAATATTTTCATTAATATTTTAAAACTTTTTCTTATAATCTAGTTTTGTGTACTTCTTTTATTGTTCTTATTTAAGTATTAAATACATGAAATAATAAATTACTTTTTGGTATATCATTTTTTCATACTTAAAACGGTCATTAGGGCAGAGAACCAGTTGTTAAATTATTTGAATCCCACCACCAGGTAGAGGTGAGGATGAAGAGCTGACACGGAGGCTACGAGTGTTCTCCAGGTAGGAGAGCACTGCCTCAAATTTTTCCTTGCACAATGCTCCCGTTCATAACAGCATGAAAGTGGATGTGGATAGAGAAGGGCTGAGATGGTAAATGTGTTAGGAGGTTGAGCAATGTGTCAGGAAAATGAGGGCATCTGAACCCTGAGCAGATACTAGCCCTGGAGAGGACCAGGTGCCTTCCTGAAATTTTAAGGAACAGAGTAAGGCAGCTGGTACAGGTCTGTCCTTACCTCAGGACTGGGATGATCCACCAGCCCAAGACGAACAGAGAAAGATTGGGATGGAGTTGGGCATGCCTGGAGGAGCATAGAATTTGGAGAGACAGTGGATGCTGATTATAACTATCAGAGGCAGATTAAGGTCAGTGGAGGCCCTGGGTGCAGAAGAAAATATTGGGCCCCTTAAAAAAAAGAGAGAGGCAGGGAAAATAAAATTACATGTTAACCATATTTTTAAATAAATAAAAAATATTATGTACTGTTAATGTTAAAATTGCACATATGAAACCAAACTTAGTGTCATTAGAAAAAAGAGTGAAGTTGGGGTTTTGCAGAGCCCTTCAGAAGTTGGGGCCCAGGGCGCACGCCTGGTATGCCCACCATTAAATCCACCTCTGATAACCATGGAAAATGCAGACCACGTTTTCATGGCATTTACGGGAGGACTTATCTATAAAAGAGGGATAATTAGCCAGTATCTTCCATTTGCTAGTCTAGCTGTGTTTTTTTTTTATCAGATTGCTAAAATGCAAATTAAGAACCAGTAAAGTGCCCTGGCCGGTTGGCTCAGCGGTAGAGCGTCGGCCTGGCGTGCGGAGGACCCGGGTTCGATTTCCGGCCAGGGCACACAGGAGAAGCGCCCATTTGCTTCTCCACCCCTCCGCCGCGCTTTCCTCTCTGTCTCTCTCTTCCCCTCCCGCAGCCAAGGCTCCATTGGAGCAAGGATGGCCCGGGCGCTGGGGATGGCTCTGTGGCCTCTGCCTCAGGCGCTAGAGTGTGGCTCTGGTCGCAATATGGCGACGCCCAAGATGGGCAGAGCATCGCCCCCTGGTAGGCAGAGCCTCGCCCCTGGTGGGCGTGCCAGGTGAATCCCGGTCGTGCGCATGCGGGAGTCTGTCTGACTGTCTCTCCCCGTTTCTAGCTTCAGAAAAAATGAAAAAAAAAAAAAAAAAAGAACCAGTAAAGAAGTTAAGAGAGGGCAGGTATGGCCTCCATGTGGTCATGCTCAGATCTGCTGGGCCAACCCCTCTTTTGTCTGGTGCGGAATGCTGTTAGTGATTGATTGTCTGTTGTAAGTGCAAGGAGAGCTCTGGGCGGGTTAATGTATTTGGACGGCTTCTTCTTCAGTCTTCTCTCTGAGGTTTCACAGACCAGATACAAAACACCTAAAGATTAGCACTCACAAACATACAGATCAAGGCAGAAAAGAGACCTTCAAAACGCTCAGAAACCATACTTTGTTCAAGAAAACAATGAGGACCCAAAGTGATGGAAAATTTTCCCTGGGTGCTACGCTTCCAAATTTTCTCAACTAGCTTTAAATTGTGTTTAAGGCAGGGAAAAAACAAATATGATATTTAAGAGAACCCAAGGGCAGGAAGCAAGGCAGAGTTTCCATGTATTTGACCAGATGCTTCATTTCCATGAATCTGTGTTCATAGATGACGCAGTGATAAGATCCACAAATTTCACAGTTGTTGCAAAATCAGGGGAAACCACTTCTCACACCCCTCGGTTTCCCAAACCAGTGTCATAACTGAAAATGCATGTTGTGGTTGGTTGCGTATCACAGATTTGAATGATGAGGCAGGAAAAGACAAACAGAACACCCTCTGGTTAGTTAATGGCAGCCAGCACAGAGGGCTTGGCCTGTGAAAGGCGGGAGGGAGGGGCAGCTTCTGTGACCACAACAGGAAGGACCTATGCCCTGAATGAATAGCATTTAAATCATGTACCCTAGTTTGCAAAGCATTCTCTTTCTCATTTTCTTATCTGACCAGTCTTATGAGGATGCAAGAGAAATATCATTATATCTGACAAAGGGCTTCTATACACAATGGATAAAGAATAAAAAATAAATATAGAACTCTTCTGTAATGATTCTAAGACCCAATTACAATGTTGGGGGGCAGGTTCCACACACCCACCAAGTAATTCTCTGTGACATCACCTGGGTGTCTTACAATTTAACTCATTTCTGGCACTATCTACATACAGATAGTGTCAGATCTCATAGATAAGGGGTCAGTCTCACAGGACTTCCTACCCCCACTTCAGACTCCAGTTGCACGCTCTGGCTATCACCTGTGCTCTGACTGACCAACTACAGCTCAAAGGTTCTGTTGGCCTTGTCCCAAGGTTTGATTAATTTGCTAGAGCGGCTCACAAAACTCAGGGAAGCACCAGTTTATTAACAGATAAGATAAGCCCTGGCTGGTTGGCTCAGTGGTAGAGAGTCGGCCTGGCGTGCAGAAGTCCCGGGTTCGATTCCCGGCCAGGGCACACAGGAGAAGCGCCCATCTGTTTCTCCACCCCTCCCCCCTCCTTCCTCTCTGTCTCTCTCTTCTCCTCCCGCAGCCAAGGCTCCATTGGAGCAAAGATGGCCCGGGCGCTGGGGATGGCGCCTCAGCCTCTGCCCCAGGCGCTAGAGTGGCTCTGGTCGCAGCATAGCGATGCCCAGGATGGGCAGAGCATCGCCCCCTGGTGGGCAGAGCGTCGCCCCTGGTGGGCAGAGCGTCGCCCATGGTGGGCGCACTGGGTGGATCCCAGTCGGGCGCATGCGGGAGTCTGTCTGACTGTCTCTCCCCATTTCCAGCTTCAGAAAAATACCAAAAAAAAAGAAAAAAAAAAGATAGAATAAAGGACACAGATGAAGAGACACAAGGGCAAGGTCTGGGAGGGTCCTGAGTGCAGGAACTTCTCCCCTATGGACTTGGGATGACTCACCTTCCCAGTGGGTGTAATTGCCAGCCTGGAAGATATTTGAACATCACATTTTGAGGATTTCTATGGAGGCTTCATCACATACTTATGATCAATTATTAACTCCATTTTCAGCCCCTCTCCCTCAAGTGATTTGGCGGGGAGAACGGAGACTGAAAACTCCAAGCTTCTAATCATAGCTTGGTCTTTCCTGTGACCAACCCATAGCCAGGATTATCCAGTGTCACCTCATTAAGACAAAGACATTCCTATCACCAGAAAATCACAAGGGTTTCAGGAGGTGTTTCAGGAACAGGGGGGCAGAGGCATATATATATATATATGTTTTATTATTATCTCACATTTTTCAACACAATTATAAGACAAACCACCAAATTATTTAATTGGGCAAAAGTTATGAACAGAAACTTCACAAAAGAAGATACATGAATGGTCAATAAGCACAATAAAAATGCTCAACAGTGTCAGTCGTCAGGAGAAAGTTAGACCCACCTTGAGATGCCTCCACCTACTCAGCAAGGGTCTAACCCTAACAAAAAAAAAAAAGAGGGCCAAAACACAGAGCAACTGGGATTCTCAGATGCTACTGGAGGGACTGCAGAATGGTGTCACCGTCACAAAGAACTCCTGGGCGTTTCTTACAAAGTTAAACATAAACGTGCCATCTGGTCTGACCCAGCAACTCCGGCCCAAGCTACTTGACCAGGAGAAGTGAAAACACAAGTGCACACAAAGACTTGCACGTGAACATTCATATTAGCTCTATTCAACATGTCAGAAACTGGAAACAGATCAAATGTCTGTCAGCAGTTGAACAGCTATACAAATTATGGTACATGTGTACAACGGAAAACTACTTAGCAGTAGAAGGGAATTAACTACTGACAAACACAGAAACACGGACAGCTCTTGGGAACATTTTGCTGAGCAAAGGGAGCCAGACACAAAAGACTACAAAGTGTGGTTCCATTTGTAGCCAAGTATAGAAGGGGCCGACTAAAACTACAGAGACAGAAAGTGGACCCTGGTTGCCTAGGGATGGGTGGGAAGTTAGCTGCAAAGGGGCATAAGGGAACTTAAGGGGGTCATGGAAATATTTGGGACTTGGTGGAGTATTAGTTTCAC
Organism: Saccopteryx bilineata; assembly: GCF_036850765.1. Taxonomy (NCBI): domain Eukaryota; kingdom Metazoa; phylum Chordata; class Mammalia; order Chiroptera; family Emballonuridae; genus Saccopteryx; species Saccopteryx bilineata. The sequence continues at coordinate 147,905,608 of NC_089492.1, read as the reverse complement.
AAGTTTTTCATCTGTCAAAAACTCATCAAGCTGCACAGTTAAAAATGAATGTTTTATTGATAGCAACAAACAAACAAACAAATAAACTAAAAAACCTCATAGACACAGACAACAGTATGATGGTTACCAGGGGGAAGGGGCTGGGAGAGGTTGAAGGGGGTAAATGAGGTCAATACAAGGTGATGGGCAGACGGAGACTAGACTGTGGGTGGTGCACACACAGTGCAATATACAGATGAGGTATAATATTGTACATTTGAAACATAAGAAATTTTATTAAGTAATGTCATCTCCCAAAAGATGTTATATTGTATATAAATTATATCTTAATAAAGTTTATTCCTAAAAGAAAATAACATGGCTAAGTATGATCTCATTTAGGAAAAAAAATAGTGTCTGTGTATTTGTGCACATGCAAAAGGAAGGCTTGAATGTAGAAGGATGCCAACCAGCTGTTGGTGTGGCCATTGTGGCATCAAGAAGTGTATTTGGGAGTGAAGAGATGTAGAAGGGGACATGTGGATTTTCTTCTAAAAATTTTGTGGTGTTTGAATTAAAAAAAAAAAAAAACTTTGAAGAAGAAAGAGAAGATGGAACGTAAGTGATCTGATCTGTGCAGGAACACCAGAAGCAGACAAAGCAGACAGGGTTCCAGTACATGCTTCCTAACCCCAATGTGTGTGGTGACTCAGGTCCACAGAGGGAGCCTGGAAAAGCTGTTCTCCACCCTCTGTTGCCCTCTGATAACGTGAAGAACCATGTTCAAAAGCTGCTTAGAAAACTCCCAAATGTGGTGAATGCTGTCAAATTTCAATGGGAATACCTAATGCTGTGGTTTCCAATTTCAAGTATTAAATATGTATGTCATTTTTACCACTAACTTCTTTTCAGGAATAGAAGAGCTGTCTTTCTGATTCCTCATCCCCAGCTGTCACCTTGGCACAGACAGTGCTCACAGACTCATCTGTCTCAGGGTCATGTGCCAAGTCCACCTGAGCCGTGGCCACCCAGCTCTTCCTTCAGCGATGGTGCTTTGAGTGTTCTAGAGTGCTACACTGAGACCTGCATCTTACCCAGAAACAGGAATTATAGCAGATTTCATATTGGCCATCTTTCCATTTGCACCAGCTGGACACACCTCACATATTTCCAGTTTTACAATAGCGCTCAGCACACAGGAGCGTCATTCACCGGAGCAATGAGTGGACTTGGAGCTGAAACCCAAATGAATGTCCAATTTCTCTTAATACTTTAGGGGGTTCCCCTTGTTTCTTTACCTAGTTGAGGTTTTTCTGGACTGGTGACTCACCCAGATGCTCACCTGAGATGTGAGCACATGGCCACTGGGTGGCGGGAGAAGGTCTCTGGCTGCAGGTGAGGGGACCGCTGGGCCTTTCTGAGCCACAGCTCTCAGTAGACATAGAATCCACGAGAATCCACTTGTTAAACCCTCCAGAACATGCTGCTCTCATGAAAAGACTACACTTCAGAAGAGAAACCTCCTTAGCAAACTCATCTGAGAACATATTTCTGACTTAAAGTTCTGAACACAGACACTTTCCAACAAAGCACTTTTCACTTTTCAGCCTGTGAGCTGCTTCCTTCACTTGCACACACCTTGTTATTAAATCAGACAAGAGCCTAGACAACGCCCAACTCACCCTCTAAGAGCTGTGTTAGGATGAGAGACTTGTCATGTCATTGCGTCTCTGTAGGGAGAAATGGCTGCTATAACGGCGATGAACCTAAGTCGAGGGTGGAGAACAGGGCAGCCATGGTGGCAAGTAAAATCTGAGAGTTTAACTACAGGTTTTATCCTGCACACATCTTATTTTCCTTGGCTCTTTTTCAGCTGTTCTCTACAGCCCCTTCCCATCCAGACTCTCAAACTGCTCCAGGAAAAACTGGTGTTGGACTTAAGGAGGACTAGAGACAGTGTCAGTATGAGAGCTATCGGAGGATTTCCAAGGGTAGCTTTGAGTCTGCGTGAAATCTGTCTAAGGCCAACATGTACCCCACAAGGCTGCAGCTCTACATAAAGCACCAGGCCAGCCTCCCGGCCAGGCGAGAACAAGCAGCCTGGTGTGACAGAAGCAACTTAGAAGAAAGCAGAGGCCCAGGGACAGCGTGTCTTTTAACTCCTATCTCCAGCTGAGCCCCACGATGGGTGATAACAAACCCCAGATCAGTTTAGACGTCCAAAGGAAGCCAAGGAAGTTGCAAAATCAACAGGAACTGGAAGTGACACCAACGTAGCAAGAAAGATCTGGACGAAGCACACTGTGAGCAAGTGGATGTGTGCAGGTCCCCGCAGCCTCAGGAAAGCTCAGGGCACCCAAAAGCTGCAGTCCTTCCATCTCAACTGCAGGGAGGCCTATAGGTCTCACAGCCTGTGGCTGAGACAAGAAGGACATGGAGCATCCTGCAGTGGGGACCGTGGGGAGGGAGGCCAATGACCAGAGACCAGATGGGGCCAGGCTCAGCTGAGCAGTTCCAAAGGGCCACCCAGACCTCTGCCCCCTCCCCACCAATATCTCTATGCTCTGAAGACCCCTTCACATCTGGTGTCTCCACGGGAGCCAAAGGGGTACAAGGAGAACCCTGAGCTAGCTGAATTCAAACCTAAAATGACTGCCAAGTTATTGATTTGCCTGAGTTTACCTGGAAGAAACTAAAAGCAAGGGCTTCCATCTGAGGTTAAAGGGGAGTTACAGAAAAATAAGAGAAGTTCTATTATGCTCCTCTGAATATGTAGCCCATGAAATGTGTTCACTCCCTGGAAAATGGCCCAAAGCTGAGCTCTTCCCAATGGACACTAGCTGACTCCGTTTTCAGACCCTGCACCAGGGGCAGGGAAATCACTACTCCAGGGCACAGGTTGCAAAGCAGTTTAAAAAGAAAAAAGTGAGCTCGGTGATCACCACAACGTTTTCTAAGGTGACATCTCTGTGAGGCAGGTAATGGGATCCCCATTTGGTGTTTAAAGGGCCTCTCCAGATAATCAAATAATTCTTTTATTTGCTAACATTTAAGACCAGCTACAAACCTAGCTCCAGTAATATCTAAATAAATCAAGTTAATAAAATATTTTTGTCTATGTTTCAACTTTTAAAATTTCCATCTTAGCACCATAAAAACTATCAGAATGCAGCCTTAATTTTTCTGTGGATAAACAGGTAGTCCTGTCCAGCATGTGGCTCACAGTGTAGACAATTTCCATCTGGCACAGCTGTTCAGGGGCCCCTGCCTCCCGCCCCACAGTCCCTGAGTGCTCAACGTGTTTTCCTCTACAGCTCAGATGAGTAAATAAGACCCAAATGTTACTGACCCCAAAAAGCCACCGGAGGCAAAAGCTTGGCCCCAGAACTCAGTCTCAGGCAGTAGGGGAGCCCAACCCTGACCTTTTCCCCAGCAACTAAACAAGAGGCTTGAGGGTGACTTTGTTTTGATACAAAGAGTGGTGGTTTTCCTTAAATCTTCCCTTCATAAATGGTCCAACATCCATGACCCTCCCTAACAGGTCCCTACTTGGGTGCCCACTTCCATTATTCCTGCAATTCTGACTTGGAAATGTCACTGGTGTCCCTTACTCAGCCTGTGTTTGGTAATCCTTGATGTGCAGGTGGGCGTGGGCATAGGCAGGTCCTCCCTGTCCTTCAATAGGATGGTTCAGGCAACCTGCCCACTGCCTGTCCCATGTGTTTTAGTGGCTCCTGGCAGGTAGGCTGCAGGCTATGATGCTAAGGGATGAGCCTGCTGGCCCTTGGGAAGCGCTCTGCCAGAGGTCTGGGCATCACCCTCAACCGTGGGGAGCAGCCCTGGCCCTGGTGCCCGCTCACCTTTCCAGAGCAGAGACGGTGCCGAGCAAGACGCAACGTCTCCCTCACCCAGCGGCTGTGGGGTCAGTTAAGTCCCAGCTTCACTGATGGCCATGATCCCTCTTCCTGGACCATCAGTCCTCATCTTTCTTGTCCAATTTGTATAAATTGAAAGTGATGAGCCCCAGGTTCCTGCTGTCATAGGAGAGGGTTTCTATGAGATTAAACAGAGCTGAGTCAATACAACAAGGATCTAACAGACCATTAGTCAAACCAGGTGTTTCTCTGGTGGGGCAGAGACACCCCCTTCCCAAATCTCCACTCAGCCTCCTCTCCTCCATGGCATGCCCAGCTTTGGAAAAAAGCTAGAAAACAAGAATAAGGGTCAGGTGACATAAAGAGCTTTCTCCTATCCCAAGGAAAATGCCACTTGGGTAACTCTCTCCTCTGGTGCATTAGGTCACTGTTCTTTGCCTGGGCCTGAGATCTCCACTGACTAGAGGCAGAAGGAGGGGAGAGAGTGTGGGTGGGGGGCTTCATTAGCTGGAGGATGTGTCACTGGTGAGTAAGTTCCCGAGCTTGCCCTGAGACCCTGCCTTGGAAGAGTGGGCACTGTGGATGTCTGTGGGCTGGGCGTGTATCACCAGATAGATGCGCTCCTGGAGCGCCTTATCTTTATGAACGAAGTCCAACCAACTTCCCCACGTGTCAGATCCCAGGCAGCCCAGACCTGGTCTCAATGTTGACAGGAGAAGTGACAGAGTGCCAGCCTACGTGTGCTCTTGTGCGTGCAATTTTGTGACCCCGCGGGGAACTCGCCCTGTACCTGTTGGGTCAGATCCCGGCCCTGGACGGGATACCGCCTGAGGCCCACCATCCACGGTAGCCTGACTCGTGGTGGCCTGACTCATGGCGACCTCAAGTCCTCTTTCATGTAAGTTACTAAGGGATCCTGGCTGGAAGTCCTGGAAAAACAAATGTGACTGAATAGCAGTCTGCATGTCTGCCCTTCAGCCAAGCCATCTTCTGACAGGACATGGACTTGCCTGTCCCACCTACTGCATATGGCTGTGTGCAACAGCCCCTCACCTGTGGTTACAGACTTCGAAGAAGGAAGCGTGGTCAGGTCACCAGCAGCCTGTAGGCTTATAGTCCTGCATTTGTACCCCCTTTGCCCCCAGGAGACCTACTCCCATCTTTTCTGCACAGCCCCTCTGGGGGGTTTTCTACAACCCCCCATCATCCTGACTTCTGGTTCCTGCTCTTATCCACCCTAGGAGCTAGGTCGATGGCTCAAAAACATGTCCCTTCCAACTCTGCAAAGGAGCTCATGGTCCAAAGCCAACCATTCTTCCCTAAACTCTGGGACTAGAAAACCCCAATGGCTCTTTTTTTCTAAGAGCCTGTGGGGGCCAGTTTCCTTGGCAGACAAACACTTCCAGGTAGCCAAGGATGACAATGAGTGGCTCCAGGCCAGCACTCTCCCCATAGCTGACTCTACCTGCAGGGTGTTCCGGGCCCAACCTGGGCACAAAAGCAAAAAGGACCAGCTGTTAATGAGATCCATGGGAAACTGCGTGCCAGCCGTGCTCTTATCCACAGCAATGACTCTGGGGCCCACCATAGTGCCAAGTCTCCTAACCTATATACCCCATAAAACCTCCAAAGTGGAAAATAAAAAATCACTACTGATGGTTGTATCTGTGCCTGAGCAGAGGGAAAGCGTTTTACTTTTCACAGCAAACTCTTTAATTTCTTACCCTGAGCTTGTATAACCTTTTAAAATTAATCAAAAGTTCTAAAAATTTCAATATTCCAATATCCTGGAATTCCAGTGGCAGGACAAAAGTTCTTTCTCTTTTGTAACTGTGCCAGTCACACATCTCATGAGTTCCCTGAGTGTGCAGATTGTCAGGGCACGCAGTCCCCACCACTGCCCGCTTGCCGGCCAGCCCACGCCGTCACCGTCACAACCCAAACACCCTGTGCTATGACGCTCTTCCTCACCTCTTTATATTCTTTCTCTGTTCTGTGTCTTTGTTTGTCCTGCTGAGGTCCACCTGCTCCCCAGTCAGGACCCCACAGGCCTGAGAGGACGGCCATGCTTGCTTTCAGGAAGCTAGTCCAGACATCGGCCATGTTCTCATTCTCAGGGAAGGCCAAGAAGGAAATGTAAAGAAAGTAGAGATCTTATTGCCAGCATGAAAGGATAGTGGTAAGGACTCCCTGATGTAGTAACTAGGTGAAGAGCTCTGACAGAGCAACCCATCGACCGCACCTGTCTTTTGTATCTGAGTTGAATCACAGCAGAACACGTTGAAATAATAAATTCTTAGGCCACCTCACAGCCTGTCCCACTCCACCCCCTCAATACACACCACACTCACTTTTACCACCAAACACTTGGAGATTTACCGGTCAGAGTTCCTTAACCTCACACTTGGCTGATGTGGGAGATGGGTGATATGGAAATTCTCAAGCCTGTCGTGGTCATGCCTACCCTGCTGGGGGGCTCATGCCTCAAGAATTGGGGTATTTTTTTCAAGGATATATTCCCAGATAAACACTACACTTTCTCACTTTTTTCACCTTTGCACCCTCACCTCTACCTAATTCATCCTTTGATCCACTAAACATTTACCTTGTCTAGCTTACCCTCAGCTGTGAACATCTGGCCTCAAATTGTTTCTCATATTAGCTCAGCCATATTTTTAAAAATACTTTGTTTAAAACTAATTTATTAATATTTATCAGGTCTCTTTTACTGGGAGAAATTGCTCTATACAACTAGTCACCCACATTGTTAGAATTAAAATGCTTTTTATTGTTTAATATACTTCATCAGCTGACTCTTGTTCCCAGCACTCCTCTGCAACTGGTTTTGTGAAGGTCTTCTGGTGGCCAACTCCAGTGGACTTGGCCCGTGTCTTGCCTGACTTCTGCAGCGTTGGGGGCCACTGGTCTCTTCCACTGCTTTTCCTTTTTGACCCAAGCCATCTTTTTCCTTCTGGTCTCTGGCTCCTCAGTCTGCTTCACTGACAATTGCTCTGCCTGCCCCCAGACAGTACTCGTCCTGGATACATTCCTTGTGATCCCCCAGCTTTCTCTACCCCATCCACCCTGCTCTGACCCATGAAGACCTCATCCACTGTGCTACTTGCTGCCTGGCTCTCCAATAGGTATAGATGGCATGAGGAGCTGTGAGGGAAACAGAGGCAGAGGGGCAAGAGGTGAGAGCTTCTTTCCCCTAGATCCACACCAAGCTTTGCAGGGGACCCCTTCCATTCATCTACTCTCTCTAAGTTCTGGAGAATAGCGACCACCAGTAACAGTGCATTGCCAGCCAAATTGTTCTTTTCTCCCCTTATCCCAGACAGACATACTCAACGCTGTCCAGAGATTTACTTTTATATTCCGAAGGCATATCAAACTCACATACTACCCAACTTCAACATGGTAACTCTTCCTGTATCATTCCCCTCAAAGCAAACAAACAAGAAAAGCTGATCATACCCTGGCTTCCTGGGAGTGTTAAATTGTGTCACTTCAGTGGGTCAGCCTAGAAGTCTCAGAGTTATCCTCACTTTTGCTTCCTCAACCTGCACTCGTGTCCTGTGGGTCACTCAGTCCACTTTGCTTCCACTTAGGAAATATCTCAGCTCCATCCCTTCTCCTGCCTCTTCACCATCATGGCCTTATTTCAGGGTCTCACCACTTCCCCCTAGACTCTCTGTCTCCCTGCTTCAAGCCTGACCCTACTTCAGTCCTTTCCCTGCTACTGTGAAAAAACAAACTTGCCAAAATGCAAATCTGATTGTGTCCCTTTAATGCACAAGGTCTCATCTCCCATTACTTCCCTGCAGAGACACTGTCCGAAGTCCTTTTGCCCAACACTCCCCATCCCTCCTGTGCTCTCTTCCTTTAAGACTTAGTGTGAGTAATAGCTGCTCATGAGCATGTCCTCCCAATTCCCAGACCCAGCCTCCTGGCCCTCCTTAGGCCTCATGCACAAACCTCCATCAGAGCATCTGTAACACTCTATCATAATTATTCAATATTTTTGTCTGTCTTCCCCCCCAAAATGATCCTCTTAAGAGCAGAAACCCTTTCTTACTCCTCTTGTTTCCCCAGGGCCCACCACTGGGCCCTCCAGGTAGTAGGGTCAGTGAATGCACACCAACCTCCCTGAGCTCCTCTGGGCCAACCTCCCCCGTGAGGTAAACCAGCCAGCTCAGCATCTCCTTTTGAATCCTTTCTTCTCTATTCCCCCTATACTCTGGTTTCTCTTCAGATCGCATAAATCTTTCACCTTTTTTCTATTCCCCCCCTACTCGTATGTAAGCTGCCAGTGAGGACAAAGGTAAGAGTCAGCCGTGTCTGTATCTAGACTAGTTCAGATTACCTCTCAGCCCTCCCATTGTAGGTAAATGGCTCAGTAGTTTCAGGCAAAAGAGAATGAATTTCTTGGGTGTTTGTTTGTTTGTTAAAGAATCCAAGGTATCTTGCAGCAAAGTTAGGGATAGCTTTGAAATAAATCAAACCATGAAGGGCAACAGCCTACCATTCCCCAAACTGTAGCTCTATCAGCTTATCCAACCAAACAGTTCATCTAAAACATGGTAAAGTTTCTTTAAAACTGTAAATAGGCGTTGTTAACTCTTGTCCCCAGAAAGGTATGTCAATGGCAATCAAAAATTTGGATTTTCCTAAAAATATTCAGTCTGATAGTTCTCATGCATATTATATATTTGTTGAAACTCTAAGCCTAATGTGAGCTTGACAACACAGTCACTATAAATATGGCCTCTACTGTGAATGTAAATACATTGACATTCTAGATTAGTCAACCCCTTGTGAACCTGATTATAGTTAATTGCCCCAGAAGCATGGATCCCTGACAATTCAGTCAATAGAAACAAAGATGCTGAAGCCAAGAATTTGCACCTTGGTGACCCCCCAAAGGGTAAACACTTCCCAAAGCTTCTGTCAAAGTTCTTTAACAAAAATGCTGAGGTCCTTCTACAAATATAATTTCATGAATCAGGCTCTGTGGTCATGCTCCAAGTTTCTGATTGTTTTGGAAAACTCAATTACTTTTTCAAGAATTCTCCCATAGTGAGAATGATTAAAGTTGAGTGTTCAGAACCAATCAACTTAGTACTGATGTCATCAGCTAATCTTGTCAACTAATAAAGTCTGTCACTTGGCAGGGGAAGAAAGAAAGCGTGGTTTCAGGCATAAATACAAAATGATTAAGGAAGACTCCACCAGTTGTGTGGGTTACATTTAGGATCTCACGAAGTTAACTGGGGAGCGCCAGGCAGGAGGAGGTGGGCCACTCTGAGGCAGTGGAATGAGCTGGCAGCACAGGGCAGAGCTATTTCAGATCCATGAGGTAGGGGCCATGGCGGGATAGAGACAGAGGGCTCCAGGACGAGGGCTGGGACTTTTACTTAAGCAACGGGGTTAATAATTATAGGCTCCTTTAGTGGGGACTGGAGTCTGGGGAAGAGACAATTTGCACAGGAAAACCACCATTCTATTGAGGACATGTTAAGCTGAAGATGCCTATGGGACAACCAGGTGACCATGCCACGTGAGCAGTCAAAGATATGAACCTGAGCTCATCCTAAGCCACCTCTGTTACAAGAGAACATGCAGGCTGCTCACTTGAGTTTTCCCAAGCAGTTTCCAATCATTGCTGCATTAATAACCTATGAACTTGAGAGCCAGCTTTAAGACCGCTTTATGTGGCTACAAGACCATCAGAAAGGGTTATCACTTCAGAAAGCTGACTGGAACTGCTTGGCCCTACCCCCCATGCCATTTTTCCACAAAAATACATCCTACCACTCCCAGGCCCTCCTCTAAAGACCAAAGCCCCCATCCTCTGCCAGCCTGCAAGGACCTCTTTCCTTTCATTCTGTTCCCCTGGCCCTCGGCTTCCCCTTCCTTGATGCTCTTCCTGAACACCAAACACTGGTCTTTCCTGGAATGAGGAGGACAGAGAAAGACCAGAACCCTGTATCACCTTTGGCTAGGCTGGATATTTAGGAGAACAGCAGTATCCACGGGAACCTTGAGAATCTATGCCCTTTGCACTCGGCCAGCCACTTGCCCCCTATGCTGGCCACTTTCTTGCCCTCTCTACAGCGCTAACAAACCTGCTCTCCCCACCCCCCAGCCCCTTTAACCATGACATTCCCTCCACCTGAACTCTGCTTCTTTCTCAATTGTTACGTAAATATTTATGTCTGACCCAGTCATCAAGGTCAGTGACAAATGAACTTCCTCCTTGAAAAAGGAAAAAACCCAAAACTGCAAAGTGTTAAGAACACCCGTTGTCTGACCTGTGGTGGTGCAGTGGATAAAACGTCAATCTGGAATGCTAAGGTCGCCGGTTTGAAATCACAGGCTTGCCCAATCAAGACTCATATGAGAAGCAGCTACTATGAGTTGATGCTTCCTGCCCCCCTTTCTCTCTCTCTCTCTCTCTCTCTCTCTCTCTCTCTCTCTCTCTCTCTCTCTCCTCTCACTAAAATCAATAAATAATAATAAAAAACTCATCTAAAAAGAACACCCTTTATTCCAGGACCACATCATCTTCTCTAACTCCCACAGTTACAGTGGCTGGCAGGTGTCATTACACCCATTTCATGGTGAGAAGGACGCAAGAGCACACAGCTGGTCAGTGACAAGGCTGAAGTTCAAGCCCAAGTTTGCTGACTCTTGCTCACTGCATTATTTTACCTCTAAACACTGGGATCAGCTGGTGTCCAGACCATGCCTCAGGCCAGTCATGAAGATCCTCTTGGGAGCATGCTGAAATAGCTCAGTTGGGAGAGCATTAGACTGAAGACCCTCTTGGACTGGAGCCCCCACAGCACATGTTAATGCTTCTCAGGGGGTTCCAGGGTGGATTCAAAATTGAGAACCATGATCCCACTTTTTGTCCTCCTTCACCTTTCACAGATGTCCCTTGCTTCCCCTGAACTCCATTCCACTTCGTTTCTACCTCCAATCATTTGATCAGTCAATCAGTCAGTAAGCCACTGACCCCTCACTGGATGCCCGTCACCACACAGGTCTGGGGTCAGCATGAAACAAGACCAAAGCTTCTGACCTGTGCACTTGCTCTCCAACAGAGAACCAGCCAATAAAAGTAGTCAAAGCACAAAGAGAAAAGCAAAACTTTTAGAACAAAATGTAGGGAAATATCTTTGTGATTTGGAGCAAGAAGAGAGTTCTTAAACAAGACACAAAAGGCATAAACCGCAAATGAAAAACTGATCATTTGACCTCATTTTAAACCTTACTTTTTTTCATTAAAAGATACCATGAAAAGGTAAAAAAAAAAAAAAAAAAAAAAAAGGTAAGCCACAAACTAGGATATAATATTTTTCACAAAGGATTGATATTCAGGATATATAAAGAACTCCTACAAATAAATAAGAAAAACTCCAGCAGACAAAGTACAGGTATTTCATAGAACAGTAACACAAATGCCTAGTAATCATCTGAAAAGATGTTCAACCTTATTAAAAATTGGAGAAATTAAAATTAAATGACAATCAGATATCATTTTACACCAAATAGATTGTCAAAACTTTAAATGTCTGGCTATGTCAAGTATGGCCAAGAACGTGGAGTGAGGGGGATACTGAGACACTACTAATGGGTATGTTATTGGTACTGCAAACAATTGCAATAAAATTTAATAAGTATAGAGTAGGTGGGGCAGGAAGTAACTAGGAACATACAGCAGGTGGGGCAGGAAAAGGTCCATGAAAGTTGAGATGTATGGGATGAATAATAATCACTGCTCCCAAGGAAGGGATGGTGTTACAGACAAGGGAGGGTGAGTATGACACATTCAAGGCTAAAGAGAGGAGGGCTGGGTCAGGAAGGATGGGAACTGTGCCCAAGAGCTTGGACTCCCAGGACCATGAGACTCTGTTGAAGGGCTTTAAGCAAGGACGTAATATTCATTCATTCATTCATTCATTCATTCATTCAGCAGAGTCACTGGCACCTGCCATGGGCCAGGCACGTAGGCTGCGACTCTACCATAGATGCTCGTGTGAGACTGTGTGGTGAAGCACAGGGGACATGAGGAGGAGCTGGGGCTGTCTCCTGGACTAGGGAGCAACAGAGGCAGCAAAGGGAAGAGTGGAGACATAAGGTATTCGGGAGGGAGAAGGAGCCACACAGGTGATCGATTAGGTGTGTGACCAGAGTGGTGAGTGAGAAGAAGGCTTTGAGGTGACCCCTCCCAAGGTGGTGAGACTTTCACAAGCTATAAATGGAAGAGAAGGGCAGGAGTGGGCAACAAGTGCCACCTAGAACTTAGGGGTGGACAGGGACTGCAGAAGAATCTGGAAAGGCCTGGCCAGAAGAAAACCAGCAGTCCTGCAGAAGGTGGCACAGGAAGGGTGGCGTTTTATAAGAGAAGAAAATGGTAAATAGTGTGAAATGCTGCTGAGAAAAAATTTAAAGCAGAAAATGACCCATGGACTGTGAGACCAGAATGGCCTTTGTAAGAGAAGTTTCAATCAAGTGGTGGGAGGAAGCAAGACCCCTGGGGAAGGGGGTGGGGGTGAAGCACGTGAAGACACCCTTTCCAAAGAAATAAATCAGTAGGTAGACAAAAGTGTGGTCTTCCTTGTTTTGGTTTAGATAAGCAAGATAGAAATGGGTCTGGTGAGAAGGATTCAGTACAGAGTAAAATGTTAAAAAGGAGAGACAGATAGAAAGAGAGAGGCACACACACACACACACACACACACAGAGAGAGAGAGAGAGAGAGAGATACAGATAGAGAGAGAGAGATAGAGAGGCAGAGACCAAAACAGCAAAATCCTTGAGAAGACAGTATTGCATCTCAACCCCCACTAGGTGCACTTCAATTCAGCAGCAGCAATAACCGTGAGTTGGTGCAGACCCCACAAGTTAAGGGTATGGCCCCAACAAGACTGTCCTTACCCCAGATGCCAGTCACTGCAGAGATCCCTGGGCTATCCTCACTTTCAACTGACTGGCAATAAATTCAGAGGTTCCCATGACCTCAGTTTTGGTAATTCATTAGAAAAATTCACAGAACTCAGGAAAGTGCTATTATTATTATTTTATTACAAAGTATACAAATCAAGAAGACTAGCCAAATGGCAAGACATATAAGGAGATGATGCCCTCCCAACACCAACCAGGAAGTTCCTCCAAGATCCAGGGTCCAAAGCTTTTGAGGGGATTTCATTATGTAAGCATGATTGATTAAATCATTGGCCATGTAATCAAATTCAATCTCCAGCCCCCCTTCCCTCCCAGGAGTCAGGAGGAAGAGCTGATATCCTGGGACTCAAAACCCCAACCCTCTAACCACACAGTTAGTCCTTCTGGAGACCAGCCCCCATCCTGCAGCTATCCAGGGGCCCTGCCAGTGTCAGATCATTTATGCGTCACTGAGGAAATTCCAGGGGTTTCAGAAGCTCTCTGCTAGGGTCAGGGACAATGGCCAGTCAACCCTTCATCGCATAATGGTGGATCAGGCGGTTCAGGACTTGGGTGAATGGAAGAGCCCAGGGAAGACAAGGAGCCACATTATGTCCCCAGCGATGAAAGAAGGGCTGGGGGGGGGGGGGGCAGTTGGCAGTGTGGTGGGAGATGCTGAGAGCCCCTCACATGGTGGTGGCTGAGTGTGAAGGAGAGTTGGGGTCAGGACTTGAGGTCAGTGGTGCACATTTGAAATCACAGCTGTGGAAGCAGACTGAGAAAGCTCTGCGGCACTGTTGGCCAGTGAGAGGGCCCGTGGTTAGGGGAGCAGTGCCTCCAGGAGGCAGCCATCTGTGAGGCTGGAAGGTTTTCTCAACAGCTCTTCACAGCCCCGACCAACCGCAACCCAGACGAGGCAGACCATCCACACAACCAGGCCTGGATGTCGTTAGAGAGAGATGGGAAAGAAAGTGAGAAGCCAGTAAGAAATGGCTGAAGAATGGAGCGTGGAAACTAAACAGCTGGACAAGAGAGCCAAAGCAGGGCAGAGCCAGAGATAGGGCCTACGGTTGGAGGCCTGGGCAGGAAGTAACTAGACCCCTGAGAGAGCAGAGGGGGACACAGGAAGGCTGTGGCCATGAGGAGGATGTCTGTGTGCGCCATTGCCAAGGGGGAGCCTTTCCAAGAGGCAACCGGCCTTGTCTCAGCCCCAGACAGGAATTCCCTGTGGTCGAGATAAAACCTCTAAGGAGAGGTGCCTATGTGTAGCTCATCACTGGATTCCTAGCTGTACAAAAGTTACCCTGTGGAAGGTAATCACACCCTTTAGAAATGAATGGTGCTAAATTATTAAGGAAGCTGGAGAACTCAGGAAGTCCCTGTTTGTGAGCCCCTGGGGTCTCTGTGTGGACACAGGGCTCAGGGAGCCGATGCAGCAGAGACAGCGATGCCACAGAGACAGGGTCCCATCTCACTGCAGCCCCAGGGCCACTGGGCTTCAGTCTCCACTGCATGCACTCACTCCTACCCAACAGTGTTGAAATGCAGCAGAGATGAGACCACATATGTTAGGAGGAGGAAGGGAGACAGGAAAACTAGTATTTTCTCCATGTCAACCATGGTTCTTCTCTGTTAGATGTTCTCACATATGGGAGGGACAGGTCTACTGTCCTCAGTTTAAACATAAGGACATTGAGCCGGGAAGTTGAGTGGCTTCTGGGACCAGAAGGGCAGAGCTTCATCTGGTCCCCAACTTGGTCTTTCCAAATCACCCACTGAGTGCCTCTGGGAATCCTTTACCCAGTGGTGATTCAGTCTTTATACCAATTGCTTACCACAGCAAGGTGTCAACAGGAGAAGAGGTGTCATGGTCTCCAGGAGCCTGCAGCCAGGGGAGGGGGGGTGTCAGATGGGTCCCCACAGCTACATTCAGAGCAGCTCCCTACTGCCCAGCAAGGAGGCGTGTTGCATGGGGGAGACTCTCTGGTGTTGACATGACCAGCCTGTTGCCCATCTGGAGGACTGCTTTCTTCCTGACTAGAACTGGAAGTAGGAGCCACATTCTCTGTCCTGGGACAAGGCTCTGGCACATTACAGTAGCCTTGATTCTTGAAAAGTGTCTCCTATGAAATTAGCCTCCTTAAAGGAGTTGAGAAACAGGAGGAACATGTTGGAGTTCAGAGAGGCCAGCCAATGCCTGAGGCCAGTTGTTAAGGGCTACGTGGTTTGACAATCAGTCAGTGATGAGCCAGCAAGACTGAGGGTTCAGAGAAAATGCTGAGGGCTGCTCCCTTCCCTCATCTTCACTCACATGGTCTAGTCCCCTTATCAGTGAAGGCATTTGTAAAACGACAGGCTAAGCAAGGCCATGTGGAGGATGTGGCCCCTGCTGACCTGACATTTCAGTCCAGGGCATGGCACAGCATCCTGCCCTCTCTCAATAGTGTGGGTGGGAGAGTGTCACCTGCCAGAACTGCAGCTTCCTGAGGGAAAGTCTTGTCCCGCAGCTACATCTGACCTCAGAGGCTCAGTAGGAAAGGTGAGGAACAGGAGGTCTCAGTTGCCTTAATTCCTGTGGGACAAGATCACCCTCCAACCAAATAAGCAATTTCAGGAATCCCCAGAGGAAGTGAGAGAGATCAGGGAAACTTGCCAGTTAGCCAGAGCAGCACGACCAAACTGGGAGGCCCTGAGGTCCTGAGGCTCACACCCAAAGATGCCAGACTGAGTGGCTAACTCTCCAGGGCCCATGTTTTTTGAGGACTCCCATCTACATTATTTCAGGCAGTTAAGGAGGAAGATAACAAGCTTTTCCTGAGTCTGTGGGTCTCAGTTGCCTTCAGTATAAAACACTCCACATGCCAAAGTGGCACATTTGGGCAGCCTATTCTGCTCCCTTTTAACTCATTAACATGCAGCACACCTATGTTTCAGCAGAGGGCAACTGTGCCTTATGCCTTTTTATGAACCCCCCTCAATGTGTTCCAAATGACACTGTCTCCATACCCACCCTATGGCCTCTACCTCAGGCCACAGTTGCATCTATTGCGAGTGACTTGCTTTCATTCATTCATCCATTCATTGAAGCACTTATTCATTCACTTATTCAAGTAAATCACACTGGGCTGAGCACCAGCCAGCTGCCGGCACTGCCCTTGTCTCTGGGGTACTATATGAGCCAAGGTACTCAGGCCTCACTCTCGGGGACCCTTCATAAGTGGGCTGCTCTGTTGGGCACAGAATGTCCCTAACTGCTCCTGCCACATCAGTCCTGGAGAGGGGACATTGCCCTGCCATAAACCTCTGAGCCCACCTTCCTGCCCCTCAGTAAGGCTTTTCTGAAGTCTAGAGGATGAGGGAGAGGAGGTGAAACTGCCATGGGCAGTGTGGCTTCTCCCAGGCCCATGGTCCAGGGTGAGCTCCAGGCAGGTCCCAGGCTCAGAGTCCCCGTCCTGGCCACCAGGAGCCCCGACAGAGAAAGTTCTCCCCACACCCACCAAGACTCCCACTCCAAAGTGCTCTCTCCATATATGTCTGACAGTAGAAATCCATTCCTTGCCGGGTCCCAAACCAGACAACAATAATGGCTACAGTCACCTGTCCAATGAGCAAACATTCACCCTCACCTTTCCTGAGGCTTTGGGTCCTCAGCTCCGCTCTCCAGTAAACAAGCCCTCCAACTGAAATATAGAAAAGACAGTTTTTAGCAACAGGTAATTTTAAAGGCTCTTAGCATAAGTAACTTCATTTAGCTTCTCTTCTATTTTTAACTCTAAATAACCTCAGAACTTACTTAGGTTTAAAACTCTCTACCCCTGGTCTTGCCAAATTACGGAAGTGTCAGGGATGGGTCTTAAATCCTAGAATGTTTAGGAATGTTTTTGTTAGGTATGCAAAACGTTTATCATTACTGTGTTATCATCTTCAAAAGCTTATAGTCTTAGTATGTAGAACTATTTTTTTCCTCTTGGATCCTATAGATAAACGTCATAACAAGACAGTAAAATTTAATGAGCTTGTTAGCAAAATTAATGAATATGATTTATTGCTTTTGTACCATGCTTCACTGGGCTCCCCCTCCTTCCCATACCCCAACCAATATGTGATTTTGTCTTTAAAAGCTGGCCCCAAACTGTGTACGGGGCCTCGTGATTTGGATAACTTAGGTCACTGTGCGGTCGCCAGTTTAAAGTAAAGACTCCTTAATTTGGCTACTTAATTGTGTGGCAAGACTTCTGTTTCTCACTGTTCCGATACAACACAACAAGAGCCCCCAGTTTCCCCACAAAGAAGCCCAATGTGTAGCTTGGAGCATTCTCAGCCTACCTTCTCTCCCTCCTCAAGCTGGCGTGTCCCTGAGTGTGTGTAGAGGGAAGGGCAGATGACCTTGACAGTTTATACACCGCTGTCCACATTCTGTCTTGACTTATGTACACCTTCAAGAGTTCTTGAGGATGAGTGAGGAGAAGTGATGAGGACAGCTACCACCTCTGTATAGAGCTGCTCCCCCTCCTCTGTACATACACACACACACCCCTCCAATAGCACTTGGTTTGATAGATGGATGGATATTTGAATGAATGAATGAATGATGGAAGTCATTCATTTGAAGAGTTAATAATCCTGACATGACATCATCACTGACTTCATCTTTCTGGTACTCTTGCCTTCTCAGAGGAATTTGGAAAAGTCTCAAGAAATACTATAAAACTGCCATATGGTATAAACAAAAATGTCTCTTCAGAAATTTACCTCCTGGGTATTTCTTGGAGAATACTGACAGGAGAACATCACTTCTTCCTAGCTAGGATGACAGCTCCCATCGCCTCCCTGTCCCAGAAAACTTCACAAAGCACAAAGGGCTCTGAACTTCTTAGGCAAGCAGGTAGATACCTCTCTGACTCAAGCCAGGGCAGCAAGGTGTCTGCTGGGCCTCTGTGGCAGGAAAAGCACTTCTCCTAGAAGACAATGCCCACCAGGCCACAGCTCCCCCCCCAGGAGTCCTGGGCTCCTGGCTGCCTCCGAATCAGCAATGCTGTCTGCCAAGGAGTCCATTCAGGGCTGTTCACTGTGCTTCACTGCTTTCGACTCAGAGATAATCTTTTCTAAGGAAATGCTTTCCTAACTCAAGATGAGAGCCATGAGAGTGGCAGCATGAGGGCTCCCAGCTTCCGTCCATTTGGTCAACCAACATTGGTAGAGTACTGTCATGTGCCAGGTGGGAGATGAGGACTTAAACCAGCCCTGCAACAGGGGCATTGCTAGCAAGGGGACAGCAAGCAAAGCTCCCTGAGGGGTGCACAGAAGTGTCGAGGCACCACAGAGAGGAAGGGCACCCACCACCCTGCTAGGGAAGGGGCTTGTCATGGAGGAGGTGATGCATGAGCTAGGAGTTTACCAAACCACAAAGAGGAAAAGCTGTTGCCAGAAGAAAGAACAGACTGTAAAAAGCACAGAGGCAAGAAAAAAAAATCACACTCAGGGGAATGCAAATAGTTTGGAGGGGCTGAAGGATGGGTGGGAGAGGAGCACTAGGGACTCCATGGCGGCCTCACTTGCTGAACTGGAGTTCGGAATGGGATCCAATGATGGGATTTGAGCAAGGGTTGGTGTCATCAGATTTTCTCTGTGGCAAAATCTCTGTGGCTGACACATGGAGAGTGGATGGATGGAGTTTCCATGGCAGCAAGTGAACCAATTAGGAGACAACTTAAGGTGAAGGAGAAGGGGGGATTAGACTACAATGAATGGTAGGGGTGAAGAGAAATCTGTGGATCCCAGGCATGCAGGAAGTGCTCAGAGAGGCCAGTTCAGAGAACTGGTAGTGGGCAATGAGTGGATGGGTGGGTGAGTCCTTGGGTGCCTGTGTCTAAGCCACTTTCTGTTCAAATGGCTTGTCCAGTGACGGGCAGTGGGGCAGTGGGAGTGTAGGGCTTCCCTTTTTACTTTAAATGTTTTTCTTTGATTTGAAACATCTAAAATGAGCAGGTATCTTAATAAAAAGCCTGAGATGGATGTCGTTAAACAACTTTAGTTCTAACGTGTCCCCCTCTGCTTGTGCACATCATCAGTTAACTTTGACAGATAAGTTCTGGGACTACCATAGCGAACATCCCTTCCTGTGAAAACTTGTTTTGAAAAATGGATTCTATGTGTCTGCCTCATAGATTTATTATTAAATGTTGGAAGATTTTCCAAACCTCTACTGTCAGGGAGAGAACAAAACCCGAGTCAGACGTTGATGAATTCTGGAATATCTTGTCATTGTACTGAAGTTTGGGCAGAATTTTTATGACACTTCTGCTGTCTCTACTCCACACTGCCCAGTAATTTGTGGAGATAACTACCGAGAGTTTGGGTCCCAGACTTGACCAGCGCAACCAGCAAATCCTGAGTGGCCTTGAGGGAACTTCCTCTCCCCGAAGGGAGAAGAGCCAGCTGCCAACAAGAAGGAAGTGATTGAGGAAGTTAAATTAACCAAGTTCTGGAAGGAAGTGGCCAAATCACATCTGATGATGCAACAACCAGCAAGTAGAATCCGACATAGCAGGCAGTTTGGGAGAGAAGCATTTGATCACAGATTTTAGGAGAGAAGTCATTTTTAGCATCATAAAAATTAAATACAATTTCAGAGGCAGAACCCTCAAGGGATTTTTTTGGACAACACTATAACAAAGTCTTCAGGACAAAGGAAAAGACAAAGGGAACCAAGTGACAGAGCTGCCAGTAGCAGGTGAGAAAGTGAAGGGTAATAAGGAAGAGACTCAGAAAAGGGAAGAGAACTAAACACCCAGTTTAGAAAGTCCCGGTGCTGCCCTGAGAGAAGGAGAAGGAGGGAAGTTCACACACACACACACACACACACACACACACACACACACACATCACAGCCAGGTGGGAAACAGGCAGCAGGTGGGGAGGAGCGTTCGGGAGCACACAGGAGCAGAGCTGCCGAGATTCGAACCTCAGCCAACTGGGTGCTGTGTGAAATAGAATCAGATCATGGAGAGAGAAAGGGCGCCATGGACAGCACAAGATGGGGACAATAAATGTTTAAACAATTAAAAGTGATTTTAAAAAAGGACCAGGTTTGGGTTTAACTAACCCGTGTTTGAGTCATGGCTCCAGTATTTACTGGTTGTGTGGTCTTAGATAAGTCATTTTTGTCAGCCTTAGTTTCCCCTCTGGTGAATGGGTCAATAGTATCTACCTTAAAGTTGATTGTGAAGACTAAATAAGACCCTGAGACAAAAGTGCCTGGCACTTAGTAGGTGCTCTTTAAAAAATGTATTGTTTCTAAATTTGTATCCAAGAAAAATGGTAAAATACAAGTGTAGGATGGGGGGCTGCACCCACAACCTATGGGGCGAGTCCACTGAGGCCGTCCGCCTGCACACCACCACTTGTGGTGGCGTTCTCACAACAAGGCTGAGCTAAGCAGTTGCAACACAGACTGTATGGCTGGCAGAGCCTAAAGTATTTACCATCTGGCCCTTTTCAATTTTTTTAAATTATTACTAGTTCTAATATCTAACTTTCTGCCTGTGTATATCACTGGTTAACTTTGACAGATCAGTTCTGGAACTACCTTATCTAACATCATTCATTGTGAAAAGCTATTTTGAAAAATAAGCCCTGTGTGGCTGCCTTTTTCCTATGGCCCTTTATAGATAACATTTCCCAACCCTTGGAATAAGTGGTACCAGAGCCTTTAGTCTGTGGCTGACTCTTAGGTTACATGTGAGAAAAGACATGGGGTAGAAGGGCCTGACATCTGCCTCACCAACCCCGAGGCTTTTGTTCCTGGATCCAAAAGAAGGATAAGATTTCACCGGCCTCTCAGGTAGCGAAGCCACTGGAGACCATGCACCTCACCAGCCCCAGCACTCGTTCATATAGCTGAGCCTTCCTTGTTCTAGACCCGGGGGCAAGGGGGCATCCCTGCCTCTGCCCGTCCCTTCTCTGGGTCTGAGAGGAAAAAGCGTGCCTAAGGAGATTATATTGTAAAATGAAGAGAAGAGGTTTTAAAACTAAAAATCAGACTGTCCAATTCCAAATAATCCTCAAAGCAGAAAACAAAGGAGAGAGGTATCCACAGAGACAGATATGACTACACAGGACATTTATACTCTCAGATACCAGAGCAGCTCACAGAAATTACAGAAGAGACGGCAGATTCTTAAGAACAACATTAGTCCATACATAGATGGGACATAAAAATGAGACTCAGAGACATGGACAAGAGTGTGATGGTAATGGGGGTGGGGGGGAGGAAGGGGGTGGGGGAGGGGAGGGCACAAAGAAAACCAGATAGAAGGTGACAGAAGACAATTTGACTTTGGCTGAGGGGTATGCAACATAATCAAATGTCAGAATAATCTGGAGATGTTTTCCCTGAACATATGTACCCTGATTTATCAATGTCACTGCATTTAAATAAATAAATAAAATAAAATGAAAAAAAAAAAAGAACAATATTAGGAAGTTAAAGCCAAGAATGAGATGGGGTTTGGGGGAAATGGTGGGGATAGTTTTGGCTTAGTTCTGTTCTGAAGTTAATATACCCTAAAGGAATGGCCCATGGCAGAGAGCAGACATTACTACCCTCACCCATGATATTTTGAGAAACTAGCCATGATCATTTTGCTTGTATTCTTGCTCAAAATGATTGAAAACCATTTGGGTGAGGCCAATCATTTTTTATTATTATTTTAATTGATTTTTAGAAAGAGAAGAAGAGAGAGACAGAAAGAGGTGTGTGGGGGGAGAGATTTGTTGTTCCACTTATTTATACCTTCACTCACTGGTTAATTCCTATATGTGCCCTGACCGAGCATCAAACTCACAACCCTGGCATCAGGACGATGCTCCAACCAAGCTACCCAGTCAGACCAGGTGAGGCCAATCTTAATAAGAGAGGGTAAAAGCCCAAGATTAGACATAAGATGGTACCACAGCACTTGCTGCTCTGAATATATGCCAATCTCCTCTCTTGGAAGAATGACATACCATTGTAGAGGGCAACTTGCAGCTGGCAAGGCCCTGAGGGACATAAGAGCTAAAGAATATCCCCAAAGCTGCAGCTCTCCACAACATCTTGGCACTGCTCACTCCTCATTTCTGCCAGCCCCATTTCTTGGGGTCTGCGTTACCATCCACATTATCATCACTCTGCCAGATGCCCACCTCAGTATAACAAGCTCTGTAATGAGATGGTCTCTGCTCTCAGGGATCTGGAAGTGTTGTGGCCTGAGGGGTCTCCTTGGAGAGGTAGAGTTTAACACATGTATTGTACAACCTGCTTGAATGACACAACAAGATGTTTCACTTCCTGAGACGGACAGGATACCAAGTTCTGAGTGCAGGCCGGATGAGATGTGTAGAGACTACTGCAGACAACTATGTCACAAGCATTGCCCCATGGCTCCAAAACTTCCCTTGAACAGAAAGAATGAGACTCATACATCCTGGATAGCAGAAGATGGAAAAGTAGATTCAAGACTCCTATATCCATCTCAAGCCCCAGGAAGAGAATGAATTAACTGGGACATGGTGCTCCTTGGCACTGGCTTTTATCCTTCATTCAGCTTCTAATCACATGTATAGATTGAGAGCATCTTGTGGTCTCCGTTAGGAAAGCCCACAGAGCTACTAGACCAGCAGGTCCTGCTGACCCCAACATAAAGACTCTGAGGGAGGGGATAGGTCCATCAATGAAGTTTAGGGACAAGTGGTTACTTTGCAGAGTGGAGGCAAAACAGAGGAGTTCACCTGGCTCCCTAGACAAGGCCTCTAGGGTGTCTGCAGGACCAGACACCCAATTCTATGACGGCTCAGAGTTCGGAGCAGGCTTCTGTTTAACCAAACGCCATTGAATAGGAATGCGGCTTTTAGATTCTTGTGGAACATGTCATTTACTAATTACATAGAATTATTTGGTCTACCTTCCTGATATAAGACTAAGACTCCAAAACTAAGACTCAAAAGGCTGCTTGGTAAGCAAGCCCACTGGGTTGTCCTTGCCCCACAGTGGAAGTTATTTCTCTCCTGCTTATAAAAGTCAGAGGCTCTTTCTCATGGACAGTGCAGAGCAAGCACAGTAGCTGGCACATACTAAGCACATGCTCATTTGAATGAAAACACTGTCACATTCATACTCACCCACTCAGGCAGCAAACATTGATTGTCTGAGCTTGCACCCCAAGCACTGTGGTAGACCTAGCTTCAAAAGAGTTCACAGCCTCCTACAGGAACCAGAGAAGTGAGCAAGGTCTCAATTTAGTGCTGTAATAAGTGTGATAACATAGATGTGTCAAAGGGATCGGGAAGGATCTGTTCCTACACTCCTGCACGGGTCATACTTGCTCATATGCTAAAATGTGAGGGTTGTCCTGAGGCGGGCATTCCACTGGTGTCTAAGTTAAACAAAGTCTGTACACTAACAACAAAATTTGAAGGAGAAATATTTTTAAATTCCATTTACAATAGCATCCACAACAATAAAGTACTTAAAAATAAATTTAACCAAAAAAGTGAAAGACTTATACCCTGAAAACTATAAGATATTGATGAAATTAAAAAAAAAACACAAAGAAATGAAAAGATATTCCATATTCATGAATTCGAAGAATACTGTTAAAATGTTCATTCTACCCAAAGCAATCCACAAATTCATTGTAATGTCTACCAAAATTTCAGTTAAAACATTCACTAACTTAAGAAAATCTCGCATTAATATTGACATGATCTGCATAATGGTCATGGAAGACGATGTTTATTTGCATGATGATGTGTGTGCATAATGTCTCAGCTCACTGCCACTTGACCTTCCATGAGAGAATTATTGCAGTTTACCTTCTCCCAGAAGTTACAGTTCATCTTCTTCTTTGTGTGTGAGTGTGTTTTTTTTTAACTTGGTTGTGAAACCAGCCGGGAAATTTCTCATTTTTCCACTTCTGTTTTTGAAGGCCATAAAAGAGTGAAGGAGAAACTGGCAGACATACCTCCTCTGTGAAGCACACAGGCTATTCCAGAACTCTGTTCTCTCCAGCCAGTCTTCACTGCTCAGGTATGACTTTAACTCATTTTTTATGACGAGATCCTAAGGGCATCTCTCTGTCTCCCCCTCTCTCAGTCTCCTCCTCTCCCTCTCTCCCTCTCTCCCTTGCTGCCTGAGGCTGGACTTTTTTGCACAAATGCTATGTGTACTGTTATGCTATGACTTAAGAAATATTCTGGAAATGCACATTGCTGATACCTAAGAGGTCAGTGTCAAAGCCCCTGTTCCAGATCTCTTGATTTGAGTTTGGTTTAGTAAATGTTTCCCTCTGGAGACAAAAGGAGGAGGCTCTTTTATGCATTTGTTTGTTCTTTTAAAGATTGTTTCCTTGCAGGCTAGCTATGTACTGGGTGCTGAGGGAAACTCACTCATAAAGGCAGCCCTTACTCCGTGGGACCTGGCATGGTAAGGGTTACTCGTTTTCCCCTGTTTACACAGGTTTTTGAAGCAGCCATGGCAGCAGTGCCTGAACTGAACAATGAAGTGATGGCTTACTACAGGTCAGTGGGGAGACAGACCGGGAATGCAAACAGGGCTTGCCTTTCCAGAGTGAAGTGCTGTCTGTGTGTGGAGACCAGATTTGTCCCCCAAACTGTCCCTTTCAGTGGCAAGCAGGGGTCTAAATTAACTTGGTTTAAACACTGATTTCGTGCAACAAGTCCAGCCTTAGGATCCACAGTTATCCCTGGTGCTGCTGCAGGGGCTTCCTGCAGATGGCAAGCAAGAAAAGATGCCAAGTGGATGGGGTGGTCCAAGGGACCTCTTGGCAAAGCCTGACTTCAGGAGAGGGAAAGCTTAGATTTTAACGGTGCTAGACATTAGGTCCCACTAGGAGTACCCAGGCCTGCCCTGCCTCCTGTGAGCTCCACGCATCTCGCCATGAAACTTACCAGCTCCCAGCAGCTTTTAGGGGCATGCTGCTTGTAATTTCCTATTAACAGTGAAGACTGTTTGCAGGAAGGAAAATAAACGTGTCTGGGAGAGATAATTAAGCAGTGTTTCTGTTTTTATTACAGTGACAACGAAAATGACCTGTTCTTTGAGGTTGATGGCCCCCAACAGACTAAGGTGAGACTATGAGCTTAGTGTCCAACTCATGGAGGGGTACTGACCTGGGAAAGGTTCAAGGAAAAAGGTTCTGGGCCACCTGGATTCTGTGGTATGATGTGATGGAATGACTTACAGGTCTTCCAGTAAGACAGGTGCAGGCTACACTGCATGCAGACCTGGCCGCAGTGTGGCTCGCACGCCACACAGCCACTCACTAAGGCATGGTGATGGCACCAGGCTCGCAGAAGGAGGAGGGGATGACAGCAGTGATAAGGTTTGCTATGTAATATCAGAAAGATGGCCAAAGCTTCAACGCAAACTTGATTCTCCTTTTAGGAAAGGGGCTCAGCCTACATTACTCATGGTAGCCAAGTTCTGAGGCCCAGAGGAAATGACCTTGAGAGTTACTGTGTCCCCTTTTAAGGTGGAATCATGTTTTTCTTGCTGGAGTGGAGTTTATGACAAGATGTGGATGGTATAAACAAAAAGATGAATTGGGAGTTGAGAGAAAATCATTCACTTGGTGTTTGACCTTGGACATGTCATTCTACGTTTTAAGGCCTCACCCAAAATGTTTTAAAACCAGCATAACTGGTTTAATCCTGCCCATAGCAGGGTGTGGTTTCTCTGTCTGGCCCTCTGTTTCTCCCAGCAGCCTGGCTCTGTCAGTGGAACCTGCGCTCTGGGCAGGAATTTGTCTTATAGTCAGCGTTCCCCTTTGCCATGAGAGGTCTCTTTAACTATCTCTCAAGCTTTTAAACCATTGTCACGCCTCAGGACAACCTTAATATAGGTACACAGTTTCTCTGAGTAATGAATGGCAAAGTGAAAACACACTTCACAAATAGTAACCACTTTTAATTTATTTGCTGAATGGTTATGAAATAGCATTCTGGGGCGGGGTGGTGGTGGGGGGAGAGAACTTACTTAAAATAATTAGAAACTTGTTGAGTGAGTGTAAGTGTATAGAAAATATTATAGGTCATCACTGACAAAAAATTTAAATGCATAGTGTTAGAGCATTAGAGATATAACAAGGTATAAAGTTTAAGAAGGCAGAAGTTATGGTTAGTGGAGAAGGTATAAAAAAGATACACAAACTACAAATGGGATTTGCTCCAAAAGAATACCATATTGGGCATCAGAAAGCACAAATTCTGGCCTCTAGCCTGCCACATACCCTTGGGTAAGCCACTTAACCTTTCTTGGTTTAGAGAGATGAGATTTTATTGTTAGGAGCTCAGTTATCTCTAAGGCCCCTTCTGCCTCTCTGATGACAAAAGGGAGTTCTCTGGCCCGACCCTAGCACACTCACTTCCTTGGTCTTTCCATAGTGCTCCTTTCAAGACCTGGCCCTCAGCTCCCTGGGGAATGAGAGCATCCAGCTGAAAGTCTCCCACCAGCTCTGCAACACGAGGTTCAGGCAGGGCGTGTCAGTCATTATCGCTGCGGAGAAGCTGAAGAAAATCCCCAATGTCTGCTCAGAGACCTTTCTGGAGAACGACCTGAGGAGCCTCTTTTTCTTCATCTTTGCAGAAGGTACCTAATGAGAGCTAAGGGCAGACAAGAGATCTCCATTACTTCCTTCTCAGCATCCATAAGTCAATGGTCAATTAAACTTCCCCCGAAGCTGAAACCCTTGTGAATTAAAAGGGGTGACATAGTAGACCTGACAGGCTCAGGGGTCACATGTCAGACCTGGAAAGTGTGGTAACCCGGAGTAACCATCCAGGGTGGTCTGATTACAAATCCCTAACTGGGTAGGTCAGGGCACTTCATCAAATCCTAAGTCTGTAGCTCCCTTAGCAACTTCCCTCTTTGCTTATGGAGCCCAGTCCATTGTTCTTATGCTCCTAGCAGAACACATTTTGAAATGTCAGAGTAATTTTCTTTTCCTACCCTTTGGAGGCACAACTGCAGGCACCAAAGCATGAGATCACAGAACCCCTCATTGTCATCTTGTCCCCCTCATACATCTCTATGTCTCTGTATGCTGTAAACGTGAATTATTAACTATGCTGTGCCCACCAATGTAAAATGTGTCTTTCCGTTTTGTTTTTTGTCCAGTCCTAGAGATTTCTGCATTTTGCTTTCTCCTGCCCCCATAATCTACCACCAATGAATTTCAACCTTCTTAACTTAGGAACAAGTGAAAATAGGAGAATTATTTTGGCAGAAATCACCCTGAATATAAGCAAATTCAACTAAGATCATTGGGTCTATGATCTTCATACAACGTCAGGATGGTTAATTCTTTCACGGACTGCCACAAAATTCCTGGCAGACGAGTCTACAGACCACCAGTCTACAGACCGATGGTTAGAAAACACTGGCCTAGAGTAAACTGAGACTAGAAAGCCAGACCAGGATAAACTAGGAAAGCCAGAAATATTGGTAGCTCCTTTTAGGGAAAATCCAGGACAGGCAGGTAAACCAGCAGTTGTATACATTCCTTCAACTAGAACAGAATTAAGGACTCTAACTAAAGATTTCCCTGATCCTCACCAAGACCCTGTTGGGTTCACAGAGGAATTTGATTTGACTGTAGAACATATGAAACTAGGAAGTTGGCTGATCAATTAACTAAAACTATAAGAAGAAAGAAAGAAAGAAAGAAAGAAAGAAAGAAAGAAAGAAAGAAAGAAAGAAAGAAAGAGAAGAGGGAAGGAAGGAAGGAAGGAAGGAAGGAAGGAAGGAAGGAAGGAAGGAAGGAAGGAAGGAAGGAAGGAAGGAAGAAGAAAGAAAAGAGAAAAAATAGAAATAGAAAATAAAAAGACAAAGGTACTAAAATTATGAATTTACAACTCCAGCAATTAAGCAATCAGGTCAGACCTCCCCAAAGGTCTTTTAGATAAGGGGAAAAAGGAGTCTGCTTTTGTGGTAAAAATCCAGGTCATTTTAAGAAGGATTGTAGAAAACTGAAATGAGATTTAGAAAAAGAAGAGAAACAGAAGCAAGCATAGAGCTGTTCTGAGGATTCCATGAAGACATTTCCCCTTGTTCTTACCAATACATTAAGAGAAAATTGAAATTAACATAAAAGGAGAAACTCAAAGGCCCTTTAATTCTAATGTATAAAATGAACTGCAAAACTGTCATTCTCTGGAGCATTTTCTCAATCTGTTGTTATCTTGCTTCTGGGCATGTCCTCAAATTCTTAGTTTAGATAAATTCTTATAAAGCTTTCTACAGATTTGAACATTCTTTCATCAGTATCCTTTAAAGTACTAGGCTCATCAATGAGAGGGAAACAGAGAAACCTAGACACAAAACTGATTGTCTCTTTAGTTGAAACTATTCTTTAAATAAGACCTTAGTAACTATTCATATTTGCAAATCACTCCATCATTCTCAAGGTCCTTACTCTTACATTATCTCCTGCACATCTCACATCTTGTTGGGCCAGTATTATTGGATCACCATTTTACATGTCACTCTATTGCTCATCCATAGCAAGCAATAGCACTGAAACTTGAACCCATCTCTTATGGTGCCACATCCGATGTTCTTACCCATCCCTACTTCCTCCCCACCGTGTTCCAATTTCTTGAACTGTGCATGTCCTCCAACAAGTTCAACTCCCCTCATCAGGCCTGCCCTTCTCGTTTTCTACCTAAACAATGCATGTGCTCCACATTTCAGAACCCATCGACTGCACGTGGGAAGACGATTGTGTGAGTGATGCAGCCTTCCTATCGCATAAGTGCAGACTATGGGACAGAAACCAAAAACCCCTGGTGCTGTGTGGACCGCATGAGCTGCAGGCTCTTTACCTCAACCGACAGGACATGCACCAACAAGGTAACTGGGACATCTTGATCCCTCTCTTGGCATCCTGACATTTTCAACAAAGTAGAACATTAAGGCAAATTATCAATATCAGTGAAAAAAATGTTATAAAAAATATATAAGCTTTTCATCTGGGTCCCAGCAATGACACCAGGTTAATTCCCTTAGTACACTTATTTTCCTGCAAGAGATGTAACTGAGAGATCAGACTGCTCAAGCACACAGAGGACCATGGTCCGGCCAAGTCATTTAATGAGAGTACAATGTCAGCGCTTTCATTAGAAAGGGGTTACTTGATAGACGTGACCTAACTTCCTGTGGGTTCTTTTTTCCTGTTGTTGAGGTTGAAAGTAGAACGGTGAAGAGATACTGTGCCCATCTCCATTCCCAGTCCTGCCCCTGTGCCCTAACACATTTCCCACATGACGCCAGATAGGTCCTTCCAGGGAAAGTTCCCTGACAAGCAGGAAATGTTATCTCTGTGCTGTAACTGGCATATCTTCCAAGTCTGGGGAGCTCATTAGTTGTGGGGTCTGCCTGACACCCTGACCCCATGGTGGAATCCTGTGTGGAGGGATGTGGCCAAGAGAGCAGCTGAAAGGAGCAGCCTGTTCTCTTCCAGGGCTGCTGACCTTGGAGAGTATCACCACTGGGGGAAGCTTCCTGCTCTCAGCCAAGCCAAGACAATCCTTTTCTGTCAGAACTGCATTGTGAGCGTGCCCTTGGGGCCTCCAGATGATACAGTTGTGACTAAGAAAGATTAAAATGAATGTCTATCTTTGCAACCACTTTTCCCAGCTAAACCTCTCCTTGCCCAAGTTTTTCCCACTTGCTGGTCTACATTCTTAAAACAGACTTGTGCCTGATTTTGGGGGGGAGCCCAGCTTGACTGCTTTTCTTTCCTTTCATATTGATCAGATGATTTTCTGATTATGAGGAGAGGTCCATCACTGGCCAGAGACAAGATGGTTAGACCCCCTAACTCTTCACTGCCACTGTGATGAGGCTTTGTGAAGCCACCAGACCTTCTCTGGGAAAAACTGGAATAAATCAAATGAGCCTGCTACAGTCTATGAGAATCCATAAGAAGGTTCCTACAAAGAAGGCTAAATTGTACGGGTCCTGGGTTTGGGGCTGAGCATCCCTGACCACAAGGCCTCTCTTCTTTCCCTAGTGGTGTTCTCCATGAGATTAGTGCCAGGAGAAGAAAGTAACAAGATACCTGTGACCTTGGGCATCAAGGAAAAGAACCTGTACCTGTCTTGTGTGATGAAGGACAAGCCCACCTTGTATCTGGAGGTAAGTGAGAACCAGAGGCTGAAGGCCCTTCTCAGCTCCTCTGAAACACACTAGCTGTCACTGACTTCTAAGACAACCACCTTCTTCCCCAGAAAACCTGGGAGCAGATCTATTTGACAATTGTGCACAAACATAAATAAATTTAATGTAATTGTTAAATGCACAAAATATTCACTTCCACTGCAGAGAATTAAATCATTTTGCTGATGTTTTGCCCTGTCACCACCCAATAGATTAGGCAGTGCTGCTTCATTTGACAGATGACACTTTGGGCAGTTAATAAATTCAAAAGAAAAAATAAATAAATTCAAAAGACCTGTCACCTGTTGTCATCTCCACTTCACTCCCCAAATCACAATCCCTCCCACTCCCCAGCTTTCCCAGCAGAAGCTTCATCTCCAAGTTGAGGTCATTCTAGCCAAAGCCATTACAAAAAAGTACAGCAGAAGTCCCTAGAAACTAAGTACTCCTAAAAGATTAACCTAATTTTCATTTTTTAAAATGCCTACCTATACTATTCTCCTTACCATTTGACACTCAGTTTCAGAAAAGGGTAAGAGCTCCTGATTCAGCCACCACAGGGGAAGTTGGGTTCACAAAGATAGCTCAGGAGTCTGGCTCCTGGTCCTGGCTCTTCAGTTTCCTCTCTAACTGACCCAGAGAATAGCTCTACCAAAGTGTCTTTGCTCCTTCCTTCACAGGCATTTTTCTTCTGTTTTGTTGCAGACAGTAGAACCCGAACATAAGTTAAAGACAAAGGAAAAGCGATTTATCTTCAACAAGATAGAAAATAGGAACAAGGTAGAATTTGAGTCTGCCCTGTACCCCAACTGGTACATCAGCACTTCACAAGCAGAACAGACTCCCGTCTTCCTAGGAAATAGAAGAGGTGGTCAAGATATAACTGACTTCACCTTGGAATACTTGTATCAATGAAGAGCCCTGGACTCAGAGGGCCCACATGTGCTAAGTAACCCCAAGGGCTGCAGAAGGGTTTGAGCACGCAGGCGGATTGCACTTCACTGTTGTCTAGTCAACGCCCTCCCCTACATTAATGCTAAGGAGACCAGCCAGAAGAAGCCCCCTCCTCCCTGTACCAATTCTTAGCCCCAGGCCTCTCTTGTCTCTCTGCTTACACAAAGCCAACCTTCACATCCGGTTCAAAGAAACCCTCTGGCCTTTGCACTTAGCTTCCAATAAGCAACCATTTAAACTATCTATCTATTTATTTATTTATTAATGATAAATTAATGATCTATTTAATTTAGTTCAAGGGGATCAAAAAATGGCAGTTTCTGCAAAAGAGCCCAGTCTTCAATATCTAAGGAACCAATTTAATTTGAATGAGTGTGCTGTCTCTATATCAAATCCTTTCACCAGGTTGAATAAGCTCAGATTTCATTTTATTATTTTAGGATTTTATTTATTCATTTTTAGAGGGTGGGGGAGGAAAAGGAAGCAGCAGCTTCCATATTTGCCTTGACCACACAAGCCTAGGGTTTCGAATCAACAACCTCAGAGATCCAGGTTGATGCTTTATCCATTGTGCCACCACAAGTCAGGCAGTTCAGATTATTTTAATAGGAATAATTCTAAATGAGTCTGAAATAAATTTCACTGAAAAATAAAATTGTTTCTATGCCGTAATTGACTTTTCTTGGCTCTGACACAGAAGATGGGAGCTGACCGCCTGCTCTCAGTGAGTGCCCCGAGTACCTGGAAACATCCCTGACCAGCAGAGCCACCTCCCACTCACCCCCTTTGTTTCTCTTTTTCAACAAAATGATATTTAGTACAGAACGTTTATCTGAAAACAAGATCAGCCAAAGCATTATAGGGACTGAGGTTGTGGAAATGGCTGCCGATAATTTCTCTACTCGTTTATTCAACAAACATTTATTAAGCAAATGCTATAGACTAGTTCTAGGGGTGGGAAGCACAGAAGCAAGAAAGGTAAGGCATTCCCAGTTAGACATGAGAGGCAGAGATACACAAGCAAAATGAGGGTAACATGACAAGTAGAGGTGACCCGGTAGGACAGGAGCAGTCAGGGAGCATGACAGATCTGCTGTGAAGGACAGAGTGTCACAGAGGGCAACAGATGAGTCAGGCCTAAAAAGATGAGCAGCAGTCCCCCACATAGAAAACAAAGACAGGCCCTGGCCGGTTGGCTCAGTGGTAGAGCGTCGGCCTGGCGTGCGGGGGACCCAGGTTCGATTCCCGGCCAGGGCACACAGGAGAAGCACCCATTTGCTTCTCTACCCCCCTCCTCCTTCCTCTCTGTCTCTCTCTTCCCCTCCTGCAGCCAAGGCTCCATTGGAGCAAAGATGGCCCGGGTGCTGGGGATGGCTCCTTGGCCTCTGCCCCAGGCGCTAGAGTGGCTCTGGTCGCGGCAGACTGTCAGAGCGACGCCCCGGAGGGGCAGAGCATCGCCCCCTGGTGGGCAGAGCGTCGCCCCTGGTGGGCGTGCTGGGTGAATTCCGGTCGGGCACATGCGGGAGTCTGTCTGACTGTCTCTCCCTGTTTCCAGCTTCAGAAAAATACAAAAAAAAAAAAAAAAAAAAAGAAAGAAAGAAAGAAAAAAGAAAACAAAGACAAAGGCACTCCCTACCGGTGGAGGGACCGGTGTGAACAAAGGCATGGAGGTGTAAGAATAAATATGCCAGGAGAGAACCTTCAGGATTACAGAAGTCACCGGAAGCAAATTCAAAACACAAAACCTAGCCAGGGGAAAAGCAGCTGTTGTAACTTGTATCTCAGACAAAGGAAGAATTTGCTTAGTATGTAAAGAGTTTCCTCAAAACATTAAAAAAAAAAAAAACAGAAACAAAAATTTAACAAAACAATAGGCAAAAATCCAACAAAAATGTGTTAACAGTCTGTCAACAAAAAAGGAAATACTGTTAGAGCTTGGACAGTAAAAGGTGTTCAATATATAAAATAGTATATATAATCTATTATAGTAAAATAGATTAACAGCTCTTTGTGTACCAATGTTTATTCAGATTACAAATAACAAAAGTTCCATAGCAACTCTGTAGGAAGACCTCCACTCTTAAGCATTACAGGTGGGAGTGTAAATTGGTGCAACTACTACAGAGGAGAATTTTATAACAACCATGAAAATGACAAATGCATACCCCCTTTGGTCCAGCAATTTCACTTCTAGGATTTACCCTGCAGATGAACATGAAACTGGAAAAATGACTGCAGGTCTGGCTGCCTGTCACCATGGAAACCAATTACATGACACAGGTGCTAGTGAGAAGAGGCTTATTCAGGTGCCAGCCACCTGAGAAGATTGGGGGCTCCTACCCTCAAAAACTCATCTTCCTCTTTTGGTGCAGACAGGGATTTTTATAAGAGAGAGAAGAAAGGGGAATAAAGAAAAATAGAATAAAAGAATCAAAAGGAAGGAATTGAGAGATCTTTGCTGGGGGAACACAGCACAGTGTGTTCAGAGAAATGGATGAAAGTCATCAACTCTCAGGAGCTGGTGTATGTGAAGGTCAGAGTTTGTTTCCTTGGTTGTTATAGGAACTGAAGCTGACAAGTAACTTATAAACTAGGGGTTTTGCTCTACATAGCAAGTTTCCACACATTCCCTCAGTCTTGTTGTCCACTTGGCCTTGAAGGAGAATCAGAACTTCAAGCTTCATCACAGTGAGAGTGGGGGGGAAGGAGGGGGGGAGGTGCAGCTCCCACTTGTGCTTACTCTTCTTGCTCAGATGGTAACCTTTGGTGTGCATCAGCCAGAGGGGAACAGGCCTTTTAACTGTAATGAGAGCTTGGCCAGAGGTGAAAGCACAGGATTGATTGTATATATTTGATTTGTTACAGACTACTTAACTATGATCACTAAACTAATAATATTGAATCATAGTCATGGACTTAACATTTTCCAGAAATTCTTTTATAAGCTTACTTTGTTAGAATATTCTTATTTAGCTCTATTTAATGGTTAGTCAGATGTAAAGCCAGTAGCCACTGCCACGGCCATGCAGATTCTCATTGGATTTGGGCAAAAGGTAAAGGAACAGGGGAGCCAGCAGATGGTGGGCCATTCCGTTTATTAAAGTCTTGTAATGGTGGACGAGCAAACAGGCAGGGAGGACTGCTTCCATTTCTCTCGCTGGACTCTCCTGGACTCACAGCCCCACCAGCCACAGCACACTCCCCAGCCAAACTGGCCAGGCTGAAATCTCAGGGCTCCCAAGTCCTTCAGCACCCTTTCTCTCTCTCTCTTTCTGGACTCTTCAGCAAAACAGACTGGAGAAAAAAAAAAAAAAACCCTTCTCCAGCAAACAATGGCTCCTCCCAAGCAAGAAAGCAGTCTGCTACTTGCAATCTGCCTCCCTGAGGGCAAGCACTGCAGCCTTCCGTAGATGAGACACACATGGCGCTGAACTGCACCAATGCAACATACAAGCGAACAAACCTAAACACACTTGTTTACCCAACAGTGAGACTAACATCAGTAAGTCAGCAATATAGCATATTATTCCCAGTTACAAACATACACCCTTGTGAAATGACACATGATCAAGTTATTCATTGCACATCATTCATAATAGCAAAACACTGGAACTATCCCAAATGTCTATTAACACTTACTAAAGAAGACTGGCTAAAGGTATGAGCTATGACAGGTATACAGCCATTTTCTTTTAGGTCCTGAGCCCGGTCCCCCAGGTTGTTTGAAAGAGTCAATGTTTCTTTTCTCTGCAATCCCTTACCTCCACCCCCTGCACTCAATACAATCAACTCGTAAAGACAGAAAAAAAGTATAAAATCCTTCACCCACCAGGATCAGGAAGTGAGGGCAGAGGACTCTCAGCCACCACCTGAGCATCCTAAATACACTGCCACTGAACCTGGAGAGGGCTCGGCTGCAGGAGGGCGTTGTCTGGGCCGTGTCATTTGTATATGAATGTTGAGTCCTTGGAGCAGAGGGATATATGGAATCCAGGTACATACAGGAGCATCTACACACAGTATGGTTTAGCTTTAAAATGAAACATCTCAGGAATACCTGGAAGAGATGTGAAGTATGGAGCTGAGCCTCAGTGCCCTCAAGCCTGGGAGTGAAACCCTTGTCCCAAGTAGATAATGTCCTCCTAATGCCCATCATCGAGACCTCACTGTCAGAGCAGCAAGTCCAGTTCCCTCCCCCAAAGGCCCTTCCAGGGCTTAAACTTTGTCAGCTGTTGATCATCCCTATTGTAGCTTACATACCACCCGCAAGAATTATGAAAAACTGTGACCTAACCTCTCCACCAACATATATGTTTTAGATTAGAATCTTGTCACCATAACTTTAAATAGTTAATTGCAAATGTTATCATTACTGAAATATTATAAATTTAACATTTTTTTAATTTGCAGGGTTTTTTTAATTTACTAGATTGACATGGTTCTTAAACCATATAGGTTTCAAGTGTAAATTTGACATTTTAAAATAAAACTGCTACATCTCTTTTATTAAGGTATTCAATAAAATCCCAATACTGTGGTGACTGTTTCTTACTGTCAACCACCTAAAAATTACATGAACAAATTCTTCAACACTCAGAAAATTTACAGGATTTTTTTTCACCTTGAATTGATATTTCCAATTATTTCCCCCATGAAATTTTATATTAATATAGTATGTATTATGCTTCAAAACATAAAGTCATTCTATGATGATATTTATTTGCAACAATAAAAATGTGTTCAATCGAAACTTAATATATTTTATATAACAATAAGATGTTCAAGTTTTTAAATTCTTCCAGATTAAGTCATCATTATAATTATTGTTAATACACAATTGATCAAAATAACATAAAGATATAAATATACTTTATTACAAATGTTGGTTTTCATTAGCAATATATCTTAATGAGACAGAGTTTTTAAAATTATTTTGTATATTTATATATATTACTCATAGTTAAAATGAGGATTCCACATTGACCTGACTCTTATTTTGGTTTTTAAAATGTAAGTGCTAGGAAAACTTGTACATATAAACAAGTAGATGGGAATGAAAGGAATTTTAGTGCAGCAGTGTCACAACTCTTTGAAATCCTTCTGAGTTACTTGTCAACATCATATAGTCATCTATCATCAAAAATTATTTACTAGGCCCTGGCCGGTTGGCTCAGCGGTAGAGCGTCAGCCTGGCGTGCAGGGGTCCCGGGTTCAATTCCCGGCCAGGGCACACAGGAGAGGCGCCCACCTGCTTCTCCACCCCTCCCCCTCTCCTTCCTCTCTGTCTCTCTCTTCCCCTCCCGCAGCCGAGGCTCCATTGGAGTGAAGATGGCCCGGGCGCTGGGGATGGCTCCTTGGCCTCTGCCCCAGGCGCTAGAGTGGCTCTGGTTGCAACAGAGCGACGCCCCGGAGGGGCAGAGCATCGCCCCCTGGTGGGCAGAGTGTCGCCCCCTGGTGGGCGTGCCGGGTGGATCCCAGTCGGGCGCATGCGGGAGTCTGTCTGACTGTCTCTCCCCGTTTCCAGCTTCAGAAAATAAAAAGAAAAAAAAATTATTTACTGATTTATTAACCAATGACTTATTTAGACCTTCTTTCAGTTTTGTTGGAAGTAAAGAAATGGAAACCACTAGAGCTGCCAGGTTCCTTGAGTGCCTCACTGAACCCTGAGACCGTCCCTCAGTCGGATGTCGCAGGGGCTCGGCCACTCCAGGGCAATATAACTTGTACAATTAGGAATATGTGGAAAGCCTGCTGCTCCCAACTATTCTGTGAGTAGAAGGACAAAAGTCACTCAGCCCCCTTTTCACTAGTACTCTTGAGGCTGCCTGCCCTGGTGCTGCGGTCACTGGGCTGGATAAATGCCAGGACTGACTCAGCTGATGTCAGGGTGTCCGGTGATAGCAGTGACAGCACCAAACTGAGCTCTGCTGTTTGAATAGGGGAAGAAGGTTGGAGTGGGAGGCCTGGCTTTACTCTTACCTCTGAGCTCTTTTCTTCCTCTGTAATAATGTTAGGTGGGGGTCAAGTGATTGGCTCTCGCACCTGTGGTTCAGTTTCTCATCAGTGATAGGAAAGTAACTAATAGGGTAACAGGATAGAGAACAGCTGAGTGGGTGCAATGAGAGGTATTAGTTTAGGGAAGGTGATGAGGGAAGGAAGACCCTTGAGAATGTGGCTTGAGCTAAGCCCTGAATATAGAGAAGGTGCCAATCTCGCAAAGATCTGAGAAACAGATGCCAAAAGGAAGGACCCTTGAGACATAAAGTCCCCAGATTGGAAGTGGGCTTGGAATGAATGAGGCCCAGCAAGAAGGCCAGTGTGGCTGAAACAGAGTGGGCCAAGGAGAATGAGGTTGGAGAGAAGGACAGAGAATCAGGCAAGTGCTGGGTCTCTTTGCAAGGAGTTTGGACTGAGTGTGTCAGGCAAAGCCACTAGAGCTTCTTACATGGAAGGATAACTATTATCTCATGTTTTATCACTCTCGCTGCCATGTGAAGAATGGACCAGGGAGCAGAAGAAATGGGTGTCAAGAGTGGAAGCAGAGAGACGAGTGAGGAGGTTGTAGCAACAAACTGCCCCTGCAGTAACAGGATCTGGGATGAGGGTAATGGGAGAGAAGACGGTAAGAGATGTATTCTGGGCAAGGAGACAGAGAGCGGAACTGGCGGCTGGAGTAAATGTGGGAGATGAGAGCGAGAGTAATCAAATGAAGCACAGAAAATGTTTAAATTTTCAAAGCTGAACTTACTTTTTTTTTTTTTTTTTGAGTTACAGTAAATACCTACGTGCTTAAAAAAGATTTTGCTCATTAGATTTTTAATTCTGCCCTGGCAGACATTTGAAGCATTTGACAGAATCAGATATAATAAATTTGCAATTACCTTAAATTTGTAGTTTAAAATATTTAAAGGAATTCAATTAACTATGATTTTTAAAAAGAGAGCTAAATATTAAGTGGGTTTTAATATAGTAAGCAATGAAATACTTGAGCATTAATTTAAAAAATGAAAGTGGACTTCTTGTCCAAGATGGCAGCATAGGAAGCCCCTGAACCCTCCTTTTCTCTGAAACACATTGAATTTACACCCATAGACAGGGCAACTCTCCCTGAAAAAGAACTGAGAGCTGACTGAACAGTTTCTGTACAACAAATGAGAGACCAGAAATGGGTCTCTGTGAAGCTTACTCAACTCATTTCCAGTTGTATGACTTGGCCCTGGGGCTCCCTTCAGCTTGCCCTAGCTACAGCTCTCACCCAGCTATGACTTGTCCCCAGAATGTCCTGAAGACCACACCCACTTCACCTACAGTTCCAATACTTACCTCCAGGAATCCCTACAACTCACACCCATTTCAGCTTCAGCTCCAGTCCTGGTGTGGCTATACCAACTATAACTCCAACCAATCTGCCAAGGTGATCCTAGTATAGTTTGTCCCTAGGACTTCCCATGACCCATCTTCATTTCAGTTACAGCTCCAGGCCCTGTGTTAGGCTTGCCCACAGGACTCCCTCTAGCCCATGTATGTTCCAGCTCCAGCTGGCCTGTAAAAGATACCCAACATACACAGTTTACAAAAAGGTAATTTCTACATGTCAGTGCTTCAAGACCAGAAAAGAATGCTGTTTTACCTAATTCATAGAATAAATACAGAGAGTCAGTCAAAATGAAGAAACTGAGAAATACATCCAAATGAAGGACCAGAATAACACCTGCCCCCCCCAAAAAGAACTAAATGAAATAGAGACAAGCAACCTATCAGATAAGGAGTTCAAAACACTGGTTATATGGATGCTCAATGAACTTGGGAAAAGCATAGATGAACTTAGAACTTCAACAATGAGATAGAAAACATAAAAAAGAACCAGTCAGAAATGAAGAATACAATAACTAAAATGAAGAATATATTAGATGGAATCAACAACAGATTAGCTGAAGCAAAGAATCAAATCAGTGATTTGGAAGACAAAGTAGCAGAAAACACCTAATCAGAATTGCAAAAAGAAAAGAAAAGAATTTTTAAAAATGAGGATCCTCTAAAGCAGTGGTCCCCAACCTTTTTTGGGCCATGGACCGGTTTAATATCAGAAAATATTTTCATGGACCAGCCTTTAGGGTGGGACGGATAAATGTATCATGTGACTGAGACAAACGTCAAGAGTGAGTCTTAGACGGATGTAACAGAGGGAATCTGGTCATTTTTTAAAAATAAAACATTGTTCAGACTTAAATATAAATAAAATGGAAATAATATAAGTTATTTATTCTTTCTCTACAGACCAGTACCAAATGGCCCACGGACCCATACCAGCCCATGGCCCAGGGGTTGGGGACCACTGCTCTAAAGGACCTCTGGGACAATGTCAAATCTACCAACATTTGAATCATAGGAGTCCCAGAAGAAGAGAGAGAGAAAAGTACAGAAAGCTCCCTATTTAAAGAAAACTTCTCCAACCTTGTGAGGGAAACAGATGTCCTTCTGAAGGTTCAGAAAGCACAGAGTCCCAAATAAGATGAACTCAAAGATGTCCACACCAAGACATATCATAATTAAAATAACAGAAGTTAAATCAACTAGAACTTTTTAACTTCAAAGTTGAAAACAAACAGAAATAAATAAATATAATTATATACCAAATGGATAACAATCAGAAAACTGAAAAATAAGATTCCAAGTAACTTTTAGCTACAGTACTTTTACTCCTTTCAGTATGAAGAATAAAGGACTTGATAGTTCAGTAGGTTTGTTGTTAATAGTGATGTGGGTATAGTAATTCTGAAACAAGTTTATGTATGTTTTAAAATTGAGCAAAAGAGTAAATATATTGACTTCGATGGGAGTCAGGCTTCTCACTGTGAGAGGAGATATGAATATAAAATGGTAAATGCCAAGAATGAAATGAGTGTCTATTTTTCCCAGTCTGTTCACTGAAAGGACATGAGCAATTACAGCTCAGTGGCAATGAGCACACCTAGCTTCCAGATCTTAGGTTTTTATATTATTTTCCACTAAAAAGAACCAGAGGTTCTTAACAAAATGGCTGAGTCCAGGCCTGGGGCTGGGAGAGAAAGCCTGGACCATCTTGTGCCAGTAATAAGAATGTGTTCGGCCTGACCTGTGGTGGTGCAGTGGATAAAGCATCGACCTGGAAATGCTGAGGTCGCCGGTTCGAAACCCTGGGCTTGCCTGGTCAAGGCACATATGGGAGTTGATGCTTCCAGCTCCTCCCCACCTTCTCTCTCTGTCTCTCCCTCTCTGTATCTCTCTCTCCCTTTCTCTCTCCTCTCTAAAATGAATAAATAAAATTTAAAAAAATTAAAAATTAAAAAAAAAAGAACATGTTCAAGGAATGAGACACAGAAATCAGCTTGAAGGAGCTCCCACTGCCAAATCTGGGACAATCTGAACATCAAAATTAATAATGATAGTAATGGATTATAACCCATTGAATAAAATTAGAATCCATATTGACAGCAGTAAGTAAATAAGGGGGAAGGAAAGATCTTTACAGCAAAATGTTAACTAATAAAGGCAGAAAAAAGCCCTGGCCAGTTGGCCCCGCAGTAAAGCATCAGCCCGGCATGTAGAAGTCCCAGGTTTGATCCTTGGTCAAGGCACACCATCTGCTTCTCCCCTCATTTCTCCCCCTCTCTCTTCCCCTCTCACAGCCATGGTTCAAATGAGCAAGTTGGCCCTGGGCACTAAGGATAGTTCTATGGCCTCACTTCAGGCATTAAAAATAGCTTGGTTGCCAAGCAATGGAGCAGTGGACCCAGATGGGCAGAGCATCAATCCCAGACAGGTATTCCAGGTGGATCTTGGTCAGGATGCATGCAAAAGTCTGTCTCTCCATCTCTCTGCCTCTCACTTGGTTAAATAAATTAATTAATTTAATAAATAAATGCAGAAGGAATGATAGAGTTTAAAAATCACTATCTGGCAATTATTATAGTAATTTGATTCAGGCAAAAGCCATCAGTGTACTGTAAGGAGCAGGATATTCACATAATTTCAAATAATGTCCCCACAGTCTAGTTATTTATTACAAAGGGGAAACAATTTACAGTAGAAAAACTAGATGATAAGTTCAAGACTTGGTGATTAAAGTTAACATTACCAATGGAAGAACAAGTCACAATCGCCTGCCCTTTGATAGAATCAGTGAGAATACAGTATCACTTATAGGGTGTTCTTGCCACCCATTAAGTATCAGACAAAGCCAAATGACCCCATATCTTCAAAATGTTAAAACTGAGAGCACAAAAAGAGACTAAGACTGATACAGATGAAGGAAGGCTAAAGAGATGTAACAACTGAAATTCAATAGGTGATCTTGGATGGAATCCTGACCTGAAAAATTCTTACTACAGAAGATAAATAGAACAACAGGTGAAATCTGAATAAAGTCTGTGGGCTAAATAACAGTGTTTTATCAATGTTAATTTTTCTGATTTTGACACATTTGTATCACAGTTATATAAGAAAATGTTCTTGATTTTAAATATTTTTAATTTTTCAAAAAAAATAAAAGATATAAGTGATATTTCTCATTGTTATATCAAAAAAAAAATGGCCTTACAGACAGAATAGCAAGATTTGTAGGTTGAACTTAAAATGTTAAGAAAAAAATTTTTAAGTTTATAAATGTAATAAAGTTAATTATATAAACAATTCTTAAGTTTTAAATTATGCACCATTCTGAGCAGCATAGTGAAATCTTGTGCCATCTTGCTTTATTCTGCCCAGGATGTGAATCATCACTTTGCCCGGCATATCCATTCTGTGTATGCTACCTGCTCATTTGTCACTTAGTAACCATCTCTGTTACCAAGTCAACTGTCATGGTATCACAGTGCTTGTGTTCAAGTCACTCTAATTTTACTTAATAATGGCCCCAAAGTACATGAGTAGTAATGCTGGCAATTCAGGTATGCCAAAGAGAAGCTGTAAGGTGTATGTATGTATAAGGAAAAAACATCATATATATAGGATTTGGTACTATATGAAGTTACAGACATTCTCTTGAGGGGTCTGGGAACATAGATCTCTCACAGATAAGGGGAACTACTGTATACTTGTTGTTACCAGTATGTTGTATATGTTTATGTGTTCTCATGTTATTGACTAGTATGCTTTCATTTCAGATTGAACAACTTCTTTTAGCATTTCTTATAAGACAGGTATAGTGGTGATAAACTCCATTAGTTTTTTTTTTTTAAGTGAGAGGAGAGGAGATAGAGACAGACTCCCACATGTGCCCCCACTGGGATCCATCTGGCAACTCCTGTCTGGCACTGATGCTTGAATCAACAGAGCTATCCTCAGTGCCTGAGGCTGACAGTCTCAGACCAACAGAACCATCCTCAGCACTGGGGGCTGATGCTGGAACAAATGGAGCCACTGGCTGTGAGAGGGGAAGAGAAAAAAAGAAGGGAGAGAGGGAGGGGAAGAAAAGCAGATGATTACTTCTTATGACCAGGGATTGAACCCAGGACTTCCACATGCCAGGCTGATGTTCTAGCCACTAAGCCAACTGGCTAGGGCCTCATCAGCTTTTTAAAAAATATATTTAGAAATTAAATTTAATGGGGTAACATGTTAGGAAAAGTTTTTATCTCATCTTCATTTCTGAAAGACAATTGTACTGGGTAAAGTATTCTTGGTTGGCAGTTCTTTCTTTCAGCACTTTGAATATAACATTCTACTCTCTCCTGGCCTAAAAAATTTCTACTGTAAAATCTGCATACCCTTATAAGGGGGGGGGCCCTAGTATGAAGGATTTTTTTTCTTGTTGCTTTTTAAGTTCTCTTGTTGCCTTTTGTTTCAGACAGTTTTATTATAATGTGTCTTGGAGAAGATCACTTTGGATCAAAATTATTGAGTGACTAAATAGCTTCAGGAAATTGGATATCAAATCTCTCCTCAGATTATAAATTATTGGTCATTACTTCTTTAAATGAGTTTTCTGCCCTTGATTCCTCTCTTCTCTTTCTGGACTCCAATTACATATACATTATTTCTCTTAATGGTGTCCTATAAGTCCACAGGCTTTCTTTATTCATTTTCTGTTTTTTTCTATTTGTTGCTCTAACTATATAATTTCAAATGATGTGTCTTCAAATTCATTGATTCATTCTGCTTGGTCCAGTCTGCTCTGGAAGTTCTCTATTGAATTCTTCAGTTCAGTCATAGTTTTTTCAGCCCCAAAATTTCTGTGTAATTTTTTTTCATGTTACTGTCTCTATGTTGTACTTTCATTTTGTTCTTGTATTGCTTTCTTAAATTGGTTTTGTTAGATTGTTAATCTCTGTTTTCTTGTAACTCTCTGACCACCTTTGAATCAATTACTTTTGAATTTTTTGTTAGCCAAGTCTTGTATCTCCATTTCTTGGGGTCTGTTACTGAAAGTGTGCTGTATTCCTTTTGTGGTGTCATGTTTTGCTGAATTGTTGTAGTCCCTGTA
Source organism: Saccopteryx bilineata (assembly GCF_036850765.1). Classification (NCBI taxonomy): domain Eukaryota; kingdom Metazoa; phylum Chordata; class Mammalia; order Chiroptera; family Emballonuridae; genus Saccopteryx; species Saccopteryx bilineata. Next base: position 147,862,167 of record NC_089492.1, on the reverse strand, counting down.
GCCTTGTGTAGGTGCCTGTGCTCTTGAAGAGGCAATCACCTTTTTCACTCTTTTCAGACTGACCAGTAAGGAAAGACTTTTACCTGAGCATGGAGGCATGCTAGAGCATGCTGTGACCTTTGGTCTCATGGTGCAGGGCACCAAGTGCAGAATCATGCAGATGCCTGTGTAGTGGCAGGGGCCAACTACAGACACACAGTAGTGGTGGGGACCAGAGCCAACAGCAATGCCCTAGGCCAGTGGTCGGCAAACTCATTAGTCAACAGAGCCAAATATCAACAGTACAGCATTGAAATTTCTTTTGAGAGCCAAATTTTTTAAACTTAAACTATATAGGTAGGTCCATTTCTCATCGAGGTAGCGCCCACATGTGGTGTTTTGTGGAAGAGCCACACTCAAGGGGCCAAAGAGCCACATATGGCTCGTGAGCCGCAGTTTGCCAACCAGGGCAACAGTGAATGTACTGGCAGCTGTGGGGCTCTGACTGTCAGCCTGTACTACTGTGGCTACAGGGTCTCCCTACAGATGCAGACATGGCTGGTAAAGGGAGTAGGTCTTGGGGTGTGTAGGTACCCAGCTGGAGGGACTAGTTGCAGGTCAGCCCAGTGGTATAGGCCAGTGACAGGAGATAAGGCCATATGGAGGCCCACAAGAAGCTGCTAGGGTCAGCATGCACCTTGGGGCTGTAGAGTCTCACCATCAGTGCACACAAAGCAGTAAAGGCCAGTGGTGAGAGTCACACCAGCAGCATGCAAATGCACAGCTGGAGGGACTAGCCCTAAGCATGTGTTAAGAGGTGGAGGTCAGCTGCTGGGGTCTAAACTGATGTCTTACACTCACACAGCTGCTGAGGACAGGGCTGGCTGCTGGTGCAGGTCTTGGAGTCTGCTGTAGCAGGAGGAAGATAGAGAGAGCAAATCAAGTAACTGGCAGCTATAAATACAAATACCTGTGGAGCAAAAAATGCATGAAATCTCCATGGAGGCTGTGCTGGCCATAGGTTTATTCTGTGGTGAAAACTACTAGTCCTCTGTAGAGCAGGTCAGTGGGAGCTGTGGTCATGTAGCCCTGTTCTTCTTCCTATTCCCAGTCATCTCTACATGCCCAGCTTTGCTCATCTAAGTGACGTGAAACCGAGTGAGTCTTTTCTACAGTGCCCAGAAAGGCTGGGAAGCTGGTTGCTGACCTACTTTCCTCTGCTCAGTGAAGGAAGGGCCCTCGGTCCAGCAGGGGAGTTCCCCTTTGGTGAGAGCAATACTGCCTAGAGGGATGGGAATGATGCCGGCACAATGAAGCTGTGCTTCCTTCCCTTTTTGTGTGGTTATTCTCAGGGACTTTTTGTACCACTGTGTTGTTAAAATTTCCAAGTGGACTCCAGAGCTCTCCCAGAGCTATTTCTGTTCATGAATGATAACTAATTGTTGATTTTTATGGGGCATCAGAGGATGAGATTTCCTACTTTACCATCTTGGTAATGTCTCTTCAATGATCCCATTTTTAGATGAGAAAATGAAGGCCAAGGAAGGAAAAACAATATAACAAAGTTCATTTATTTATCCAATAACGTTTAGTGAACACCAAACATGTGGCGGACCTTGTCTAAGGTAGTCACAGGAGGAGACATTTCAATGTGAGAGGCAGACAATAAAAAAGTAAGAAAATAAATTATTTCGGTTAGAGGTAAGTGCTGTGATGGCAATAATACAAGGTGATGGGATAACTCTGAGAAGGGGTTCTTGAAAGAGCTCATTGAGGAAGGCCTCTCCTAGGAAATGACTCTGAACTACCATATTTCCCCATTTATAAGACATTCCCATGTGTAAGATGCACCTTAATTTTGAGGCCCAAAATTTGAAAAAAAGGTATTACATAAAGTTATTGAACTCAAGTTTTTCTTTTTCTTTTGTGTGTGTGTGACTGTGTGACAGAGACAGAGAGAGATAGAGATGGAGACAGATAAGGACAGACAGGAAGAGAGAGAGATGAGAAGCATCAATTCTTTATTGTGGCATCTTAGTTGTTCATTGATTGCTTTCTCATATGTGCCTTGAGTGGGGGGGGAGGAGGAGGCTACAGCAGACTGAGTGACCCTTGCTCAAGCCAGTGACCTTGGGCTCAAGCTGGTGAGCCTTGCTCAAATCATATGAGCACACACTCAAGCCAGCGACCTCAGGGTTTCAAACCTGGGTCTTCCGCATCCACTGCACCACTACCTGGTCAGGCTCAAGGTTTATTCATCATAAAATTCGTACAACTCTTTATCCATGTGAAAAAGCAGAAAATACAAGTAAAAAAAATCTACAACTTACAACCACTGCATAAGACACTCCCAGTATTTAGACCCCAAATTTTTTTTAAAAAGGGTGCATGTTATACATGGGGAAATCTGACAAATGATAAGAAGAAGCCAACCAGGAGAGGAGGAGCAATCCAGACAGAGAACTGTGTACACAAAAAGGCTCTGAAACAGCAACTGTCTGGATGAGTTAAAGAAAGCTAAAAGGCCAGTGTGGCCAGAGTCTAATGAGAAATGGGAGACTCACTGTTGTACTGAGAAGGGTTTTAACAACAGACCTTCTGAGAAATAAAACTAGTCATGGTTTGTAGCATTTACCAGTACGCAAGATATAAATACTTCCACTTGCCAAGTTACCAACATAAAGTCACTAAAGGCAAAGCTGGAAAGGGCACACAGCCAGCCCTCATAAGCAAGTATGAGCAGCTTCAGAACAACACAGAGAGTGCATGAGATGAAACTGAGAGACTAATAAGGACCACTATGACTCAGGTTTTGTAGACACTTTGAGGAATTTGATCTATTACAACATCATTGGAAAATCAGTGGAAGATTTTAACAAAAAGTAACATTACCAGATTTATGTTTTTAAAACATATGCTAACCACTGTGTGGAGAATGGACTGTACAAGAGCAACCGTGGAAGCTGAGAGACCAAGTAGGATGTCATTGCACCATCCAAGGGACAGGAGTGACCTGGATCACCAGGCTTACAAGCTTCACTAGTGGAGGACAAAGAATAAAGAGGTCTGGCATACTAATTTAGAGGCAGAAATAATTGTCTTCCTAGTGGATTGGATATGGAGATGAGAAAAATAAATGAATCAATGATAACATCTCAGATTTTTCATGAGGTAACTGGGTAAATCTTGGTGCTATTTACTGATGAATACCAGGAGAGAATCAGTGTTAAAGAAGGTGGTGAGTCAAGGGTTCTCCTTTGGCTATGCTTAGTTCGAGACACCAATTAGATATTCGAGTGAAGATGTCAAACTGTCAAAAAGCTATGCAAGTCTGAAGCTCAGAGAAAATACCCAGGCTGCAGATGTAAACTGAGGAATGGACAGCACACAGAAGGTGTAGGAAGCAATGGGACAGGATCAGACCTCCTGAAAAGAAGGCAAACCTTGAGCTGGGGTTGGGACATGCCAGAACCATGAGGTCTGTGGGCAGGAGCCAGTGAAGGTGATTGCAAATAGTGGCTGGGGCCGAGGGAATGCAGGGGGAAACCAGGACAGGAGACCTTAGGAACCAAAGCTAGGAAGCTCTTCAAGAAGGATGGCGTGTCTGTCACCTGCATTCCACGCTGCTGATAAGGACAGATGAAGACATAGAAGAGGCCACGAGATGGAAGTCAACAGTGGCCTCGACCTTAGGGGTTCAGGGGAATGGTGGCTACAGAATGTAGGAAGAATTGGGTGAGACAGACTTGGAAACAGCAAATAAAAGTACAAGTCTCTGAGAAGGAACACAAAGAAGTGGAGTGATGTCAGGGGAGGCTTTCTTCATGATGGCAGATACTTGGGCATGTTCCTAGTTGATGGTAATAAGCTGGAGGAGAGGGAGGAGTCTGTGAAGTAGGTGACAGATGAGTCCCAGGCAGGCAAAGGGAGATGAAAGCCAGAGTTCAAGACAAAGGTCATCCTCAGGGACATCTGTCCACCCTAACAGAAGGAAAGGCAGGTGGAGTCCTCATTGTGGTGGGAAGAGAGAGTCGCTGCCCAATTGTCTTAGTAAAGAACAGCTGGGCACGGGGCTGAGCAAAGATGGAACCACTAGTCCCTCCAGGTCAGCCTTCTCCCGTCCACCCCCCTGAATGCAACTGTACTCGATGCCCGAACATTTCCCTCTTTTTGTGCTGGTTCTTCTGAGCCTGCCCTGACTCACACTGCTCTCTTTTTAAAGGAAGATGTTTAAAACGAAGTGTCTAGAAATAACATATTTGTTCTCCCTCTCCCCCCCCCCCAAAAAAAATACTTCCTATAACAGAAGCATCTTGGGCTGGTGAGGAAATTTTGTCCCTTCAGACCTGATACCACAGCTATTCACATGGACGAATCACGTGAGACGCTGCACATCACTCTCTGCGGGCCCCAGCACGGCAGCGTTATGCACAGTTGACCAATGTCCCTCCCTCCACAGAAAGTGAGCTGTGGGTCCTGTGCCTGGAGAGGACAGGGAGGGAAGCCCCGGAGCCATTCACATTCCTCGCAAATGGCATGTTGGGATTTGAATACAGCCTGTGGAATGTCTACATACTTGACATTCATCCCTGTTCACCATCATAAGTGGATGGAACCCAAGCATAGACACTCATGCAGTTCCCTTTCCCAGTGATGACATCAGGGACATTTGCATCTGCCATCCCAGAGTGAGGAAAGACAGGCCCCTGAGCAAACAAGCTCCTGTCTGAAAAAATGACTTCTTTCACCCACTGCTTTTTTTTTTTTTTTCTGTTAGTACGAAATACTTTGAGACTGAGCTGGCAAACAACTGCCCAAGACATTTGCAGGGAAATTCTGGTCCCTGCTGCCACTGCTGCTGACTAATCACTCTCCATTCACTGTTGCTGACAGAACTCTGCCTGTTTCCTTAGGAATTCCCCAGCATAGGAAGTTTACAATAATCTTGACTTCTTGCTATTTCCAAGGCTAGAACTAGAGTATTTGTGGAACTTCCTTGGCAAGAAATAATGGTGACCTTTATTTACCAAAAGAGAAGGACGTAAATGCTATAATAAGTTTCCTTCAGTCGGCAGAGACCCTCTCATCTCTGGCATGACCTCATCAGAGTAGCTGAGAGACCGCTGGGGTGGCCCCTGCCCACCCTCCCTCCTTCCACCCAGCCGCCACTCTCAGGAGCCCTTAGATTCCGTTTTCTAAGATTAGGGATGAAAAGGACTCATCAGTAAGAATGCTAGAGTCCCAACCTGAGCTTGCTTCCCAAACCTGTTCCAGAACATTTCCCCATGACCCTTCACTAATCAGCCACGTGGCCTCCCTGTGTGAAAAAAGAACATTCTACCTGGTCACAAAAAAGTTCTTCTTGGACATCAGGCTGCTCCTCCTCAGCTGAGGCCTCTTGAGGGTCTCTTTCTTCCTGGCTGCAAGTCTTTCACTCCGAGGTTCATCCTTAACTCCCTTTCCTCTTTCCTTCCCCTCTTCCCAAACAGGAAAACCCATTCGTAGCTGACTCCTGATTGATCTTCATTGACCACCCCTACCCACGTCCCGAACTGCCTAAAAGTATCTTTTATCTTTGCAAGATGTTTCCCTGACCCGTGGGCTGGCACATTGTCCTGGAAGTGTCCCCAAGCAGCTGCTGAACTACCGGGAGAAACAGAGGGAAGGAAGGAGGAGAAATGACTTTTCACTAAAAACCAAATGTAACCAGTATACTAGGAAGCCTGAACTTAGTGAATTATAGACTAGAGATGAGTTTATTTTCCTCTAGCAGTGGCTTCTTGCTGGCTGTCAGACCTCTCTGACCTCTCCAGCCAACACAGGATGTCCAGTGAACATCTTCATATATGAACAGTCTCAGGTCCAGACCAAGGTAGCAGATGCAAACTCTTTCACCTGATTCTGTTCCTCCCCCCAAACCCTATTAAAATAATAGGAAAGGGATCTTTAAGGGTACAAACCCACAAGAAAGGGAGAACAGGAGAGGAGATGACAACAATGGGGAAGATGAGATTTTTGATCAGTCAGGAAATTCCGTGGCAAGCACCTCTCTGGGTTCACATTCATAATAGAAAAAGGTGGAGAGGCAGGGAGAGCTGAGAATCAACAACTCACGGTTGCTTTAGTTGTTTATTTATTCCTTCTCATATGTGCCTTGACTGGGGGTGGGGAGGTCCATCTGAGCCAGTAAACCCTTTCTCAAGCCAGTGACCTTGGGATCAAGCCAGCAACTTTGAGCTTCTAGCTGGTGACCTCAGGGTTTCAAACTGTGGCCTTCAGTGTCCCAGACCGATGCTCAATCTACTTCACCACCACCGGTCAGGCACATAGGAGTTTTTAATGAAAATAATAAAAACTGAAAAGCAGTTGGACAAGTTGCAGCTAAATTGCCAGTGAACAGCAGACAAGCTGAGAACCAGCCAACACCTGCGACCTCTGTGAGTGAGCATGGAGGGTGAAACAAGGAAGATGATTTGGAGAGTTGGTTACACACCAAAGAAAAGCACATTTGTATGATTCTGTTTACATAAAACTCCAGGAAATGCAGGCTAACTGTGGTGGCAGAAAAGCAGGTCAATGTTGCTTGGGAATGAAAGAAGGAGGAGGATGTTTGCAAAGAGGCCAGAAAGATGAATAGTTTACTATATTGACTGTAGTGATGCTTTCACAGTCAAAATTTGGCTTCACAATTTAAATATGTGCAGTTTTTATTTGACAGTTTTACCTCAATAAAGCTCCTTTTTAAAAGTCCTGGCAGAGCTGTGAGGAAATTCTTATTTGTTGCTTACTCAAGAACAACATGATAACAACTGACCATCTGGATAATAATAAATTGACATTAACAGGAGATAAAAACCAATAATTGTATCTACAAACCACCATTTCCATACTAGCAGAAGAAGCAGGTCTGGTCTATAAAAATACAGAATGAGGGTCTTTGGGCTGGGGGGGGGGCACCAGGCACATGTGAAAGTGGATGAAGTATTGAAGGGGTTGATTCTTGGAAGCCACAGGGTGCTGAGAGGCCCCACCACCACCACCACTCAGAGGGTGGGAGTGGTCCTCATCCTTCATGTGATACTAACAGAATGCCTACTCCGGGGGATGAAGCCAACACCAAACATGGGGTTCTCCTACCCCCTGGCCCTGCCATGTCATCAAATGCCACCCCGCACAGCCAACAGGCTTCACCCATATTCTCAGGCCTTCCACTCAGTTTTTGAGTTACCTACTCACATAGAAGGAGATAAGCTGGGATCACTAAACACCTGTGAAAAGTGTCTACCCAGATGGAAATCAAAATAAAATAAAATCAAGGGGAACAAAGAGACTTTGCAAAGAGAAGGAAACTTAAAAAATAGAAAAACTATTAGGAATACCCTCAAAGAAATAAGATAATAGAACCATGAAACAAAAAAAATACTATAGGGGTGGGGGAGAATATTCCAAAGAATAAAAAAAAAACATGATTAAAAAAATGAAAACTCAATAAAGAACTGAGAGATAGGGTTAAGCAAGTCTCCCAGAAAGTAAAAAAAAAAAAAAAAAAAAAAAAAAAAAGGCAAAAGACTTAGAAAACAGGACAGAAGCAATAAAAACATTTGAGGACAGAACCAAGAGACTCAGATGCTAAAAACAGAGGATCCAGAAAAAAAGGACAAGAGAAAAAAACAAAACAGAAAAGAAACACACTTCATCAAATAATCCAGTTAATAAAGTTTTCAGAACTTGAAGAATGTGAGCTTCCAAATTGAAATGACCCATTGAGTATCTACCATAATGACTATAAGAATACCCACAGCATTTCAGAACACTCGGGATTAAAAGATAATTCTACAATATTCCAGACAGAAAACAACAGTCACATGGAAATAACTGGGTGTTTGTATAACATCAGACTTTTCAGCAGCAATACTGGCAGTTAGAAGAAAATGGAACCATGCCTTCAAAACCATGAGTGAAAATTATTTTCCACTTAGAATTCTATAGCTAGCCAAACTAGCAACCAAATGTCAGCGTAGAATGCAGACATTCTCAGACATGCAAATCCCTGAAAATACTTTTACTTCTTAGGCATCTTTTGCCAAGAATTCATTAAACGGGATAAACCAAGGTAGACAAATACATAGAAACAAGGAGGGAGTCGAGGGGCTATGGAGGAGTCCCAAAGGTGAGGGAACCCAAGAAAGCTGTGCACAGCAGTCCAAGCTGGAGCAGCTCAGAAAGCTCCAGGAAATATTCTTTTCCTAAGCTAAGAGAAACTGCCTTATACATCTCAATGTCTTAAAAGGAAATTTAAACAATTAGAATTTAGAGTTGAAAATCAGAGGTGAATTCACTGTGAAGGCAATTAAGCTTACATTTTAGGACCCTTCATTTGCAAGGTCCCCTTCCAAGGCCCTGTACTTAATTTTACATTTGTAATTTATATTTGTTTTCACCAACAGAAACTATATTGAGCCCCAATGATAAGTTCATAAAAGCTAAGCAAATGAAAACAGGCAATTATAAACTCAAAGGAAGAGTGACGTCACGGAAATGGCGCCGTGAGCAGCGCGTCAGACAGCTCTCCCCTAAATCACAACAAATTTATCAACTAGAAACAGAAAAATTTATCCTCGGAGCATTCCGGAGTTCCACACAAACTGATAGCGAAAGGACTGTTATCACTTGAATCTGAGAGACGAGGGTGTGGAGGAATCTACCACAGGGACGTTCTTTCAAACCGCAAGGAAGTGCGCCTGTGGTGAGTCAGCCCATATACTTGGGAACCGCGAGCCGCCGCGAGCGGCCGACACGAGCGGCCGCCACCGCGAGCCCCCGCGAGCCGCCGCCGCGAGCGGCCGCCGCGACCCGCCACGAGCCGCCACGAGCAGCCGCGCGTGCGCCCGGTCTGGTTGAGCACCGCTGACGTTCCCAGCGGCCCGCACACAGCGAGTGGGGGTCGCCGGCCACCGGTGCCCGGAGCGCCCCATTCGCGCGCGTGCCTTGGGCATTCCACGCACCCAGGGCGCCCTGCTGGCCCGCACACCCAGGGGGCTCCATTATCCTGCGCCTGGTGCGGTCCAGCCGCCAGCGGTGGGACAAGCGGGAGAGGCTTGGGAGATTCTCTCCGTGGGCGGGGCACCTCACCCAGCCATTCAAGCTAACAATCAAGCGTTGGGGGAGGGGCGCAGGCAGGCAGCCTAAAATACCTTCGGAAACACAGCTGCGACCCAATCACTGAAATTAGCTTAACCTATGAAATCTGCGCACCCTCGGTTCTAATTGATAAGATCTCTCTCAGTTCAGCGATCCAAAACAAGAGGCGTGATATTTTTTAGTGCCTCTCCCTAAAGGGGCGGGGGCAACTTCTGATTGATAGAGCCTCCATATTCAGGGATAAACGCTAACAAGAAGGACTTGGCAGATAATAAGGTCTATACTACACTAGTCGTAAGCAGAGACTAGTGCCTCTTCTTCCCTGCAAAAACAGGCTACAAAGTGTGGAAAGCCTGGGTTGAGAGGTCCAACTAAATGATAGGCGCTGAACAGTCACCTTGACAACATTTGACTCCCACCCCCGCCTGATTACACTGGAGGCCCTGACTCTCAGAGCCTTTCCCAAAGCCTTGCACTGAGTGGGGATAGAGTGGGGATTTCCCAGCTCTTTGAGCCTCTTACTCCCCAGGCAGAAGCAGTTGCAGCCTTATAGCTGGATCACCAGGCTGCTAATTCAGAAAGGGGGGACTAGGAAAGAGAATCCAGGAAAGCAAACTCTCTCATCGTTGGACCCTGCAAACGCCAACAAGCCTTTACTTCCAGCAAGACTAAAGCCAATTATATGACATTGCCATAGAATCCCATCAACTGCAAATCCCTACCTAAGAGTGACACAGGGGCAGAGCCTGGGGTACAGAGTCACCGACCAGGAAGAGGGAGAGAAAAGAAAAAGGAAGAAGTTAACCTCTCAAAATCAAGAAAAACCCACAGACTTTACAACTTGATCCACTAATTTTTTGTTGTTGTTGTTGTTGTTTGTTTCTTCTATCTTTTTGCCTTTATTTCCTCCACCTCAGTCCTTCTATTCTCTGCCCATCTTATGCTTCCCCTTTCTTGAACTACACTACCCATGAGTGTTGCATTTTATTTTTCTTCTTCATCCTCACCCTCCTCTAAGGTTATACTCCAAAACACTTAACTCTCACTCTCTCCTCTTTTGTTTTGTTTTTTTTTGTCTTGCTTTATTTTGTTTTTTTCTCTTCCTATTTTATTTCTTCCTTCGTTTTTCTCTTTTTCTTATTTTTTCCTTTCTATTCGTTTTTTCTTTTCTCATTTTACTTTCCTCCCATATAATCCTCAATCACGAACAAATTAGTTAATTTGGGACTCAAGGCTTTTTTTTGGCTTTATTTCTCTTTTTTGCTTTTGTTTTTATTTTTTTCTTGTTTGTTTATTTTTGTGGCATTTTGGGTCCTCCCAACCCAAGGTCTCCATTGTATTTAGTCTTCGCTCCACTTAATACAACAGATTTTTACTTATTATTTTTATTTTTTCTTCTTTATTATTCTTTTTTGGTCCTTTTTTCTGGTTCCCTCTTATCCCTCTCATTATATCTCTTAGTTGACCATCACTTACAAGCAAATCATCTTATGCTTGTCTAAGATTTTCTTCCTTTTTTTTTTTTTTGCATTTAGTAGGTCCCTACTCCCTTTTTTTTGCCCCTTGAACTCTTCACCCCAAATCAGGCCCTCCATTATAGGCATGATATTCCCTGAGGAGGGGAGAGGAGGGAAAGAGAAGAGAGAAAAAAAGGGGGAAATAATAAATTATTACTGTTTTTTTTTGTGTGTGGGGTGTTTTACCTTTTTTTTTTTTTTTTTACTTTTTACTCTTTATTAATTCTAATTAGTGATATCAATAAGACCACCCTCAGATGCCGATAAGAAAGAGGAAATCGAATATTATGGATACAAAAGAAAGAGAGGTAACACAAATAGATGTGGAAAAATCTATGGAGAAAAGACTTAACATATTGGAAGCCTTGGAGCTAAATGACAGAGAATTTAAAATAGAAATCTTAAAAATACTCAGAGATATACAAGAAAACACAGAAAGGCAATATAGGGAGATCAGAAAACAACTCAATGAACACAAAGAATATATTACCAAGGAAATTGAAACTATAAAAACAAATCAAACAGAAATGAAAAACTCAATTCACGAGCTGAAAAACGAGGTAACAAGCTTAGCTAACAGAACAGCCCAGATTGAAGATAGGATTAGTGAAATAGAAGACAAACAACTTGAGGCACAACAGAGAGAAGAAGAAAGAGACTCAAAAATAATAAAAAATGAGAAAGCCCTACAGGAATTGTCTGACTCCATCAGAAAGAATAACATAAGATTAATAGGTATATCAGAGGGAGAAGAGAAAGAAAATGGAATGGAGAATATACTCAAACAAATAATAGACGAGAACTTCCCAAGCCTGTGGAAGGAACTAAAGCCTCAAATTCAAGAAGCAAACAGAACACCGAGTTTTCTTAACCCCAACAAACCCACTCCAAGGCACATCATAATAAAGATGACACAAACCAATGACAAAGAAAAAATTCTCAAGGCAGCCAGGGAAAAGAAGAGTACAACATATAAAGGAAGGCCTATTAGATTATCATCAGATTTCTCAGCAGAAACTCTACAAGCTAGAAGAGAGTGGACCCCAATATTTAAAGCCCTGAAAGAGAGGAACTTTCAGCCAAGAATACTATACCCATCAAAGCTATCCTTCAAGTATGAAGGAGATATAAAAACATTCACAAATACAGAAAAGATGAGAGAATTTATCAACAGAAAGCCCCCACTCCAGGAAATACTAAAGGGGGTTTTCCAACCAGATTCAAAGAACAAAAGAAAACAACACCACAAGTAACAGCTCCACCAAGAACACAATAAAACCAAACTTAAACTGTGACAACAAAGGAAAAAAAGGGGGGAGAGGATGGAGATTAACAGTAGCAAAGGATGATGAAGTGCAGAAATACTTATAAGATAGGGTACTACAATGAATATGGTAGGTACCCTTTTCATTACTTAATGGTAACCACCCTTAAAAAAACCACCACAAAAACACTTGACTTAAAAAAGGTAGCAACAGAGGAAAGAAGTATGGAACACAAACAAACAAAAACAAATGATAGAAAAACAAAAGAGAAGAATCAAACTAGATACAAAACTAACAGAAAGCAATTTATAAAATGGCAGTAGGGAACCCACAAGTGTCAATAATTACACTAAATGTAAATGGATTAAACTTACCAATAAAAAGACACAGAGTAGCAGAATGGATTAAAAAAGAAAATCCAACTATATGCTGCCTACAAGAAACACATCTAAGCAACAAGGATAAAAACAAATTTAAAGTGAAAGGCTGGAAAACAATACTCCAAGCAAACAACACCCAAAAAAAAGCAGGCGTAGCAATACTCATATCTAATAATGCTGACTACAAGACAGAAAAAGTACTCAGAGACAAAAATGGTCATTTCATAATGATTAAGGGGAAGTTGAATCAAGAAGACATAACAATCCTTAATATATATGCACCAAACCAAGGAGCACCAAAATATATAAGACAGCTACTTATTGACCTTAAAACAAAAACTAACAAAAATACAATCATACTTGGAGACCTCAATACACCGCTGACAGCTCTAGATCGGTCATCCAAACAGAGAATCAATAAAGATATAGTGGCCTTAAACGAAATACTAGAACACCTGGATATGATAGACATCTACAGGACACTTCATCCCAAAGCGACAGAGTATACATTTTTCTCTAGTGTACATGGAACATTCTCAAGAATTGACCATATGTTGGGCCACAAAGACAATATCAGCAAATTTAGAAAAATTGAAATTGTACCAAGCATATTTTCTGATCATAAAGCCTTGAAACTAGAATTCAACTGCAAAAAAGAGGGGGAAAAACCCACAAAAATGTGGAAACTAAACAACATACTTCTAAAAAATGAATGGGTCAAAGAAGAAATAAGCGCAGAAATCAAAAGATATATACAGACAAATGAAAATGAAAATACGACATATCAGAATCTCTGGGATGCAGCAAAAGCAGTAATAAGAGGAAAGTTCATATCACTTCAGGCCTATATGAACAAACAAGAGAGAGCCGAAGTAAACCACTTAACTTCACACCTTAAGGAACTAGAAAAAGAAGAACAAAGACAACCCAAAACCAGCCGAAGAAAGGAGATAATAAAAATCAGAGCAGAAATAAATGAAATAGAGAACAGAAAAACTATAGAAAAAATCAATAAAACAAGGAGCTGGTTCTTTGAAAAGATCAACAAAATTGACAAACCCTTGGCAAGACTCACCAAGGAAAAAAGACACAGGACTCAAATAAATAAAATCCAAAATGAAAGAGGAGAGATCACCACAGACATCATAGATATACAAAGAATTATTGTAGAATACTATGAAAAATTATATGCCACCAAATACAACAATCTAGAAGAAATGGATAAATTCCTAGAACAATACAACCTTCCTAGACTGAGTCATGAAGAAGCAGAAAGCCTAAACAGACCAATCAGCAGGGAGGAAATAGAAAAAACTATTAAAAATCTCCCCAAAAATAAAAGTCCAGGCCCAGACGGTTATACTAGTGAATTCTATCAAACATTCAAAGAAGACTTGGTTCCTATTCTACTCAAAGTCTTCCAAAAAATTGAAGAAGAAGCAATACTTCCAAACACATTTTATGAGGCCAACATAACCCTCATACCAAAACCTGGCAAGGATGGCACAAAGAAAGAAAACTACAGACCAATATCTCTAATGAATACAGATGCTAAAATACTAAACAAAATACTGGCAAACCGAATACAACAACATATTAAAAAAATAATACATCATGATCAAGTGGGATTCATCCCAGAATCTCAAGGATGGTTCAACATTCGCAAAACGGTTAACGTAATACACCATATCAACAAAACAAAGAACAAAAACCACATGATCTTATCAATAGATGCAGAAAAGGCTTTTGATAAAATACAACACAATTTTATGTTTAAGACTCTCAACAAAATGGGTATAGAAGGAAAATATCTCAACATGATAAAGGCCATATATGATAAACCATCAGCCAACATCCTATTAAACGGCATAAAACTGAGGACTTTCTACCTTAAATCAGGAACAAGACAGGGTTGTCCACTCTCTCCACTCTTATTCAACGTGGTGCTAGAAGTTCTGGCCAGAGCAATCAGACAAGACAAAGAAATAAAAGGCATCCATATCGGAAAAGAAGAAGTAAAGCTATCACTTTTTGCTGATGATATGATCCTATACATCGAAAACCCGAAGGACTCCACAAAAAGATTATTAGAAACAATAAACCAATACAGTAAGGTCGCAGGATACAAAATTAACATACAAAAGTCCATAGCCTTTCTATATGCCAACAATGAAATATTAGAAAACGAACTCAAAAAAATAATCCCCTTCACGATTGCAACAAAAAAAATAAAATACCTAGGAATAAACATAACAAAGAACGTAAAGGACCTATATAATGAAAATTACAAAGCATTGTTAAGGGAAATCGAAAAAGATACAATGAGATGGAAAAATATTCCTTGTTCTTGGATAGGAAGAATAAATATAATCAAAATGGCCATATTACCCAAAGCAATATACAAATTTAATGCAATTCCCATCAAAATCCCTATGAGATTTTTTAAAGAAATGGAACAAAAAATCATCAGATTTATATGGAACTATAAAAAACCTCGAATAGCCAAAACAATCCTAAGGAAAAAGAATGAAGCTGGGGGCATTACAATACCTGACTTTAAACTATATTATAGGGCCACGATAATCAAAACAGCATGGTATTGGCAAAAAAATAGACACTCAGACCAATGGAACAGAATAGAAAGCCCAGAAATAAAACCACATATATATGGTCAAATAATCTTTGATAAAGGGGCCAACAACACACAATGGAGAAAAGAAAGCCTCTTCAACAAATGGTGTTGGGAAAACTGGAAAGCCACATGCAAAAGAATGAAACTCGACTACAGCCTGTCTCCGTGTACTAAAATTAATTCAAAATGGATCAAAGACCTAAATATAAGACCTGAAACAATAAAGTACATAGAAGAAGACATAGGTACTAAAATCATGGACCTGGGTTTTAAAGAACATTTTATGAACTTGACTCCAATGGCAAGAGAAGTGAAGGCAAAGATAAATGAATGGGACTACATCAAAATTAAAAGTTTTTGCTCAGCAAGAGAAACTGATATCAAAATAAACAGACAGCCAACTATATGGGAACTGATATTTTCAAACGACAGCTCAGATAAGGGCCTAATATCCAAAATTTACAAAGAACTCATAAAACTCAACAACAAACAAACAAACAATCCAATAAAAAAATGGGAAGAGGACATGAACAGACACTTCTCCCAGGAAGAGATACAAATGGCCAACAGATATATGAAAAGATGCTCAGCTTCATTAGTTATTAGAGAAATGCAAATCAAAACTACAATGAGATACCACCTCACTCCTGTTAGATTAGCTATTATCAACAAGACGGGTAATAGCAAATGTTGGAGAGGCTGTGGAGAAAAAGGAACCCTCATTCACTGTTGGTGGGACTGTAAAGTAGTACAACCATTATGGAGGAAAGTATGGTGGTTCCTCAAAAAACTGCAAATAGAACTACCTTATGATCCAGCAATCCCTCTACTGGGTATATACCCCAAAACCTCAGAAACATTGATACGTGAAGACACATGTAGCCCCATGTTCATTGCAGCACTGTTCACAGTGGCCAAGACATGGAAACAACCAAAAAGCCCTTCAATAGAAGACTGAATAAAGAAGATGTGGCACATATACACTATGGAATACTACTCAGCCATAAGAAATGATGACATCAGATCATTTACAGCAAAATGGTGGGATCTTGATAACATTATAAGGAGTGAAATAAGTAAATCAGAAAAAAACAAGAACTACATGATTCCATACATTGGTGGAACATAAAAATGAGACTAAGAGACATGGACAAGAGTGTGGTGGTTACCAAGGGTGGGGGGGGAGGGAGGACATGGGAGGGAGGGAGGGAGAGAGTTAAGGGGAGGGGGAGGGGCACAGAGAACTAGATAGAGGGTGACAGAGGACAATCTGACTTTGGGCGAGGGGTTTGCAACATAATTTGATGACAAAATAACCTAGACATGTTTTCTTTGAATATATGTACCCTGCTTTATTAATGTCATCCCATTACCATTAATAAAAATTTATTAAAAAAAAAAAAACTCAAAGGAAAATAAAATGTTGAACTAGAAAAGAAAGGTTGCTACTTTATTAAATGGCTCAGCTCTAAATAGCATTTACACCTTCATAATAATATAATACTAATTTTTGATTTAAGAAAATTGAGATATAGTGGTATTAGAAAGGCTAGGAAGTAGGAAAGGTAGACAGACATGTGTGGTAGAGATTGAGGTCGAACAAAGAACTTAAATCATCATTCAGTGGGAAGATCATTATTGTTAATAAAGCTTAAAGTTAAAGTACTAATACCAGCCTGTCATTACAAAATGAGGATTAAAACCAAATGGGAAAGATGGTTGAAGAAGACCAGAATCTAATGTGTGTTTTTTAAACAAATCTTAGATCTATTTTTTTTTTTTGGTTTGTTTGTTTTTTCTTCTTTTTTTTTTTTTCTTCTTTTCTTAGTGAGAGGGGGGGAGATAGAGAGACAGACTCCTGCATGTGCTCCAACCAGGATCCACCTGGCAACCCCCATCTTGTGCCTATGCTCTGTGCATCTGGGGCCACGTTCTCAACCAAGCTATTTTTAGCTCCTGAGGTGGAAGCTTCACGGAGCCATCCTCAACCCCCAGGGCTGATGTGCTCGAACCAATCAAGCCATGGCTTTGGGGAGAGAGAGAGAGAGAGAGAGAGAGAGAGAGAGAGAAAGAGAGAGAAGGGAGAGTGGGAGGGGTGGAGAAGCAGATGGTCAATTCTGTGTGCCCTGACCGGGAATCAAACCCAGGACATCCACATGCCAGGCTGATGTTCTACCACTGAGCCAACTGGCTAGGGCCATCTTAGACCTATTTGACTCTACATGAAGGAATTTGATTTTTTTAAAAACTCAAAAGAATACAACTGTACAATTTTTTAAAACTAGATTTTAAAAGAGGAAGAGAAACAGTCTCAAAAGTTTTATTTCAGTAATTAAAACTCATTTCAGGTTAGTCCACTCAGTCACAATCAAAACTTCAAACTCACATGTGACCTCACACCATCTTTACTCTGAAAAGTAGCAATTAAAAAGGAAAGAAACATTAGCCTACTGTGTGTGTATGTGTGAGTGAGTGTGTCTCTGTGTGTACATGTCTGTCAATGTCTCTGTGTGTGTAAAGCAACAATGACAAAACATTGAAGACTGTTGATCAGGCAGATTAGTGTGAAATGTTCATTTAGACTTGTCTGAATGTTGACAATTTTTGTGATGAGAACTGGAGGGATAGGGAAAAAGGAAGAACAGAAAACCACATCTAAGTGGTCTCTCTGCTGCCCCTGCTCTGCCTGACCTTTGGCCCCGGGCAGTAGAGCACATCTGCCCCTTCGCTCTTTCCTTTCCCTTCCCTTTTCTGCCCTTCCTACCTCCCTGGATTTGGAGCCTAGGAAGCCGCAGCGGGAACTAGGGAAAGACTCCCCTTCTGGATCTTGCCAGCCAGACCAAGCTTCCCCAGGGGTCATGGGGTGCCTGGCTGAGACCAGTGCTTGGACACATAAGTCCAAGCTGGTTTGGTGAGTGGATGGGGTCAGCAGAGGGAAGTCACTCATTGGCATGAGCTGATCTGCATGTAGAAGCAGGAGAACCTGCAGAGAAATAGCCAGGAGGCAAAAGGAGGGCATCCTTCTGCGTCAGTGTCTCTGCTAGAACACAGGAAGTCACAGAGAAAGGGACTTGGAGGAGCTATTACTAGAAACTCTGCTAGGTATGATGTAAAAGTGCCCAGGACACACAGGGAGGGGTTAGGGACATGCTTCTCCCCCTTGTACCCTAATGCGGAAGCCTGGTGCCTGTACACTGCACACGCACATCCCCAGAGGACAGCCCCTCCGGGAGAGATGGGTCCCTGGCACAAACATCCGCCTTCCCTGTTCTCCTGGCCACATGGCCAGTGCTGTGTCCCCACAAAGCTCCCTGCTAAGCTGATTTACATGCGAGATAGCCTCAGAGGACTGAGATAAGCCGGTGAGACTTGAACTCCTAACTCATCAGAAGGTCACAGGAGGCAGGGAAACAGGAATTATGCTGATACTGCAGGCCCTTTGCACCCACACAGTTGCACAGTTGGAGACCTAGTTGGTCTCCTTTCACCAGCTTTACTGAGACATAACTTACATTTTCTTTAAAATGCAAGAATTGAAAGTGCATAATCTGATTGTTTTAACTGGTGTACATAATCAAGATAATGAATATATCCATTATCCCCCAAAATATCCTTACACCTGTGTAACTCTATCCCCAGCACTGCTCCCCAACACCAGGCAACTAGTAATGCTTTCTGTACCCACAGGTTAGTTTGCATTTTCTAGAGTTTTATATATATAAGATTGTACATGAGTGTATGTGCCTTCATGTCTGTTTCTTTCAGCATAATTACTTTAAGATCACCCACATTGTCACACATACCTTTAGTCTGCTCCATGTTGCTCCTGAGTAGCACTCCACTGTATGAATGAACCAGGGTATGTTCCTTCATTCACCTGTTCATGACATTGAGTTGTTTCCATTTTTAGAAATGGCAAATGAAGCTGCCAAAAGCATTCCTGTATAAACATCTGCTTTCATTTCTCTTGAGTAAATAAAGACGTAGGAGCAGAAGGGCTGGTCATATGGTAGATATATATTTAACCTTTTAAGAAACTGTCAAATTGTTTCCCAGAGTGGTTGTATCAATGTTATTTTTGCATTCCCAACAGCAGTGTACGAGAGTTCCAGGGCTTCTCATGGGCAGTGGTTTTCACTGTAGACATTCTTGTAAGTGTGCAATGAGGTGCAGAGTCTGGAGCAACACTGGCATTTTCTTTAGCACCCAAATGGTGTCAGCCATAGAAAAATATGTGTGCCTGATTGCTCAGTCTTTCACTCAATGGACTTAGTTACAAACTGGTAGTTCCACTAGGTGAAACTGTGCTTAGTAAAAGGACATATACAAAGACAGAGACAGAGCACAACAGGCAAGGCTCCTAGTAAAACGCTAATTCAGTAGCCACAGGCAACTCACTTAACTTCTCAGGGGATCTGTGAGCTCATCTGTAAAATGGGAACATGGGAATAACTGATTTAGCAAGGTTTTTGGATGATCAAAATTATATACATCAGTGAACAGCTTGCTATAATACCTTTTAAATTTTCATTTCTATGAGAGATCTAAATGATAAATATTTAAGGACTACATCAGACACAAAAAAAGGGAACTTGTGTATTTTTGAGTCTTATGTTTTACCAGGAAATTCACATTTGTCTAATTTTCATAACTACTTTTTGAGAAAAGTATAGCTGCCCCATTTAAGATGATAGAAAATTCCAATCCTTCTTACTTTAAAGCCCAGATTTTTCTTACTATGATGAGAAATGAGTGCCCTTCAGATGCAATAACCACTCCTGGCCTCACACGTGAACTCTGTCCCAGGAAGCTGCAGCCTCATAACATCTATATCATCCTAAACCAATCCTTAACCAAATAGTTTGGCCAGGCCTCCTCTGGAGACAAAGTTGCTGGGGATTTAGAAGAAAAAAATTTTGGTTCGTCTCTGCTCCATTGGAGAGAGTGCCTAAGACCAGATCCGGGAGGAGAAAGGACAGCCCACCTGTCCTCAGACTGGAGCATGCGGGACTCAGCCTTATTTCAGGAGGGCCCTGGTGCACTGTGCCTGCGCTGAGTGGGAACCAGCTCCAGGAGGGCTCTCAGAAAGAAGCTGTGGGACCAGCAGTTAGGGAAGACTCAGGGAGCACATAAAAGGTGTCATCACATTCCAGAGGGCTCTGTAATGTGCCAGAACTTCTGTCATCTTTGAGAGTACATCATGGATGAACAGATGGAACTCACAGACAACCTCATGCATTTTGGTTCAGTAGAAGGGAGAAGCTTTTAATAACACTCCAATAATATCTCCAACACTTTATCTGTTAGTGTCCAGCTGTGGAGGATGCTGCTTCACCAAGTTACCTGCTCCATCTTGGCAGGAATACAACAGGTGGTACTTCATCCTACCCTGAGAAAGAGGTTGGATGGAACACAAACCCAAAATTCTAAAAGGTAGGAGGCATGGTCACAAACTAGGAATTTTTTCAAGTTTCTGTTTAATGAAACTGAAGAGCTAGGACAGGAAATGCCAAATTCAGCCTTCACAAATTGCATTATGATATTGCAAGAGGATGGCAATAAAATAAAGGGTTCTGGGTCCTGGCTTAATTACAGTGGTGAGTGCCGGGCAGGGCAGTTTTCCAGGACATTACATAATGCTAGGCAAGGATGGGCCAGCCCAGTTAGACAGACAGGAAGGGCCTGTTTCCTAGGGGATACTACAGGTGTCTGGTGAAGAGAGTACCCCCTTCAGGTGCCTGGAATAGAATAGTCCCAAGAACAGAAATGTTTTGAAATGTGTTTTAAATGTTTTTGTTATTATAACAAAAGTGATATATGTTTGTTATAGAAATTTTTTAATTAAGAAAAGCACAAAGGAGAAAATTTAAAACATCTGTGATCTCATTACCAGACTATTTCTGTTGTTGACATATTAGTATCTATCCAACCAGTCTTTTGTGTTTTTATAAAATGGAATCATAATACATATACTGCTTAGGCACTGAAATGCAGACCAAAAGGGAAAAAACATTATTTCTTTTGTATCAATGGGTTTACATTATTACTTTTAAAGAGCTCTTAAAAGCTAACAATAAAACGTTGAGCACCTTCAAATTTAAAAATGGGCAAAAATTATTAACAGGAAATTAATAAAAATTGTTGAAAGCAAATTTGCCGGCACTGGTGAAGGTATGGGCAATACTGGTGGCGGTGTCAGGGACACGAGCTTCTTGAGGCGGGGTGTGGCCATTCTGGGAATAAAGTACCATAAACCTTCGGACCATGAATTCCATTTTAGAAATTCATCCCTAAGAATCTTCATCCCGAAGATTACATAAGAATTTGCCTCTATTTTGTTTCTCTTTCTTGTTCTTTGTTTTTATTTAACTCAAAATAGCTAATAACAAAAGCATTGCTTTTAAAATCCCCAACAGTTTCCTATCAGTTAGTTTTGATTGAAGAAACTTGATTATTTAGTTCTGGCTTGTTTCCAACATGTAGTAATGTATCCATCATAAATCTCTCTCTAAAAGTTTGCAGCAGGCTTTAAACTGGCATATTTATATCTGAATCAAATAATATGTCTTAGTTTTGACTCTAAATAGTCTTCTCTTCTCCCCCACAAAAAGTTATTAAAATGAATAACCATATATCATATATAAGTGAGCTGTTATTAGTTTTCAATGAAATGCCCAAATATAGCACATACATACAGGTTGCGTATAGGCTTGTATCCTTTACTACTCAAAATATGAATGTCGGTAAGATGTACAGTGTGAGTGATGTCACCAACACATTAACTTATATTACTCCAATACAGTATATGAGGTCAGTGAAAAGGAAGCGATAAGAAAAGTAACAGTAAATACCATGGCAATACACCTAATCAGTGAAAGAACGCCCTTGAGTGGCGGCAATGTGGTGTTACCTTCAGTCACTGTCAGTTCATTTCTGTCTCTTCCAGGGCAGGCATCTTGTAGGGGTAATACGATTCTAGTGCTTAAAGGTCTGTGTTTTTTACACAAAATATCCCCTAAACAAACATCAACAACTTCAAATGACCTTCAACCAAAGCAATAGTCATCTCTTCCAACATCGGAAGGAAACTGACTGTGGTAGATGGACAGATTTCTATTAAAACACCCTTCTAAAGATCTGTCCAGAATAACCTTCATATCCCATCTTAGTTTAGGTAGTGACATTAGAAGCTAACCCCTGGGTATGATGCAGCTCCACTGTACTGGGAGTTAAAGTGCCATGATTTTAAAAGTGCCCTAATATTGTCAGCAGGCTTTAATCTCTGGTTCAGCTCCTTTCTCACATTGAGCAGCGTGTTTCTGTGACACTCTCCTGCTGTTAGCGCTTCCGAAGGTATCCTTGACCAGGCGAATCTCACAGTGAAAAGATGTGTGTGTCACAACATCTGAACAAAAAAAGCCACTAGAGTCTATCAGTCGCAATACGGTTCAGGATAAGACTATTAAGTAGCAAAGAGTGAAACTGGACCTGACATTTGCTTTGTTTCATCCCAAGGGGTGCCCTCTACAGCCTCCTTCACATGGCAGCCACATCCCACCTCTTAGCTTGGTCTTAACCTTGGCACTGCCCTGATTCCATTTTTATCTTTAAAAACACCTTTCTGATAGAAACATCCCTGCCCTGAATTAAGCTGGGACTGTGAATTTTACCACTTGCCAGAGTTTAGGTTAATTTGATCAATATCGATTCCCTTGACTACAACTTCGAAACTGGCTTCAGCTTCCTCTGGCCACGTAGGATTTCTGCCTGGGCTGCAGAGAGGTCAGGATATCCCACAGAGACCCTTCAGTAACCACACTTGGAAAATCTGGCTGAGGGACAGCCAGATTTTCCAAGCAGCAGTCTACTGGGACAGTTTGTCCAGCAGCAGTCTACTGGGACAGTTTGCTGGACTCCTCAGATTCTATCTCACCCAAATGTCCACAACCCCCTGTGTTTGGTGGAGAGGGCAAGTATCACACATTCAGGAAATCAAGAAATAGTTAGGGCCTGACCGGGCGGTGGCGCAGTGGGTGGAGCGTCAGACTGGGATGCAGAGGACCCAGGTTCAAGACCCCAGGGTCGCCAGCTTGAGCGCGGGCTCATCTGGTTTGAGCAAAAGTTCGCCATCTTGAGCCCAAGGTCACTGCCTCGAGCAAGGGGCTACTCGGTCTGCTGAAGGCCCGCAGTCAAGGCACATATGAGAAAGCAATCAATGAACAACTAAGGTGTTGCAACGCACAACGAAAAACTAATGATTGATGCTTCTCATCTCTCCATTCCTGACTGTCTGTCCCTGTCTATCCCTCTCTCTGACTCTCTCTCTCTCTCTCTCTCTCTCTCTGTCTCTGGGAAGAAAAGAAAAAAAGAAAGAAATAGGTAGAGAAGTTCTTTGTTTTCTGAAATAACAGCTTGTAAATATGTTTCCAAACCTTGTCATCATTTTTCAAGATTTTGGGGACTAGTTCCTAACGTGTTTAGACAGAATTTCTGGAGTTTTCAAACAATTCTTTGGCTTTGTATGCAAGGCATGAAATTTGCCATACTTTTTTCTCAACAAAATATTATTTTCCCATTTATTAGCATTTCTATCTTAAACACCATTCGCATCACTCTCCCTGTAGTGAAAGGATAGGATATAGACCTCCACAGTCCAGCTGGCCAGCTTGCCTCTTATTTTCTTCTGGTAATTTTTTAAATTTCACTTTTTTATGTTTTAGACTTTAATTTATTTGGAATTTATTTTAGTATAAAGAAGAGAATGTAACTTTTCACTTTTTTATTTTTCCAATGGTTTATTGGTTTCCAAACACCACTTATTAGTTCATCCACACTTTCCTCCTGTGGTTTTAAAAATAAGAAGTTTGTCTGAAGTGTAACCCATGACCTTTGGGGCTACATTTGAGGAAATCTTAAAATGAAAGTCAGAAGACACTGTTTCTTCCCTAAAACCTATGAGACAATCAATCTGTCACTTCCCTTCTTTTTACTTTGTTTCTATGAACACCCTCTTTCCAAACTCTTGAAGGCCACTGGTTCATTTCTGTAGGAATTCCCGGAGACCACAGACAAAGCAGAACTAGCTCTTATGTGGAAATCTAGGAAATGCTTATCTGTTCAGTTAAGCCTACCCTATATGGTGATTCAAATAGTCAAGAGCCTAAATCATTATTTTCCTCCCCAAACCATTTCCTCCTCACAGACTTCTCTATTTCTCTCCTCCAAACTCAAGATGTTGATGCCATCTTACTGTCCTCTGTCTGCTGTCATGCATCCCCAGGACCCACAGTGTCGGTTTCTCTATCCCACTGGTCCCCTGGCCTCCCCCACTGTTCCCTTCAGCCCAGGCTCTCCTCACCTTTCATTGGAAGGGACAGTGACCTCCCAGCTCCACTGTGCTAACCTGCTGAGCCCACCCAGTCAGACCCTCCCACATCACTGCTCTGCACAGAACACTCCAAGGCTTCCTCATTGCTCACAAATGGACTTGCAAGGCCCATTGCCATTCAACCCACCCCACAAGCTTTTGCAATCTTTTCTCCTTACTCTGACACAGCTGACTATCTCCAAAATGTGGTGTCCTCTCTCTCTTCCTTTACCTCTAGTCTGAACTGGGATTAGGGATATTTATCCCAGTATTGAGTAAAGTATTATGATGCCTGATCCAAATTTTACATTAGATTGCACCTTCAGCCCTCACAGAAGCAAAGTTTCCAGGCCCAAGGCCAGACCTTGCTTTTTCCAAGCTCATGTTTCAAAAGACATAAATACCTGCAAGCTGCATCCTATTAGGCCCTGGAAATTTTGCATCTAAGATTTTATCAGACCACTTTCTTCTAAGTCAGAAAAGATCTGGTGGCTGAACAGGACACTGGTGACTGAAAAAAAAGTGCAGAACAAGGTAAAAGGCAGAAAGAGCAGTGAGTGTGTAGCCATGGGCTGTATCTCCCTGTGAGTGGTTGGGGCCTCAGCTCCCTTCAGCCCTAGGACACCACACAACACGTTCCCCTCCCTCCAGGCTTCTGCCCTGCCCCCCCCTCCCCCGCTCCTCCTGTGTGATCCCTTCTCACTGGGATGCCTTGCCACTCACACCCTCTCTGGACTTCTGCAGCAAGGATTCCACAGCTCCAGCGCTAGCTGCTGTCTCTGAGCTGCAGTGCAACCCCAGGCATGCAACTTCCACTGCCTTTGCCTCACAGGTTCCTCACACCCACTTCATTTTCTCTACCTCTGTCCCATTTCTCAGAACACGGAGCTTTGGTGTTTCTCACTGCTCCTTCCAGAATGGGTGGAACTCAGACACATCCACCTACGTGGATACAGGCAGCCCCTGGGTTGCAAACAAGATAGGTTCTTAAGGTGAATTTGTATGTAAGTTGGAACACGTACATTTACTTAATTAATGCAACTTAGATGTTTGTCTTAACATAGTATTTATCTTTATCTTTCTGTGCATATAAATACTTAAACATTTTCAAATACAACCTTGAACAGTCTTGGATGATGCAGAAGATGATGGACTTGTTGAAGAAGGTGGGATTGGTGTTATAGAGTCAGGGTTTGATTCTACTGCTGGAGTCAGTTTCTTGAAGTAGCCATCAAGGGAGGGTTAAACAGAGCTTTTCTTTTCTCATCATAAATGGCCCTGTAGCATCTCAGGCCTGCAGTAACGTACAATAAACTTTGGTGAACCTCTCTGTGTCAGGATCTTGCTCTTCTAACTTTGCCATTCCTGCTCCAATGAGATGAAAAGCATCAGCTAACTCTTTTGTAGAAAACTTTTTTGGTACTGGAGTTTCTAGGTCTGTTTTCTTCCCTAAATGCTATCATCCGCTGCTCTAGTTCCATAAAGTCTTCATTGGTTAGTTCTTTGCCATGGGAGTCAAATAATTGTGATATCATTTTCACTGACATCCAACTGCAGTTGATTACCATAGCCTTATGGTGCTCTATTTGTAAGTACATAAATCAGATGTTTGTAACTTGGGGACTTATTGTACTTTTCTTTGAGCCATTGATGGCCCTCCCTCCTCACAACTAACCAGTCATGTCACACTGATTCTGTTTTCTATAACTCAGATACACCCCCTTCTCTCCATATCCACTGCCACCACCAAGCCCACCTCCTCAGCTCTGGATGATTCAACAGCCTTCTCTCCTCATGTGCTCTCTCTCCCCTTTAGAATACATACAGGTCATTTAAAATCACAAATCTGATTTCACCACTCTCTTGCTTAAAACATTTGAAAACTGCCTTCAGGATAAATCCAGTGTCCTCCACACATTTAAAAGACTGCCTGATCCCTTCTCTCTCCCTTCCTGTCTGTCTGTCCTATCTATCCCTCTCTTTGACTCTCTCTGTCTCTAAAAAACAAACAAACAAAAAACAACTCTTAAAAGACTGCCTGAGACCTGGCCCTGCCTATCTCTTCAGCCTCATTTTTTGCCACTTTGCCCCTCACACAGCTTCTGCCACACTGGCCCCATCTCAGCTTCTCTGCCTAGGCACACACTGACCCCATGGCCTGAGACATGAATCTGTCCCTGCACTTCCCTGCACCTTCATCCAGCTAAACCCTGTCCTTCCTGTCAATCATGCTGCTGTGCCCTTCACACTAGATTAGCCCCCCACATGTATCTCCGTAGCACCCACACCATCCCTTTCTTAATAAATATAGATAGTTCCTGGGTGGTGAACGAGACAGGTCCTGTACGTTTGTTCTGATGTTGAATTTGTATGTAAGTTGGAGCAGGCATATTAACCTATTCAATGGAACTTAGATGCTTATCTTAACATAGTATTTTTTATAAATACTTAAACATTTTCAAACCTACAGAACCTATCTCATTCTGAACTCTAAAACAACCTGTACCATAACTGTGAAATATTTTTGCTCATAACTCCCCCATGAGCAAAAATGTTCTGTGAAAGTGGTAACTGTGTTCATCTTCATCAACACTCAGTCCTCAGCTTCAAACATGTTCCTAGATCAAAGATTACCATCTTCTATGATGAATGAATGAATGAATGAACGAACTAATAACTCTTAGTGATATTCCAGGCTACTGTACTCACTATAGATAAGCTTACATTCTACTTAGAATCCTTTTGACTACAGCTGAATTTTGGCTAGCCACACCTGACAAACCTTTGCTTTCCATTCCACATCAAGGAGGGGCTGGGCTAGTAAATAAAGGTCTAAATTCTGTAGATGAAGGAGGAGGAATAAATCCAAAGGGGGAATGGCCCGAGGAAAGGGTACAGATGGGAGAATGTTGAATGTCTGGGGAAGAAGGGAAAGGAGACTGACTCTAAACTGAACATGCTTACAAAAACAGTCTCATTTAATCCTCCCAAAACCCTAGGAAGTAAGAATTAGTATTCCAGTTTTACAGATGAGGAAATCAGAGCTCTAAAAGTTAAGCAAGTTGCCCACAGCCCCGCAAGGCGTTAGGTGTTCATTCACCCTCATCCTCACCTGAATATCCATTTCCACCATCCCAAATCTTACCCCTCAGGACACAGCTAAAACAAAGCCTTTGTGAAGCTCCTTAACCTTTGGTGTTAGCTCCACTTACACCCCTTCTGTGCTTCCGTCTTGACTACAGCGCTTCTTTCATTCTGTGTATACTGGGGTCATCTGCACAGGTCTGCCCACAAGTTAAAAGCTTATTAAGGGCTGTGAGTTCTCTCCCACTTCTCTCCCCAAGACTTCTGAAGCGATGCCTTCCTGGAAAGCAGACTTCCTGGGACTGCACTCTGGAGGAACCCCTGCTCTCTTCTGCCCCAGGGGTCCTGTTTCTAAGTCCAGGCTCTCTCAGTCTGCCCTTTCTTTCCTAAGGGAGCAAGGGAGCCACAGTGCTTTTGAAAAACCCTGAAGGGAATATAGTGGCCTACTAGGAAAAGTAAAGGCCCAAATGGTAAAGTGTAGAAGAAAAAAAAAGATCTTATTTTTTTCTTGGATGTTCTTTTTCTTTTAGTCCAAATGTTCCAAAACTTGTCCAGCCTTTCAGACACAAAATTTCAACTTTCTTGAGGGCAATCCAAAGCCCAGATGATTTTTTGTTCAAACTAAGCTTTCTAGAAAACAAGCCTGTCATCGTCATTTAACAGAAGGATAAATTGCCATTTCTTTCTAATTTACCAGAAACTGTTCTATATCTCTGAACTAGAAAGGAATTTACTTCTATTCATACTCAGCAGGACAAATCATTTTTCCACTGAAATAATGAGGAAACACATATCTATTTATAATTCAACTACCCATGTAACAGAGAAAGATTCTACAAAAGGATCATAGGAATGGATCCAGGGTGGCCCCTATGTAACCAAGCATCACATTTCAGGAGCACAATGGTGCCATGAAGCAGACCATGGCCATATGCAAAATAGTCATGAAATACGGAATGGACATCAGGGGTGGAGGAACCCTAGTAGTCATTCAGTCTAAACTCCTCCCTTTTATAGATGAGGAAATCCTGAAGATATGTGGGAATTGTTGTAAGTCACTCAACTGGTTAGGTTTAGAGTAAGATCAAACCTCTTGCCTCTCCAACCACACTGTGTGCCACACCTGCCACTCTCCGCCCTGTGACACAATTGCTCTATTCAGCATCTCATCCTTCTCAGCAGCCAGGAGTTTGGAAAAAGGAGAGAACCGTGCACTGGGCATAGGACCTTTGCTACTGACTATTTGCATACGTAATAAGTCAGCCTCATATCACATTGAACGCTTATACTGATGGTTATTTAAAAAATGCTTTGCAAAACTGTAAAGCACCATATAAATGTTAGAGTTTTAATGTAATTATCATATGATTTGTATTTGGAATATTATTTCAACAGTACCAACTTAATGATTGGATAGTTTACCTTCACAGCTAATATATCTTTTTTACTAGAATCAGAATTTGGCCAAAACGAAAGCATCTGAATAAGTTCTTGACTTGCGTTATTGAAAAATTCATTGAGTCAATTATGTGAGAGAAGAATTTGAGGTAAAGGTAAAGTGAGCTTCACCTTGCAGTTGAGATAGAGAAGGGAAGTCATTCGTGGTAGTATTCAGAATAGATCAGGTTATCCCGCAGAAACAAATAACCCTGAAATCTCAGTGACCTAGCACAGTTACAGATTTGTTTCTCACCAAAGCAAAGTCTAAGGCAGGTTGTTCCAGTCTCATCCATTTGCAGCCACACCTCACCCACTTGCAGCCACACCAACTAGAATACGTGACTTCCAAAGTTGCTGCATCAGAGGAAGTTGGAGACAACAGGGGCACAGACTGGGCCTTGATTGCATCAGCCTGGACATATATCACAATACATATCACTTCCTGCTCGCACTGCACAAGTCAGAACAAACCACGTGTCCCTAATCAACTGCTATGCCAACCAGGAAATGAAATGGACATTTACTAAGTAAACCCACAAGTGAGTAGATGGATATTTGGTGGGCACGGTCTACCACTTACATATTGCCTAGATTTCAAAGCGAATATTGCTCCACGTATGCCATTTGCATAAAAAATCTATAGATACCTTGAAGAAAAAAAAAACATTAAAGGAAATACACAAAAATAATAATAGTGAATGCCTCCAGCTAGTTCATTGTTTGTGGGTTTTCTTCTACTCTTTATATTTTTTATATTTCTTATATTTCCCTAGTAGTATTTAAAAGATATGTTTTAGAATCCAAAAAAGTAATACAAGTCATTTTTTTTAATTGAGAAACAAGTTCAGACCAAGGATAACTATGACTCCAATGAGAAAAATGTCTCAAAAGGAAAGGGAATTTCTTTAAAATGCACTTCTGATTGGACAACCATAATTAGCCGGCAAGAATAATAGTGACAGACTAGCACAGACAAGCCTGCTGCACACAGGATGCTGTCTAGTGAACTCTGATTTTTACAGTTTCTGTGAAAAACAGAAGGGAGGGCCAGCCTTATTAACTGCCATCTCATGAGAGACAAGGAATTTGTATTTTTTTTAAATACCAAAAATTAGGAAACAAATGAACTAAGGCAAAAAGAGGAGATCACAGCTAAACAAAGATTTGCTGCCTGACCTGTGGTGGCGCAGTGGATAAAGCATCGACCTGGAAATGCTGAGGTTGCCAGTTCGAAACCCTGGGCTTGCCTGGTCAAGGCACATATGGGAGTTGATGCTTCCTGCTCCTCCCCCCTTCTCTCTCTCTCTCTCATTTCTAAAATGAATAAAAAAAAACTAAAAAAAAACAAAAAAAACACAACAAACAAACAAAAAAACAAAACAAAAAAAGATTTGCTGGCTTCCCATGAAGCTGTCCTTTCCACCAACTTAAATTTTCCACCAACTCTAAGCCACAGCGTCCCTCTGCTCTTCACATTCCCAGAGCACTTACGCCAAGTTCACCCAAAATTAAGTGGATAAAGACCTTAGTGGGTCTACACCAGGTCCTGCCCATCTGACTTGCCTTCCTCTCCAGCCTCATGTCCTTGCTCCTTCAGCTCCCGCCTCTCTGGGCTCCAGCCTCATGTCCTATGTTCATTAACTTGACCCCTAGGTCTTTGATCAGCCTGGAATGGTCCCTCTTCCCTCCCCAGCAGACTTCCACTCGCAGTGTAAGAGGAGCTCCTCTGTTAGGTGCCCTCACTACACTTACTTTGCTGTGTGCTTACCTACTCATCAGGAGTGTCTTCATGCTCACCTTCCAAGACAGTGGGAACCATAGCCAGTTTTGCACACTGAATGGGTTTTCATTCTTTTTCACTCTTTTGTACTTACAGGTGAGATTATATTTCCACCTTACCCCTCTTTACTGGAGATCCAATGGACTAGGCAGTAGTGGGACAATTTGAAATAGAAATCAAGAAACAGTGAGTTTTCATTTTTGCACCCACTCTTATATGATCTCTCAGTGTGACCTTGGGATCTTGAAACTTCCCTCTCTGAGTCCGTTCCTCTTTTATAAAACAAGAGTTTAATCTAGATAGTGTCTGAGTTACCTCCTCCAACATAGGATTCCAGGTCCTTTGATAGACTAACAAGACAAAGGAAAAGGAAGAAGAAAAAGAAAGAAAAGAACAAAATTTAAGAGCAAAGGAAAGGGAGAGGTTACACTATGAAAGGAGACAGCCTCGTGGTTCATTGAGCCCAGGCTCTGTGCCTGAATCCCATTTCAGCCATTGGTCATCTTGCAACCTTTGACAGATTGCTTAATGTCTCTGGATATTGACTTCCACTTCTGTAAAATGTGATAAGGATGCAACCCTCACAGGTCTGATTAGAGGATTAAATGAGATGACGTATTATAACATCTGGAACATGAAAGACTATGGTATATATTAGGTCCTTCCCACCTTCCCACTATCGGTCACGGGATTTAAAAACAGATTATAACTAAGTAGGACATGAGTTGAGACAAAGGCTCAGTTGTCTCTGTGTGTTTTGGTTCATGCACAGTTTATTCCTCTGAAGAGGCTTTCTACCACCTAAAAAAAAAAAATTTGCATCCCCTGAAGATTTGCAGAGTTGTGTTTCTCTCCTCATTCAAGCAATTCTGTGAGGTCCAACTACATGCAATGATTTTAAAGTTGGTTCCAAAGATTTTTTACAGATGTCTTCTTTCTTCATGATACAATGGCAGGAGTATAACTAATGACTGAAGTCCCCATCCAGCCACCACTGACCATATACTTTTATGCTGGTCACCTTCACCCTTTCCTGTATGTCACAGAAAAATATGAGCTTTTACTGGAGGAGGGAAGTGGAGGACATACTTCAAATTATTTTTTTTAACAAAGAATCTTAGACTCACTCAATGATAAGGTATTTGAGGCAGAAAATACCTTTAAGGATGATGTGTTTCAGCCCTGTCACTTGGCATTGGTGGTGATAAGAGACTTGAGCATCTATATTTAATGGAAAGAGAAGATTGAACTTAGAATCAAGAAACTGGATTTGGCCTGACTAGGCAGTGGCGCAGTGGACAGAGCATCGAACTGAGATGCGGAGGACCCAGGTTCGAGACCCTGAGGTCGCCAGCTTGAGCGCAGGCTCATCTGGTTTGAGCAAAGCTCACCAGCTTAGACCCAAGGTCGCTGGCTCGAACAAAGGGTTTACTCGGTTTGCTGAAGGCCCATGGTCAAGGCACATATGAGAAAGCAATCAATGAACAACTAAGGTGTCGCAACGAAAAACTGATGATTGATGCTTCTCATCTCTCTTTGTTCCTTTCTGTCTGTCCCTATCTATCCCTTTCTCTGACTCTCTCTGTCTCTGTAAAAAAAAAAAAAAGAAAGAAAGAAACTGGATTTGATTGCTAGTGCAGGCAATTTTGCGACCATAGGTTAGTCACTTAACCTCTGCAGGGGTTACCAGCTGTGAAAGGGGATAGTAATCACTACCTGTTGTAGGTAAAGCGAGGAGCCAGTGAGACAGGGAAGGTGAGAGCTCTTTGTGAGCTGCAAAGAACTTTTCAAAGAAAAAGCATTATCACAACTCTTTGGACCCACACCTTTAAGCTTATAAAGCATATCCACCTACCTACCAAAATATATCATCTCATTTTGAATATCTAATGTTGCGAACCAAGAAAGGAAAATTCTGATGCCTAGCAAAACTCTTGACACAGAAAACATAACAAATTTTTTTTTCTGAGTGATTTAGGTGAAAATTACTAAAAGGGGGCCATTGAAGCCTCTTCAGAGTCAAGAGGTAGATACAAGAAGGCACCCAAAATTCATGTCAGGACAGCCACAAACACCCTTGTGGTCCCAGTGAAGCACTATCTATTGTAATATAATCCTCTTTCTGTTCCTCAGAAAGAGATGGTCTGGTAATGAAGTTTCCTTACAAGTCAACCTTTGTTCACGCTCACAAAACAGCAGGCTCCCTGAAACCAAGCAGGAACTTCCCCCTCTCTAAATTTCACTCACATGGTTCTTTCTTTAAAAACTGGTTTCTAAAAAGGTCATATAAAAGAGAAAGTTAAATTAGACCTCAACCTGAGTTGTTTTTCTAGAAAAAATTTCAAACTCTCCTTAAGAAATTCAACTACCACATTGGAGAATTCTTTACAACAGAGGAGTGCCCTTGCCAGGAGGGGTGTTGCCACTAACGATGGGACCAATGGTATTTTCCTGGATTACCAAAGAAGTGTTAAATATTCCCTCCAGAAACTAAACATCTTCAAGGTTTCAACAGAGTCTTCCTCTGAAACTGTCCTCCCCGTTGAAGTTTTTCAAACCAATATTTTCATAAGAACAATTTTTTTCTGGTGAACCAAAACATTACAACAATGACTATATAGGGTCCCCAGTGACAGAGCCATAATTAGCAGTTACTATTTTTGTTTAGTTGCATCGCCATAGCAGCCCACATCCACAATGTGCTCTGCAATTGCTTCTTACTAGCAGTCTTCCCAAGAGCTCCGGGAGGCAGAAGGGTGATTTCTGTGTTACCTGAAGGGGAACCGCAGATGTAGAGAACTGGCTATCATCACCACTTATACAATGACCTCTGAGACACCCAAGGTCTGCCCCAGTCTGGTCCCATATTTACACTGCCTACATCCAGGATGCCAACTATTTCTGTACCTCTTGTTTATGGCTATTAAAACACCAGGCCTTTCTTCAGGAGGAACTACCTGGGCAACAGAATCAGAATCAGA
This sequence comes from Saccopteryx bilineata, assembly GCF_036850765.1. Lineage (NCBI taxonomy): Eukaryota > Metazoa > Chordata > Mammalia > Chiroptera > Emballonuridae > Saccopteryx > Saccopteryx bilineata. Next base: position 147,828,601 of record NC_089492.1, on the reverse strand, counting down.
CATGTGGTACCTAGGTTAGACCATGGGGATCATCTAACCAACTCCATCATTCACATTTGAACAGGACCAGAGAGAACACTTAACCCAAGTCACACAAGGCATTTACTCTCAGTTCTATGTTTTTGTGTTTGATAACATGTTGCCACGCCTCACCTTTCTCTCTTTACCTTCTTTTTCTTCCTCTACCCTCTTCTTCCATCTTTTTTCTTCATTTAAAATATATGTGGTTTCAACTCCAACCAAGAAACCTGAAGCATATATCTGCTAAGAGTCTGCTGTTGCACCACCTGAGCTGGGCTAGCCTCAGAATACTGAGAAAGTTTGACCAATGTCATACACGAGTCCCTTCCTTTTCTCCAATCTCTATTCTTGAATCTAACCACTGGCCTCTGGCTGGAGAATTGCCCATACTTCCCTGAGTCTGCCGCTATCGTCCCATACCTGGGATTTCTCCTGAAAAAGACCAGACAGCTCTTTGGACTCTGGTGGAGGCTATACCATGGCCAGGCTGAGAGTTTTCTCCTGAAGCTCTGTTACTTCCGTAGGAAATGGGTTGTAAGGAAAGGAGAAGGATGAAGACTTTTGTGGTTGAATACCACTTTTGTCCCCACTATCCTGCCCTAACCAGCAGGTTGTCACCCTGTACTCTGAGTGAGTTATGCTTATTCAAACAAACCTCTTTCTTCAGAAAAATATGGGTCTTCTACCCTCAAGGGCCATTGCTCAGCGGCCAGGGGCTGCCAAGTGCTCTGTCAAATCCTACTCAGCCATGGGGGACAAGAGAGAAGCTAAGCCAAAACACAGAAAACAACTCCAGAGCTCCTCTCCAACTCTAGCCACCTGTAATTAGGATTTTAGTAGTTCTCCTTTTTTTCCACCATATATTTTTAGTTTGTAAGTTTCTTGTTCCTTTTTTCTAAGACTATGTGTTTATAATTGTTCAGAGAAAAGCAATAAATAACATAAACCAAATCAAAAACTCTGAAGAATCTTTGTAAACAATACTAAGTTTATAATGTCTGTATTTTGCCTAGCATAAAGATGAATGAACATAAAAGTATACAAAGCAAGATCCTTCCTTGTGAATTCCCCGTGACGCACAGATGGCCCCACCCACTCCCTAAGAGACAAAAGGCAGAGGAGCCCAACTGGGCTAAGGAAGTCTCCAGGCAGAGAGGGAGTCACTTCACTGGCGCCTGAGTAGCAAAGGTATTGTCCTATCACATCTTTGGCTTTTAAACTATTTTTTCTCCTTGACTTTTATCTCTCAAACTGCCTTCTCTGAAGCTAAAGCCTTTTTCTTCCTTTCTTGTCCTTTCCTCGTTTAGTGTGTGAGTTAGAATCAGTCAGATTTTAGAAAATGATTTTTTCTCCTGATGAGGAACTGAGAGACAGAGGAACTGATCTCAGAAAAGGACACAGGTGGGTACAGCCAAGTCTTCCTTCAGAGGGAACTCGACTACCAAAAACTACCAAGAGAAAACTGGAATTTCAACTCTCTTGCTTCTATGTAAGGCAAAGACCTCATTCTTGTAGGGTTTTTTTTAAACTTATCCGAAGTTCACTAAATGCGTACTATATGCATATATTGAGTTGGACATATAAGAGATATTAAGATTCTAAAAGAAGTTTACAGTCTGGTAGAGGAGGCAGAAACATAAGCAAATAATTCAAGGGAGTAAAAACAAATGGGAAAAAATGTTGAGTGTGAGCTAAGTCATGCTTTAAGTTTCTCAAGAAGCGCAGAGCAGAGGTGGTTCCCCTTGTAAGCATCTGGGTCAGAGACTGGCTCAGCTGACAGCCCCTGGTGTTCTCTGTTGCAGAAGTCAAGATGGCCAAGGTCCCTGACATCTTTGAAGACCTGAAGACCTGTTACAGGTAGGAAATAGATTCTCTTGTGATTCGATGCGGGGATCGAGGCATGTTGGAAGCCAGCTAAGAGTTAGAGCAACCAGCATGGGGAAAGACTGGCAGAGACAGAAAGATGTGTGCTACCTCCAGAGTCAGAGCGGGCTTAGCAAAGACCTAGGGAAACTAATCATCAGCAGGGCAAACTGAGGTGCCATTGACAGGGAGATGGCCATTATAGAAAAACTAACTTTAAAGCCTGCTGAGTCCTAGTGAATCTACTTAGAAAGAGCCTCTGGGGTCACATGTTCTTATACAGTAATGGATTTTAATGGCCTGTCAGAGAGAAACCATTCTCAGAAAACTTCTAGATCTGAATCTGGAATGGGAAATGGCTTCCCAGCACTCTGAGCACGTGAGTGCTCACACACAATCACACCTCATTCACACAGAGGGGGAATACACACGGATACAAAGGTGAAATTAGAGAGCACTTTACCAAACATGCTGCTCCCATGGCACCGGCACTTGGCTATCCAAATGTTGTCTGGATGTGCTGCCAAGTATAAATGACTAAATCTATTTTAGTGACTACATGAAAGCAATGTGTAACATAATCTATTTGATTAAAATTAAAATGAAGTGTTTCAAAAATATTTCTTTTCTCTTGAGGAGCTTAACATTTTTCTCTGAAATTTAATTACAATTCTTCAATTTATTAGCCAAGCCCTGTCTTTGTTGGTAAAGTTCAAAGTCTGCCCTGATGATTACTAATTCCAAATTAGTGAGGGACAAATCACTATATATATGTATGTATATAGAAGTTCTTAATTTTCTAAGATGACAGTAGTGGCTCTGTGTGTGTGTGTGTGTGTGTGTGTGTGTGTGTGTGTGTGTTTTACCTAAAGCTAATGTGGTCATTAAAATATGTTGCCCAGTGACTGTAGTGGTGGTATGGTATAGCAAACAATTACACTCTTGTCATCTTGTTTGACAGTGAAAATGAAGAATACAGTTCTGAAATTGACCAACTCTCTCTGAATCAGGTAAGCAAATGATTGATTCTTACAGGATTGCTATTCAGACACAATAGTATTTTCTCTACCAGAAGAGAACAGCAATGGTTTGAGTCCTAGATGCTTCTGTTGTACACTCACAAGAGGTCCAGAGACATATATCTCTTCATTATAAGTGAGGTAGACTGCCTTTCTGCAGTAAGAATTGATGGCCTTCTTCCTCTCACTAAATTTTCCCAGAACAGAGAAGAACTACCCTGAACCCCAAGAACTGGAGTCTCTTGATCAGGCTTCATCAGAATGAATGTTAGTTATGTCATCCTGAGATAGTACCTTTGGGCCACTTCACCAGGACTCTGTCTCCTAAAGAGATATGTTGGGATCACCCCTCTGACTTCAGCTCCACAGATTAGAGATAGCCTTGCAATGTCACAAACCATGAAGTTGAGGTGAAAGATGCAGGCCATTTGCCAGCCGTGTGATTTTTCTAGGAGACCACACAAGTACTGCCTTGTGTGTCTTTGATACTGGCTTTAAAAGATGTCTGTAGGCCCTGGCTGGTTGGCTCAGTGGTAGAGCGTCAGCCTGGCGTGCAGGAGTCCTAGGTTCGATTCCCAGCCAGGGCACACAGGAGAAGCGCCCATCTGCTTCTCCACCCCTCCCCCTCTCCTTCCTCTCTGTCTCTCTCTTCCCCTCCCACAGCCAAGGCTCCATTGGAGCAAAGTTGGCCCAGGCACTGAGGATGGCTCTGTGGCCTCTGCCTCAGATGCTAGAATGGCTCTGGATGCAACAGAGCAATGCCCCGGATGGGCAGAGCATCACCCCCTGGTGGGCATGCCAGGTGGATCCCTGTTGGGCGCATGCGGTAGTCTGTCTGACTGCCTCCCCATTTCCAGCTTCAGAAAAATGAAAAAAAAAAAGTTTTTTAAATAAATAAATAAAAGATGTCCACAGAGGAGTGTTTTAAAAATATTTGCACTGTGTCCAGCAAAAGTCTAACTTCCTGTGGGAAAACTAACTGGAAGGCCACCACTCCTTAAGATCTTGCTTGTAAAGTTGCTTCATTACATCTCATGTTTGAGTCAGCCAATGGATGACAAAGACTGGCCAAGAGATCACATTCTTCCAGGGAGATCCTGAGAGGGAAGGATGGGGAGGAGGGGAAGACTGATGAAATATGGGTGAGCCAAGACCCAAATGGAAAGCTTTCTCACTGACTCTGGTGAATAAAATTTTTACTGAAAGGACTCTCATGCTATGGCCATGGGTAGCCTCTCAGTTTCTACTTCTTTTCCTCATAGAAATCCTTCTATGATGCAAGTTTTGACCCACTTCCCGAGGACTACATGGATAAATTTATGTCTCTGAGTACCTCTGAAACCTCTAAGACATCTCAGCTTACCTTCAAAGAGAGTATGGTGGTGGTGGCAGCCAACGGGAAGATTCTGAAGAAGAGACGATTGAGTTTCAACCAGTTTATCACCCATGATGACTTGGATGCCATTGCCAATGATCCAGAAGAAGGTAGGGGTCAAGTACAATAATATTCTTGTTTTCCATTTTTAAGCAAATATAGAGACAATAAAGTATGGATGCAAATAAAACATAGAATTAGTAAAAAAGAAGGCAACCAGGCATTAGACTGGTAACTATAAGGAAGGAAAATTAAGTGTTGTCTTTCTCCAGCAGAGAGAAAGCAGCAGTTACCTGAGTCTAAAGTATTTGCTCATGTGCTCATTTCATGGCCATATTGTAAAGGTAGTGGATAACAATGTACAACTATGTCCCCCCCCCCATGCTAACTCTGCCTCCTTGGCCTAGTTAATTAACCTTGCAATGCTCCAGTTTCTTCTACTGTGAAATGGAGATGATCAAAGCCCCTACTATTGAGAAGGTTAAATGTGTCAAAACTTGCAAGTTTCTGGACTTAAATAATGCCTGGCATGTAGTAAATACCTAATAAATGTTAGCTATTGCTGCTGTTGTTATTATTACTATTACTACCAGTGTTCCTTCTTTTGTTAACGCTATCAACAACAATACTTTATTAACAACTGCATTATCTCACAACTTGGCAACAACCTGCCATTCTCATTTTACATATGAGGAATGTGAGCTCAGTGAGGTCATCACCTGCCCAAAGTCACACAATGTGTACATGGGGAAGCCTCAAACCAAATTCAGTACTGACTCTAAAAATCATGACTTTTCTCCCATGCCTCTTCTCTACAACACTGTGTAAAACATAAACCCAATATTTTTAAGGTAACAGCTGAACACTAATACATGATCACCTAGAAAATTAAGAAATACAAGAAAATGTAAGAAAGAAAATAAAAATCATCATGCTCCCACTAAGGGTTCACCACTGCTAGCACTGTGATACATTTCTCAAAGTTGTTTCTATGTACATACGCACGCAGGGAAGTGTTAGGATCATACTATACACAATCTGATATCTACCTTTCTTTCACTTAACAATAGATCAAGGGCATTTTAGAGTGCTAGTTTTTCAGTGTTGTAAGTAATGCAACAATAAGCATCAATAAACCCTCATTTCTACCACCATTCACTTCCTGAGAACAGACTCCCAGAAGTAGAGTTACACAACCATGAGGGTTTGTGAAGCTATTGACTTACACTACTGTGCCGAGGGGTGACAGACATTTAGACCTGCTCCTTCAGTGCCTTACATAATTTTAATGTATTTATTTCTTTAGAAATACCGAGGCATAGCCTGACCGGGCGGTGGCACAGTGGACAGAGTGTCAGACTGGGATGTAGAGGACCCAGTTTCGAGACCCCGGGGTCGTTGACTTGAGTGTGGGCTCATCCAGCTTGAGCATGGGATCAAAGACATGACCCTATGATAGCTGGCTTGAGACCAAAGGTTACTGGCTTGAGCCCAAGGTCACTGGCTTGAGCAAGGGGTCACTCGCTCTGCTATAGCCCTCTGGTCAAGGCAAATATGAGAAAGCAATCAATGAACAACTAAGGTGCCACAACGAAGAATTGATGCTTCTCATCTCTCTACCTTCCTGTCTGTCTGTCTCTATCTGTCCCTCTCTCTGTCTCTCTCTCTCTCTCTGTCTCTGTCACCATACACACACACAAAAATATACTGAGCCATCAAAGTTTAAATAGAATAAGTACCACAGTAATGATCCCAGAGACCACTCTACTGCTACTGGGTGATTCTGCCTCTTGCCTCCTCATCTGCACTGTAGTATTCTAATATCTTTTCCATGGCTGCTTTCTATGCTTGCATTAAGGCAGATATGTCTTGTTTGCACCCAGACATTAATCTCAGCTTGTGCTTCTGGTTGTAGAGACCATCCAGCCTGCATCAGCACCTTACAGCTTCCAGAGCAGCATGAAGTACAACTTCATGAGGGTCATCAAACAGCGGTGCATCCTGAATGACACCCTCAGTCAAAGTATCATTCGAGATACGTCAGGTCAATACCTCATGGCTACTGCATTAAATGATCTGGACCAAGCAGGTAAGTGGACAACCCAGTCATCTTCTCCTCCTATTATTTCTGTATTTCTTTAAGCTTTCTATTTTCAAAGAATATACCTCTCTAGATTCCTGCCTTTGCATAATTCTTCTTGAATAGAAGGATGCATATCATCTCCGTAAAAATCCCAGGCAAGGACAGGAGCCTCAGCCAAACCTGGAAGACACCAAGAGAAGTGTCCTGTCTTTGAGAGGACACTGAGTGGGAAGCTTTCTGATAAAGTTTCTCTTTTGGTTCTTTCAGTCTTATCCCTTATTTTAAAGATGAGAAAATTGAATCTCAAAAATATTAAACAACTCACCCAAGTTTACCCAGAGCCAATGAGAAGCCATCATGTTTCATTGGTAAGCTCACCAATCAAACTTAGAAATAATACCGAACTAGCCCTGGCCAGTTGGCTCAGTGGTAGAGCGTCAGCCCAGCATGTGGATGTCCCAGGTTTGATTCCCGACCAGGGCACACAGGAGAAGCGCCCATCTGCTTCTCCACTCCACCCCCTCTCCTTCCTCTCTGTCTCTCTCTTCCTCTCCTGCAGCCAAAGCTCCATTGGAGCAAAGTTGGCCCAGGTGCTGAGGATGGCATCACTTCAGGCACTAAAATGGCTCCAGTTGCAACAGAGCAATGGCCCCAGATGGGCAGAGCATCATCCCCTAGTGGGCTTGCCGGGTGGATCCCAGTAGGGTGCATGTGGGAGTCTGTCTCCCTGCCTCCCGCTTATCACTTAAGAAAAACACACGTACAAAAAAAAAGAAGAAGAAATAATATTGAACTAGAAAGAGCCATTATTACAATTATATAAAACAATTGTGAGGCAAAATAGCCAATAAGCTGCAAACATGTTCTGAAAGATGAAATTTAGTGTCTAAGAAGTTTTATCACCAAGTCCAATTTCCATGATGTACTGTTTAGCATAAGGACATGTCCTCATATACAAAATTATTTTTGGTCACAAACCAGCACAGCTAGTAATTCCAGGTCCTGAGTGGGAATGGCATGGAATTAAGAAAATAGGCTTAAAGAAATAAAGGATGGGGTTGGGAGGACTCTGCAATTGCTGATGGCAAGAAGAAAGCACACTCCACCACGACCGCTTATTTATAAGGCAAAGTGAGGCCATTAGCAAATCAGAGATCTCTGATTATGTTTCCAAGACAACCCAAGAATTTTACCAAGTGCAGAACACCCCCACCATACATATCATCTTAACTTTACATAAAACAAAGGATAGAAGAAACTTGCCTCCAGTCTTTCTGGGGAACATGGGGGGTAGTGTAAACAATCCAGCACCACAGCTTAACAGCCTTTTGCAACCTAATCAAGCAACTGAGGTGGGGGGTTGGGCAGACTGTCAGCATATGGCCAGTTCCCTACACTTCTGTTTCCCAAAACTCTAAACTGCAAAAACCCTGTTGGCTTTTCAGTCCCCAATAATTTTCAGAGATCCACAGAGGCTCCTCTATTGTAGGACTCTTTCTGATTGGACTTCAGTCAACATGTTTCCCACTCTTTGACACAAATTATTTGTGTTCTATTTTCCTACTTAATATTATTTCACACAATTTTCCGCACATATTTTTGCTCTGACTAATTCTGTTGCAAATATCTTAGTATACACACATTTTTTTCCAGTGAGGTTATCTCTTTAGAGCATATCCCAAAAGTGGAACTCCATATATAATTTTACAACTCTTACTAAACATTGTTCTCTAAGGGAAACTGAACTACAGGTCACAATCACTAGCAACATGAGTATCAGCTTCCTTAACCCCTCCATTTCAGGTCATTACAAACTCATGATCTCACAAATTACAGGGTCCACCCTACTAGTGTAATTACAAGAGACTTACCAAATACTCAGCCCCCAAGCATTTATTCAACATAGAAAATTCTAAAGACATTAATCAAGTATCTACCTGCCTAGTAAATGTGGCAAACATTGGGAAGGACACAGAGATGTACCACATTTAATTTCTGGTGCTTACAGCATGGCAGGGACCTAACACACACACATGCATGCACATACACACTCACACAGTGTATCTACATATACTCTTGATTTTATACAAATACAATGGATTTACTTTCTTTTTGGCTTTTCTCTTCACCAGTGAAATTTGACATAAGTGGTTATATATCAAATGAAGATCTTAAACTTCCTGTGACTCTAAGAATCTCAAAAACACGACTATTTGTGAGTGCCCAAAATGAAGATGATCCTGTATTGCTACAGGTGAGTTGTACCTGGACTCTAACTTCCCTTCATTACACCACATACATTTGTAAATTACCTCAATAGGCAGACAGCCCTAGCAGGATGCACAGTCCTCTTCTCTTGCTCCCACAGTCCCCACCTGCTCAGCTACCCCCATCCTGTGCCTCACCTATCCCCAGGGACAATTCTAAGCAGGATCTGTGAGAGAGTAAAATGGAGATGCAAGATTATATATGAGACAAATGGCCTTCTTCCTTCTTTTTTCTTTTCCTGTCTGATCCTGTTCACCTCCCATCCCAAGACATCCATTTATTCCAACTTTCTTTGATCCTCACTGACATCTGCTATCTGACCTATGTGATGGTAGGCATTAGGACAATGGGTCTGCCTCCAAGAAACTCAAACAAGCCCACTGAGATCAGGGATGATTAACCATGTGCTAGCTGGCACAAGGCAAAAACTGGACCAAGACTCCAGTTCAAATCCTGGCCTTCTGACTCTAGTGCCTCTCTCTCTCTTCATTGGTGTGAACACTGTCCTTCATTCCAGCCCCGCCTCCACTACCGCCTTCTTCCATAAATATGCAGATACACATATGCCCACTGTAGTCTTAGATATTTTCTCCACTGATTAATAGATGACTTTTATGCAGTAAATGTATAATCTACCCCTCCACCCCTAGTAGGATTTACATGGTACACGTGTTTCCATATCTGGATCAAGTGTGATAAAAGTGTGTCTGCAGAGTAAGGCAGTAGCTTCATTCATGAAGTCATTCAGTAAGCATTATTAGTGAGAGCCTTCTATCTATCAAGCATAGTGCCCACAGCTACGTCAAGAGTGGTGTGACAAAATCCCTAACCTTATAGAACTTAGTCTGGGGGGACACAGACAGTAGACAAACTAAACAACCAGCACAATGTACAAGATGCTATAAAACAAATGAACAGGCCTGACCAGGCGGTGGCGCAGTGGATAAAGCGTTGGACTGGGATGCCGAGGACCCAGGTTCGAGACCCTGAGGTTGCCAGTTTGAGCGCGGGCTCATCTGGCTTGAGCAAATTAAAAACACACTCACCAGCTTAGACCTAAGGTCACTGGCTCAAACAAGGGGTTACTCGGTCTGCTGAAGGCCCACGGTCAAGGCACATATGAGAAAGCAATCAATGAACAACTAAGGTGTCGCAACGAAAAACTGATGATTGATGCTTCTCATCTCTCTCCGTTCCTGTCTGTCTGTCCCTATCTATCCCTCTCTCTGACTCTCTCTCTCTGTCCCTGTAAAGGAAAATAAATAAATAAATAAAACAAATGAACAGGATGCTGAGGAAAGTGGAAGGGTGCTCTTTAGACAGAGGGGCAGGAATAGAGCTCCTTGTGAGATGAGAGCTACTGATGTGAGAGAGGGAGCATGCCATTATGCAAGGGGGTGGGTGGGAGTAAGGCATTCTGAACCGGGGGGTGGGGTCTGGCTGCTCCCAGGCCCTAGACTTTTAAGAGCTTAAAGACCAGCTTAAAAGATCAGAAGGACACTCTAAGAGCTGGGCACCATGAGGAAGAGGGAGGATAGAAGGAGCTAGAATTGGTGGAGCCTTGAATTCAAATTTCATCTGAAATACAACAAAAAGCCACTAAAAGAAGTTTATTTATATTTTTTAAATGGAGACTAGATCAGAAGGAAGGCAATAGAGGAAGCAGAGGGCCCACGTAGAAGTTGAAAACAGTCATGGGATGGGAAGTGATGAGACAGGTGAAAAGCAGTAGACAGAATCTCCTTACATTTTGAAGACAGAACCAAAAAAGAGCAAGAGGAGGAACTACATTCACTGAGATGAGAAAAAGTAGGAAAGGAATAGGTTTTGGAAATAAAAACCTTAATGACGTTGAAAACCCCAAGGAAACCTCAAAAGGACATTTAGTTGTTCTAGATTAAAAAGAGTAAAGATGAAGCATCTCAAGTTGGAATTTGAATTTTACCTTTCCATAGAAGTATTGTTAGAGTCTATTCAAAACCACAAGAATAGTACAGTGTAAAGATATCACAATTGTCAACAACTGCACTGAAGAAGATTCAGCAGCTAATATACCTGGTGCACATGGCAAGTGAGAATTGGTGTGTGTGTGTGTGGGGGGTTAACCTTCATTTGTTGACTTAAATAAGGACATTAATATCTCTAAATTGTATTTCCTAAAGGTATGATTTGTATACTTAGAAGTCAAGATCTTAGAGGTCTTAGAATTTAGAGGTCTAGTGCTTGGATTTGACACAAAATGCTCTAGGCCTATGTTGGAGGTAGGACAAGAACAAGTTTGGCCCCACCTGTCAGGATACAGGGAGACACTGCTATCATTGGCAATCTTCATGACTAATTTAAATTTCTCTCCTGTTAACCAAGGAAATAAAATATTATGAATAAATGGGGCCAAACATCTAAGAGGCATGTAAAAAATGCTTGCTGGATGAACAAATGAATGAAGAACCACATCATATTGCAATCATAATTGTAAAGTGCTGTGTTTCGCACAAAGGCCACATGCCAAAGGATTGAACTTTAGTTCTTGTTTTAGCATCTCATTCTCTAACATCTCTGTTCTCCTTATCCTAGGAGATGCCTGAGACACCCAAAACCATCAGAAATGAGACCAATCTCCTCTTCTTCTTGGAAACTCATGGCACTAAGAACTACTTCAAGTCAGTTGCCCATCCAAATTTGTTTATTGCCACAAAGCAAGAATACCCAGTGCACCTGGCAAGTGGGCTACCCTCTATCACTGACTTTCAGATACTGGAAAACCAGCCTTGACTCTCAAGTCTACTTACTTGTGAAATGTTAACAGTCCGTATGTACCATGTACATGAAGAAGTCAAATCTTAGTCATTTGCTGAGCATGTGCTGAACCTTCGTAATTCTAAATGAATGTTTACTCTCTTTGTAAGAGAGGGAGTAAGGTCTAGTGAACCAACACTGACATATAGTATTGCTTGTTATTTAAGGAACACCCTATACAATGCAGACTACCAATTGTTTTAATTATTATTCTTCATAATAACCTTGGGAGGACCAAGGCTCCTGACTATCAAAAAGACTATACCTGTACTACATATGAGTTAATTAAGGCTTAAGAAAACTAATACCCACAATGGCACTTGGAATGAAAAGCCATAGATTTCATTCCAACTGCTTACCTTCCGCTTTTAAGTTGCTGATGGACCCTTAATCAAATACTTACTATAAGTTTCTGGGACCTATATCCTTTCTGCCTTAACAGTATCTTATGACAATCAATGAGATCATTCCAATAAAATGCTTCTTGAAACTGAACTTCAAGAACAAGGCAAAGCATGGAATGTTATTTTAAGTTATTATTTATATGTACATATATATTTATAAATATAATTTAAGATAATTATAATATATTATTATATTTATTGCCATTTTTTGCAGTCTCTGAGTGTGACCAGCTATCCTCAACAATAGACAGTGTTTTTCAGGCTGAATGAGTTTGATGTATTTACACTAAAGCACTTTGATCCAAGTCATGTTTTTTCCATTGCCACAAGGCTCTGTATTTTAGTATCTGGGATTCTTGTACTTATAATAAATTTATATTAACTATTATTTTTTATTTGAACTGGTAATTGTCCAAAATCTTCCATTCTTCTGCCTTCAGACTCACTTTGTCATTCATTTGACATTCAATTTCACCTGCTGTCAAGTCATGCTAGCTAAAATGGAATGAACTTAACTTTGGCAACCACAGGACAATTGTTATCTAAACTTTCTTTTCTGGAACATAAGTAATGTTCTTTCTAGATTCTAAAAAGATCAAGCCATAGTTTTACATTACTAGCAACAATGAGGAATGATACTTATCAATCATAAGTGAATAAAAATTTTAAAGAAGTAAATTGACACATAATTACTAGTTGTTTTAATCATTATTTTACTGCATGGTAATTAGGAACAAATGATAAAAGTTCATATAAATAACAATAGTATTACTTTACAAAACCAAACCAAGATTTTATACTTTTTCTCTCCCCTTTGTTCACTAGCCAGTAACATAAATGGCATTTAGAATGATAATAATGCCTGACTGGTGGTGGTGCAGTGAATAGAGCATCAACCTGGGATGCTGAAGTCCCAGGTTCAAAACCCCAAGCTCACCAGCTTGAGTGTGGGGTCGCTGGCTTAAGTATGGAATCTTTGACATGATTCCAAGGTCGCTGGTTTGAACCCAAAGTCACTGGCTTGAGCAAGGGATCGCTGGCTTTGCTTGAGCCCCACAGGCAAGGCACATATGAGAAGCAATTGATGAACAATTAAATTGACACAACTACAAGTAGATGCTTCTCATCTCTCTCCCTTCCTCTCTCTCTCTCTCAAGAAAAAACAAAGAATGATAAAATTCTTAGGTTTATTTAAGTTTACATTACACACTTACAACACATGTGTTTATATATCCACACAAATTTGTACATACAGAGCCACCTTAATAACTAACTAATGCATTTAAAAAGCATGGATATAAGATATGTTGAGTTGGAAAAGTTAAAATCAAGAGAACTTGGAATTAGATGTGGAAAATAATGGTAAAAGAGTAGTCATAGATGATCCCAATTTTCTGGTACTGGAAAGAGGGTGAATGATAGTGTCAATCAGTACATTTGGTGGAAATATGGAGTACTTCTCACTACCAGGATGCAATATGATGAGTAGCATTTTAGACATGTACTTTCAGCTACTGGCAGGATGCCCATGTAGAATGGGGAGATGATAATGTATCTGGAACTCAAGAGAAGTTAGATCTATATATAGATTTGGAAGACAGCAGGGGTATAGAAGGTAAAATCCTCAAAGTGGCATCAGAGAAAAAAGAGAAGAGAAGCACATGGTGAACACTATTGTTCATGTATTCAGTTGCCATCTCCCCTGCCTCAGGGGTAAGAAGGTCACTATGATGGGGTTAAACAGTGTTGGCACTGAACTTGTTGGAGTCTATTTCTTTTAGAATGGTCTTTATACATCAGTTTCTAAAATGATGAGAGAAAAAACAAATCACCTTTAAGCCCAAGGTACAGAAACAAAAAGCCAAGCCCTCTTGCCACTAAATCATCCCCCTGATATTTAAAATACCTACACTCAAATGTTTTGGGGGTGACAGAAATAGTTGCAATAGCAATAATTATTGTGGTGGATGTAAATATATGCTTGTGTATCTATGTCTATTCCATAATCATACGGTGGTTTTGTGACTATATACATTTATCAAAATTGTCCTCTTGAGTCTTTACCGACATCGTCACAATATGGTCAGACTGAAAGAACCTAGAGTTAGATCTTGTCCTTCCTATTTTAGACAACATGCTTTTGCTAGAAAGTGACATTGGTTTTTGAAAACAAGTGACATTGTTGATTCGTATAGTGTTTTAAGGCAATTAAGACCTACACCAATTCTCAACCTAAGTGCAAACTTTAAATTTATCTCTGTTAAATTTAATCTCATTAATATGGCCCCAGATTTTTCTAAAATTTTCCAAATTCTGATTTTTTTATACATTAGCTTTTTCTCTTAGTTTTTGTGACATCTGTAATTTGGTGACATAGTTTTATTTATTTATTTATTTATTTATTTATTTATTTTTATTCATTTTTAGAGAGGAGAGAGACAGAGAGGGAGAGAGAGGAGAAAGAGACAGAGAGAGAGAAGAGGGAGGAGCTGGAAGCATCAACTCCCATATGTGCCTTGACCAGGCAAGCCCAGGGTTTTGAACCGGCGACCTCAGCATTTCCAGGTTGACGCTTTATCCACTGCACCACCACAGGTCAGGCAGTGACATAGTTTTATTTTGTTCACAGTATATTGTCACATATAAAGAATAGGTTACGCCTGACCTGTGGTGGCGCAGTGAGATAAAGCGTCGACCTGGAAATGCTGAGGTCGCCGGTTCGAAACCCTGGGCTTGCCTGGTCAAGGCACATATGGGAGTTGATGCTTCCAGCTCCTCCCCCTCCTTCTCTCTCTCTGTCTCTCCTCTCTCTCTCCCTCTCCTCTCTAAAAAAAAAAAAAAAAAAAAGAATAGGTTACAAGTATTTTATAGTGTGATCCTGTTTTTATTCAAAATACCAACTATTTATATTTAAATGATTACTAAAAGATATATTATACATCAAAATGTTAACAATCTGGCCCTGGCCGGTTAACTCAGTGGTAGAGCGTCGGCCTGGCGTGCAGAAGTCCCGGGCTCAATTCCCGGCCAGGGCACACAGGAGAAGCGCCCATCTGCTTCTCCACCCCTCCCCCTCTCCTTCCTCTCTGTCTCTCTGTCTCTCTCTTCCCCTCCCGCAGCCGAGGCTCCATTGGAGCAAAGATGGCCTGGGCGCTGGGGATGGCTCCTTGGCCTCTGCCCCAGGCACTAGAATGGCTCTGGTCGCAACAGAGCGACGCCCTGGAGGGGCAGAGCATCGCCCCCTGGTGGGCAGAGCGTCGCCCCCTGGTGGGCGTGCCGGGTGGATCCCAGTCGGAAGCATGCAGGAGTCTGTCTGACTCTCTCTGTTTCCAGCTTCAGAAAAAAATATATATATATACAAAAAAAAATGTTAACAATCTTCACTTCTGACTGGTTGAGTGATTTATAAAGGTTTATGGTTATATGTTTTCCTGAATTTTTAAATGAATGCATACATTCATTTAAAATATTGCACAACAAAATACCAATTTACACCAAAAAAAATTTTATGATGGTCTTCACTCATCAGTTTCCAAATTGATGAGGAAAAAAAACGATGAGTTCGACTTGTATTTAGATCCCACATGTAAGTGATACCATGCAGTATTTATTTTTCTCTGTCTGACTTATTTCACTTAGGGTAGTGTCAAGTTCTATCTATGTTGTCACAAACATCAGAATCTCTTTCTTTCTCATGGTTGAATATTATTCCATTGCATATACATATTTTATTATACACTATTTGTTTATGCATTTCTCCACTGATGACCTTTAGGCTGTTTCCATAGCTTGACTATTGCAAATAATGCTTCATTATCCTGTTTTCATTTCCTTTAGATATATACCTAGAATTGTAAATCCTGAATTATATGGTAGTTCTATTTTTAATTTTTTGAGGAATTTTTATACTGTTTTCCATAGTGACTGCACCAATTTCCATTCCCACCAACAGTGCACAAGATTCCAGCTTTGTTCTTCTTTCTCAAGAGTTCTTTGACTATTTGGAGCCTTTTGTGATTGCATACAAATTTTATGATTGTTCTATTTCTGTGAAAAATGGCATTGGAATTTTGATAGGGGTTGCACTGAATCTGTGGATTACTTAGGATAATACAAACATTTTAAAGATATTAATTTTTCCAATTTATGAGCACTGATTATCTTTCCATCAGTATACAGTTTTCAGTGTACAGATTCTTCACTTCCTTGGTTAAATTTATTCCTAAGTATTTTATTCCTTTTTGATGCAATTTTAAATGGAGTGTTTTTCTTAATTTCTCTTTCTCATAGTTTGTTGGTAGTGTATAGAGATGCAACTGGTTTTTGTTCATTGGTTTTCTACCCTACAAATTTACTAAAAATAATTGTTTGTTGGTGGTGGTTTTGTTTTTTTGGTTTTGGTGGTGGGGTTTTGTTTTGTTTTGTTTTTGGTGGCATCTTCAGAATTTTATATATATAGTATCATGTCATATGCGAACAGAGACGATTTTACTTATTATTACCTAGTTGGCTTTTACTTGCACTTCATGGCTCTGGCAAGGGACTCCAGTACTATGCTGAATAAAAATGATGAGATTGAACATTCTTGTCTTGTTCCTGATCTTAGAGCAGTGTTTCCCAACCTTTTTTGTGCCATGCCCCACCTTAACCTTTCTAAAATTTTTATGTCCCCCCCCTATGTAACATACATAATTTTTAACATTAAAAAATTGATTTGTTCACTTAATAAACATAAATGATAGGTTCTAGGAAGAAATCACTATGAAATTGTTAACAAAACACAGTAAGTAAAATTTCAAAACATATAATGAAAAACAAATTTAAATTCCAAATAATTTTAATACAGATTTTTCTATATTAATTTATTATTTTAATTTAGTGTGATCCTTCACTTGATGCTTGCTGCACAGAGATTTTATATTAGGTTCCAATTTGGTTAGCTTTAGTCTCAAGTCTCCACGTTGTGTTATATCCAGCCGATTTCTTTTTTTTACCAGTAAATCATTTACAGCACTAAATCCACATTCAGCTAAAAATGAAGATGGAAACGGTAGCAATAGTTTTCTTGCACATTTGGTTGAATTTGGGTATTTGATTTCTGTTTCCTCACAAAGCCATGCCATCGCTCCTTTGATATTAAATAAAGCTTTAACTGACTCATCATTTTGCAATTCTGCGAGTTCTTCTTGATACTGCATATTTGATATATCAGACAAATCCACGAATATTGGCTGCATCATCCATGTTGGGAAATCAATTTGTTTTAAATCAGAAAATCTTTCTTTTAAATCAGCCAATAGAATATTCAAATGATTGACAATAACAAGTAAAGCGGTATCAGTTACTTCACATTTTTGGAGCCAATGAAACTGTTTAAAGTTTTTGTTGTTAATATGTTTCTGACATAACTCAATATTGGTAATGAAACCAAATATCTTTGCTTTTGCATCGACAAGAGTTTTATTTGTTCCTTGAAGTTGCTTATTTAATATATTTAGTTTTTCAAAGATATCGGCTAAATAACTCACAAATGCTTTACCATCTATTGTTAACAGATACTTCATTTCAGGTTTGTCACTTAAAAAATCACTAAGAGTATCAAACAGTTCCATAAATCTTTTCAAACAGTTTCCTTTAGATAGCCATCTTACTTCAGTATGAAGTAAAAGTCTCACATGGTCTTCATTTTGTTCTTCACAAAATAGCTTGAAAAGACGCTCACATTTGGCATTAGCTTTAATAGCATTAACACACTTTATTACTGTATGTAATACTTCATTCAGAACAGACGAGATGTTTTTAGCTACCAAGTTTTCCCTATGAATAACACAATGCACAAGAATCATTTCTGGATTCGCATCTTTCATCAATTTTAAGCAGCCATTTTTCTTGCCCATCATATTGGGAGCACCATCTGCAGCACAAGATGTTATATTTTTCATTGGTATATCATTGACATCTAAGTAGTTTTTTTAGCTTATTATATATATCTTTGGAGGTAGTGGTGCTTTCTAATCTTTTACAGAACAACATTTCTTCAGCAAAATGTCCTTTATCAATATATCTTATGTAAGTTATCAATACTGCCTCACTGTCTCTCAAAGTTGATTCTTCCATTTGCAAGGAGAATTTTCTTGTTTTCAGCTTTTCAATAAGTTGTTTTTCAATATCCTCACTCATTTCGTCTATTCTTCTGCTAACAGTATGGTCACTGAGTGGCATAGCTTTTACATCTTTGTCATCTTTTTCAAGAACCATTTTAAGAAATGCTGATATTGACGGTTTTATTAAATTCTCTCCTATAGTGTGATTTTCTCTAGTTTTAGCGATGAATAAAGAAATTTGATAACTAGCCTCAAGAACACGATTATTAGTTGAAGTATGAGCAGTAAATAGAGACTTTAATGTTGTTCTTTTTTCAAAATTTTTCTTTAAAGTTTTAAAGTAACTCAAATCTGAATTAATATGAGCACTATGTTTCGCCTTCAAATGCGCCTCAAGACGACCTCGTTTCATTGATACGTTGGTCAAGCATTGCTGGCATAAAAGACAAAAAGGAATCCGCTCATCGTGAACAGCGGGTATGAACCCAAATTTTAAATATTCCTCCAAATATTGACGAGTTTTTTTCTTGCTTGCACCACTCATTTTACTATGAGCTATAAGAAATAAAAATAAGATCAATTAAAAACTAATATTAAAATATGTGTTAAAATATATTCAATGTGACAGAGTAAACGTATACTAAAAATTCATATTTATTTAAATGTATATAACACATTTACTACACTACCACCGCAAATCAAAAGGTATCTATATTTTTTCCACTTGACAAAATTTTCTGGAAAGTTATGCTTCTAAAATTAAAATTGTTGTGCATGCACTATTATAGCCCCAATAATATTTATAAAATATTATTGCTTTCTAGCCCCGATGCAAGAAGTACTTAATAAAGAGTTTATAATATTGATAAAAATAAAATCAAATACTTACCAATTATATCTATACAATATATATATGTATATTTATTAAATCAACGAGCTTTTACAACAGTTTTGACTGACACTTATTTCAAATTAACACCAACTGAATGATGTGAAACACTACAGAAGTTGTGATGGGCCAGTTAGGTGAGAATAACTGCGTTGTTTAGTGAGTTTTTAAAACGTCCGGGTCCCCCCCCCCCTCCCCCGGCAGACAGCACGCTCCGCGGTGAACCCAGGACGAAGTTTACTTGACCACGCCAATCACCCAGTTGATATTTTGGTCTCGTCAAACGAAATTATACTTAATAATTATTTACTGCAATTATTTAAGAATTGCATTTTTTGTTAAATTTGGCACCAATATCTAGCATTGCATTTAAATGGCCCGGGGCGAAAGAGTTAAAGTCGTGTCGAGTCCATTTTCAAATTGCCCCCCTTAACTATCGAATTGCCCCCCTGTGGGGCGTGGGCCCCACGTTGGGAAACACCATCTTAGAGGAAAAAGCAGTGAGCTTGTTATCTATGGCCCTTTTTTTTTTTTTTTTAACTCATTTTACAGTGGAGAGACGGGGAATGAGCTGGAAGCATCAACTCCCATATGTGCCTTGACCAGGCAAGCCCAGGGTTTCAGGCCAGCGACCTCAGCATTTCCAAGTCGACGCTTTGCCCAATGCGCCACCACAGGTTTATGGCCTTTTTCATGTGAAGGAACACTACTTCTATGTCATCTGTACCCAGTTTGTTGCTTTTTGTTTGTTTTTATCATGAAGAGATACCGAATTTTGTCAAATGCTCTCTTTGCTTCTGTTTGGAGTTTAGCGTAGTCTACTAACTGGTATGACAGGAGGTAGGAGGTCGCCTGCTGTGCCCCGGATGGCAGCTCTAGCATCACCACGCCCGCCACCCGTTGCTTTCAAAGTCGCCCGGGCAGCTCGCTCCTCCAATCAAAAAGCCCTGAGGAGAGCCAACGGCAAAGCTACTATCTCACTACTTTCTTTCGTCCCGCCCTCCTCCACTTCCTATTGGTGGTTTTCAAACCCTTGGTAGCCAATGAGAGCAGGCCAAGAAAGTACTCAACAGCAGTTGCACCTTTGAGGAGTAACTGTCGCGTACGACAGTCCTCTGTAGCCATTATGGTGCGGTCTGGGCTCACCGCAGCTGTAGGTGAGTGCGCCGGCGCAGGGAAGCGCGGCGGGCTGTTGCCGCGGAGGATGCCTCCGCCTCGCCTGCCTTGGTGTCCGCATCAGGCGTCTGGGGCCCCACTGAGACACGCAGGGAGTCCTCGGACCCCGCAGGCACTTTTCCAGCAGGTCCTGAAGCAGCTCCGCAGAAGTGTCCCGCGGGGGGTGCACGTCCAGGAGGAGCCAGGCGGCCGCCACCCCGGTCCGGCGTGGCCCCGCCGGCCCAACCTGCACAGCGGCCCTGGCCTCCGCCCGTAGGTGCGCCAGGTTTGGGACGGTGTCGGTGGTGGCACCTGTTGACGTGACGCGTCCTGGGCGCTTCATTTAACGGCCCGACCCGTGACATTGGGCACCTCTGTCCCCTTGGGGTGGCTCAGCTGCGACAGATTTGGTAAAGTGCTAGACGTCCCAGGACTGGCGTCCCCGCCAGCCTTTCGGTCCACTGGCGCGCTCCGGTTCCCCTCAGTCTCTCTCTCTCTCTCTCTCTCTCTCTCTCTCTCTCTCTCTCTCTCTCTCGCCATTACCGAATTGTAGCCTTTTCCAGCTACTTACTCCCCTCATTCCCTGCCTCTGAACTCCCATAATTCTTTCTTTAACCCTCTGATGGCACCTAGATTTTTGCCTTGCGTTGTAATTGTTGTGTTTATCTCCACTACTACACTGAAACTTGAAAGCAGAAATAATGACTTTCATCTCCTCGCCTTGCTTAGAAAATCACCATATAGATAGGTATTTTGTCCGTATTCCCAAAAGAAACCATGTAAGGTTTAGTAGGCAAAAATCATCCCGATTGGGAAAAATATAAGACCAGACCTGGTTCTCCAGCTCAGGTGGGCCGATAACAGAATTTCTTCATGCAAAGCATATATTGTAGCCCAGAACAGTGGCGTGAGCAAGGCGCTGGGGTCGGATAAACTTGGTTTCAGATCCTGGCTTTGCCACATATTAGCTGAGTAACTTGGACCATTTCATATACACTCTAATTTTCCGGCTGTAGAAAACCTTATAGAATTGGTGTGCGGATTAAAGTAAATAAAGAGTGAAGAGCTTAAGTAGGGACTGGCATATAAATTTAGTTAATGTTGATATTAACTTGGAGGCATGATTCAAAGCTGAAGTCATTGCTTTAAAATGTCATCCTTTAAAATATGAATGAACTGATTAAATCCTGAGCTGAAGTTCTGTTGTGTGCTTGCCTGTTTTGCAGAAGAGCGGCAGAGAAAGCTCCAGGAGTACCTGGCAGCCAAGGGGAAACTGAAGTGCCAAAACAGCAAGTGAGTTTGTCTCCTGCAGTCATATGACTCTTGTCCTGGTTGCTCATAGCAATGTAAAGCCCTTTCAAGCATAGCCCTTATGCTTGTGCCCTACTCTGACTACATTGGCATTCTATGGTAACTGAAAAAGGGCATTACAGTTCCAGCATGACAACACCTCTGGGCAGTAGCATATAGTGCAATAATATGCAAAGATTTAAGCATATTATTGTGACAGTCTGCAAAGGAAGGAGGGGAGGATCAACAGTATTACCTACCATGCTAGAAGCTTTTCCTGTCCCTGCTTTTTCTCCTGGGAAAGTAATTCTTGCAAAGGCAATATTTGGTCAATGGGTTGAATGACCATGGTTCAGTCCTCTGTAGCAGCACATGAACATCCTTTCGCCTCATGTGCTCTTTGGTCATACTTTTAGCACAGCAATGTTCAAACTTTTTCATCTCATGGCACACCTAAACTAATTACTAAAATTCTTGACCTGTGGTGGTGCAGTGGATAGAGTGTCAACCTGGAAATGCTGAGGTTGCCGGTTCAAAACCCTGGGCTTGCCTGGTCAAGGCACATATTGGAATAAAATTCTGCAGCACGCCAAAAATATATATTTTTTGTCAATCTGACAAAAAAAAGGTATAATTTTGATTCGTACACACCAGATAGCTATAGTTGTGTTGGCTATTGTCATTTTTTAATTTGACAGTCTAAGGCAAGGAGTCATTGCCCCTGACTAAACAGTCAGATATTGCATGTTTAAAAATTCTCATGGCACACCCATCGAAAATCACTATCTTAGCACTTACTCTTTTTTTTTTTTTTTTTTTTTTTTTGCATTTTTTGAAGCTGGAAACGGGGAGGCAGTCAGACAGACTCCCAGATGCGCCCGACCGGGATCCACCCGGCTCGCCCACCAGGGGGCGATTCTCTGCCCATCTGGGGCGTTGTTCTGTTGTGACCAGAGCCACTCTAGCGCCTGAGGCGGAGGCCATGGAGCCATCCTCTGCGCCCGGGCCACTTTGCTCCAATGGAGCCTTGGCTGCGGGAGGAGAAGAGAGAGTCAGAGAGGAAGGAGAGGGGGAGGGGTGGAGAAGCAGATGGGCGCTTCTCCTGTGTGCCCTGGCCGGAAATTGAACCCAGGACTTCCGCACGCCAGGCCAACACTCTACCACTGAGCCAACCGGCCAGGGCCAGCACTTACTCTTAAGGGAGACATGATATTACTGATTCATTTTTGGTTGTTTTTTGTTTGTTTGCCCTTTGTACTTTTATTTTTATCTTTTAATTGAGTTCATTGGGGTGACATAGGTTAATAAAATTATATATAGGTTTGACTGATTCACTTTTATCTTTTGTCAACATCTTGCCGTCTTAGTTATGTTATTTATCCTTCCTCTGAGCATTAATAAATTTTCTGCCCACTTGGGTTGCTAAACATCTTTTTACAAAATGAATTTTTACAAAGTTAGCTTTCACCCTTTAGTTTCTTTTTACTTTGGGTTTTTATTCAACTCTTATTTCCTCAATTAAGTAAACCTAATATGTTTATTCAACTAATATTTATTTAATACCTGGATAATGTATCTCTCTTGGCTCTGAAGACATGATGCTCAACAAGACAGAGCAGTCTGGCCTCCCAGGGCCTACATTCAAGATGTGAGAAACAAGCATCAAGTCATGATCAAAGTCTCTATTAGCCTGGCACTTGCTTTCGATCCATGGAGATTGTGCCCTTCTAAATTCTCCTCTCCTGTCCTGTCCTTTTTTGCATTTTCTGTCTCACTAGCTAGATTTTATATGTGCCCATTTTTTTAAATTATATCACTTTTCCCCTGAAAATTTATTATTTGAAGATACTCAAAACAAGTTTTTTTAAACTTGTTTGGTATTTTATCTCTAATTCCTGGCACATTGTGGTATTCCAGGAATGATGTTGGAATGAATAAGACTGTGCAAATATAAAGAGAAATACATTTTTCATTAATATTGTTTATGTTTATGCATAGAACATCTCCAAAGGGATTACAGATCAGTGAGTAAGAGCAGTTGTGGTCTCCGAAAAATGGAATAACAGGACTAAGGAGGGGAGAATAAGGAGATGTCATTGAACATAATTTTGAATTATTTTACCATGTACAGAAATGTTAATGATTTAAAATTCTGTTTTTACTCACAATACTTCCCAAGCTTTGTTAATCCTTCTTTACTAAGAATCTTATTTTGTCTTTTATAGGCCTTATCTAAAAGCCAAGAATAATTGCTCAAATCCTCTGCCTTCTAAATCTGTAAGTAGAAATTAGTCTTTTTTAAAAGATCCATTTTTGGGGGGTGACTAGTAAAAAGAAATAATAAAAATGTTAGCAATCTAAAGAAAATGTTTTGCACAAATACATCTCATAAATATAAGAACAGTTTATAAGGGCCAGAATTGTTTTTTGAAAAATGCAGTATATTAGCCTGACCGGTGGTAGTGGTGTCAACCTGGAATACTGACTGAGGTCCCAGGTTCGAAATCTCCAGGTCACTAGCTTGAGCACGGGATCATCGACATGATCCTATGGTCACTGGGTTGAACCCAAGGTCACTGGCTTGGCAAGAGTCCCCCTCCCCCCATCAAGGCATGTATGAGAGGCAATCAATGAACAACTAAATAGTACCACAACTACGAGTTGATACTTTTCATCTCTCTCCCTTCCTGTCTCTCTCCCTCCATCTCTCTCTCTTTTGCAGGGGGGGAAAAAAAGTGCAGCATATTATAATTCAGTTTTTTTAACCAAAAAAAAAAAATTCTTTAAGTGAACTTTGGTTTCTTCATAGCTAATCTTTATTGAACACCTACCATGTGTCTACTTTTCTCACTTGTATTAACTCATTGAGTCCTTACAGCTTTGTGAGGTAGGTACTGTTAGTAGCCCCATTTTGTAGATGAGGGAACTGAGTCACAAGATAAATAAATATTATATGACAGAGTTCAGAGCCATGGTCTGAACCACTTTGGGATGCTGCTTAATGAGAATATACTACCCATTCAGCTAGACTGTGGATAGAATGGAAAAGGATTACAACATACTTAAGATTTAATGCAGTGGTTCTCAAACTTTTTGAAGTCGGGGAGCATTTAAAATCCTACAGATAATTGTAGGCATACTATATACAAATTTCTGAGAAATATGTTATAATAATTAAGTCAAATATTGAAGAAAAAAATATAAAGTCCAAGCATGCTTTTATGGTAATTAAACAAAATAAATATGACAAAATTAAATTTATTCTGACATTAAAAAACATTTTTATGTTACAGTTTTTGAGTTATGCTTTTTAGAATTTATAAAAAAGAGGGGTTAAAAAATTTAAAAACGACAAAAAAGTTATCTTTTTATATATATAGATACATTCTTAGTAAGATTTAGTAAATTCAGCAGGTCCCGGCACAAATGTGTTAAGTTTTTTCATTCTTGTGTTTATAAGAAACATGAGCCTGATGTGTCCTAGCAATTTCTTCAATTTTTGGGCATATATTTAAAAGGCAAATTCTCATTTCCTCATCAATACATTGAAGAATCCCTCTCTTTTTACTCTTAATTGTGTTGAGTGCAGAAAACCCCCCCTACATATCATCTTAACTTTACACCAAAGGATAGAAGAAACTTGCCTCCAGTCTTTCTGGGGAACATGGGGGGTAGTATAAACAATCCAGCACCACAGCTTAACAGCCTTTGCAACCTAATCAGGCAAGTGAGGTGGAAGGTTGGGCAGACTGTCAGCTTATAGCCAATTCCCCATACCTGTGTCCCCCAAAAATCTAAACTCCAAAAACCCTGTTGGTTTTTTGGTCCCCAACAGGCACATGTTTCTCTAGAATACCATAGGGTGCACCTGGAAATCTTCTAGGACGCACCAGTGTGCCCTGGCGCACACTTTGAGAACCACTGGTTTAATGGAATATTTATTCAGCCATAAAAAGTAATAAAATGCATGTGTGGATATAATGGGTCTATGGGAACTCTCTACTTTTCACTCAGT
The DNA here is from genome assembly GCF_036850765.1 of Saccopteryx bilineata. NCBI lineage: Eukaryota > Metazoa > Chordata > Mammalia > Chiroptera > Emballonuridae > Saccopteryx > Saccopteryx bilineata. The sequence goes on along the minus strand of NC_089492.1, from coordinate 147,803,319 downwards.
TTGGATTTGAACTTAAAACAGCTTTTAAAAAGTTTATTAATTTAAAAAATAAAGAAATTAAGTATTGATATAAAGTATTGATATATGCTACAACATGGGTGAATCTCGAAAACATAATGCTAAATGAAAGAAAACAGGCACAAAAGGTTACATACTATATGATTCCATTTATATGAAATGTCCAGAATAGGCAAGTCTGTAGAACCAAAGTAGATTAGTGGTTGCCAGGGTACAAGGGGAAAGGGCAATAGAGAGTGACTTCTAAGAAGTATGGATTCTTTCTGAGGTGATGAAAGTGTTCTGGAATTAGTGGCAATGATTGTACAACCTTGTGAATATATATACTATTTGTACACTTTGAATTTTTATGGGATGCAAATTATATCTCTCAATTTTTTTAATGTCATAAAAAAACAACAACTAAGGAATAGCATACTTTGATACCATCCTCCATGCCTCAAGCAATAAGTGATAATGGAGAGATCAGAGGTAGATATGAACACTGAGTCTCAAGAAGTAATCCAGCTCTAGTCATGTGGTGTAGTCTCTGCCCCACCCCAGGAACACCACACATGCCCATACAGTGCCAGAGTGGGCATCACCTTGCCCTTAATACTAAGTGGCTATGTTACAGACTTCCTTTACATACTCACAAAGTTTACATAGTAACTCTTGACAAGTTCTGTATAACCTAGTGCTTACCTTTCTTATACAAAATTAAATATCATGATTGAAACATTACTTGTTAGGAACATAGAATCTAAAGTTAAAACCCATCCTGGGTTCAAAAATATCACTAACTTCTGTGATATTGGACACTTACAGAAAGCTGTTCTGAAGTGTCTCAGGCCTCCCAACATCTACCAAAGGACTACGAAGAACTTGGGTGATACCCTAACATAAGTATACTGTGTGTATATCTTTCCAGGGTCCCTCAAAGAGACACTTCACTGGGACATAGTGGGCATTCAGCAAGTACTTGCTTGGTAGAGGCAGATTTTTTATTTACTTACTTACTTACTTACTTACTTATTTCCCCCCACCTCCAAGTGAGAAGCAGGAGAGGGGGAGAGGCAGACAGACAACTCCTACATGTGCCTGACCGGGATCCACCCAGCATGCCCACCAGGGGGCAATGCTCAGCCCTCTGGGGTGTTGCACCACTGCAATCAGAGCCACTCTAGCACCTGAGGTGGAGGCCATGGAGCCATCCTCAGAGCCCAGGCCAACTTTGCTCCCATAGAGCCTTGGCTGCAGGAGGGGAAGAGAGATAGAGAGAGAAAGGAGAGGGGGAGGGGTGGAAAAGCACATGGGCACTTCTCCTGTCTGCCCTGACCGGGAATTGAACCCAGGACTTCCACACGCCGGGCCTTTGCTCTACCACTGAGCCAACCAGCCAGGGCCTGGCAGATTTGTTTTTAAACAGTAAGTTTTGTATGTTCACTGCCTCTCTGCTTAATTCTATCAAGCTAAAAGATTCTGGTGTATTTCCAGTAGGAACTCATTATAAAAATCCTCTATTCGTGAGCCTTTATTTTCTCGTGTTTCAACTTCCTTAAGGGAAATTCTAAATAAAATATTTTTCATTTTAAAGATAGCTATTCTTATGAATTTACTTTTTGATATTTTTCTTTGTCTTTTTAGACTATTAGACCCCAAAAGAATGTTACCAAGCATGTTGCTTTGCCTGTCAGAGCTGCAAGACCCATCAGCAATAAACTTCATCCCAGACCTGCCAGTATCATGGGGTCCCAGAAGCCAAAGTTGGAGCCACCAAAACCTCTGGGCAAAAGGCTGACTTTAGGATGTGTTTCTTCTAACCCAAACTGTAAGCCTTCCAGCAGTCACCAGCAACAGCACAAAGCTGAATCATCCGCTGGAGAGCCGTCCAGGAAAACTGTGGGTTCACTTAGTACACAAGAACGGAAAGCTGCAAAGCAGCAGGTGACAGGTCAAGAGCATGCTGCACATATAGACTCTGTGGACAATGTCGATGGTGATAGTGAGTCCTTACACAACTTTCTAAAAGAGATGAACAAAGAGAACTCACCCCAAACCTTACTGGGCTCTAAGAAGGTGCCATATCCTCAATTATGGACCAAAAGTAAACCAAAGAATTGCTGTTACAATCAAACCAAGAGCAGTTTGGCCCCTAAACAAGCCTTGGGTAAAAATCCATTGAAACATGTTATTCTGAAAGACAGAGCTAATAAACAAATTGTTGGAGAAACACAAACCAGGATCCCACCAGTAAAGTCACAGCAACTCCTGAAACTAGGAGCTAAATCCCCAAAGACAATCCCCTCTCACTTTGTTGAGACCCTGAATAGGACTCAAGCATCAAAGAAACAAGAGGTCAAGGACATGAAGTGTATAAACATTAATAGGAATAAATATGAAAGACCAGGTGGAGCTAAGTTACAGTCACATGCTGTTACTGCACGAGCAGAACATACCAGACCCAAGACATGTCCCAGCCTACCTCAGAGTGAACCTAACCATAGGCATCAAAACATTAAGGAAGACCAGAAACCCACTCACCCTTGCTCTAGACCTCGGACATCATGTGTGCAGCAGAAATCCAAGCATGTGAGCCAAAGACCTCACCTGGCAGTTGGCAGCTTTATGTCAGTCACTTCCATGACCCCAAGCATAAGTATAGCCAAGGGGAATAAACAGAGAAGCAGCTGTCAACAGAAAGCATGGACCCTGGACTCTAAGTTGAAAGGGTCTCTTCTCCAGAACAATTTCCTAGATAAGACAGCTTCCAAAACTCAAGCTGGTGGCATAGCTATAAATGGAAGAGGAGTCCCAAATGGGTCCCAGACTAACCCAGATGTTAAGAAGATCACAGCAGAGGATCGAAGGTATGTTGCTTTCATTCCAAAGTTGAAATTTAAGATAATTAGGCAAGTTGCCCATCAGGAGCAGTTGGCCAGAAAATAGGTCTGGAATAAATATGAAAGACCAGGTGGAGCTAAGTTACAGTCACATGCTGTTACTGCACGAGCAGAACATACCAGACCCAAGACATGTCCTAGTCTACCTTACTGAACACATGTTCAGTAACATCCAGTAAAATTCACCTTTTTAAGAGGTGACTGTTTCTGTCTGCCTTACTAACTTTCCAAAACTTTGCCTGCTTAGACTTATGGAAGTTTCTCATTCCTTTTTCCTCGATTACTTTTCTGGATGAAACCCTAACCCCTGGTCTACTTGACAAGGGACTAGCACCTTCCCACTTCCTCCAAGCCCTCTTCCCTTGCTGTTCCACCTGTGGGGACTTCTTTTGGGGAAGGTCATCCTCTTTGACTGAGCATGCAGCTTCAGGGGGGACGCACATGGAGTGGTGAGAGAGGAAGGGGACACCCACCTAGCCAGCCAGATCAGCAGAATCAACCCTGGCGATCAATGGGGTGATAGATGTTGCAGCCAGATCACCTTCACATCCTGTGGGGACTTCTTGAGTCATCTACATCTGCAACCCTGACTCCTCACTCAACCATTCTGCTTCAAGCACATAGAAAATTACAGAGAATAATTTATAATATGCACATGTATCACTTAACTCTATCAAGTCTCAATATTTGATATATTTGCTTTAAGTCTTCTTTTTTCAGGGTTAAAGCTAAAAATGACCCAGGAACTATTATTAACCAAACAGAGCTGCGATTGGCCCGCCATAAAAGCTGGAATGCCCACTAGTGGACGGGAGGGACCAGGTTGACCAGCACTGCAAAAGTGGGTGGTTTTTATAAAAAGGTTCGCCATCATGGCTCTAGATACTTGTGCACAGGGTAAATTTGTTATGGGTTAGAATGAAAGCAGGAAGGGCCCTGGCCGGTTGGCTCAGCAGTAGAGCACCGGCCCAGCTTGTGGAAGTCCCAGGTTCGATTCCTGGTCAGGGCACATAGGAGAAGTGCCCATCTGCTTCTCTACCCTTCCCCCTCTCCTTCCTCTCTATCTCTCTCTTCCCCTCCCACAGCCAAGGCTCCATTGGAGCAAGTTTGGTCCAGGCACTGAGGACGGCTCCATGGCCTCAGATGCTAGAATGGTTTTGGGCGCCACGGAGCAACAACCCAGATGGGCAGAGCATTGCCCCTCATGGGCATGCTGGTGGATCCCTGTGGGACGTATGCAGGAGTCTGTCTCTCTGTTTCCCCGACTCTAACTTCCAAAAAATACAAAAAAAAAAAAAAAAGAAAGAATGGATGGATGCAGGAAGGGATGAATGAGTTAGGAGAGAGCTGCAACATTTCAGGGAGAAAGTGGCAGTGTTATGGAGTAGGATGGTGCTGGTGGAGATGGGAGCAGTACTGTCCATACGATGGCATGTGAGATGTAGGAAAAGAAAGCACTGCTCAAAGACAGCTCCTACCAAAGAAACAAAAAAAATCCAATTATAAAATGGGCAAAGGACTTCAATAGACACTTCTACAAAGAGGACATACAGATGGTCAATATACATATGAAAAGATGCTCAATGTCCACTATCATTAGAGCATTGCAATTAAAACCACAAAGAGATATTACCTCACACCTGTCAGAATGGCTGTCATCAATAAATCAACAAGTGTGGGCAAGGATATGGAGAAAAGGGAATCTTTATGCACTGTTGGTGGGGATGCAGATTGGTGCAGCCTCTGTAGAAAACAATATGGCATTTCCTCAAAAAATTAAAAATGGATCTGCCTTATGACCAGTGTTTTCTCTCCTGGGAATATATCTGAAGAAATGCAAAACACTAATTTGAAAGAATGTGGGCACCCCTATGTTCATTGCAGTGCTGTTTACAATAGCCAGGATTTGGAAGCAGCCAAATGAATAGATGAGTAGATTAAAAAGCATATTTGTTGGCCTGACCTGTGGTGGCGCAGTGGATAAAGCATCGACCTGGAAATGCTGAGGTCGCTGGTTCGAAACCCTGGGCTTGCCTGGTCAAGGCACATATGGGAGTTGATGCTTCCAACTCCTCCTCCCTCCTGTCTCTCTCTCCTCTCTCTCTCTGTCTCTCTCTCTCCTCTCTCTCTCTGTCTTTCTCTCCTCTCTAAAATGAATAAATAAAAAAACAGAGAACAAAATGATGGTTACCAGAGGGTAGAGGGTTTGGCAGACTGGGAAAAAGGTGAAGGGATTGAAAAGTACAGATTGATAGTTACAAAATAGTCATGAGGATAGAAGGAACAGTGTAAGAAATACAGTCAATAATATTATAATGACTATGTACAATGCCAGTTGGGGGAACACCTTGTAAAGTATATGATTGTCTAAACACTGTGCTGTATACCTGAAATTAATACAAAGTAATTTTGAATGAGAAAAAAAAGATAACTTCTAGTTTTAGGCCCTCACAACTAGGAAGATGGGGACTCTATTACTAATGCAGGGACAGACCTAGAGATGAAAATTAAGAGCATTGTTTTGGACAATATTAAATTTGAAATGCCTGTCAGACATCAAATAAAAGATATCAACTAGCCTGTGAGTTTTACAGTTTGGGACAGCAGGGAGAGATCTGGGCTGAAATGTACATTTGTGAGTTATAAACTAGTGGTAATTCAAAGAAGTTAGCAAATCTACATCCACACTCGGGCCCACATGTCTTGGTGCCTCCCTCAGCAGCAGTCTATTGGCTGCTCAGAAGTAGGAGTGGAGCCTGTGAACAGTGGGGGAGAGCCAGGATTAGGACTTGACACCATCTTTTTAAAAGAGCACTGAAATTATTAGTCTTGTTTAGAGTAAAGGGGATCATGTGTGGTCAGGAGCAGGCTAAGAAACTGGGTAAAGTGGGTCAGTGGCAGATAAAAAGATTGTCATAAGAGAAATGGAGTGCTTAGTGATCTCAGAAGTGAAAGGCAAGTGTCAGAGGTAGCATACAGGTAAAATGAAAGTTTTCAGAGAAAAATAATGAATAATGTTAAAATCAAGGGATTTGAAGACCGAGATGCTAGCCACTTCGAATCCTAGTAATGCCTCTGCCTTCTGAAGGGGGTAAGGGGGCAACCACTGCTGCCTTTACCCATTTGTAAATTGTTTTTAATTCCTGTCACCTGACTTTGTCTATCGTTGAAGGTGTCCAGTAATAGTTCTTAATCTGTGCATATCATATACTTGGAAGCCTGACTATGTACCCAAAACCCTAAAACCATTCTTCCACATCAATTGTATCACAGGAAACAGCTGGAAGAATGGCAGAAATCCAAGGGGAAAATGTATAAGCGACCTCCAATGGAACTTAAAACAAAAAGAAAAATAATAGAGGAAATGAATATTTCATTCTGGAAAAGCATGGAAAAAGAAGAGGAAGAAAGGAAAGCACAGCTTGAACTGTCCGATAAAATTGACAGCACTCTGACTAAGTGTCTGCAGGTCATCGAAGGGGTGAGTGAGGGGGGTAACCTCCAAAGTTGTGACCCAGAGACATTTTTCTTAAATATAGTATAGGGGAAATAACCTGTCTAAACAGAAATTTAGTTACTCATTGTGAGGGATAGTTTTGTGTGTATCTTTTCAATTTTGTTCATGGTCCTTTGTCTATTTAGGGTTTTTATTTCTTGGGCCAATCAAACTTGCTAAAGAGCTCTCTATTAATCTTTTTAAAAGGCCATTGGTTTTTATTATTTTTTCTCTTATATTAAGTCTGCATCTAGTTTTATGTTTATTCTTTTCTAGTTATTTTCATTGAAAGCTTAGATATTTATATTAGTCTTATCTTCTTAAAAATACATTTTAATTCTATAAATGTGTCTCTAAATTTAGCTTTGGCCATCATGTCCTTTCAGATTTGATAGGTCATGTTCCTTACCAGTCAAGTCAGAAAAACAGAAACCACATCAGGTATTGTAATAGAAAGAATGTGGTATTAGGTTTCACAGTATCTTACATGAGTTCCATAGAAGCATCCACAAGAGGAGAATCTGTGTGAGAGTAATTTATTAGGAAGAGGCTCCCAAGAAGACAGAGGAGTGGGATGTAGAGCCAATAAAGGAAGGAGGCCAAGCAGGATGTGTATCCATCAAGGTCCACAGACGGTAACTGTGGCACAGATCCACAAGAAGCTCTGAGGACAATGTGAGTCATGCATTTCAGAGTTGGTCCTGATCAAGGACACAGCACTGATTAATGGCTTCCCAGAGACAAAAAGTCCCCAGCACTTGTGACTCTGGCACATAAAAAGAGATGAAGGTGCTGGCTGTTGAACATGACAATACTTTGTGAGTATGTGTGCACAAAAATGGTGACAGGATCATCAGAGGCACATGGGTGCTGCTCCATGGGTCCAGGAAAACAGGAGATATTGGGAGTATCAGACCTAAAAGCTAGGAGAGACAAACCGTGGTGGGAATAGGACTCCAGTTCTAAAAAGGAATACTGCCCATCAAAAGCTAGTGCCACACAGTTGGAGGCTGCCCTGCAGGGCTGGGCTGAGACCTTGAGAAAAGGGTGCTTCCTCACTGGTGTGAGTAGGGTCTCTGATTGCCAGGAAAATGGGGGAGGTAGAACCAGTTGCCAAGGTGAAGGACCATTGCTGGGAGATAAGGACAAAGAGGAAGACGAGGTCCCCTCTCCCCTCCAGCTTTGTAGTCTCCCTCCCCACCCCATACTGGCAGAGCCCAGTGGGGAGCTGTCCTCAGCAGATGGTGGTTCACAAAATTCTAGCCCCTGAGACACAAAGTAGAGGAGGAACAGAGGGTTGGAGCTAAGAGACTATCATAGCCTAGTAACCAACATATGTTCTCTTTGTTGCTCATTTCTAAAAAGTTTGAGGTTTCCATTTTTAGCACTTTTTTAAACCCGAAGTTATCTTTGAAAAGTATCTTTTAACTTTCAGATGTGTCATTTCTTTCCTGGCTATTTTAGCTTCTAATATTTTGCATGGAATTTGTTGACATTTTCTTTCTGGTCTTAATGTCTGATCTGTCTTGGTAAGTGTTCCAAAAGTGTTTGAAAAGAATATTTATTCTCTGTTTTGTTTTATTAAGATTTTATTTATTGATTTTACAGAGAGAAGAGAGGGGTAGGGACTTAGAAGTATCAACTAACTCATAGTTGCTTCACTTTAGTTGTTTATTGATAGCTGTCGTATGTGCCTTGACCAGACAAGCCTAGAATTTGGAACCAGCAACCTTAGTGTAGCCGGTCGATGCTTTATTCATTGCGGTACCAAAGGCCAGGCTGTATTCTCTGTTAAATGGAAAATTCTATTAGAATAAACTTCAAAATTTAAATAACACCATTATTTGTGTTTGTTAGTTCATCTGCTGCTTTCCAAAAGAAATATACCAAAGTCTCTCACTGACACTGTGACTGATGATTTCTCTTTGTATTCCTGTCAAACTTTTACTTCCTAAATTTTTGATTAAATTTATTGGTAACTTTATACCACGATATCTGTGTACACCATTGTGTGCTCGCCACCCAAAGTCCAATCTCCTTCCATCACCTTGTTTTCAGTTCTCTTGTTAGGAACTTAAAGACTCATGACTTACTTTGCTTCCTCTTCTATCATATGTTAGTCTTGCTACACATGCTTTTTTGTTTTTATTAAATTTTGTAGAGAAAATATTTTTCCATCCTTGTTAATTTCTAGAAGTATATCTCATAGGAATACATACAATTGAATTTTTTAACCAAATATGAAATTCTCTGCTTTTAAGAAACAACTTAGCCCATTTTCATTTATTATAATTACTCATATGCTTACACTTACACCTGCCGTTTTATTTTGTAATTCAGTTTATATGAATTCTTTTTGATTTTCCCTCATTTCTTTGTTTGATCCAATTTACTTTATAAAGTGTATAAATTAAAATCACAACAAAAGAAAGTGGTAGATTTAAGTTCAAACATGCTGTGCATGGTATGAGATTTTTCATGAAGTTACTTTTGTTTCTTTTTTTTTTAATTTTTTTTAAATTTTTTTTATTCATTTTAGAAAGGAGAGAGAGAGGGAGAGAGAGAGAGAGAGAGAGAGAGAGAGAGACAGGGGGGAGGAGCTGGAAGCATCAACTCCCATATGTGCCTTGACCAGGCAAGCCCAGGGTTTCGAACCAGCGACCTCAGCATTTCCAGGTCAACGCTTTATCCACTGCGCCACCACAGGTCAGGCGAAGTTACTTTTGTTTCAAGTCTTCCACTTGAGTTCTGAAGTTTATTCATTAGTCACCTCATGGTTTTTTAATGGTGCACTTTCTGAGTCCTTATGTTTATAAAAATGTCATTATTTTGCCCACATGCTGAAATCTTGGTTTGGTTGGAGGAAATTTCAAAATTCAAATTGTTTTCCCTGGAAATTTTGAGTTTTGTTTCTTGCATCTGAAGTTGTTGATTTATTAAAGTTCATGTCAGTTTTATTCTTGTTCATCTGTAGATAATTTTTTTCTCCCTCTCTAGAAGCAGTTAGAATTTTTTCTTTTTTTTTCTTTTTTTTTTTTTTTATGAGACAGGAAGGGAGAGAGATGAGAAGCATCAAGTTGTAGTTGCGGCACCTTGGTTGTTCATTGATTGCTTCTCATACATGCCTTGACAGGGGGCGAGGGGGCTAAACCCAAGCCAGCGACCTTGGGCTTCAAGCCAGCGACCATTGAGTCATGTCTATGATCCTGCACTGAAGCCTGTGACCCTGGAATTTCGAATCCCGGTCCTCAGCATCCAAAATCAACCCTCTATCCACTGGACCACGACCTGGTCAGGCTAGGATTTTCCTATAACCTTGGTTTTCTAAGTATGGTTTTCTAAGCATGGACCTTTCAGTCTGAACACTGGTATCCTTGGTTAGTTCTTGGAAATTTTCTTCTGTAACTGCTTTGAGTGTCTGTTCAACTTTGTTCTCTCTGTTTTTCCTTAAGCAATATTGAATTTCTGCATAATAGACGAATCTTTCCAAACTCTTTCCTTTTCTTGTACACTTTCCACTTCTTTGTTTGTGGCTCTAGGTTCTGGGTAAATCCCACAGCTGGATTTCCAGCTCCCATTTATTCTTCAGCAATATCCAAGCCACCATTCTGTCCTGTGTGTATTCTCCTCCATGCAGCCCATCTGGTTTCATATCCACGTTTTCTTATCACCCTGAAGAGACTGACTGCAGCACTCTTAAACTTACTCCTCTTTGCTCCCTTGGCCATTTGCTGCTATGTTTATTCTTCTGGTTGGTGAGTTTATGCCTCCTCATGTAGTGTTGGTGATTCTTGACTGTGAGCTGATCTTTGTGTCCACTTCCGCCTCGGAAAGAGGAGGAGCTGCCGCTCAGCTAAGTACACCGGTACCTGGCCCATGTGCCTCCTGGTCCATTTCCCTGCCCACTCTGGCTATAAGCCAGAGGACACCTTAAACCAGTGAGGCTACTTTAAAATTCCTTTTTGTGGGATTTAACCCTCTTTTATATAGACATGCACAGATCCCCAACACACACCCCTGTGACTCTCTCACACCTGTGCCATCCTTCATGCTTCTGTTAGAGTTGCATGGAGTCTGGTCACTATTCAGTGTTCACATTGTTGTGAATGCTGACTACTCTGGGGTTTGTTTGGTTTTGTTTTGGTGTTGCGCCACATAAAAATGGAAGACATATTCCTTCCTTCAGCTATGATAGACATTTTTCTCTCTCTCATGTAACTCTTCAAATTTAATAATCAGTGTCAAAACTCATTGAAATGTACTATTTAAATTGGGTATATTTTATTGTTTGTAAACTGTTTCTCAGTAAAATTAAAAGTAATTATTGAACAGACTGATTTCTACATACCTGCTATGCTAATAACAGGAGACATAACAGTGAGACAGTAATAATTTCCAACAGGTATTTCTCTTTCCAGGGTGTGCTTTCTAATGAAGCATTTACTATATTGTCCAGTATTCCTGAGGCTGAAAAATTTGCTAAATTCTGGATCTGCAAAGCAAAGTTCTTGGCAAGTAAAGGCACCTTTGATGTTATCGGACTATATGAAGAGGCAGTTAGAAATGGAGCAACAGTGAGTATATATCTTGGGTGGGTGTTTCTTGAAAATTCTCTCTCGTTTGAGTTCTGTTGTTTGCAGTACAGCAGTTATATAATGTAATGTAACTTCTAATTCATTTCACAAACTTATACACAGAATGTGAAGGTACAGTATGTCCCTTATGAACATTTTAATTAAAATATTTATACCCAAGAAGTGGTATAAATGTCACATGTAAACTAATAGAATCACTTTCTTGTCAAGTGAATGTGTCTTACTTAACATTTACTGTATAACTATGCACTTATGGAAAGTAATAGCATAGCTAGTTATAACATAACATCAATATCAATACTTATAAGGTCATACCTCACCATAAAGAACTTAAAAATACATTAAACCCAACACATCAAAATCCATAAATCAATAATTCAGAGCCATTGCATGTAATTCCTTTTAATTCTAAAACCTAGTAAAACTATTATTGCTAAATAATTTTTAACAAAAAAATCAAATAGTTTTATGCTCTTTCACTTGTAGGTTGCTTTCTGTGTCATCATGTATTTCTAATACATATATGTTTCATGATTGTTCAGAATCAGAGTTGTAAATGCACATAGTTTAAACAAATAGTTTGAGAAGGTTCTTTCAGTAAGGCCTCTGCTCTCCTCACCTCCCACTTCCCACTTCCCACTTCCCAGAACAAACTGATTATTATATTTTCAGTTTCAGATAACATAAATGCTATTTCCTGATTTTTCAGTTTTAGACATGCTTTGTGGACTCCCAGCTATGCAAATTTGGATTTAACCTCTTTTACACATACCTGCACAAATCCTTAAGCGTGTGTGCGCGCGCGCGCACACACACACACACACACACACACCCCTCTATGACCCTGGCACACCTGTGTCATCCTAATGCTTCCATTAGAGTCATGGAAAGTCTTGTCACTGTTCCTTGTTCACACTGTAAAGAATGTGTAAGAAATATATGAGTATGTGGAGCCATGTAGGATATACTGTGATTGCTTTGCCTTTCAAGCACAACTTTCTACTTTTCCTGAAATTAATTGTGTAGTTTTCTGAGTATTTAATATATAATAATTCCCTGTCCAGGACCTGCTTTTGATTTGTTATTTTTTAATCAGAGTTTTAAGAGGGATAAGAAATAAATATTTCCAATCCATCATCTTTAACTAGAAGCCTATAAAAATGTAAAAGACACTTGATGAATGTTTTATATAATTCATTCTTTTTGCAGTGTATTCTGTACATTTCTTTCCATTTCTTTAAGCTAAAGCATTTTAGGTTTTATTAAAATGTGTGGATACACCCTGGCTGGTTGGCTCAGTTGATAAGAGTGTCTGCCCAGCATACAGACGTCTCGGGTTCAATCCCCAGGCAGGGCACACATGAGAAGCGACCATCTGCTTCTCTCCCCTCCCTCTCCCTGTTCTCTCTCTCTCACAACCAGTGGCTCAATTGGTTCTAGCTTCAGCCCTGAGCACTGAGGATAGCTCCATTGATTCGAGCATCAGCCCCAGACAGGGGTTGCCAGGTGGATCTCATTCAGGGCTCATGTAGGAGTCTCATTCTATCTCTCCTCCTCCCACTTAAAAAGTAAAAAAAGAAAGAAAGAAAAAGGGTGTGTGGATAGCTTTATTTTTATGCCCTGTTGTCAGTTTATACCAATTATTTATTTGATACAGAGTCCAGGTCAGAAACTCAGCTTCCAGATACATTGTTCCTGAGAAAATGTGCTATTCATTTGAGATGCTCTGCCTTAAGGCATGGCTTGCCTACCTTAGAAGGATCTCTCAGCTATTATTTTTATTTATTTATTTTTTTTAGTGAGATAGAAAGAGGGAGGGAAAGACAGGAAGGGAAGGAGGGAGATGAGAAGCATCAACTCATAGTTGAGGCACCTTAGTTGTTCATTGCTTGCTTCTCATGCGTGCTTTGACTGGAGGACTCCAGCTGAGTCAGTAATTTCTTGCTCAAGCCAGTGACCTTTGGGCTCAAGCCAGCAACCATGGGGTCATGTCTGCGATCCCACACTCAAGCCAGTGACACCATGCTCAAAATGGTGTACCCACACTCAAGCCGGCAACCTCAGGTTTTCAAACATGGGTCCTCAGCATCCCAGGCCAAAGCTCTATCCACTGAGCCACTGCCTGGTCAGACTCTCTCAGCTAATTTTTTTTTTCTTTTTTTAAAATTTTTTATACTTATCTGAAGCTGGAAACGGGGAGAGACAGCCAGACAGACTCCCGCATGCGCCCAACCGGGATCCACCCGGCACGCCCACCAGGGGCGATGCTCTGCCCACCAGGGGACGATGCTCTGCCCCTCCGGGGCATTGCTCTGTTGCGACCAGAGCCACTCTAGCGCCTGGGGCAGAGGCCAAGGAGCCATCCCCAGCACCCGGGCCATCTTTGCTCCAATGGAGCCTGGGCTGCGGGAGGGGAAAAGAGAGACAGAGAGGAAGGAGAGGGGGAGGGGTGGAGAAGAAGATGGGCGCTTCTCCTGTGTGCCCTGGCCGGGAATCGAACCCAGGACTTCTGCATGCCAGGCCAACACTCTACCACTGAGCCAACCGGCCAGGGCCTCAGCTAATTTTTATAGAAAATTACTTTTTTGTTATTTTTTTAAGTTTGACCTCTTGATGATTTTGTGTTTTTGTAGTGAGGCATATGACTTTTATGATGAAAACCAAAATTAAGTAAGACAACTCTAAAAATATATGCCACATTTTCTGTATGACTATCTTTATATCTTTGGGCCAGAATATTTATATGGGAACACATTCTCAATGGGATCATATAAGTCAATAGAGTTAATTTGTTTTAGAACAATTTCATTATAGACAACTTTCCATCAATCCACCTCTTTGTTAATGCCAAACATAAAAGCATTTAACCGACATTTTCTTTGTTTCTTCATTTTTCCATGGAGCCATAAGTCTGAAACTTTTTAAATGTTATTTACATTTAGACAAGAGATTAAAAAAAGAAAACCTTTTTATAATAAAAAGAAATTCATTTAATATTACACAGAGTTCCTTAGATTATTTTTTTCATGAATGTTTTTAATACTGTTTATGTCTTTTTTTCCTTCCTTCTAGCCAATACAAGAGTTGCGGGAAGTTGTTCTTAATATTTTGCAAAACTCAAACAGAACCAGAGACGGTACTACTATTTTGTACTTAAATTCATTCCTTTAGCCTTACAAGTAAAAGTCATTAAGGGTCACCTAGGAAAAAAGAAAAGAAGTCCTCTGAAATGCCTCTCAGCTCTTGGTTTCCATGGTCTGGCCCTCTCAGCCAGTTTTATGGGCTGACTGATTTTTGTCGGTGCAAGTAAATGTACTGCTCAGCACTGTGCAGCCTGGACAAGAGCGTCCTCTTCCCGAGGCCTGGGTTAGAGAAGACAAGTGGCTCTTTTGAGGCAGAAGGGAGAAAAAGCCTTGGCCTACATCATATATTTATTCATAATACACCCACCAACACTTTTACATCCAAATTCACTTTATCTCGTTTAAAATAACCGTGGCAGGACTCTGCATGTAGTTAAGCATTCCTGTCATTGGTCAGACCTCTAGAAGGCTCTTCTCTGAGAAATACTGTACAGTGAGTGGCATGTTATAGTAACTTACATTGTTTGTCATATGAACAGAAAAGAAACAAGCTACCTTTAGAACATAAAATGGACTATTTTTATGAATTTAGAAGGTGACAAATCTTCCTTTAAGAGTAGATTTAACTTTGGGGAACAATCAAGTTGTGAAATTACAGCTACTAACACATTATTTTTGGGAATAAAGTAACAGAACAGATATGATGAGTGGCACTCTTCCTGGGAATGATGCTAAAATTCAGGGGCTTATTTCTATATATGGCAATAGTCTTCAGTAGGTTGAAGAGAGTCAGGAATCCATGTCTTATTCCTTGTTCACCCCTTCTGACCTGTCTTGGGCCTCAGCCTCTAGTCACCATATCTGCCTGTCTCAGCCTAATTTCCTTCCTTTCATTTTGGTGTTGCGGTTGGGCTATCATGCAAATTGGGTTAACACAGGATGTTTTTCACCCACTGCCAAGGCCATAGCCATATGGTCATCCTGGATAAGGAGGCGATTGGGTCAAATGAGTTAACCCTCATGAGTCAAGAAAATTGACCCAGGGTGTGGTATAAGAGTCAAAGGCTAGCTAAGAGAACTCCCTGGAGAGTGAATAAGAGCGTGGCTGTGTGCAGAGTGACCCATCCTCAAGGGGCAAGGAGGCCAGAAGCTGGCAGGGTGGGGCAGGGTGGTGTGCTGGTCAGAAGCAGCCTGCTGTAGTCAGGCCCTGCTGTGGAACTTAGCAGCAAACGGGGTAAGTCCCACTTCAGGGCAATTTCCCCCTTTTAGTATCTAGGGTCCAGGAGAAAATCATTGTATATGTAACAAGGATTTCATTGACTTGATTTTTGGTTAAGTACTAAATGCTAAATCTTGTTTTCCTTGACCTTGCATACACAGGAATTGCCTCTGAGTTTTTGGTTGCTGAAACTAATATAACATCCATAGAAGAGCTGTCCAGGGACATGGAATCTGGAAAAAAGTCTTACCTTTCTCCAAAAAAGAGAGAACAGGTTCCAGTAACATCCCAAATAATTAAGGCAGAACAGGATATACACCCTGGTATCAAATTACAGGTCGCCCCCATCCCCAGGTAAGCACCCCCCTAAAGCAGCTTTGTACTCACAGGTCCAATTCTAGTTCTCCACAGATCCGAGTACCGGCAAGTTTTTGATACCTTCTGCCTCATAGGACCAAGTGGTCTGATCCATTCTTGACATTGAATGCAGGAGCCGAGGGCTGGGCAGGGTTGGAACAGACAGAGACCTCTGCCTTTGCTGTGCACACTCACTCCCCATCTCCCACAGCCCACATGAGAACTAGCCTGTGATGAGGGCAGTGCTGGTGGACTCACGAGGGTGTAGAGTGGATTTCTCCTTGCTCTTGACCCTCACTGGTCCTGCACTTGCAAACCCCACCTTCCTTTCCTGCCAACCCAGCACAGATTGGGGAAGGGCACAGAGAGCCAACAGAGGCAACCTCTGTAGCTGTGCAGATGAGAGGCAGAGAGCAGCCCCAAAAGAATAAGGAGGGTGGTACTGGTTATAGACTGCTCAGAATAACAGTTGGCTTTTTAACAAGTATAAGTTTAAGGCAGAATCCATAGTAATGTAAGGAACATGTCAGGGCAGCAGAGTCATTTTCTAAAACATTAATGTAACGTCAATCTCTGTTCATAATCTTGAAAGACTTCCAAGCAGGAGCCCCAGGACTACCACCTGTACTTTAGTTCCCTAGAAAGCACAGAGCACCTCCTCTAGTCTTAAGCTCCTCACAGACATGCCATGTCCCACACAGTCCACTCACAAGTGTGCAGCAGATGGGGCTCTGGCCCTGCTTAGGCCAGCACAGTAGTGGCCGTGTGGCATGCAGACCAGACACACTGTGTGGGAATGTCTGCACTTCCCCAGGCCACCTCTTACTGGAACACTTAAATTTACAAGGAAGATGTCCAGTTTGTTTCAGTTTCAATATGTGGTTTAGTTCACTGCCTAAAAATGTTTTTGTTTTATTTTTGTTTGTTTGTTTTGTTTTTTTAATAATTTACTGTTAAAACTAGAAAGAATCTTAGATTTCATCTAATCCTATTGGGGGTTAGGCCAAATTTCCTCTAAACCGACCCACTCTTTTGAACAAACTGCCAAGTAGTTGAATTTAAATAAAAACCACACTTTACTCTTCATGAGTAACTCGCTCTTCCTTCCTGGGCCAAGAGCAGGTAGGCACCACCCGTTTGCTCTGACAGTCAGATAAAGGCCATCTTAGGACGAGAGCTGTTCTAGACATTACTCCTGTATCAGCCTACATTGAAATATCTATTTTGTTTTATTATTAGAATAAGAAAAAATAAAAGAGTAAGTAGAATTTCAAAAGAAGTGATAAAGCTTTGACTACATTTCTTGTTGCCTCTCAGAATATGTGGAATGTCAGAGGTGCAGGACATGAAGTTGATCACTCCCGTCCGGCGGTCTGCGAGGATCGAGCGAGCGGTATCCCGCTACCCAGAAATGCTGCAGGACCATGATTTAGTGGTGGCTTCTCTTAATGAGCTGTTAGAAGTAGAAGAAACAGAGTGTTTTATATTCCGTAAAAATGAGGCTTTGCCTGTAACATTAGGGTTTCAAATCCTTGAATCATAATTTCTTAATACTTTCTATTAAAAAGGTATTTTAGAGATAAGAAATGCCCTTGTCCAGCTGACCTGGAAAAAACTGTCATGTACACAGACTCGGGACTTGTAAAGTAGCTTGCAGGGCTTGCTGTCAAATTGTATATGCACAGGAAGGACTTTAGCTTATTTATTTAAGACTGTAGTTGGCCGGTTTTAACGCATACAGAAATTTCACTCTGCTGAATGTGAATTTAAAGCACAGGCATGGTGAGGGTGTTGCAAGGTCAGTGCCACAGTCTCATAACCCTCCCCTCCTACATCTACCCCTCCCATCACAGACTGAGCTTAGATCACATGGGACATGGCCAGCCATCTGTCAAATCCCCTTGTTTTACAGAGGAGTTTATACTTGCTATGCCTTTGCTCAGAGATCAGCAATAATTTACATGTGACTTTTGCCTCCAGTCACCATGTCCTTGAGATGGGTAATTCAGTCCTTTCTGTGCCAGGTCTCCTAGTGAAACAATCCTGAATTAAGATGGTTATCTAGCTTATATCCAAATCTAATTTTTGCATTTGTTATTGAGAAATGCTTTCAACAATAGGGAACAGGGAGAGGAGTGGGGAGGGGACACTTGGTCTGCACTCAAGTTCTTTGCTCTGCCAGGATCCCTGGGACCTGAGAAGGGCGAGCCCCAGAGCCTCGGCAGGTTGCCTTTCCTTACCTTCTTGGGAAGATATAGTCAGAATCACTTATGTAAATATAATGTGTAGTACCCTAATCAACATACTTTGAATTTTTGCTTCCTTAATATTTAAGTATTTAACCAAAAAAGAACATTAAATTCTGTTTATTCCTGCTTCTTCATTTATCTTATTTTAAAAAAACAAAAAAACAAAACAAAACAGTGATGCTGGCTTGGCCTAGAGCAGGGGTCTCAAACTTGCGGCCCACCGAACAATTTTGTGCGGCCCGTGGGCCGCGAGTTTGAGACCCCTGGCCTAGAGAATTAAACGCCAGGATGCTTCCCCAGAGTCCTCATGGGACATCAGTTACCCTGGAGAACTCACTTTGGGCAGGGTCTGACCATCAGCCTCACTAGGAACCAGACTTTCTCATTGTGAGAGAAGCAGATCCATCTCTAGATCAGGTTTATACTAACAAGGTTCATGAAACTGAGCTATATGATCATAATGTAAATACTATAGATTAACTTTCAATAAGAAGTAGATTATCACCACAGCCAAAATCCAGGAATCTGCATAGCCAGCCCTTTCCTCCCCTTAGACAGACTCACTTTACCTGTGATGCCACCAAGTATCCAGGTGGTTGCTTAGAGATCACAAAATCTGAAAATGGGAGTTAGATAAGTTAAATATTTAAAATCACCAGACAGAGCCTTGAGCAGACCCCTCCGGGTTAGAAAGGTCCTCACCACAGGCAGCAGGCACTCCACTTCTGCTTCCCCGGTCCTCGGGATGGGCCTGCACGACCTTTGCATGTCCACTCTCTCTCTGGCTTCCAGAATGGTCTATCCTTGCCACTCAGCACCCACCCCCACCCAGGCCTCAGGATTTTACATCTCAGAATCACTGTCCTCAGTTCTCAAAGGATGACCTCATTTTCTTTGTCACCTGTTCTTTGCAGATGTCAACAGTAACACTCGGGTACTAGCAAGTGCAGGTTGAACTGGTGTCTAACAGTGTGTGGTTTTCAAAGTGACAGATTGAAGACTGGGCAGCCTGATACAGAAGGGTGTGGAAGGGATCATAGATGCACAGCAGCTGCAGGAAACCACCCTGTAGATCAGGGGTCCCCAAACTACAGCCCACAGGCTGCATGCAGCCCCTTGAGGCCATTTATCCGGCCCCGCCGCACTTCCGGAAGGGGCACCTCTTTCATTGGTGGTCAGTGAGAGGAGCACAGGATGCATCCTGTGCTCCTGGAGTACTGTATATGGCAGTGCCGCAAAGCGCGGCGTCACTCATGTACAGTACTACTTCCGGTGACACAGGACGCACGTGTCATGGCTCTGGAAGTATGTCATATCACTTGTTACGTCTAGCAGTGACAAATATGGAACCGGACATTGACCATCTCATTAGCCAAAAGCAGGCCAATAGTCCCCATTGAAATACTGGTCAGTTTGTTAATTTAAATTTACTTGTTCTTTATTTTAAATATTGTATCTGTTCCCGTTTTGGTTTTTTAACTTTAAAATAAGATATGTGCAGTGTGCATAGGGATTTGTTCATAGTTTTTTTTTTTTATAGTCCGGCCCTCCAACGGTCTGAGGGACAGTGAACTGACCCCCTATGTAAAAAGTTTGGGGACCCCTGCTGTAGATTCTCATGACTTGCTGGTAAATAGCTCTTCCTAGAAATGGGGGAGAGTGGGCAGGAAGAAGGCAGGCCCTCACCAGGAAGGAAGACTCACAGGGTTGTAATGAAGGCGGAGCCTTGGCAGAAATACATTCTCACCTTGTATAGGAACAGCTTCTTTGAAGAATGAGGGAAGGACAGTTTTAAAGGAATGGAAGCAAGTAAGACTCTGTACTGGCATCGCTGTACAGAATGACAATTCACATTACTGTCTACTAGGTGCCATGTACTCATGCCATAAAATGTGTCTGTGCTTGCCTGGCCCCCAGTCCTAGTAAAACCACCCCGATTTCCTAGGGCCATCTCTCCCACTCACAGTCGGCATGGTTTGTAGGGTGTGGACTCCACCCCAGAGAGAGCAGAGGACCCAGGTCTGGCCAGCTAGGCCCAGCATCTCCTAGCCAGTGGCACTGGCTAGAGGATGAGGCTGTCTCCATCAGAACCAGTGAGACTCATTTCCCAGACTTCTGTTGGAAAGAGTGTCTTCCTGGTAGAGTTGCTGAAAAGATGGAAATCAAGTTTAGGGTAAGCCGTCTTATAACCACATAGGAAAAAACCTGCCAGAGAATGCTGCCACCAGGGAAACATGAGCTGGAGAGAACATGGTTTAGCCAGGGCACTCATTCGAACCCCTCGCTGAACCCTGGAGCAATCACGCCCTAGACTTCCCTGTGGTGTAAGACAGTGAGTCCCCTTTCCTAAGCAGTTTAATTTAGGTTTCTGTCCATTACTAGGGGAAACCCTGACTAGCATTCACACAGTGAGATAGGAAATGTCTATGAATGTCACTTCACTAGGTCCTGACAGGAGCCTTATGACAGGTGTGGAAGCAGAGTAATTGACAAAGTGTCAGGCTGCCAGGCTCCAAATCCAGAGTTTTCAGTTCCTATCTCTAAAGTAAGAATTAAAGACTCCCATGGTGATGAGGGAAGAACAAATTGAGAAATTCAACTGTTCCTAATTTATCAAACTCATTTATTATACAAATGGGCACCAAATCACCTTTGGACTGTGAGGCCAATACCCTGGGCTGCCTCTCCGCTCTCTCTGACTGCTCAGGGCTGATTCGGCTGCAGTAACTAGCTCCACACACAGTCCCAGTGAGACAACCCAGAGCTCATGGAGTCAGGCCCCGCCGCATCTGGCATCGTTCTGCCCTCTTCACGGCCAAGGATGGCTGCCAGCCACCATCACACTCCAGCCAGGGAAGAGGAGAGGCAGTGGGAAGGCACTCTCTCCTGAGGTTCCACAAGCCCACCCAAGGTAATGAACCAGGTGACATGGTTCACTCAGTAAAATGGAGGACACTGTAGATCCAGGTGCCAGATACAATGACGAGCCAAATGACCTGACTACAGGGAGCCAAGAGTCTAGGGAGGATGCGCGTTAGAGTCACAAATGTAGAAATGTGATGCTCCTGAGAAGAGTTCACAGAAGAGGGACTGAGAAGAAACCGATGCCATCAGGGAGGCAGGGAAGCGCAGGTTTAAGAAAAGGCGAGGGTGCTCGGGCAGAAGGAAAGCAGGAGAGCCTGGGAACATCCCTGCCACCTCCCTTACTTGGCAGGCTCTGCCCCGGCCCCCGGCCCACACTGCACACTCCCTCAGAGCCCCTCGACTTCTTCTGCCAGGCTCTTCATTCCCAGGCCCTTCTGCATTCTCTACCTCAGAAGGGAATTCTAAGATTTGATTTTTGTAGACTCATCTACTGAACATATTGCAACATCTTTCCAGAAAAGCAGGACCTCGGCTCTTTCCTGATAAAATGCTACTTTCTCCCAATGAATAGAATCTAAGGTTAAAGACTCAGGCTGTGGTTACCTGGCCCTTGCCTGGGTGGCTCTAGACCCGAAGTGCAAATATAAGAAATGAGGGTGCACTTAGACAGCACAGCCTGCTGCCCCTTATTTATCTTCAGATATTCCAAATGTGTCCCTTGTTTATCCACAGAAAATGCCACCAGTGAGCTCTGTCACAGACCTATTTCATCAAGAGTTCATGTTGTCATTTCAAATGCAGATACATTCATTCTAAGCCTCCATATATCCCAGATGACACAAGTAACAGTGACATCAGAACAAGTATAGGCTAGGGTTTCATACCATACAGAGCAGCTCCTCCACCCCCCTAGTCCCACAGCATGCTCAGCTTGAAGTTGACCCTGCTCTCCAAATGACCCCAAAGCAGCCTCAGGATACAACAGCACCTTCCCGGTGATGAGGCGCTGGCATGTGCATTGCTACCCTTCCTGTTGGAAATACCAGGATGGAAAGATTTATTGGACCCAGTACCAGGAAAAACAGGCTTCTTGCAACATCATGGTAGGTGTGAGTGGCATATATGGCACTTTGAGACACCGATATGACCATCACCAAAGTGGGAGTTTAGCAGGGGGATCAGCTGAAAGTGGCCGGGAGGGGTCCTGGCACCAACTCAGTCCCAGCATGTGGCAGTGTGGCGCAAGGGACAGAGCTAGTCTCTTGAGGTCAGTAGCACTGGGTCCAAATTCTGGATGTAGTCTACTAGCAGTGTGACAGTGCATTGCATGTCTTCTACACTCCCTTTTCACTTGTGGTGAAACGAAGATAAGGGGACCGCTTGGTGGAGCTGTACTGCGCACTAAGCAGCATAAAGCTCCGAGCCCAGTGCAGGAAGCTTAGGCGACACTCAGACACACTTCTCGCCGTAGCGCAGCGGAGAGAAGCAAAGAGAGCAGGGGGGGAGCATGCTTCACGTCCCATTCCTGGACCCCAGACTCCGCATCTTGTAAGATGGGGACAATGGCATTCGGCTGAGAGAACTTCTGCCTGCTGGGGGGTGGGGGTGGGAAGGAAGGTCTCTGTGTTAACCACAACCCTGCTCCTAAGCGATCTTCCAGAGGAAGACCAGCTGCAGCAGTCACCCGCACACAGCTGCTTCCTCACCCTCTGCAGTCGCTGTGTGTGGGCTGAGGGTAGAGGGACCCTTGCTTTCCTCCTTGGCTGCCATCACGTCCACTAAAGAAATAGCAAGATGATGTGGTCTTGATTTAAAACAGGGATGAGGCTGGAGTGAGGAAACCTTCCCTGGCAGAGGCTGGGGACCAGGAGGTCCCTCCAGAGCGGAGAGAGGGTCAAGGACGTGAAGAGTTTTTCAGACGTGAAGGACCTCCGGGACCTTCTGTTTGGCGAGCTGAGCCAGCAGAGAAGTGGTCGGGGCTGCGAAGCGAATTGGGCAGGGCGTCTGGTGGAACCTGCAGAACAGGCTGCCTTGGTGCTGGAGCCTTGGCTCCTGGGCCGCTCTGGCAGAGATCAGCACACAGAGGTGAGAGTCATGACGCCTGGCCTGCATCACCCAAGGGAGAGCCCACCTGCTGGGCCAGGATCTGTCACTTGGGTCTGTCCCCAGAGGACACTAAGCCTTTGCCCAGCACAGGGAAGGAACCCAGAGGCTATATGTGTGATAAGCCAGGTTGGTGCTCTGGGAGGTGGGCAGCTCTGCACTTTGCCACGAGCCTCACTCTCTGTTTTCCTCACAGTTCCCTGCCTGGCCCTGGAGAGTGACCACTGGTCGCACCCACAGAGGACTTACACAGGCCCACACCTAGACTCCTCCTGCCCCAGCACCCCCTCCTTGTCACTAGGCCCTGCTTTTAGATAACTGGTCTGACATTTACTCTCAGAGTGACCCAAAGCATGCCCTTCTCTCTGAGCCTTGGTTTCTTCACCTGTAAAATGAAGGTGACAGGCCCTGGCCAGCCCAACGCCTCAGGCTGTGGTGGGTCACGCGGCACTTAGCACTTTCTACCCTTCACTGTTAGTCGCAGCTGGCCTGGGCTGCCATGTGCCCTAAATCCCCTTGGTGGCTGCTCAGTGAGCAACAGGGCATGCTTTCTTGCCTCCTTTTCCCAAAACCCATCATCTCAGGGCCCTTGTCTGCCTGACCTCCGGCACTGATCAGAGCTGCCGGTCACTCATGGAAGGACCCAACCCAGGAGGTAGGTGCCTCTCAAGGAGTACTAATGGTAGAAATCAGAGAACAGGACCACCCTCCAGAAATCACCTCGCAGAGGAGCACAGTGCTCATTGGGGACATGGGCCAGCAGAGGGCGCTGCCTGACAAGAACAGGGAGAACTCTGTACTTTACAGTGTAAAGTAAAGGAGAATCAGACTGGGCTCAGAGACCTGAAACAGGAAGCTGGGAGGCCCACCTCTACCACCTCCACCCCACTGGGCCTGTCCCCTCCTCACTGGGCAGCTGGTCTTACCCGAATCTCCCTCTTGGTGGAGCTGATAACTTGCAGGCTATGATGGCTCCTATCCATGTAGCTGGTACAGAAGTGGCCGTGTGACCCAGGAGAAGAGGGAAAAGCTGGACGTCCAAGCTCCAGGCACAGCCTCCCTTACCCCTCTCAGCTCCCCGTTGGCCACTGGCCCTCACTGGTACAGCTCTGCCAGGTGCAAGTCCAGCCTCTTCAGCTCCCCCATCTCTCTGAAAATGGACAGGAAACAGCAGGGTGACAGCCCTGCCCCTTCGTCTGCCCTGGCCCAGCTGAGGCATGTGGTTGGAGTAGAAAGGTCACCAGGGGCCTCCATGCTCACTTATGTGCATCATGTCCTTGAGCCCCTTCCTCACACCAGTGACACTCTGCCCAGAGCATAGGGATAGCATCAGCCCCATGGACAAGTGCAGAGGCCAGAGAGTCAGGTCACACACAGTGATTCAAACCCAAACTGCGTTGGCAGCTACCACTGACCCCAAGGATACTTCAGCTCATTCCCATGGAGAGTGTACCTTTCACTCACTACATGTTTTCAGAGCAGGTGAAGAAGTGTGGATCAGGTGAGGAATGAGCTCCCGGCCACAGAAACATCACGAGGCTCTGGAGTCAGGAAATGGGGTTTTGAGTCTCAGTTCTGCCCCTTCCGGCTCTGTGACTTGAGGCAGAATGCTTAACCTCTCTGAGTCTCTGTTTCCTCATGTATACAAAAGATCTGCTCTCATAAACCAGATTGGACAGGTATTATCAGGGTCACTACTAGCCCCTACAAGAGAGGGGAAGATGACAATGGGGAGCCTTTGTTCTGGTGGCCAGTGTCCCCACCTGTTCCTGACCAAGGCTCACTCTTCACTCAGGCCCAAATGCCTAGCTCCTGGCACAGCTCATGAACCACCAGAAAAGTCTGCCAGCTCTGTCATTTCTTGGACCTGAAGATGTCCTCAAAGGCGTGGTCCTCAATTATAGACGTTCTTTCCTTGGACCCTGAGCAACTCACACACCATGTTCAACAGCCTGCCCACCATGAAGGACAGGTTTACTCACAGCTCTTCCCTGTTTCAGTGGCA
This sequence comes from Saccopteryx bilineata, assembly GCF_036850765.1. NCBI lineage: Eukaryota > Metazoa > Chordata > Mammalia > Chiroptera > Emballonuridae > Saccopteryx > Saccopteryx bilineata. Next base: position 147,778,447 of record NC_089492.1, on the reverse strand, counting down.
GGTTGGGTCATGGGCTCCTCATTGAGGGACATGCCCGTTGAGGGACTGGGTGTGGGTAGGAGCCAGTACCTTCACCCTGCTGACCCTATAAATGTCCCCCACGCGGATCACCCCATACGCCTTCTCTAGCCTCTGTTCCTGGGACCAGAGAACATCATCCAGGATGCGCTGTACTAAATAAAGCTTTTATTATTCCACACTTCGTGGCTATGCCCTTCCTTCTTCCTTGGCAGGGAAAAATATCTTACAGGGCCCCATGGAGGTGCCCACACAGAGCTAGCTCGAATCCTAGAGGGGGCAGAGAGCAACCTGGTCGGGGAGGGCAGGGGTTGGGGTAGCAAGGATGACCATGGGCACAGGAGGAAGGAGTGCCAGAGTCCCCTGCCTTCTTGCCTCAGATCAAGCCTGAGGGTGGACTCCCTCCCCACAGCCTGGTTCATTGCCGTGTTGACCTGTCTCAGCACCATTCCCTCCAAAAAGAAGTGGGACTTCCTTGCGTCCACCACAGTCAGGTTGAAGAAGGACCTCCAGGGCCTGGCAGAGGCCTCAGCCTGCACGCACGCAGTGGGGCACATGCAGACACGCACCTAGTCCAGAAAACCTGACCCTGCCATAGTTCATAGGCCTGAGCCCACCCAGCCAAGCCCTGGACTGGTGAAGGCGGCCAGCCCTCAATCACAAGCCTGTTCACATCACAGTTCTGTCTCCCAGGCTGGTGAGAACCAGTGCTGCAAACAGCGCCACTCGTGCTTGTGCAGGTCTAGAGTGGGAACAGGGCAGGATTAGGAAATAAACAGAGAGAAAAAGGATGGGATCCAGAGGTCACCTGGCAGGCTGATAGTGAGCCAGAGTAAACCTGCACACCCCCACCCAAAGCTTTATTTTATAGTGCAGAGCAAAGTTCTTTTGCAAAATAAAGAGAGCTCAGATACAAAGTCACATTTCTGAAGTATACCAGGAATTGTCTCAAGAGCCCAAAAACCCCCCACCATGCATAACATCTCAACCAGCAGCTCCACAAACAAAGGGTAAGAGGAAGATCACAAGTGAGAGATGTGGGGGATGGGACTAGTAGAAAGAATCAGCATCACAGACACAGACATGGAGTTGTGGGCCTAGCCTTTGGCTAAGCTCTTAAACTGTAAGGATCTTTGTCAGCTTGCTGTCTCTCCCACAGCCTCTAGCAACTTAACCAAGCAAGTGAGGTGGGGGATGGCCCACAAGAACTTTGTCAGTTTACTGCCAGTCCCCATACCTCTGTCCCCCACAAATCTAAACTGTCAGCTTGCAGCCTATCTCCCCACAAACTAGGGCACACCTCCCGACACCCCAGCCACACTGGCACTGGGAAAAGGCATCTGCAGACTGGTGTCACATGGGCTCCACATCAGCCTCCAGAGCTCTTCACAGCACAGTCAATTCCCAGGGTCACATGACACAAGATATGGCATTAGAGCCCATGACCCCTGGTCACACGCTCCCTCCGCCAGGCCCACCATAGTCATCTTTCCTTCCCCCCCCCATCGAGCCCCTTCCCAAACACATGATTACCTCCAGCACCCCTCCAGTCCTCCCCCTCATGGCTTGGCAGAGGTCACTGGCCTCTCACCCACTAAGGGGGTGGGGGTGGGAGTGGGGGTACCAGAGAGGCCCACCCATGTGACACAACCCCTCTCCCACACTTGGTTCTTCTGAGGGGAGGGTTGGCTGGGCCCTCCCAGACCTTGGCACTGCCCACCCCAACTGGGATCCACCCGGCATGCCCACCAGGGGGCAATGCTCTGCCCATCTGGGGCATTGCTCTGTTGCAACCAGAGCCATTCTAGCGCCTGAGGCAGAGGCCACAGAGCCATCCTCAGTGCCCGGGCCAACTTTGCTCCAATGGAGCCTTGACTGCGGGAGGGGAAGAGAGAGACAGAGAGGAAGGAGAGGGGGAGGGGTGGAGAAGCAAATGAGTGCTTCTCCTGTGTGCCCTAGCTGGGAATCCAACCTGGGACTCCTGCATGCCAGGCCGATGCTCTACCACTGAGCCAACTGGCCAGGGCCAAATCTATCTTTTTATTTATATTTTGGTTGCTCCGCTACTGCCCACCATGAAAGCTGGAATGCCTACTAGTGGGCGGTAGGGATCAGGTTGACAACCACTGTTCTAACCAATATAATATGATAAAATTCTTACAGTCACAAATGTTTTTAACATGTTAATGTAATTTTACTAAGTCTACATTGACACCATTACTGCTTTGTGTTGGAATCCATGGGAGTCCGAAAGACCAGAGTCACAGGTTTTATTGAAAGGAAGAAAGGAACCCTGCCGGGCACTTCTCCCTGGGGAGAAGAGCACCGGTTACAGACAAGGGGCGAGTTATATAGTGTTTGGGAGAGCCTGAGGGGATACTGAGGCAAAAGTCCTGGTATGTCCGGAATGCTCCTCCTTGGGGGCTTTGAGCATGGCATGTGGGTGTTGAACCAAAAATCCTGGTATGTCCGGAGCCCCTCCTTGGGGTGGGTTGTCAACTTTTTGGAATTCCTTTGTCTCAGGGGCGATAGTCCAGTAAGGGTGAGGTCTGACAGATAAGCGAAACAGCAAGAGGGCAGTTTGGAATTCACATATCTATCACTTTGTATTATTTGCAAATGTAACTCAATTCCCACTTCAATCTGAGAATTGTCCCAAAGAGCAGGAGTCACACATATTCAGAAATAGTCCACAAGGCACTGGAGTTGTGGTCACATTCTACACTCTACAGTTAAGAGTCCAAGTCCTAATGACCAACCAATTCTAGTTGGAATTAGGAGCCTAAAATAGGCATGGAGGCATCGAGACAAGAGGAATAAAGGAGTTACTATACATTAAACAAAGCAACAGAAATCAGACTGTCAATACCCACAGTAGAGATCTTTGAGGGATAAATAAAACTCGAATATTAAGCAAGGCATAGTAAGTGGCCCTCGTGTTTACAAAAAACTGAGATCAGTTTACCTGCTATTTGGAAGAAATACTCTAGGCTTGTTCTCAGTGACGTGAGATGGGGCCAACAACCCCAAGCACCTTTAGCCTTCAGTGGCAAGTCCCAGCAGGCTGGGCAAAGTCAGGTCACAGGTAGCTGGATTAGGGCTGGAAGAGACTGAACCCTCCCTCCATGGAGCAAGGGGGCAGCTTACCTTCTCATGCCCCTTTTTCCCACAGCAGAGGCATGTCCTCTAGTGGGGGCTGAGAAGTGGCTCAATGACCTTTCTTTCCACTCTTGAAGCAGGGCCCTGATGGAATCCTATGAAGCCCCTTTGAAATGCTGGAGCCTTTAAGCTCCAGTATGCCAAAAGCTGGTATTTTCCTGATCTCTTTTGGGCTCTATTTGCCTTTTCTGTTCCTATCTTGGCCATTATAGACCTTAAAAGCCATGCTCAGAAGATCTCACTGAGGGGCTTGAGGATTCTTTCCTGTCTATATAAACTTTTGGGAAAAAAAACAAAAGCAGCGTTATTAGCTGGATCAAATAAAAGAGGGTAAAAGCTTGCAGGAGAAACAGGTTTGGTCTTTCCTTTAGGATTCCAGAGTCTCTCCACTGCTGAATAACTCAGTACATTAGCATTCAAAAGAAATTTTAAACAAAGAGCATGATAAAAATAGATTTGCAGGAGTTCCAGGATATGACTCCTTTTCTTATATTACCTAGCATTGAACAATATTGTTTCAAAATAAATAAAATATAAATTATTTATAATTTATAAATAATAAAACAATATTGTTTTACACCCTGAGCCAAATGTAGTGAGCGCCTGTGTAGACAACATCCCCTCTCACGGTTCACTAACAGCGGCCAAAACCTGCTTGGCTCAAGAAAACATCCTTTGTTTCGCTCTGTGTTGTGAGCAAAATGACTCTTGACAGCAAACTAAGTTGTGTTTCTCGTTCAGGAATTTGGGCTTCTTCACAACCCCGCAAAATGCAGGGTTCTAGGCCTGTGAGCTAAAAAGACATTATTGACAATTCCTAATATTTAAACCAAGATGTCAATATTATAGGGCTATAAAATAGTAAATAAGAATTAACAAAAGGCCTTTGAAATAATATATATACATTTCTAACATGAAAAATACTCTTTACACAATAAGGGATTCTTGGTACAAACTACCCAGCTGGCAAAGAGATATTAACACTTTGACCCACAGTAATTTACACTATTAAGTCAACATGAGGGGCAGGATGCCTAAGGGAAAACAGATTCCAAGGACTGGGAGTGGAGTCTGCTGCTTTTACCTTTTTTTCTTTCCTGCCGTTTGTTTTGTATAATCTAATGTACTACCTGTAACTAACTGCCTTGCTTTGAGCAGTTAAATACAATTTTCACAAAATTACTTTCCCAATAGTGAGTTGATTTAGCCTATATGAGGTTTCCAATTTTTTCCACAATTTCCTGAAAATTCTTTTACAGTTTTTACTATTATGGCTAATGCAAATGGGTCTTCCCCATGAACTCCATGCCTCCCTCATCAGATAACAATTACTCCACATGAAGGAATTGGGAGTCTTAGAGAGAACCCAATATCACCTTGGCCCTGCGGGAGAGTGTTGGAACCTTTTTCTAATTTTTTTACACCAATGGAGAGCAACCAGCCCCTATCCCTAACCCACAGGGGGCTTGTCTCTAATAATTCTATTCCCTATAATACTATTACTCATGCTTCTATCACTCCTTCTGAAGTTGCAATTTATTTCAAGGAACTAATAACTAGAGAAGTCCACACCCTTTGTTCATTAATTTCTAAATTCTTTTTCTTTCCTTTAAGATTTTTCTAATTTTTAATATTATTTTTACCCTGTATTTTCCAAATGAGCAAAACCTCTTTTGGTCAGTAGGTGGATATTTGATTATTTGAAACTAGTTTCTATTTTATATTTCCTCTAGTTACTTTATCCTTTCTCTAGTGCCTTTCCCCTGCTGCTCCACCCACAGCACATCCCGGCCCTGCCTTCCTCTCACTCAAACTGCTTACTTGCCAGCCCTTTCCCCTAGAGCAGTGGTGGGCAATCTTTTGAGTTTGTTGTGTCAAAATTTGCCAAAAAACCGAGCATAACTCTGGTGGTGTGTCACTTCAAGAAAAAAACCATAGTTTAAATAACAAAAATGTATAATTGTAATATATAACTGTATTTAATAAACCAAAAACTAATTATTTAACTTACCTGCTTAGTGACTTCTTTGTTCATCTGTCAGTCAGTTTCTTTTGTTGGTCTTGATATTATTTAACTTGTGTGGGGTGCTGTGAACTAAGATAAGTGAGGGGGAGGGGGAATTCTTTAACTAATCTGCCTATTAGTGACTTTTTTGTTGCTGAATTTCATTGGCTAAATCTTCAATTGAAGGTTGGTATTTTGTACACTTCAAGCCCAAGCAAGCACTACTGACATCATCTGTCAATCTGTTTCTTTTGTTGGTTTTGATATTATTTAACGCTGAGAATAAGGTCTCACAAAAGTAATAGAGGGGGGCCTGACCTGTGGTGGCGCAGTGGATAAAGCGTCGACCTGGAAATGCTGAAGTCGCCGGTTTGAAACCCTGAGCTTGCCTGGTCAAGGCACATATGGGAGTTGATGCTTCCAGCTCCTCCCCTCCTTCTCTCCCTCTATCTGTCTCTCCTCTCTAAAATGAATAAATAAAATTAAAAAAAAAATTGTCTTTAAAAAAAAAAAAAAAAGTAATAGAGGGGAAAATTGTGAGTAAAGCCATTGCTATATTTTTCAGGGTGCTAAAAGTGTCTGGTAATCAGTTCCAGGCACTCCAAATTTCCTGTTCATAGTGGTACTCCTCTTGATTCTGCAAGCGGCACCTTCCCAGATTCTCAAGCTTTGACCTCAAGTCGACAAACACCTGAGCCCAGATGCTGTCTTGAAATTCTGCAAGTTGCATCTTATGTAAATTAAGATGGCTGCTGCTATTTCTAATGGAGAAAAATGGCACCCATAGCACAGGCCCTCGCCTCTCCCAGCCTCCCCCTCACTATCTCAGTAATGATGGTCAATTAGAAATCCAGGACACCTCAGAACAGTAGATTGGATGATGGTTGCTGTGGTTATGTTGCTGCTGGTAATGCCGATCACCGGGCCCCCAGAGATGCGTCCCCCACGGCATTCTGCTGCTCCCTGCTCCGCTGGCCGGAATTGAGGTCAAAGATCCCCTAACGGCCTAACCGGAAGTCCCAGAACTAGACGCCCTGTGCCGGAGTTCTGTTGTTTTGGCCTACAGCCCTCCGGCACAGAGTGTCTACACTACAGCAAATGTTTTATCCTCGGCTCCTGCACTTGGCCGTGCAGGAGCCGAGGATGAAACATCCTTCTCGGCATGTGGCCCCATACTTCTCTGCTATGCAACCACATGCGGCTGCATGTCATCGAAAATGGCTACGCGTGTCAGTGCTGACACGCGTGTCATAGGTTCGCCATCATAGGCCTAGAGGCTGAAGATACACTTTCCCAGGCATATTCCCTATTGCAATACACACATTGATCTTTTCCTAACAGAGTTCTAATTCTTTCTTTTGAATCCCCTTTCTGTCCTAGATATAAGTATGGCTGGACTAGGAAGATGTAGCACCCTTTCTGTATGTATGAAAACTGATCAGGGTAGCCTGGATTCTCAGTTACGATATTCCAGACTGTCCTTACTAGCTGGAGATTAAAAGTTCCAGCCACCCGCCACTCAACCCCAAAACTGGGCCATTCTGATTCACAGAGAGTGTGTAGCCTTCTCTTGGACCATTTAATTTCATACCCACAGTTGTCTCCATAAGCTTCTTGAAAGTGCTTTAAAAGATAACCTTCTGGCCCTGGCCGGTTGGCTCAGCGGTAGAGCGTCGGCCTGGCGTGCAGGGGACCCGGGTTCGATTTCCGGCCAGGGCACATAGGAGAAGCGCCCATTTGCTTCTCCACACCCACCCCCCCCCTTCCTCTCTGTCTCTCTCTTCCCCTCTCGCAGCCGAGACTCCATTGGAGCAAAGATGGCCCGGGCGCTGGGGATGGCTCCTTGGCCTCTGCCCCAGGCGCTAGAGTGGCTCTGGTCTGGGCAGAGCAACACGCCGGAGGGGCAGAGCATCGCCCCCTGGTGGGCAGAGCGTCGCCCCTGGTGGGCGTGCCGGGTGGATCCTGGTCGGGCGCATGCGGGAGTCTGTCTGACTGTCTCTCCCTGTTTCCAGCTTCAGAAAAATAAAAAAATAAAAAATAAATAAAAAAAAAAGAGATAACCTTCTGTGAACTGGCCCCTCCTCCCATATTTAATAGCTAAGGGTACTAGTTACAAAATTAAAACTACTTCAGGAAAATCTAGAAATTAGTGCACTAATAAAAACAAGAAAGATAAGACAGATAATTAACTAGCACCCGGAATAAAAGGGTGTTTGACTATAGAGGTATTATTACAAGACAAGGAGAAGAAACCTACGGAAGAGAATAATTTCGCCTGACCAGGCGGTGGCACTGGGATGCGGAGGACCCAGGTTCAAGACCCCGAGGTCGCCAACTTGAGTGCGGACTCATCTGGTTTGAGCAAAAGCTCACCAGCTTGGACCCAAGGTCGCTGGCTCGAGCAAGGGGTTACTCAGTCGCTGAAGGCCTGTAGTCAAGGCACATATGAGAAAGCAATCAATTAACAACTAAAATGTCACAATGCGCAACGAAAAACTAATGATTGATGCTTCTTATCTCTCCGTTCTTGTCTGTCTGCCCCTATCTATCCCTCTCTCTGTCTCTGTAAAAAAAAAAAAATTAAAGAAGAGAATAATTTCTTCAGGGGAGAAATCTAACAGGGCCCCTTGAAGCCAGAGATCCTGAATTCAAGAGAAGATGTGTTGTAGTGGAGCAGGGGAGAGGGGTCCAAACCATGAAATGTAACAAGAGATCTCTCGAAGGAACAAAGAAAATCTGTAGTATACACAAATTATCATTTAAGATTGCTTTTTAGTCAGAAACTTCCAATTTTGACACAAAACTCAAGCCAGGCCTTAAAACAGACACATTTAGACATTAAACAAAGGACTTCACATATCACAAACAAATCATGAGCGTGTTTTATTTCAATTAAAATAATACTGGATATTTTGATAAACAAAGACAAAGCTTCATGGCCTCTCAGGTGCACGCAGGCCATGGCACCAGAGATTCCTTTAAACCAGGAGTTTCTAGACAGACACATTAAAAACAAAGACTGAGATCTCTACAAATACAAGTGTGTCCCTGAAAGTCCTGAGACGGAACTGACCAGCTCAGTATCAACTCAGTCCCTATTCAGATCTCTTCCCGAGAACACCACCAAATGTGGCACCACCAAGTGTCCCCACTCAGGCTTCTCTGAGAGCACAACTAGATGCCTCCCAGATAATCCTAAAGCAGGACCAATAGACTTCCTACCGACTTCTCAGTCTTTGGAGAGTCCCAGATCCACACAGACTAGTTACAAACAGCAAAGTAGTTCTGAAGGCCCTACCTACACCTACACACCGGGGTTCCACACCCCTGGAGCCACAACTAAGCAAAGCCCCCAAATCTACCTTACCTACATCCTAGTCCCAAACAATTTTGAATAGTACCAGTCCCAAACAGAAAAGTGAAAGCAAGAATTCAGAGGAAAGCCAGAATTAGTAAAGCAAAAAGAGTTGCTTTACCTACCTCATTGATTTGTCTGCCGAATTATCCAAATTGTCAAATTTGGGAATCTGGAGGTGTCTACCAGAGAACTGTCCAGACTCACAGGAAAACCGGGAGCCCTGGAATGTCTCAGGTGGTGCTTCCCCTCGAGATTCAAGCAGCTCAGGCAGCTCCCCGGAGAGTCCGTCTGATTCGGGGTGTCTCTACCCGGTGACACGAAACACCACAGCCCTGCACTGGGTGCCAAGTGTTGTAAAGTACCCGTACCTCAATTCCTCGGGTTCACGTAGAGACACCAAGTCCAGATGAATTTTGAAGAGTTTTATTAAAGGAGGAGATTTATTAAATATGCCGGCCGCATATGGCTGACACAGGGCAGCAGACCCAAATTGTGTGCGAACCCCAAAAATATTTCAGGGGCTGCTTATTTACCCTTGATCACACACAGGCAGGAGAGAGCATGACATCATGGCACAAGCTGACAACATTTGTTTAGGGGATACACAGAAACACAGACTTTCAAGGTAATACAATCAAAGGTGTTTACAAATCTTTTAGGGTTCCTTTGCCTAGAGGTATGATACTCTCAGGATTCCAGGAAGAGGGAGGAACTACAATCAGTATAGAGTGGTATGTAAATTCTGTGTCCCATTGAAAGAGAAGTTTCTCAGTTAACCTTTATTTTAGATTTAAAACTAAATGACCCATTGTTCTTGCAAGCCAGAAACTTCTACATTCTTCTCCCTCCCCTCCTCAAAGGAGGGAAAGGACAGGAAAGCCTAACCTTTCCTCCTAGAATATCAATATTAATTTTTCAGCTTTTTGGTACCTTACAACAAAGTGACCACCAACCCTCAGAGCAATCCTGGGAGGGTGTCACCCTATGCTGAGGTCACCTCGTGGAGGGCACCAGTTATAAGGTTGGGTGTCTTGTGATGATGGTCTTCCTGCTGAGCTGTTGAAGCCCCTCAAAGCCCTCAGGAGGGGCCTCTGTTCCTTAGTGGGGCTTTCACTTCAGGGCTTAGTCCCTGGGCTGTGGCAGCATCCTGTCGGTTAACCAGGGCTGAGCATGGATGCCCTTGGTGTAGCAGGAGCAGTGGAGAAGCCTAGCAGGCATGCATAGAGGGTCGGTCTCTGGGATGGGTAGCCCCATAAACCTCTGACCCAGGGACCCTGGCAGCAGTCCCCAGACCAGAGCTGGGCCTCAGAGGACCCCCATCTTCACACCCCTCCAGCCCTCACCAAGCAGGTTGAAGAGCATCTTAAGGATATGGAACTTCTGCAGGCTGTCCCTCTGAGTGAACTTGCTGGGATAGAAGCTCCAGATCTCGGCCCTGGGGAGGGGTGGGCTGGGTGAAGCTGGTGCCCCTTCCCCAGCACTTTCTAGAGGTCTGTCCAAGCCTGCCATTCCTTCCCGCCTCTACCCATTCTTTCCCTCCCTCTGTCATGTGCTGAGTCTTTCCTCCCTTCCATCTCTCCTTCAGTGTCTTTACTCTGAGAGGAAGGTGAAGCCATGGGCACCCAGCAGCATGTTCCCATGGGCAACCACCTTTAGCAGGTTCTTATACAGCCTGTCAGACACCAGCACGCTGGGGCGAGCACATCCAGGTGCTCCACATCTGGAAGGAAAGGCAGGAAAGTAGGCATAGTATAGGATGTCACGTGGGTATGGATGTACACCAGACTTTCATAGGTCGGAGACTTGTAGACTACAGGTCAGCAGGGCCAGGCATGTGGTTGCCACATCTGTCCCAAGACCCCAATGCCCTGTGCCCCTCCCCACCCTACTGGCCAGAGTGTAGTCCAGTCGAAGCCAAAGCATTGAAACTTCCCCAGCACTAGGCTGACGGAAATCCCAGGGAGGGAAAGGAGGACATTGGATGAAGTCAGCCCATCGGCCCCCAAACTCTATGAGCTGGGTCTCCTCCTTGGGTCTGAGTGTGTCTGAGCACACGCATGTGAGCGTGAGTGTGTGTGTGTGCATGCGTGCGCTCCTGAGTACAGAGAAGCTATAACTTGTGTCTCACCATGCGGAGTGTGTCATGGGCATCCCTGAAAGAGAGGCCTTGATCTCTGGGGGGTGTCACTTTTCTGAGAAGGTCATTGTGTCTAAGCTCAGAGATGACATGTTTGTCACCGTGTGGAGGGGAGTGAAGGGCACTACCCCTGTCAGAGTGTGGACAGTTAGTGTGTCCATCTGACTATCACGGTCCCCCTGCACACAAGGGGTCCCTTTGCAAGTGCAGGAGCCAGTGTTTTCAGTGTCACCATGGCTGTGAATTTAATGGGGTCATTCTCAGGGCTGATGTGTCGCATGGGATAGGTCAGGAAATGGGGTGTTTCTAAGCTGAGATCCTGCCCAACCCCAAGTGCTCATTTTACCACTGGTGCCAGTCCTCCTGCAGGCCTTGAGACCAGGCCTTGTAGCTCCCAGCAGAGTGCCTCGGCTCTTCCCCATCCACACTGGCCATCCATCGGGAGTCCCTTCCCTAGCAGCTACCAGTGAGACCCAGCAGGTCTCTGCTCCCTCAAACCCCTAGGACACCACAGACACAGCCCACCTGAGCCCCCAACTCCTCTCCTATGGAGGAGCAGTCAGCCAGGTCCATCTCTGGTATTCCCTCCCTTCAGGAAAGAAACTATGATCAAAGAAGAACAATTCATCCCAGTAGTTTTCAACCATTTTACATTTGAGGGTCGGTGAGAATAGAAGACTTATTTCAGGGACTGCTAAGGCATAAATCACCCTGAGCCTAAGCGAATTCGACTAAGATCACTGAGTCTATAATCTTCATACAACATCAGAGTGGGCAGCTCCTTCACAGACTGTCATGAAATTTCTGGCGGGATGGTTTGCAGATCAACGGTTGAAAAACACTGATCTATACTGTGCCACCTCCATTTCTAGGGCATATGCATCCAAGGACCTTAACCAGTTAGATGTAGCAGAGAACCCAGAATGAAGCAAAATGGTACAAAGGCAGAAGACTGGGTACTTAAAAATAAGAGTCTTCAATAAGTAAATCAGGACTCATACTTTACACACAATTCTAACATACTTGGTTATCAATTTTCTCAGCCCAAAGCCATTTAAAGCTGGAAAACATGCCCACAGCTATAAGAAGTGGCAGATAACTAGACTCGCAGAGTCAGAGAGAAAATACAAAAGTGAACAAATTGGAACCACTTACTCCAGTGCTGTAAGTATCCCTGAGGGTTCACAACACCAGCTTTGCAACAAAGCATTGTGACTTTCATTCAGAACTTTTGACCTGAATCATTGAGGAAGACATCTTCAATGTGGCCTGTTGTCTTTTAAAAAGAAAGACAACTTTACGGTGCATTTTAGAAAAACGTTATTTTCAAAATGGCTAAACTAAATAAAGTTAGGCAATCTTAAAAGAATAAGAATTCTCTGGGGAAAAGGTAACTCAGTGAAATAGTTCTTTCCTTGACAATCCCAGATAGTGAGGCAAGAGTTGGGAGGCTGCAGGACCTGTGTTCTCTCATTGGACAGACAGAGGGATAAGTGGATGGTTGCATGGATGAATGGATGGTTGGATGAATGAGTGGGTGTGTGGATGGATGGATGGATGGCTGAATGGGTGGGTGGGTGGATGGATGGATGGATGGATGGATGGATGGATGGATGGATGGATGGATGGATGGATGGCTGAATGGGTGGGTGGGTGGATGGATGGATGGATGGATGGATGGATGGATGGATGGATGGATGGATGGATGGATGGCTGAATGGGTGGGTGGGTGGATGGATGGATGGATGGATGGATGGATGGATGGATGGATGGATGGATGGCTGAATGGGTGGGTGGGTGGATGGATGGATGGATGGATGGATGGATGGATGGATGGATGGATGGATGGATAGATGGATGGGTGGAAGGATGGATGGATGAGAGGATGGGCGGGTGGGCGGATGGGCGGGTGGGCAGATGGGCGGGTGGGCGGATGGATAGGTGAGTGGATGAGTGGATGGATAATTGCATGAACAGACAGATGAACTATAAATGTCAACCTTTATTGAGAGTGTGAGAAGAGATTCATACTTCAGCAATTGGGAGGATTTCCAGTCCCTTTCTTCTATGATTCTGTATTTTCTGCTCATCTCAGGGACACCTTTTAAAAAAATGCCCTTTTCCATATTGCATGGTTCCTCTTTGTCAAAAACAGAGAAGGAGGAGGAATGCCTGGTTTTGAGACATCCCTGGAAAGTTCCTTACTCCTCCCACTGGGAGTTAGCATGGCAAGTGTGCAAACAATGTAACTTACTTTCCCTATAGCTGAATTTGGGGGTTTATCGCAAGCTTTCCTTCCACCTGGGGACAGAGAAGTCATTAGTGACATTCAGGTACACTCAGGCACTTCAGCAGTTTCTTGAGTGACTCCTCCAGGTACACTCCAAGCCATCTATCTCCTAAGGCTGATGAACGGTGTGGGGTTTATGCCCAGCCAGACTGGCACTTGGTAGCTGGCAGTTGCCCATCACTTCTTAGCAGGTCCTGGTGTGACCTGCACCAAAGGGTTAAGCACAGTGCCCACTGTTACAAAGCTAATACATGGCAGAGTAGAGCCTGAACCCAGAGGCCGGGCACCAACATCTGTACTCTCGACCACTGGATAAAACTACCTCCATTCAAGGTTCCTGGACTTTTCAATGTCATAAAAGACAGAGAAAGGTTGAAGAGGTGTCCAGATTGACAGAGGCTGGAGATACAGAACAACTGGATCAAGACCTGCATTTGGACATTGAGTCAGGGAGGAGGATGTGATGATAAGGATGTTATTAGTTCATGATATCATTATGGATGGCAGATAAAAGTGCTGTCTCCATGTAAATACAAGAAGCTGACAGACACTGTGCTATGGTAATGTCAGAAAAAGCTCTGTTCTTGGAAAATATTCAAGTATTTAGGGTAAAGGTTACCTTCTGGCAAGAAATATGGCTACATTTGGTGAGCATGAGCTCACACCTGGCCAGGGTGAATGATAAGGCAAGTGCAGTGAGGCACTAATGAACAGGACAGAAATCTTGGTCAAGGGTGTAAGAATACATGTTCTATGTTTTATTTTCACAACTTGTCATAAACTAGAAACTACTTCCTCAGGCCCCACCTGTCGGTCCTGGAGCTCTCTCCTCTCCTCCCACCTTTTCCTGAGCCCAAGCTCAGTATCCCGTCCACTGAGGGTGCGAGCAGGTTCCCTCCGATACTTACATTTCGACGGTGTCCAAGGAGAGTGCAGGCCCAGCACATGAAGGCTTTGTTCCTGTCACCCCCACACCTCTCCTTCCACCCAGTAGGAGGCACTATTCCAGATACCCACAGCTGGCATACAGCTGCCTTACAATTTGAGACCTGCACCCTGGGGCTGGAGGGAACTTCCACCCCCTGGGTTTGGAGAAACCCTCTCGGGCCACCCCACCAGAACCTCCCCAGGCAGGAGCTTCCTCACACACACAGTGCAGCTGGTACAGGGGCATTGAGGTAGGGGCGGGAGCAGTGCACCAAGGAGGATTTTTAACAGAGCGGAGTCTGAGACAAGGTCTTGAAAGAAATGTAGGATTTTTATTAGTTTAGAGGGGAAGAAATTGCATGTAGCAGCAATGAGTCCTGTCCTGAGGGCAGAAAGGAAATAGCTACAGGAGATAGAAGAGGCTGGGAGCCAGCTCAGAGGCAGTGGCCCCCCCAGAACCCAGCCTGGGAACTGACCCAGAGCTTGCCTGCCCTCTGATGTGCCCACACTTCCAACAGCATGTCTTGGGATGGATGGGGAGGGACTGAGACCAGAGGGTGGACTCTACTTGCTGGGAAGGGCCGGAGGCTGAGATTCGACTATCTGGCACCTGAGCCAAGTAAAATTCGGCCCCACCCAGGGCAATGCCTGGCCGTCCCCTCCTGGGTGGGGCACGGAGAAAGGATAAAATCGGGTGAGAGGTTAGGAAAGTTCCAAGGACCTGTCTCTCCTTCCTTCAAAATAACAGAAGTTGCCGGAGTGTGTGGTTTGTGTGAAAGAACAATGTGTTTGTGAGTCATTGTGCATGTGCGTGTGTGTGTGTGTGCATGCGTGTGTGTGTGTGTGTGTGTGTGTGTGTGTGTGTGTGTGTGTGTGTGTGTGTAAGTGGGAGAGTTCTGGGAGTGGGGCCTGACCAGAAGCTCAGACAGGAGCACCTGGGGGCCTGCAGCTTCTGCTGCCCACACAGCTTGTCTTCACCATCCTGCAGGAGCGGGGGCCGGGCACAGGGGCACCAGAGGCCAAGTCTCCCTAAGTGACACCATGCAAGGCTTTTTAGGGGATTCTCTTTTAGGTAAATTGGCCCCCGAGGGAGTAAGACCTCATTTATCCTTAAACTGGAAAACTCCCCACTCCCCCCTCAGCAGCCATGCAGCCTGACAGGCATGGCCCTGGGGAAGAATCTGAGGACAGCAGGGGACGAAGTGTACAAGAAGCGTGGGGGTAGGACTCTGTTCAGGCATGTGGAGAGGTGCTGCAGGAAGGCAAAGGGCAGGAGCTGCAGGAGCCTGGAGGCAAGTTTCAGCAGAGAGGAAAGCTTCAGGGCAGATACTTTCCCAAAGGAGACCCACAAATTTCCTTCTGCGACTGTGAGTCGGGAGAACTGGCTGCTGCTTACCAGGGTCTGGGCAAGCTGAGGACAGGCCAGAGCAGTCTCGGGCAACAGGCGGCTGTGAGGGAGTAAGAAATGATGGGTACTTCAACCATCTCTGGCATGTAAATCAATCTAGTCACACACCAAGCATTAAATATTACCTCATGTTACCTGCCATTGTTTATAGTCCAAGAAGACAGACAACACACATTAGTAGTGTTGGTCAAATAAGTTTTTAAATATGATATATGTTTGCTTACTTATAGTTTGCATTGAGTGTGAGGGACAGGCTGTAAGCAGGATGGGTCATTATAGCCTAAGGCAGGGGTCCCCAAACTACGGCCCGCGGGCCGCATGCGGCTCCCTAAGGCCATTTATCCGGCCCCGCCACACTTCTGGAAGGGGCACCTCTTTCATTGGTGGTCAGTGAGAGGAGTACATTGACCATCTCATTAGCCAAAAGCAGGCCCATAGTTCCCATTGAAATACTGGTCAGTTTGTTGATTTAAATTTACTTGTTCTTTATTTTAAATATTGTATTTGTTCCCATTTTGTTTTTTTACTTTAAAATAAGATATGTGCTGTGTGCATAGGGATTTGTTCATAGTTTTCTTTATAGTCTGGCCCTCCAACAGTCTGAGGGACAGTGAACTGGCCCCTTGTGTAAAAAGTTTGGGGACTCCTGGCCTAAGGCTTAGTTTTAAGACTAAACTTTTCCCCACACCCTTGACTGATTATATGATGTAGGGTGGTGCACTCTCATGAGGAATCCCATTATGCCTCAGATAAGTGACTTTGTATCAGAGACTTCCTTGTTTGTATATTGGATTAAAGGTTTTGATTTCTACACTATAAAATGGGGCAGACCGGGAGCTTGCTCTCTCTCAATCCTTTTTTTTTTTTTACAGAGACAGAGAGTCAGAGAGATAGACAGGGACAGACAGATAGGAACAGAGAGAGATGAGAAGCATCAATCATTAGTTTTTCATTGCGCGTTGCAACACCTTAGTTGTTCATTGATTGCTTTCTCATATGTGCCTTGACCGTGGGCCTTCAGCAGACCGAGTAACCACTTGCTGGAGCCAGCAACCTTGGGTTCAAGCTGGTGAGCTTTTGCTCAAACCAGATGAGCCCGCGCACAAGTGGCGACCTCGGGGTCTCAAACCTGGGTCCTCTGCATCCCAGTCCGACACTCTATCCACTGCATCACTGCCTGGTCAGGCTCTCTCAATTCTTGAGATTAGCATTAGAGGAGAGAGCAGAGAAAGGAGAGCAGAGAAAGGCCACGTGGAGGAGGCCAGGAGAAGCAGCCAAGATGGTGGAGGGCTGAGTGAGAAGCCAGTTTGTGCAGAATTTGTGCAGGGAGAAGGAAGGAGATGGGGAACAGAGGTGAATAAGTCTGGTGATCTAGGAATCTTTGATTCTAGGAAACTCAGATAAGTCAGTAGCTTTGTGAGCACTGAATGAGTGGGTTTTGGAGCCCAGTGTGTGTTTTTACTTGCCCACCGGGCGCAAGCTAGGATTAAAGGTAATGGCCCACCAGTTCTTGGCTTTGTTGTTTCGTTACCGTCTGTCCAAATCAAATGCGAACCTGCATGGACCAGGCTGCTGTGATGGTGGCCGTGGATACTGGCTTTACAAGTTGGAAACAGTGAGAAGAGAAACCCAAGCCCTCAATAACCCAAGGAGTCAGGAAAAATTTCCTGGAAGAGGGAGCCTTAAGGGGTGAGTCAGTCAGCAGGGAGGCAGCCTGGTGAGCATGGGGGAGTCTCAAACACGTCGTGGCTGGGACTGCAGAGAAGGGCCATGCTGTCGGCCAGGATGTCCACCTGGAGATGATGATCACATGTGAAGAGTTGTAAAGAATGGAACAGCCTGGTCCGGTGTGTGCAATAGGTCAATGTTGGGCAGATAAAATGTATTATGCTCACTTTGTTAAAGATGGTGTTGCCCACGTGAGGCCCTTGCCCAGGTGATATTAATGTGTATTGGAGATCGTTGTAGCCTGGGGCTTGGTTTTGGGATTAAGCCTTTCCCACCCTTTTTGATGTGGGGCGGTACAATCCAATCATGCCTCAGAGAAGTGACTTTGTATTAGAGACTTCCCTATTTTGTATATTGGATTAAAGGTTGTGAAGCTACACTATAAAATGGGGGCAGAATGAGAGCTTGCCCTCTTGGTTCCTGGGATGATTAGCATGAGAGAGCAGAGGGAGCAGAGCAGAGAGCAGAAAGAGGCCATGTGGCCAGGAGAAGCAGCCAAGATGGCGGAGTGTTGAGTGAGAAGCCAGTTTGTGCAGTTTGTGCAGGGAGAAGGAAACAGATGGGGAACAGAGGTGAATAAGTCTGGTGAGCTAGAAACCTTTGATTCTAGGAAACTCGGATAAGTCAGTAGCTTTGTGAGCACTGAATGTGAGTGGGTTTTGGAGCCCAGTGTGTATTTTTACTTGCCCGCCAGGTGCAAGCTAGAATTAAAGAAAATGATGGCCCACCAGTTTTTGGCTCCATTGTTTCTTTACCGACTGTCTGAATCCAATGCGAACCTGCATGGGCCAGCCGGCTGCTATGATGGTGGCCGTGGCTTCTGGCTTTACAGTCAACCTCCCTGGTCTAGGGTGAAACAGGACACTCTGCCTGCAGGGAGGATGGGAGGCAACAGAGGCCAGTTCGGAGGCTAGTGCAGTGACTCTGGCAACGGCACTGGGTGCCTAAACCAGCGTGGGTGGGCGTGAGAGAGTGGGAGAATGTGCAAGAAATAAAGCACATCACTCACAGGCTGGCCAGAGAGAAGGGTGTGGGAGGAAGCGAGAGGGCGGAGGCTAGCTTGTGTGTGGAACCACCACTCCCGGGTACAGCAGAGCAGGAAGACAGAGACAGTGAGATGGAGGTGGCAGAGAGACTGTCGGATAAATGAGCTGGAGGTCAGAGATGTGAGTTGTTGGCATGAGTTTGGGAGAGAAGGCGAGACAGAGTTTAGGCGGCTGCGTGGAACATGGGCTCACTCACTGATCCTGGGACAGGACAGTGACAGTGTGACAGTGTGGTAAGGTGCCAGAGAACTGTAAAACTTAGTATTGGCAACACCATTTTAAAAAGAAAAGTCAGGCTTTCTGTCCTGTCCTTTCTTTGGAAAATGGAGGGAGAGGATATGAAAGTATCCTGATTTACAAGGACAACTGAGTCATTTAGTTTTAATTCTCTGAAAGGATTAAGGTTATCTGAAGAACTTCCTTTCCTTTTCAATAAGAGACAAAATTTACATACCACCCTACACTGATCTTAGCTCTCCCTCCCTTCCTGGAATCCTGAGATTAACGTGTGCCTCTAGGCAAAGGAGGAGAGATAGATACTGAAAGGATTTGTGAATGTCTTTGACTGTATTACCTTGAAAGTTTTAAATGTTTTTTATAAATCCCCTAGACAAATGTTATAATCTTATCAATGATTGTGTCATGCTGTCATGCTCCCCCCAACCTGTATGTGGTCAAAGGGTATATAACCAGCCTCTGAAATACATTTGGGGCTGCACAATTTGGGTCAGATATGCCCCGTGTCAGTCATATGCAGTTGGCATATTAATAAATCTCCTTTTAATAAAACCCTTAAAAATTCATCTGGACTTGGTATCTCTACATAAACCCACGAAATTGAGGTGTGGTACTTTACATTTCGGGGTATGGCGCTTTACAACAACAGTGATCAGGACAAGCGTGATTGAGCCCAGAGCACAGCAGCTGAGGGGGCGGCAGGGATGTTGAGGGCAGGAAGACGTCATTCTGCTGAGATTGAGAAAGGAGTTGCGTAGGGAGTTTAGCACCTACTAGAATATTTCATCATAGACCTGGGACCTTGGGAGCCAATTTTAGAAGCTGGACAACAGGAGAGTTATATTTCACCAAAACAGGCCTTTGTAGGGACAGGACGGTGCTTGCCCTCGGTCCCACTGCAGAGAAAACACCAGTCACGCACAGGAATTGTGACACCAAACAAGACAGCAGCCTACCCTGAGCCAGCTGCACAGACTGGGAACCAGCAGAGCCAATGTGGCTTCCCCTCCCCAGTGACCTCGGGCTCAGGGGCTTTCTCACACCCCTCAACCAGAGGAGTGCGGCTTCCTTTGTGCACTCTCCTAGTGACACCCTGGATGGACTCGTGCCACACTGGGCCTGAGGCTTGGCAAGAGCTGCTCAGAGGCCGCAGCTCAGCAGCCTCCACACCCCCTCTCAGGCCCCATGGAAGGGCCTTGGAACCCGAATTCCAAAAGGCCATGTTGGACAGATAAAATACATTATGCTCACTTTGTTAAAGATGGTGCTGCCCACATAGAAGCCCGTTGCCCAGGTGATATTAATGTGTGTTGAGGGTTGACTGTGGGCAGGCAGGATCCTTGTAGCCTGGAGCTTGGTTTTAGGACTAAGCCTTTTCCACCCTTTTTGATGTGGGGTGGTGCAATCCCATCATGCCCCAGATAAGTGACTTTGTATTAGAGACTTCCCTATTTTGTATATTGGATTAAAGGTTTTGATTTCTGCACTATAAAGTGGGGCAGACCGGGAGCTTGCTCTCTTGGTTCTTGAGATTAGCATTAGAGGAGAGAGCAGAGAGGAGAGCAGAGAGAGGCAATGTGGAGGAGGCCAGGAGAAGCAGCCAAGATGATGGGGTGTTGAGTGAGAAGCCAGTTTGTGCAGAGTTTGTGCAGAGAGAAGGAGATGGGAAACAGAGGTGAATAAGGCTGGTGAGCTAGAAACCTTTGATTCTAGGAAACTTGGATAAGTCAGTAGCTTTGTGAGCATTGAATGAGTGGGTTTTGGAGCCCAGTGTGTGTTTTTACTTGCCTGCCGGGTGCAAGCTAGGGTTAAAGCTAATGGCCCACCAGTTCTTGGGTCCATTGTTTCATTACCGTCTGTCCGAATCTAATGCGAACCTGCATGGGCCAGGCAGCTGTGATGGTGGCCGTGGCTACTGGCCTTACAGGTCAGGACCCTTCTGTCATCTGCTTGGGATCCATGTCTCCCAGACTCACAGATGACCTTACAGCGGTGCCCTGGTCAGTGCTTCTGTGTGCATGTGAATCACCCTGAGGGCCTAGTTAAAATGTAAGTTCTGATTCAGCAGGTCAGGGTGGGGCCAGGATTCTGCATTCCTGACATGCCCAAATCATGACCAGTGTGGTGCTGGCCCTCTGAAGGGCCAGGGCGGAGCATCAGTCTGCACGGCTGAATCACCTGGGGAGCAATACAACCTTCTGACAAGTGAGGACCAGCCAGGCAAGGGCAGAGCAGGTGGCCGTTCAATCCAAGGAGGGCCATGACCAGTGTGTGACAACCTGGCAGGTAGATCCTTTTCTCTGAAGATTCATGTGAACTGTCCCCAAGTGGGACCCAGGAATGGGCATCCTTTGCTCCCTGGTGATTCTCATGTACAACAAAGTTTCAGGACCTCAGCTTTGAAAAGCCTTTTGACAGACCATGCAGACACAGGATCTGGTGTGCACACACAGGCTGGGCCCTGTCTCAGGGTCAAGCCCTGAGAATCTGGTCCCTCAAGGGAAATACCCAGAGTTTATTGAGAGTGAACTCTGTCCTCAATTCCCCTTCTCACTGGCTTCCCACCTCAGCCCTGGGATGTAGAAATTATTACAATTATTATCATCCTCCTCTCCTCCTAGATGAGGAATGAAGGACGTGCTCTAGAAATCTTGCTCACTGCATGGGCCACTCTTCTCACTGCCCCTCCTCTCACATCCCTGCCCCACCACAAACCACGCACCACGGGAGGGGGCAGCAGCAGGGAGGAAGTGGGTGTAGGAAGAGCTAAGCCTGAAGCCACGGAAGGTAGTGAGGCATGAGGGTGGTAGTTCCTTCAGGGTGAGAGTTCACAAATTTCTCACCCACAGTCTGAGCTAAATTCAGGCAGGGGCACAGCACCTGCAGGCTCAGAGCCCCTCTCAAGTGGCTTCTCCGGGGAGAGGCAGCACAAGCTCAGCCCTGTGCAGAGATTCTAGGTCGGCCGGAGAGTGACCTAATTAAACACACAGTCTTATTCTTAGACAAGGAGACCAATTAAGATCCCTGGGCAGCCACAGTGCGAAGGCACAGCCCTAGAAGTGACCGGAATAATTCTTATTTTGAAGTAGCAGTTATTTATTTCTGATTATAAAAGTAGTACAGAGTC
This sequence comes from Saccopteryx bilineata, assembly GCF_036850765.1. Classification (NCBI taxonomy): domain Eukaryota; kingdom Metazoa; phylum Chordata; class Mammalia; order Chiroptera; family Emballonuridae; genus Saccopteryx; species Saccopteryx bilineata. The sequence continues at coordinate 147,757,007 of NC_089492.1, read as the reverse complement.
ATCATAGAACATTTGGAAATGTAGACTGTATAGAAAAGAAAATGCTACCCTGAGATAACCACTGTTTTTGCTTATTTTTCTCAGTCCTTTTTATACATATATACATGTTTGATACTAAGAGAAAATGCTTATTCACATAAGTGGAAAAAGGTACAAATTATCAATAGTTCAATCCCAATTTTGTTATTTGAATTAGGTTTTTTATACCAATATTGTTCTGAGACCTGTTTATTTCCTTTGGTGTTAAAACATTAACATCTCCTGCATTCCATTAACTATTCAGTTACTTGATTTTTGACTATATAGTATCCATCATATGGAATAATGTGTTACCCTGAAACAGGGCATTTACAATGTTCCAATTTTTCAAATAATTTAACAACAACCATGTGCATCTCTGATCATTTTCTTGGGCTAACTTTTCAGAAGTACAAATGATTGATTCTCTTGTTATACATTGCCACTGGCTTTCAAAACAATCAGTGCAGTTGGCACTGCCACTAGCAAGTGTGGGATATTATAGTGCCCGTGGCATGTCTTGATTTCTGAAATTATAACCAGAACTTTTTATCTGTTGTTGGTAGATCCAGATCAAACATCAAAGCCCCTGTTTGGAGGCACCAGTTCCTCAGAATCATCTGGGACTTTGTGCCTGTGCACAACTCAGTGTTAGTCATTTTCCATTACGTTAGGCTGCTGTAGCAAACCATGCTGGAACTGTACGGTGTACAACAAGCAAGGTTTATCTCTCACCCACTTTACTCATAAGATGTGGATCAACTGTGCCTTTGTTCCAAATGTCTTTTTATTCTGAGACCCAGGCTGAAGGAACAGCCTCCATCTCAATTCTCATGGTCAAGGACAAAGAGGCAGAGCAGAACCCACCTGCTGCTCAGGCTCTGACTGATGTAACGGCACTCCCACTGTGGAGTGACTGCAGGCATAACTCCCACAGCCCAGGGAGGCAATCTGGCCAATGAGAGACTCTTAGAAAGGCAACTTTCCAGAAAGCACTGGAAAACCCAGAAGGACAAATAGAAATAAAAAAGAAAAGAAAAGAAAAAAAACCACTTCATTCTCCAACCCATCCTCCATAGGGCCGCCCAGATAGGCCTCTTCCAATGAGGTGGGATCTAAAGACAGGGTTGAATTCTCTTGCATGGGTCTGGAGTCCAATCCAGTGGGGGAGGTGGGGAATGGGGAGAAAAGGAGGAGACACCACAAAGCAGCCACGCGAGTAAAGAAAACTGGTGGTGCCTTCGAAATAGGGCCCTTGGGCCATGGTGCTGCCAAGGCATCCTCACATCCTGTTTGCTCCAGATCCTCAGAAAAACACCCTGGCCCCACAAGCTTGTGTGAGCAGGCCCCTTTGTAGAAATCAGAAGGGCTAGCATTCACCATCTGGATGCATGGAACAGGGAAGGCACCCATGGGAACAAGAGCTAAAGTCAAAGATAACAGGAGAGCATGATCACTAGGGAAATGCGGGGGGGGGGGTCCTGGAGAGCCTTTCAGATTTCTAGACGCCATGGAACCTGGAGTACAAACCAAGCCTGTCTCAGTGCAGGGATTCAGCCGGTTCTAACAGGTTGGGCAGAACCGATACCTAATTTTTGTTGAGTTCGGTGAACAGGTTGTTAAAATAGCACCTGTAATCGGGGTTCTCTCTAAGGTGGATACCTGGGCAGCCACCCAATGTGAAAATCACAAATTTACATTCCATACTCTTTGTTTTTTTGTGGGTTTTTTTTTTTTTTTTTTGACATAGACAGAGAGAGAGTCAGAGAGAGGGACAGCTAGGGACAGACAGACAGGAAGGGAAAGAGAGAGATGAAAGGAATCAATTCTTTGTTGTAGCACCTTAGTTGTTCAATGAATACTTTCTTATATGTGCCTTGATGAGGGGCTACAGCAGCACGAGTGACCCCTTACTCAAGCCAGTGACCCCCATGCTCAAGCTGGTAAACCTGCACTCAAGCCTCATGAGCCCACGCTCAAGAAAGCGACCTCAGGTTTCAAACGTGGGTCTCAGTCTGATGCTCTATCCACTGCACCACTGCTTGGTCAGGCACATACCTTACTCTTTTTTTTTTTTAATTTTTTTTATTCATTTTAGAGAGGAGAGAGAAGGGAGAGAAAGAGACAGAGAGAGAAGGTGGGGAGGAGCTGGAAGCATCAACTCCCATATGTGCCCTGACCAGGCAAGCCCAGGGTTTCGAACCGGCGACCTCAGCATTTCCAGGTCGATGCTTTACCCACTGCGCCACCACAGGTCAGGCCCACCTTACTCTTTTTTAATGTTCATCTGTGCAACAGCGTATTCTAAGTGCCCGTAGCACTGTTCATTCCGTCCACAGGTAAAAAAATAATTGATGGAACTATCCTTGTAATATTTATTTATTCACTTCATAAAACTCATTATACTTTTGATGAAATACTACATTTTAATTCCCCCATGTTTGTTACTTCAGTAAACAAACATAGAACATAAAGAGAAAAAGCCAACAACCAGGGGTTGACAAGCTGTCATTTGTTTCAGTTTGTGTTACACCCAAAATTCCCCCTAGATATTATGAATGCACTGGTGTTCCCGAACGATGAAACCAATAGGAAGCTAGGACACAATGAACCAAGTGAAATATAGATCTCAAGGGTTAATGTTAAAGTAATATAATGTTATAGTAATTAAATATATAGAAATATAAAAAATACATAAGATATATAAAGTACTTAAGGTATAATATTAAGATTAATTAAGAAAATTAAATAAAGTTATGCCATCTGGATAGAAATTAATATAGTGTGTGCAGATGTGATAAACAGACTCTGACTTTGGAGCAGGGCCCAGTTACTGTGTGTGTGAAGTTATACATAGATAAGAAGTGGCTTGATGTCATAACTCTGTAAGTTAACATAAACAAGAAGCTTCCCTAGGAACATCTTAAAAGTGACATTAAAATGTTACTTAAAAGTAACATTTCAGTAGATTAACATAAAAAGGGCTTCCGCTAGGAACTCCCAAAAAGGTGGTTTGAGATGATAATCCTGTAAATTGACACCTGTTATAAGGCTTTGGCCAGAAAAGGTACTAAAGCTGAGGGGCCCATGCTGCAGTAGTCGCCCAGACTCCAGTGTGAATGTGGACTGTCTCCACTTCGCTCTGAGCTCTGACCAAAGACAGCCGAGGAGACCACGCCAACAGGGCCCCCTTAAGCTGTACCCAGGCACACCAAAAGGATTTGTGAGTAATAAATTGCCTTTGTGATTCTTGCAATTAACTTTGTGTGTCGGTCTTGTGTCTTTCCTCCGGTGGCAGTTAGTGTCGGCACTGATGAGTAGAATCCTCATAGCCACCTCAAGAGTAGTCTTGAAAAGGCTGCCAGCCTGCTGACAAGCAGCAGGAGTGTCCCATTGTGCTGAGAAGTCGAATCAGGGACGTCTGATCAACGTAGAGCTTGGGCTCTACTGGGACAGTTATCTTATTGCCCACTTTGGAAGCCATGAAAGAATGCTCACAACCTTCCAGTGCCAAACAAATTTGTCATATACATTACTGTATTCGATCGTATTTAACCGGTATAGCCTATTTATTAATTCAGCCTAGAAGTTTTTATTTAGTATTAATAAAATGAAGAAAATGTGTGTTCTGACTGATGCACAATGTTTTGTTTGTAAAAAGTTAATGATATAACCACACAGGAACAAAAAGTTCTTCTGAGAATTTGAAGACAAACATCTTAGAGCAAACAATGTAATAATTTTTAAATTTCAGTAATCACCACATCAAATTGGAGGACACTGAACAAGTAAAATCTTTGCCCTCTAAGATCAATTCCATTCATGTGTCCATAATTACAGATCATACACTGAGTAAACCAGCTGCAAACAAAACACGTCCCATAAAGGTCGAGCTGAAATGTCCTTGGGTGCACTGCACATTCAAGGCATTGTTAACAAAAGCATCAAAATGTTAGGTTTTGTTTATCACTTCACAAAGGATTTTTGTAACATTAATGTGCTAAGAATCCTGTACTATAACCTAGTTTGATCTACCTTGGAATTTAACGCAACAGTTTGGAACCCATTTTACAAAAATCATCAAAATAGCGTCAATAAGTACAACACAAGTTCTTAAAATCGGCAGTATATAAACATGGCCATGTTACTTATGATGTACCTTACGATGATGTTACAGAAGTATTTAACCCAACAACATGACTGCATAGGAGGAGGGTCATTGACTTAAATTTCATACACAAACTTTGTAATATTCTTGTTGAGTGTCCTGCTCTCCTTGAGGCCCTGTATTTCAAAGTTCCTAAAGTCATAACAAGAGAAAGTTATTTAATGTGAGTTTCTGTAGAAGAAACTATGCTTATTTTAGTGCCATAAAGAGAATGACAAAGGAATATAACGAACTGCCTCTTGATAGCGATATAAATAACTTATCTGTATGCAACTTTTATAATATTTGTTATTACTTTGCTATTGTCTGTGTCCTAATAACTTGTATTCTTTTATTTCCTGTAGTTAAAATTAATTCCTATTGTGATTCTATGTGTGTGTTGCCATGTAACTTCCATTGTTGGTACTTTATATTTTTTCTATTTTTCTTTTTTCTTATGCTCTATGATTATATATTCTTTTGTTCCCTTATATATTTGTGCTTTATCCTTGAAATACCATATTTCTAAATACTGATAATGATGTAGCTTATACATATTATTTAAATCATGATATTTTTTTATTCGAACAACACCAGCTTATTTTTGTGATATTTTCCTCTTGTCCCAGCTACTGGCTTATCTTTTACAATTTTTCCTTTTTCTCTTGATTTTCATCATTCCTACTCTTTATTCTATAATTTCCTCTGGCGATTGTAGTAATATGTTATAAAACTTTGCATTCTTTATTACTGCTTGGTTATTGATGTACACACTTTTCAATAAGTTTTTGTACAATACCTCGTAATCTTCGATAAAGGGTATTAATGTTCATGTTGCAGTAATATAATGTTATAGTAATTAAATATATAAAAATATGAAAGATATATAAAAGTAATTAAGATATAATATTAAAAGCAGTTAGGAAATTAAATAAAGTTATGCCATCTGGATAGGAATTAATATAGTGTGTGCAGATGTGATAAACAGACTCTGACTTTGGAGCAGGGCCCAGTTACTGTGTGTGTGAAGTTATATATACATAAGAAGTGGCTTAATGTCATAACTCTGTAAGTTAACATAAACAAGAACATCTTGAAAGTGACTTAATGTAACATTTCAGTAGATTAACATAAAAAGGGCTCCCTGTGAGGAACTCCAAAAAGGTGGTTTGAGGTGATAATCCTATAAATTGACACCTGTTAGAAGGTGGGTTGAGATAATAATCTTGTAGATTGACACCTGTTAGAAGGTGTTGGCCAGAAAAGGTACTAGAACTGAGGAACCCCCATTCCTCTCACCCCCCCACCCCACCCCCGCTGCAGTAGTCGCCCAGACTCCAACGTTGATGTGGACTGTGACCAGGCTGCTCTGATCAAAGACAGCCGAGAGGAGCACGCTGACAGGGCCCCCTTAAGCTGTACCCAGGCACGCCATAAGGATTTGTGAATAATAAACTGCTTGTGTGATTCTTGCAACTAACTTGTGTGTTGGTCATGTCTTTCCTCGGTGGCAGTTGGTCTCGGCATTGATAAATAGAATCTTCATAGCCGCCTCAAGAGTAGTTTCGAAGAGGCTGCCAACCCTGCTGATAAGCAGGAGTGTCCCACTGCACTGGGAAGTCGAATCAGGGATGCCTGATCGACTTAGAAGTTGGGCCTTAGAACTCAGGCTCTACTGGACAGTTGTAAATAAATATTATTAGTATTATTATATATTAAAATAAAACATTTGTTATTATTTTTGCAGTAGCCCTTCAAAGAATGAAAAGACAACAGAGTTAGACAGATTTCTTTTTCAATGAGAAACCAAAATCAGAATCTATATGTCAGAATTGGCCTTGGATGTAGGCCAAAACTGTTACAAGCACAACCGCTCCAACTTGAAGAAAGCAGCCTGTCAATTACTGATATAAAAAATGATAACTCCAAAATTGAATATAGTCTTCCTGAATGCTGGACAGTACAACAATATAACAATTTTAAATAAAAATATGATGGACTGATAATTTGTAACAAAAAGTTAGGTTGCAAGTATTGTGTAAAACATGACTTCGTAAAAGAAGTATTCATTTGTCAAAAGTATGGAAATGTTTTCAGATTGGAACATCAGGGAAAAATAAAGAGGTACAACAAGCTTTTCTAAGGAAAAAAAAATGAATGAACATTTCTTATCAAAAGCTCATAACATTTGTGCCTGACCTATGGTGGCACCATGAATAAAGCATCAACTAAGAATGCTGAAGTTGCTGGTTTGAAACCTAGGGCTTGCCTGGCCAAGCACATATGGGAGTTGATCCGTCCTACTCCACCCCTACTTCTCTCTCTCTCTCCCACTCACTAAAGTTAATTTTTTTAAAAGCTCTAACATTTGTGGCCCTGGCCGGTTAGCTCAGTGGTAGAGCATCGGCCTGGCATGCGGGAGTCCTGGGTTCGATTCCTGGCCAGGGCACACAGGAGAAGTGCCCATCTGCTCCTCCACCCCTTCCCCTCTTCTTCCTCTCTGTCTCTCTCTTCCCCTCCTGCAGCCAGCTGAGGCTCCACTGGAGCAAAGTTGGCCCGGGCGCTGAGGATGGCTTTGTGGCCTCTGCCTCAGGTGCTAGAATGGCTCTGATTGCGGCAGAGCGATGCCCCAGATGGGCAGAGCATCGCCCCCTGGTGGGCATGCTGGGTGGATCCCGGTCGGGCACATGCGAGAGTCTGTCTGACTGCCTCCCCGTTTCCAACCTCAGAAAAATACAAAAAAAAAAAAGCTCTAACATTTGTGAAGAGAACTTAAAAAAATGTAAGCAGGATTCAATAACAAAAGTAATAGATACAGCCTGACCGGGCGGTGGCACAGGGGATAGAGCATCAGACTGGGATGCGGAAAACCCAGGTTCGAGACCCCAAGGTTGCCAGCTTGAGCGAGGGCTCATCTGATTTCAACAAAAAGCTCACCAGCTTGAGCCCAAGCTCGCTGGCTCAAGGAAGGGGTTACTCGGTCTGCTAAAGGCCCGCAGTCAAGGCACGTATGAGAAAGCAATCAATGAACAATTAAGGTGTTGCAATGTGCAATGAAAAACCAATGATTGATGCTTCTCATCTCTCCATTCCTGTCTGTCTGTCCCTGTCTATCCCTCTCTCTGACTCACTCTCTGTAAAAAAAAAAAAAAAAAAAAAAAAGTAATAGATACAATGAGTGAAAAATATTTCAGTATTACTTGTACAGTATTTAATACAGTTTACAGCCTGGCAAGAAGATACAAACCATTTTTAGACATAGAAAAGGGGTCGGGAACCTATGGCTTGTGAGCCAGATGTGGCTCTTTTGATGGCTGCATCTGGCTCGCAGACAAATCTTTAATAAAAAAATAATAATGTTAAAAATATAAAACATTCTCATGTATTACAATCCATTCATTTCCTATTGCTCATGTTCATGGTTCCAGGTGGCTGGAGCCAATCACAGCTGTCCTCTGGGACAACACCAAATTTTTATTAGATAATGCATAATGTATACGGGTCGTTGTGAGGTCAGGAAGTAAACTTCCCTCCTTTTAATCAAGTAGTCAGCTAGCTAATTGCAGAAACCCTTTTGACGAAGAAGATGGCTAAAAGAAAAAAAGATGAGGAGTATCATACTTTTCAGCAGGAATGGACAGAGGAATTCACCTTTGTGGAGAGAGCAGGTTCTGCAATGTGTCTAATATGCAATGATGAAATTGCATCAATGAAACAGTCGAATATAAAGTGGCACTTCAAAAAAATTAAAATAAAGCAGCACTTCAACACATGCCATACTACATTTGCATCGAAATATCCAGCGGGGGACAGCAGGAAGAAAGCATGTCAAGAGCTACTGTGCAGAGCGAAACCTAGTCAGCAGCAACTCCGTGTTTGAACACAACAAGGTGACTGGAATTTGGCTAGCTTTGCTGGTGCTTTAGCAATTGTGAGAAACAGAAAGCCATTCACAGATGGGGAGTATGCCAAAACATATGCTTGATGTTGCCATTGAACTTTTTGACGACTTTTCAAATAAAGACAAGATAATCAAACAAATAAAAGACATGCCTCTGTCGGCAAGAACTGTTCACAATCATACCATCATGATGGCAAATCAATTTGAGGCAACACAAGTGAAGGACATAAATGCAGCACCATTCTTTTCTCTCGTTTTGGATGAGTCAACAGACGTAAGCCATTTATCCCAGTTCAGTGTGATTGCAAGGTATGCTGTCGGTGACACACTATGTGAGGAAAGTCTTGCTGTTTTGCCTATGAAAGAGACAACAAGAGGGAAGGATTTATTCAAGTCTTTCACTGATTTCTCTAAAAAAAAAAATCTACTGATGGATAAACTTATTTCGGTGTATACTGATGGTGCTCCGTGCATGGTGTTTCCCTCCAAGAAAAACAGAGGATTCGTAGTGCTTCTTTATGAACATGAAAAGCGACCCATCCTAAGTTTTCACTGCATCCTACATCAGGAGGCGCTTTGTGCTCAGATGTGTGGTGAGCAGCGTGGTGAGGTGATGTCGCTGGTCATTCGGGTGGTCAACTTTATTGTTGCCTGAGCTTTAAATGATCACCAGTTTAAAACACTGCTGGATGAAGTTGGCAGTAATTATCCTGGCCTGCTTCTGCACAACAATGTGCGTTGGTTGTCAAGAGGGAAGGTGCTCAGCCATTTTGCAGCTTGTCTGAGCGAAATCCGGACTTTTCTTGAAATGAAAAACGTCGAGCATCCTGAGTTAGCTAACACTGAGTGGCTCCTAAAGTTCTACTATCTCATGGACATGACTAAACATCTGAATCAGCTCAATGTGAAAATGCAAGTGTTGGAAATACAGTCTTATCCCTTCAACAAGCAGTGTTTGCATTTGAAAACAAGCTGGAACTCTTCGTTGTGGACATTGAAACAGATAGTTTACTACACTTTGAAAAACTGGGAGAGTTTAAAGATGCATGCACAGCAAGTGACCCTGCTCAACATCTTGATCTCCAGCAGCTAGCGGGCTTCACATCTAATCTCCTGCAGTCATTCAAAGCGCGCTTTGGAGAATTTCGTGAGCACACTCGTCTTTTTAAGTTCATCACCCATCCACACAAGTGTGCAGTGGACAGCGCCGACCTGAGTTATATCCCGGTGTCTCTGTCAGAGATTTTGAGCTACAAGCTGCTGACCTGAAGACCTCAGACATGTGGGTGAATAAGTTCAAGTCATTGAATGAAGATTTGGAAAGACTTGCACGACAGCAAGCAGAGTTGGCGAGCAAACGTAAGTAGGGAGAAATGAAAAAACTTCAACCCACGGACCAGCTGATTGTCAAAACTTGGAACACGCTTCCCGTCACATACCACATGCTGCAGCATGTGAGTATTGCTGTACTGACGATGTTTGGCTCTACGTATGTGTGTGAGCAGTCTTTCTCACATCTAAAGAATGTTAAGACCAACCTATGATCACATTTAATGGATGGAAATCTCAATACCTGCATGAAGCTTAACCTCACCACGTATCAACCAGACTACAAAAGCCATCAGCAAAACCATGCAGCACCAGAAGTCACATTAGTGGTAAGAAGTACTTTATTCATCATTGGTTAGCAACAGCATAACAACATTATTAAAAAGAATTCAGAGACTTATTGTACTTTAAAAGTGTTGGTCTTAGCCCTGGCCGGTTGGCTCAGTGGTAGAACGTTGGCCTGGCATGCAGGAGTCCCAGGTTAGATTCCCGGCCAGGGCAAACAGGAGAAGTGCCCATCTGCTTCTCCATCCTCCCCTTCTCCTTCCTCTGTCTTTCTCTTCCCCTCCCACAGCCAAGGCTCCATTGGAACAAAATTGGCCCAGGTGCTGTGGATGGCTCTATGGCCTCTGCCTCAGGTGCTAGAATGGCTCTGGTTGCAGCAGAGCAATGCCCCAGATGGGCAGAGCATCACCCCCTGGTGGACATGCCAGGTGGATCTCGGTCAGGTGCATGCGGGAGTCTGTCTTAACTACCTCCCCATTTCCAACTTCAGGAAAAAAAAAAGTGTTGGTCTTACATACAATGCACACATTTACTTGTATTTAGTGTTAAACATATTGTATGGCTCTCACGGAATTACATTTTAAAATATGTGGCGTTCACGGCTCTCTCAGCCAAAAAGGTTCCTGACCCCTGACATAGAAGATAGACAGAAGTGCAAATTAAAAATGGATTAGATATAGGAATAGGATTTCATTCATGTAAAACTCCTGTGAAAGTAGTTGATTTTATTGCAAAGGAAATTAAAAAAGAAATATTTATGAAAATTATTGAAAATTATCTGAAAATATGTTTGATTATTGAAGAAGCTTCAATGATATCTTGCAAACCAGTTATTATACTTTCCTTAAAAGCTGAGGATTCAGTTACATCACCAACAATTTTTGTTGAGCTAGTTGAATTGGAAAAACAAGATGCAGAGACAATATGTTCTTCAGTTATGGAAAGTTTAAATAATATTGGGCTTACTAAGAATTACCTAGAGGGGAGAAGGAAGATGGCAGTGGAGTAGGCGGACGCACAGACGCCCAACTCTCACCACCAAACTGGAATACAAATCAATTTAGGAAAAATCAGCATGAAAAACCAACTCTGAACTGCAAGGATAGCTCTCAAAAACCAAGGAGCAAAAAAGAAGCCACAATCCTGGTAGGGAGCGCCTGAATCTCCTCTGCTTACAGGAACGGAGGAGGGGTTGAGACTAAGAGCCCAGAGAGGATCTCACATAGGGAAAAAAGCAGAAACTACTGCTCACAGCCACTTACCTGGTGACCAATGAGCGAGGTGTGTTGAAAAGACCAGCTTATCTCCCAAGTGGAAAGGACAGGGAGAGGGACAGACTGTGAGGGGCTAAGGAATGCAGGAAATGAACTAAAAAAGCTGACTCATCCATGCAGGAGGCGGCCATAGCTGGGGGAGGGACTGAACCTTTCACAAAACAGAGTTGAAGTGCTTCTGGATCAGAGATCTCCAGACATCTATCCAGCTCCAATCAGCGCAACAAGACACAGCTGAAAACAAGAAGTGGGGAGGAGGGGCAGTAACTCAGGTCTCCATGGAGATCTGAGATACACTTCCCCTACTGAAGCTGAGAAAACACTCTGCCCCCAGTGAGATTAGCTGGCTAAAGAGGCCTTCAGAGTCTCAGGTTACGCCCACCGCATTCCTGGATACAGTTTCAAGGAAGCCCCCTGCTGAGATCAGTAAAAGGACTATCACCTGTTAAGAAAACAAACAAATCAAGACTTCAGAGCTGCCCAAATCCGAAAGTGGATTACAGATAACAGCTGATACCAACCCAAGAAGACCTAGAAATAACTGAAAACTGGAGGCAGACAACATCAAGCCTAGACTCAACCAACTCTAGAAATAATCCAAAAACAGACAATGAGAAGACAAAGGAGTGCAATCCAAATGAAACCACAAGAGACACCTTCAAAAGATGAACTGAGTGATATGGAAATAATCAAACTTCCAGATGCGGAGTTCAAAATAATGATTGTAAGGATGCTTAGGGATCTTAGAACAACAATGGATGGTCACTACGAACACCTAAATAAAGAAATAGCAAGTATAAAAAAGAATCAGTCGGAGATGACAAATACAATATCAGAAATAAAGACCACAATGGAAGGAATTAAAAACAGGATAGATAGAGCAGAGGATTGAATCGGTGAATTAGAGGACAACTGGAATGAAGGCATGAACACAGAGAAGAAAAGAGAAAAGAGACTCAAAAAGTCAGAGGAAACCCTTAGAGAGCTCTGTGACAACATGAAGAGAAATAACATCCACATCATAGGGGTTCCTGAAGAAGAAGAAAAAGAACAAGGAATAAAGATGTTGTTCAATCATATCATAGCTGAAAACTTCCCTAAATTAATGCAAGAGAAACTCTCACAAGTCCAAGAAACACAGAGGACTCCATTAAAGAGAAACCCAAAGAAACCTACACCAAGACATATCATAATTAAAATGCCAAAGCTAAGTGATAAAGAGAAAACATTAAAAGCTGCAAGAGAAAAAAAAGTTATCACCTACAAAGGAACCCCCATAAGGATGACATCTGACTTCTCAACAGAAACACTTGAGGCCAGAAGGAAATGGCAAGAAATATTCAAAGTAATGCAGAACAAGAACCTACAACCAAGACTACATTTTTTTTTTAATCTTTTTCTCATAACTTTTTTTTTTTTTTTTTTTTTTTACAGAGGCAGAGATAGACAGGGACAGACAGACAGGAACGGAGAGAGATGAGAAGCATCAATCATCAGTTTCTCATTGCGCGTTGCGACTTCTTAGTTGTTCATTGATTGCTTTCTCACATGTGCCTTAACCGTGTGCCTTCAGCAGACCGAGTAACCCCCTGCTGGAGCCAGTGACCTTGGGTCCAAGCTGGTGAGCTCTTTGCTCAAGCCAGATGAGCCTGCGCTCAAGCTGGCGACCTTGGGGTCTCGAACCTGGGTCCTTCCGCATCCCAGTCCGATGCTCTATCCACTGCACCACCGCCTGGTCAGGCCAACCAAGACTACTTTATCCAGCAAGGCTATCGTTTAAAATCAAAGGAGAAATAAAAAGCTTCCCAGACAAAAAACAACTCAAGGAATTCATTACAACCAAACAAAATGCTGCAGGAAATGTTAAGGGGCCTGTTGTAAACAGATCAAAGTGGGAAAAGAATATAGCAAAAAAGGAATACACCTTTAAAAAACAAAATGGCAATGAACAACTACATATCAATAATAACCTTAAATGTAAATGGATTAAATGATCCAATCAAAAGACATAGGGTAGCTGCGTGGATAAGAAAACAGTACTCATACATATGTTGTCTACAAGAGACATACCTTAGAACAAAAGACACACATAGATTGAAGGTAAAAGGATAGAAAAAAGCATTTCATGCAAACGGAAATGAAAAAAAAGCTGGGGTAGCAATACTTATATCAGACAAATTGGACTTTAAAACAAAGGATATAGTAAGAGATAAAGAAGGCCACTACATAATAATAAAGGGAGTAATCCAACAGGAAGATATAACTATTATAAATATCTATGCACCTAATATAGGAGCACCCAAATATATAAAGCAGACTTTGATGGATTTAAAGGGCGAGATCAACAGCAATACTATAATAGTAGGGGATTTCAATACCCCACTAACATCACTAGAAAGATCCTCAAGAAAGAAAATTAACAAAGAAACAGCAGACTTATTGGAAACACTAGATCAATTCGATTTAATAGATATCTTCAGAACCTTTCACCCTAAAGCAGCAGAATATACATTCTTTTCAAGTGCTCATGGTACATTCTCTAGGATAGACCACATGTTAGGGCACAAAAGTGCTCTCAACAAATTTAAGAAGACTGAAATCATATCAAGCACTTTCTCTGATCACAACAGCATGAAACTAGAAATGAATCACAACAGAAAAGCTCAAAAATTCTCAAACACATGGAAACTAAATAGCAGGGTGTTAAATAATGAATGGATTAAGAATGAGATCAAAGAAGAAATAAAAAATTCCTAGAAACGAATGACAATGAGCATACAGCAACTCAAAATTTATGGGACACAGTGAAAACAGTGCTGAGAGGGAAGTTCATAGCACTACAGGCATACTTTCAGAAGCTAGAAAAAGCTCAAATAAACAACTTAACCCTGCATCTAAAAGAATTAGAAAAAGAACAGCAAGTAAAGCCCAAATGTAGTAGAAAGAAGGAAATAATAAAGATCAGAGCAGAAATAAATGACATAGAGGCTAAAGAAACAATACAGAGGATCAATGAAACTAGGAGCTGGTTCTTTGAAAAGGTAAACAAGATTTTTTTTTTCATTTTTCTGAAGCTGGAAACAGGGAGAGACAGTCAGACAGACTCCCGCATGCGCCCGACCGGGATCCACCAGGCACGCCCACCAGGGGCGACGCTCTGCCCACCAGGGGGCGATGCTCTGCCCATCCTGGGCCTCACCATATTGCGACCAGAGCCACTCCAGCACCTGAGGCAGAGGCCACAGAGCCATCCCCAGCGCCCGGGCCATCTTTGCTCCAATGGAGCCTTGGCTGCGGGAAGGGAAGAGAGAGACAGAGAGGAAAGCGCGGCGGAGGGGTGGAGAAGCAAATGGGCGCTTCTTCTGTGTGCCCTGGCTGGGAATCGAACCCGGGTCCTCCGCTCGCTAGGCTGACGCTCTACCGCTGAGCCAACTGGCCAGGGCTAAACAAGATTGATGAACCTTTAAGTAGACTCACCAAGAAAAAGAGAGAGAGGACTCAAATAAATAAAATTAGAAATGAGAGAGGAGAAATAACAACTGACACAACAGAAATACAAAATATTGTAAGAAAATACTATGAAGAACTGTATGTCAAAAAACTAGACAACCTAGATGAAATGGACAAATTCCTTGAAACATACAATCTTCCAAAAATCAATCTGGAAGAATCAGAAAACCTAAACAGACCGATTACAACAAATGAGATCGAAACAGTTATCAAAAAACTCCCAACAAAGAAAAGTCCAAGGCCCGATGGCTTCACAACGGAATTCTACCAAATATTCAAAGAAAAACTAACTCCTATCCTTCTCAAACTATTTCAAAAAATTCAAGAGGAAGGAAGACTTCCAAACTCCTTTTATGAGGCGAGCATAATTCTGATTCCGAAACCAGGCAAAGACAACACAAAGAAAGAAAATTATAGGCCAATATCTCTGATGAATATAGATGCTAAAATCCTCAACAAAATATTAGCAAACCGGATCCAACAATATATGGAAAAAATCATACACCATGATCAAGTGGGATTTATTCTGGGGAGGCAAGGCTGGTACAATATTTGTAAATCAATCAATGTGATGCATCACATAAACAAAAAGAAGGAGAAAAACCATATGATAATTTCAATAGATGCAGAAAAAGCATTTGATAAAATCCAGCACCCATTCATGATCAAAACTCTCAGCAAAGTGGGAATACAGGGAACATACCTCAACATGAAAAGCCATCTATGAGAAACCCACAGCCAACATCATACTCAATGGGCAAAAATTAAAAGCAATACCCTTAAGATCAGGAACAAGGCAGGGGTGCCCCCTTTCACCACTCTTATTTAACATGGTCCTGGAAGTCCTAGCCACAGCAATCAAACAAGAAGAAGAAATAAAAGGCATTCAAGTTGGAAAAGAAGAAGTAAAACTATCATTATTTGCAGATGATATGATATTGTATATAGAAAACCCTAAAGTCTCAGTCAAAAAGCTACTGAACCTGATAAATGAATTCAGCAAAGTGGCAGAATATAAAATCAATACTCAAAAATCAGAGGCATTTTTATACACCAACAATGAACAGTCAGAAAGAGAAATTAAGGAAACAATCCCCTTCACAATTACAACCAAAAAAATAAAGTACCTAGGAATAAACTTAACCAAGGAGACTAAAGACTTGTACTCGGAAAATTACAAAGCATTGATAAAAGAAATCAAGGAAGATACAAACAAGTGGAAGCATATACCGTGCTCATGGTTAGGAAGAATAAACATCATTAAAATGTCTATATTACCCAAAGCAATCTATAAATTCAATGCAATACCAATTAAAATACCAATGACATACTTCAAAGATATAGACCACATATTCCAAAAATTTATATGGAACCAAAAAAGAACACGAATAGCCTCAGCAATCTTAAAAAAGAAGAAGAAAGTGGGAGGTATCACACTTCCTGATAATCAAGTTATACTACAAGGCCATTGTACTCAAAACAGCCTGGTACTGGCATAAGAACAGGCATATAGATCAATGGAACAGAACAGAGAACCCAGAAATAAACCCACAGTTCTATGGACAACTGATATTTGACAAAGGAGATAAGGAAATACAATGGAGTAAAGACAGCCTCTTTAACAAATGGTGTTGGGAAAATTGGACAGCTACCTGCAAAAAAATGAAACTAGATCACCAGCTTACACCACTCACAAAAATAAACTCAAAATGGATAAAAGACTTAAATGTAAGCCGTAAAACTATAAGCATCTTAGAAGAAAACATAGGCAGTAAGCTCTCAGACCTCTCTCGGAGCAATATATTTGCTGATGTATCTCCTCGGGCATGTGAAATAAAAGACAGGATAAACAAATGGGACTGTATCAAACTAAAAAGCTTTTGCACAGCTAAAGACAACAAGAACAGAATAAAAAGACAAACTACACAATGGGAGAACATATTTGACAATACGTCTGATAAAGAACTTGTAAAACTCAACACCAGGAAGACAAACAATCCAATCCAAAAATGGGCAAAAGAGATGAATAGACACTTCTCCAAAGAGGACATACAGATGGCCAATATGCATATGAAAAAATGCTCAACATCACTAATCATTAGAGAAATGCAAATTAAAACCACAATGAGATATCACCTCACACCAGTCAGAATGGCGCTCATCAACAAAACAACACAGAATAAGTGCTGACGAGGATGTGGAGAAAAGGGAACCCTCCTGCACTGCTCGTGGGAATGCAGACTGGTGCAGCCACTGTGGAAAACAGTATGGAGATTCCTCAAAAAACTGAAAATCGAACTGCCTTTTGACCCAGCTATCCCACTTTTAGGAATATACCCCAAGGACACCATAGAACGGCTCCAAAAGGAGAAATGCACCCCCATGTTTGTGGCAGCATTGTTCACAATAGCGAAGATCTGGAAACAGCCCAAGTGTCCGTCAGAGGATGAGTGGATTAAAAAGCTTTGGTACATATATACTATGGAATACTACTCAGCCATAAGAAATGATGACATCAGATCATTTACAATAACATGGATGGACCTTGATAACATTATACGGAGTGAAATAAGTAAATCAGAAAAAAAACTAAGAACTATATGAATCCATACATAGAAGGGACATAAAAATGAGACTCAGAGACATGAACAAGAATGTGATGGCAACAAGGGGTGGGCGGTGGGGGGAGGGGGGATGGGGTGAAGAAGGAGACAGGGGTTGGGGGAGGGGAGGGGCACAAAGAAAACCAGATAGAAGGTGACAGAAGACAATTTAACTTTGGGGGAGAGGTATACAGCACAATCAAATGTCAAAATAATCTAGAGATGTTTTCTCTCAACATATGTACCCTGATTTATTAATGTCACTGCATTAAATTTAATAAATAAATTTTAAAAAAAAGAATTACCTAGAAAAATACTAAATAGAATTTTGCTCTGATGGTGCCAGCATTATGTTTGGGGGGAAATCTGGAGTGAGCACTAGGAAAGCAAGAGTTTCCAAACATAATAATATGGCACTGTTTAAACCATCACCTCCATCTTGTTTTAGATGATTTGATAAAGCAAATAAAGCAAGTAAATCACTTTAAAATATTTATGGATAAGATATATACTATTTTTCAGCAACCCAATAAGAACCAAATTGAACTTACCAAAATATCCAAACAACTTGGAATTGAAATTATCAAGGTTGGTAGAGTTTGGTGTTGGGGTCAGCGGATACCCTGAGGAGCTGTAAAAGGAACAGCTTGCCTAAGTGAAACTTGGCTGTTTACTTGCCTGTAGTTCAAGCCTCATTACGCCCTGAGGTCAGTACGCCCTGAGGTGATTCACAGAAGCATGCCTGCAGGTAGTTCTCACTGCCTGTTTGTGCAGGATACTCCTCTCTATGAATAGGCTTTGTCTTTTCAGCTTTCATGAAATCACATCCTCATTCCTCAGTTTGCTATTCTCACGTATTTTCCCCTATATAATCTGTAACCTGTCTGTAATAAAATGAGACTTGATCAGAATCCTGTCTTGTCTCCATTCTTTGTGCCTCTTGCCTTGTAGAATCCTCACTCCCCACTTAGAGTCTCCGTTGCTCGACCTGCGGGACGGGTCAGTTTGGGACCAAGATGGGCTGCCTGTAGTTTAAGGTCAACCCTAGCTGTGGAGTGCACTTATCCAGTGCTGCGTCACTATTTTTATTCAAATAAAAAGTACTTAGGTATTGCAGCCTGTCTTGAAAATATATATTTAATAACTGATTTGGCAGTGATGATTTATTTATTTATTTATTTATTTATTTTTATACAGGGACAGAGAGAGGGATAGATAGGGACAGACAGACAGGAATGGAGAGAGGTTATAAGCATCAATCACCAGTTTTTTGTTGCAACACCTTAGTTGTTCATTGATTGCTTTCTCATATGTGCCTTGACCACAGGCCTTCAGCCAGGGTTCCCAAACTTTTTACACAGGGGGCCAGTTCACTGTCCCTCAGACTGTTGGAGGGCCACCACATACAGTGCTCCTTTCACTGACCACCAATGAAAGAGGTGCCCCTTCTGAAAGTGCAGCAGGGAGCCAGATAAATGGCCTCAGGGGGCCGCATGTGGCCTGCTGGCCATAGTTTGGGGACACCTGGCTCTTGCTCGAGCTAGCGACCTTGGGTACAACCTGGTGAGCTTTTGCTAAAAACAGATGAGCCTGCGCTTAAGTTGGCGACCTTGGGGGTCTCGAACCTGAGTCTTCCACATCCCAGTCTGACACTCTATCCACTGCTCCACCGCCTGGTCAGGCTGATTGATATTTTAAATGAAATTTCTCCTCTTTCAAATGCACTGCAAGCAAGAAATATAGATATAATGAAGGCTGAAAAACTTGTGATAAGATCTATAAATGCACTTCATATGTTTGGAAAGGAAAAGGGTCCATACAAAAAAAAGTTGATGAATTAATTATTTCAGAAACCTTCAAAAATATAAAATTTGTAGAAATCATAAATTTTCAGGCTTCCTTGGGAAAGACTTTTAAAAAACATCATAATGAATTTGAAAAAAAGACTAAAGGATTGTGAACACTTAAAAGCAAGTTGTAGCCAATTTCAAAATAGGAATAAATTATAATTTCTTAATTTTTTGGAGCCATATTACTGGAATATTAAAGAAGTACTAGTTCCATGAAAAGCAACTGAAGAGCAATTGCTCATATTTAATGACTTTTTATTTTTACCAAATTGTTATTAATAATTATTGAGATTTCATGGAAAACATTTTTTAAAATTCCCAGAACTATGCAATTCCTGAAAGTGTTCAAAGAGCTAAAAATCTTGTCAGAACAACTGCTGTAAGTTCTGCAAAAAGCAGAAATGGAAAGAGATTTTTCAAAGATAAACATATGTTCAGAGAAGAGAAGCCGCCTATTTCTAATATATCAAACACAATGACTATTAGTCTAATTGGCCTACCTCTAAAGGAATGGGATCCCACTCCTACAGTGAAAAGATGGCTAAGGATAAATTACAAGGCTGATGATGCTCGAATAAAAGCAAAGAAAATTGCAAGTGAGGACGCCAGTCAAGAAGCAATATGAAAATATCTTAAATAATAGTGTTATTGGTTTTTGTCAGGTATTATTTAATATTTTTCATTAATATTTAAAAACTCTTATAATCTAGTTTTGTGTACCTCTTTTATTTTTCTTATTTAAGTATTAAATGCGTAAAATAATAAACTACCTTTCGGTATACCCTTTTTTCATACTTAAAACGGTCATTAGGGCAGAGAACTGGTTGTTATATTATTTGAATCCCACCACTGGACTGTGTCTGCATAGGCCTGGAGCCCACAGTGACCACTGATCACACAGCAAAGGTGTGGAGTACAGAATGTCGCAGAGTGAGTGGGGGTGGTGAGGGTGAGCACAGCTGAAACAATGTGAGCAGCAAAATAAACAATAGCATTGGCTTATAACCAAAGATTGAACTAAATATCCACACATTCTTATTGAATATACGATTATAAATAAATAAATGGGATAAAGGGGCAGCTAGCTCTTTCTTAAGGAATAGTTCCAATTAATAAATGTAAAAGTAATGAGGGAAATAGAAAATCCTACAGTGATAATTAAAGTCCTGTGCTTAGTTTAATGCTCTGCTTCACTATCTTGAAATACTTAATATTTGAATAGAAGGCCCTGCATGTTCATTTTGCTCTGGGTCCCACAAATTATGTAGCTAGTCCTGGCTGATCCACAGATGAATGCAAAAATTAGTGGGTGAAAGTTTAAGGAAAAACAGGATACTTGGATAGCTTTAAAGCATCTCCCCTAAACACTTGTCAATTATAAGGGGGAAATAGTAACTTTACATGTTGACATGGGGCAAACACCATATTAACCAAATGATCAGCATTAATAACAGGTACCTCATATGATGGGCTGAGACAGCAAATAAGTTCTATGTTATTCTTCCCAAAATGCCTAACTTTAATCTAACTATAAGAAAAAATTAGACATACTCAACATTGAGGAACATTCCATAAAATACCTGGCCATGGCTGTTAAAAATCGTCAAGGTCATGAAAGACAAGAGAAAACTAAGAAACTATCCTGGATGGAAGAAAATAAAGAGCATATGGCAGCCTGACCTGTGGTGGCTCAGTGGGATAAAGTGTCGACCTGGAACTCTGAGGTTGCCGGTTCGAAACCCTGGGCTTGCCTGGTCAAGGCACATATGGGAGTTGATGTTTCCTGCTCCTCCCCCACTTCTCTCTCTCTCTTTCTCCTCTCTCTCTTCTCTCTAAAATTAATAAATAAAGTTTAAAAAAAAAAAGAGCATATGGCAGACTGGCCTGTGGTGGCGCAGTGGATAAAGTGTCAACCTGGAATGCTGAGGTCACCAGTTTGAAACTCCTGGGCTTGCCTGGTCAAGGCACATTTTGAAGCAACTACTACAAGTTGATGCTTTCCACTCCTCCCCTCCTTTCTCTCTCTCTCTCCTCTCTCTAAAATCAACTTAAAAACAATTTTTTTAAAAGAACATGTGGCAAACTAAATGCAAAATGGGATCCTGAATTGGATCCTGGAACAGAAAAAAGATTAGCTGAGAAACCAGAGAAACCTGAATATAATCCAGTCTCAGTAATTGTACTATGTTATGAAAGGCGTTAACAGTAGGGGAAGCTGGGAGAAGGGCACAACGGAAAGTCTGGAATTACTTCAAATTTTTAAAAAATTTTGAAAGCAATGACAGTTAGGTGGAATGAAGTGGCCAATGGCTTGCAGAGCAACATGCCCAAGTTTTATAGTGACTACTGCAATACATACCTTACCCCTGACTCTCCCTCTGTGAGAAAGACACCCTGCAGTGGTAAGAACACAGAGAATGAGAATGACTACTGTCAGAAATGGATGGAAGAACAGGCTCAGAGCCTGATTGGCAAAACAACCTCAGCATTTCAGCAAGGAAAGATACTGTCTGCTCCATTCTCTGCTCTTCCTCCTGCAGAGGTAATGCTCCCATCTCTCCCCAGTCTTCTTGGCTGTCCTCACCCGGTATGATGCCAGCACCTCATATGAAGGGGTCTTCCCATGATGCCAATGCTGGGCTCTCCTCCTGCGATGATGCCAGTGGGAACTGCTCCTGGAATGAAGCCATCCATAGGAGGCCACATACCAATGATACCTGGGCCCCCAGTGATGAGACCTCCCACCCCTCTCATGATGGTGCCCACAGGGCCAGGAATGATTCAACAGGACAAATGAGAGAGGGGAGTTTCTTTCTCTCATTTTTATATCACTTGTTCTACTTCACCAGGAGATCACAGTGCTGTGACTCTGGGTAAAATACCCAGAGTGTTTTAACCTTATGACAAGGAAGACTCACTCCCTCTTTTTATCGAAGAAAGAATTGTTTTGGAGGGGAGTAATGGGGACCAAAAAAACATTTTTTTTTCATTGTGTTAACTGATGCTTATTGGTGACAATTCAATGACAACAGAAATTCCATTTGGAGGTGCAGGGAAGAAGGAAACTGTATTCGATGCACAACAGCTCACTCGTGATGCAGCATGGTTATGGGGCAACTTTGCAGCCATCCAGCCCTGGCTGGGGCCCTTCTCCATCTAGACGGCTCTGCTCTATACCAGTTTGCTTTGCACAACACTGGCCTGATCTGCTCCTCTCTGTTGAAACATCTTCCCTGGTTCACATCAGCCAGGGAGTCACAATCCTTACTCTTCAAGGGACAGGGGAAAGTATGCTCTCCAAGCCAGAGAGACTGGCTTATATGGACAAAAGTCCCCACCCCTGGTCCCTGATTGGTGTTTCTTCATGCAAATAAAGGCTCTAAAGTGTCACAGTTTGATTGGCCCAAAAGGTACTGTCCTGATTCATCAGAATAGAGTTGCTCTGATGGGTCAGAGCTGCGCAACTCTGATTGGATGGGGAAAGCTTCAATCTTATTAGTTAAGATAAGATTACAGGAACCAGCTATAAGGGCTGGCTCAGATGGCAGAAACACAGTGCAGGCAGACAATTCAGTGCAGAGGCAGGTGGTTCACTGCAGCCATTTCTGTGAAGTCCAGTTTGTGTGAGAGGCCTCTGTGCAAAAAATGGCTGTGAGGCTGTTATAGGACTTTGTTTTTGAGCCCCGTTAGCCCACCAACAGCTGTCCTTGTTAGGGATCTTTTTCTTTACTTAAGATTCACAACTGTGCAATGTGAAAATAAAATTGTCAATTCTTTCAATTAAAATAATAATAAAAATAAAAAATAAAAGCAGCCCTGGCCGATTGGCTCAATGATAGAGTGGTGGCCCAGCAAGTGGAGGTCTCAGGTTCGATTCCCGGCCAGAGCACACAGGAGAAGTGCCTATCTGCTTCTCCATCCTTCCCCCTCTCCTTCCTCTCTGTCTCTCTCTTCCCCTCACACAGCCAAGGCTCCATTGGAGCAAAGTTGGCCTGGGCACTGAGGATGGCTCTGTGGCCTCCACCTCAGGCACTAGAATGGCTCCTGTTGCAACAAAGCAACGCCCCAGATGGGCAGACCATTGCCCCCTGGTGAGCATGCTGGGTGGATTCCGGTCGGCGCATGCGGGAATCTGTCTCCCTCCCTGTTTCTCACTTCAGAAAAATACAATACAATACAATAAAAGCAATGACAATTAAAAACCAACAATAAAATGCACCACATGCAAAGCCAAAAGACATGACAAACTGCAGAGAAAGAGGCTTGCAACTCACATCACAAAAGTCAAATCTCCCCAATATATAGAAGAATGTCAATAACCCAATAAGAGAAAAAGGAAGAACTAATTCAAAGAAAAAATACAATAGCTCTTAAATGTATAAAAATATCATCAAACTCACTCATAAGAGAAGTGTAAATTAAAACTACAGATACCAATTTTCACTCCTCAGGTTGTCAAAAATCCACCCGGATGATAATACACTGTTAATGAGACTGTGGACAAAAAGGAATTTTCACACAATCTTTGTAATAGTGTAAATTGACACAACCCCTTTGGGAAGGTAATTTGACAGTATCTATCAGAATTAAGACAAATCCTTTGACCCAATAGTTCCAATTTTATTCTTTAGATTGACTTGTACACACCCAAAATGACCACATGCACAAGTATGCTCATTGTAACACTGTGTACAATAGTAAAATAAATAGTTCTTATCAATACTCATCCATAAAGGGCTGTTGAAATAAATAAGGTCCTTCCATAATAAATATCTTACATATGTGTAACTATGCAAAAGTATGAGTAAACTTTTCATCTACTAATAAAGACAGGGCTCCACGATGGCAGAACAGATTCACTACATTCTGTGTAAAAAAAAAATGAAATATGAATCTATATCCATATTTGCATAAGGAAACTCTATACAAATCAATAAGAAATAAAAAACAGTTTCAAAGGACAGGGAAGGTGGTAGGAACAAGAGATGGGAAGCAAGGGAAAGACAGACTTTTCACGGTACACTGACTCATTTTTAAATTGTAAGCCATGTAAATGTATTACCTGTTCAAAAATTAAGTTAAAACCTCATGAATATTATCACAGAAAGTGTGACCACAACCAAAAACAAAATTACGCACCAAGCACAAGAGCCAGTCCTTAGAATGTATTTGTAACTTTGTACTGAAAAGACAACAAGCATGCACAAGACCCAAGTATTTCAAGATATTTTAAGTCATATAAACACGCAAAATGCTAGACGAATGAGGTGATGGGACAGAGTAAAATGAGGAGTGTACCCAGCAGCTGAATGCCAGAGAACCATCTGAACAACCAAACTATGAGAAATTGTAAGATACATTTTCTTTTTATTTCTATTACGTTACTACAGAAAAGGTAAACTTTTTGCTTGTCTGTTGCCTACAAGAAAAAAAGGAGGAAGGCAGTAGGGAGGGAAGAAGGACCAATGTGTCCATTGGCAGGAATGTAAATTGGTGCCCCTTCCCTGCAGGGCAATTTTATAATGTCCATCAACACTTTAACACACATGCCCTTTGACCCAGAAATCCCCTTCCTGGGAATTCACCCAACAGATACATTCCCACAGCTATGTAAAAGATAATGTGGCATATAGAAATATTTAATACATAGTTTATAGAGCAAAAATATGGAAGCTACCCAGATGTTTATCATCAGAAACCAAGTTAAATTACAGTGTCCCCTAAATGCAGCCCTCAGCATAACAAGGTGGTCAGCTGTACTGACTCGTAAAGATGGCTGGGATGTTAGCAAGTGAAAACAATTATGCAGCATAGTAAACAACATAATATGTTTGAGTAAAAAGAAAATATAATAAAACACAAGTATGTCTATAGAAATGTGTGGAAAAATGCACTGACATCTGTCAATACTAGGAACTCTGAAGAGTGAGCCGGGGATGGCGCTGAGGGGAGGAGATGGGGAATGCCGATTGGGAAATGTTCACTTTCTTGAACTATGTTTGCTGTGTGCATGTATTATTTTGTTTTTATTGTGGTAAAATATACATAACATAAAATTTACCTCCTTAACCATTTTTAAGTGTACAATTCAGTGGCATTAAGTACCTTTACATTGTTGCACAACTGTCACCACCACCCATCTCTAGAACATTTTATCTTCTCCAACCAAAACTCCGTCCTCATTAAACCCCAGCTCCTCCTTTGCTCTGTTCCCCAGCTCTTGGTAACCTCTCTTTTATTTCTTGTCTTTATCAATTTGCCTATTCTAGGTACCTTGTATAAGTGGAAATATAACATTTGTCCTTTTGTGACTGATTTGTTTCACTTATACTTTTTCAAGGTTCATCCATGTTGTAGCATGTGTTAGAATTCCATTCTTTCTAAGGCTGAATAGTGTTTCATTGTAAGGCTATACCATATGTCATTTATCCACTCATCTGTTGATAGCCACATGGATGTTTCCATGTTCTAGCTGTTTTGAATAATGTTGCTGTTAACATGGGGGTGCACCTATCCAAGTCTCTGCCTTCAGACTTTCTGGCTATCTACCTAACAGCTAGATTGTATGGTAGTTCTACGTGTAATTTTTTAAGGAACCGCCCTACTGTCTCCCACATCAGCTGCACCCTTTCACATTCCCACCAGCAGTACACAAGGGTTCCGATTTCTCCTCATTGCATGCATTACTTTTGTAGCTAAAAATGCGTTGAATTTTTTCCACTATCAGATTTTAACATCAACAAGAAAGTGTTAATTTTTTCATTAAAAATATTATCAGATTACACATTACTGGAAGGCAACCATTTTATAATGCATTTGCCATTTATTAAAAAAAAAAAAAAAACCCTGCTAGCAGTGGATCCCTACAGGCTGACAACAATGGAGATAAATCATGGGTCATTCACTACTCATCCAGCAAGAGCATAAGGTGATTCTAGTTCTCTATTTGTATTCAGCAGAATGGTCTCCAGTTACACCGGGAGAAGCAAGGGGACAGACCCGTGCAGAGGCACCTCTGGTTTGTCTGAATACTGCACACCTTTTTGGTCCTTCTCACATTGTGTAAATGGCAGGGACACATTACTACAGTGAAGCATTCAGTACTTCCCCATCACTCCCAGGGAGAGGGAGTTCTGCATGAGAAGGAGAGAGGATGAGCAAGGTGGAAAGTTAAGGAGACAGAGTCTGGAAGAAAGAGGAGACAAGAGAGATTTGGGACTCGGATAAAAGACAACCTTTTAAAAGAGTTGTGTGGGAGTACTGTAGAACAGGGGTCTCAAACTCAACTCAGCATGTGGGCCGCAGAGCAAGATCACAGCCGTTCAGCGGGCCACACTAGGTCTACAAAAGGCAACTGTTACACAACACTTTTCTCACTGCAGTTGAAAACAAAAAAAAATCAGTACAACAAGCACAATCGTACATGTAGTTTACTCAGTGTCACAAAACGACCAGAAACTGTAGTTCGCATCACAACTGCTGTTAACTAAGCTAATATCTAGCTAGGATGCTAGAGAAATGAAAAATACAAGTAGGCCCCTGGGTTACTTAATTTTATCCAAAATATTTTGAACTTCGTGGATTAGTCTGCAGGCCGCACAAAATTGTTCGGCGGGCCGCATGCGGCCCGTGGGCCGCAAGTTTGAGACCCCTGCTGTAGAAGGTGAGTTCATTCCTTTGGGCTGTCCAACACCCAAATATCTATCTCTGTTCCCAAACCCCTCTTTAGAGGGCAGGATCCCCTTCACAGCAGAAGCGACTATCCGGAACCTGCCTGTCCCCAAGCACCTGGCAGGTAGGGTATGGACACATGACTCCACAGTGGGATGGACTCACCCAGTGTTTGCATCAGCAAGAGGTGACACAGGGGAGGAAGATGTTTCTTTTCATTTTACATTCTTCTATACTGTTTAAATCTTTTTATTTTTACCATATCCATATATTATTTCTAAACTATTTAGTTTAAAATACTTATTTTTTTAAAAAGTGGTACATCTACAAATATACCAGAAAGCCTACATAAGAACAAATATTGATATAAAGTAAAATATGCATCAGCGTTCCAAAGAGCAGGTGGTGAGGGACCACTGTCTGCCGAGGCTGGGTCTGAGCTGCTCAGCTGTCAGAAACGCACATGGTTTTCTTTATTTCTTTTTTAGTTTTTATTTGGCTACTCTTGGTGTTGCTTTATATTACTTGTGCAATAAGTGATTATTTTAAACATAATCTTAAGCCAACAGCAGAAGAGGAGCTCTGCTTTGCAGAAGACCAAAGGCAAAAAAGGAAGCTGGGATGAGAAGAAAGGCCTAGTTTAGCAGGGAAAGGTAGGGGATAGAACTCATTGCACACCAAAGACCTCCAGTGGCCCAGAGGGTCACTCCCATTGGACGGGGGGACCAAAATGACCATCTCTTGCAAAGTGAAAAATAAGAGAGCACTTAAGAAATTGTGGCATAAGTGCACATTGATAAGTGAGTGGGTAAAGAAATGTGATACATACATACAATGGAATATTACTCAGCCATAAAGAAAATAGAATGAAATCTTGCCATTTGTGACAACCTGGGTGGATATTGTGCTAAGTGAAATAAGTCAGACAGAGAAAGACAAATACTGCATTATTTCACTTATATGTTGAATCTTAAGAACAAAATAAATGAAGAAACAAAACAGAAACAAATTCATAGATGCAGATAACAAACTGATAATAGCCAGGTGGGGTGGGAGTTGTGGGGCTGGGCTGAAAAAATGAAGAAATTAATAAGTACAAATTGGTGGTTACAAAATAGTCACAGGGATGTAAATTAAAGTACAGCATGAGGAATAACATTATAATAACTATGTATGGTGTCACATGCATACTGGAAATATTGAGGCAGGGGAACATTTTGTAAAGTATATGACAGTCTAACCACTGTTGGATTAAATTTACACAGAGTTCTAGAAAAGGCAGAACTACTGTGACAGAGGCAGAAATGGGATTGAATTTTTGGATGTGATAGGAATTTTTGATAATTGATTTTGCTGATGGTTACACTGGTGTACACATTTGTCAAAATTTATCACATCATATATATTTAAAAAAACATTTTTATTTATTGATTTAAAAGAGAGGAAGAGAGAGACAGAAATATATCTGTTCCTGTATGTGCCCCAACCAAGGATTGAGCCAGCAACCTTTGCATATTAGGACAACGCTCTAACTTACCAAGTTATCCAGCCAGGACTCACTCAGCAGGGCCAGCTGCTCAGTCTATAACTGTGCCTCTCCCTCAGGCAGCATCAGGTGTGGGAGCAGGTGGGAGTCCCCAGTGTGTTTCAAGATTTTAAATCTTGAATCATCCTTACAGGGAAATAGACAAGCAACATCATGAAAGTAACAACTGTAAAGGTTGCAGTCAGCTCTTCGCTCCATCTTCCTGTGGGACCTCCGCCCTGTGAAGTTAATTTTTTTATTTATTTATTTATTTTTATTTTTATTTATTTTTATTTTTTTTTTACAGAGACAGAGTCAGAGAGAGGGATAGACAGGGACAGACAGACAGGAACGGAGAGATGAGAAGCATCAATTATTAGTTTTTTGTTGCGCGTCGCAACACCTTAGTTGTTCATTGATTGCTTTCTCATATGTGCCTTGACCGCGGGCCTTCAGCAGACTGAGTAACCCCTTGCTTGAGCCAGTGACCTTGGGTCCAAGCTTGTGAGCTTTGCTCAAACCAGATGAGCCTGCGCTCAAGCTGGCGACCTCGGGGTCTCGAACCTGGGTCCTCTGCATCCCAGTCTGACGCTCCATCCACTGCGCCACCGCCTGGTCAGGCCGCCCTGTGAAGTTAAAGGCTGGCCATTGGCACTGTGGTGGAAACAGGAGCCATGGAGCCCCTGTCACTTGCCCTCAGCTCAACCCCGTGCTCTTCCCTTGAGGGCAGAAGTCCTCACCCAGTCCTACCCATCCTTGATCACAGGGCAACCCACAGGATGGTCATTAACACCTGACTTCAGAACACAGGACATGTGTGAGGAATACCTTTCTTGCCCAATCATAAAAAGAACAGTGGTGGCCCTGGCTGGTGGCTCAGTGGATAGAGTGTCAGTCTGGCCTATGGACATTCCAGGTTGGATTCCTAGTCAGGGCACACAAAAGAAGCGACCATCTGCTTCTCTCCCCTCCCTCTCCCCCTTCTCTCTCTCTTCTCCTCATGCAGCCAGTGGCTTAATCAGTTCTAGCGTGGCCCCCAGCACTGAGAATAGCTCAGTTGATCCAAGCACATCAGCCTCAAGTGCTAAAAATAGCTTAGTACTCAAGCATCTTCTCAAGATGGAGTTGCCAGGTCAATCCTAGTTGGCGAGCATGTGGAAGTCTGTCTCACTACCTCCACTACTCTCACCCCCACCCTAAAAAAGGAGCAGTGGTCAGGAGGAAGGAGGGAGAGGTTGAGTGTCTTCAGGCTCCAGCCCACTCCTGGCTACTGGTGGTGGATTTATGTCTGAATGAGAAGGTGGGCCCTGGTTGAGGGCACTTCATTATATTTGTGGATGACTTCTCTTGTTTCTGTAGGGCATCTGAAGCCTCTTTGAAGAAGTCAAACTTCGCAGAAACCCAAAATGCTATGTATAGATGAACAAACACTATAGTTCATGAAAGATTGGTAGATGGGT
This sequence comes from Saccopteryx bilineata, assembly GCF_036850765.1. Taxonomy (NCBI): domain Eukaryota; kingdom Metazoa; phylum Chordata; class Mammalia; order Chiroptera; family Emballonuridae; genus Saccopteryx; species Saccopteryx bilineata. The sequence goes on along the minus strand of NC_089492.1, from coordinate 147,727,434 downwards.
CCTCAAGAAGGTCTCCAAGAATCTATTGTCTGTCAGCTTATCAGGGAGACGTACCCACCCAAGACCCACAGCCCAGGCCATCCTGTGGCTGAGAGATAACTTGACCTTCTCCTCCAGTCCTCACAACTCCTCCCTGCTCTGAACCTCACTAAACCATTTATTGTGGTATTGAGAACAGGGTTTGGACACACTCTAAGAACGTATGAAAGACACTTTCTTACTTTCAAAGACTTAATGCCAAAATTAAACAAAAATAAAACAGATATCAAAGACTTAATGCCAAAATTAAACAAATATAAAATCCCTCAATAATTGCTATGTCAATTATGTGTTGAAATCCTATTTTTAGCCCCGGCTGGTTGGTTAAATGGTAGAGCATCAGCCTAGCACATGGATGTCCCAGGTTCGATTCTCAGTCAGGGCACACAGGAGAAGCAACCATGTGCTTCTCCACCCCCTCCTCATCCCCCTTCTCTCTCCCTCTGTCTCTTTTACTCCCACAGTCATGGCTTGATTGGTTTAAGCACATCGGCCCCGGGTGCTGAGAATGGTTACATGGCGTCTCGGCCTCAGGCACTAAAAGTAGCTCAGTTATAAGCACGGCCCCAGACAAAGGTTACTGAGTGGATCCCAGATGGGGCGCATACGGGAGCCTGTCTCTCTGTCTCCCATCCTCTCACTTGGAAAAGAAGAAAAACAACAAAAAAAGGAAATCCCATTTTTGATATTTGGGTTAAATCAAATATTAAAATTAATTTTGCCTGCTTTTTTTTTTTTTTTCCATTTTTCCAAAGCTGGAAACGGGGAGGCAGTCAGACAGACTCTCACATGCGCCTGACCGGGATCCACCTGGCATGCCCACCAGGGGGCAATGCTTTGCCCCTCTGGGGCATCGCTCTGTTGCATTCAGAGCCATTCTAGCTCCTGGGGCAGAGGCCACAGAGCCATCCTCAGTGCCCAGGCCATCTTTGCTCAACTGGAGCCTCAGCTGTGGGAGGGGAAGAGAGAGACAGAGAGGAAGGAGAGGGGGAGGGGTGGAGAAGCAGATGGGCGCTTCTCCTTTGTGCCCTGGCCTGGAATCGAACCCGGGACTCCTGCACACCAGGCCAACGCTCTACCGCTGAGCCAACCGGCCAGGGCCTCACCTGCTTTTTACTTTTTAAAATGTAGCTACCAGAAAAATTACAATCACATGTGGGCTTGTATTGCATTTCTACTGTGCAGAGCTGGTTTAGAAACAAGGAAGTTGGGAAAGAGCTGTGTGAATGGCAGCATTACCACAGACTTGTTTCCCAGTTCCTTCTTCCTCCTCACCCCAAATGTGTGCACACCACGTGGGCCTACAGATCCATGTCAAACCTCAGCATGTTGGAGTTTTTCAGCTGAAAAGATCCTGGGAGCTTTGTCCCAGAGTCGCCACCCATCATGGGGTAAAGCAGTTGGATCTGGAGCAAACTAAATGCCACCTCCTTATAGTCAACCAGCAAGATGATACTATCCCAGGGTTTGGGGGATCTCTGTCCTAGCAGCCACTTTCAAATGTCTTAATATTAGCTTTGACTATGATGAAACTGTGTTTCTTTCAGTCTTCCTCCCCTTCTGACTCCACCCATCTTTCCCTGGTGACCCAGTGAATAAGGGGCTCTAGCTTCCCTGCGTACAAAGGCCTGGGGCAGGCAGAGTCCTGTGAAAACACCCCAGGCAGGACAGCAGACTCTCCCCAGACTTGGCCTGCGGGGCTCTAAAGTGGGCCCCATCCACTCTTTTTTTTTTTTTTTTTCTTTTGTGAGTTTTATTTTGTCAGAAATGAGAGAGTTGTGCTGCTGTTGTCAGCACGGGCAGAGTGATTAGCTCAGCTAGTGCTCAACATTTATGCTTTGAGTATATAAAGAAAACATTTGACTCAATACATTTTGCCCAATTTTTTTTTTATAAATAAATTTTTATTTTAATGGGGTGACATCAATAAATCAGAGTACCCCATCCACTCTTTATCTTGTGTTGATGTAAAGCCAGCGCCCAGGGCCACTATCACAGCAGCCTCCTGGCCCATGCAGGTTCGCATTGGATTCGGACAGTCGGTAAAGAAACAATGGAGCCACAAACTGGTGGGCCATAGTCTTTAATCCTAGCTTGCACCCGGCGGGCAAGTAAAAACATACACTGGGCTCCAAAACCCACTCACATTCAGTGCTCACAAAGCTACTGACTTATCCGAGTTTCCTGGAATCAAAGGTTTCTAGCTCACCAGCCTTATTCTCCTCAGTTCCCCATCTCCTTCCCTATCCCAGATACAAACTCTACACAAACTGGCATCTCACTCAGTACTCCGCCATCTTGGCTGCTTCTCCTGGCCTCCTCCATGTGGCCTCCTTCTGCTCTCTGCTCTGCTCTCTCCTCTAATGATAATCTCAGGAACCAAAGAGAGCAAGCTCCTATTCTGCCCCTATTTTATAGTGTAGAAATCCAAACCTTTAATCCAATATACATAATAGGGAAGTCTCTAATACAAAGTCACTTCTCTGAGGCATGATTGGATTGTACCACCCCACATCAAAAAGGGTGGGAAAGGCTTAATCCCAAAACCAAGCCCCAGGCTACAAGGATTCTACCTGCCCACAGAGACACACATTAATATCACCTGGGCAACGGCTCCTCATGGGCAGCGCCGTCTTTAACAAAGTGAGCATAATATATTTTATCTGCCCAACAGTTGACCTTGGGGCAAAGGAGGGAACAGATTTACAAGTAAAAAACTCTTATAGGTAAAGTATCTGCCAAAAGCCTATGAGACTCACACTGCGAACTGTGAATGGACAAAAAGAATGAGCCAAGTTTGGGCTCAAGAGTTCCCAGGGCTCATCAGCCCAGCAGCAGCAGCTGGGAGCCACAAGCCACTTCGAGTTGAAGCTCATCTGACTACACCTCAGAGGTCATACTGCATGGTAAACTCTTGTGCATCACGTACCCTTGGGTCTGTTCAGGTCCAATGATTTCACATCTATTCTTGAACTGTGTGGAAAATACCACCAAACTATTTTCACTGTTGTAATTTAACTGAGTTTGAACATTAAACTGAGTATTAACTTTTTTTTTTTTTTTTTTTTTTTTTTTTACAGAGAGAGAGTCAGAGAGAGGGATAGATAGGGACAGACAGGAACAGAGAGAGATGAGAAGCATCAATCATTAGTTTTTTGTTGTGACACTTTAGTTGTTCATCAATTGCTTTCTCATATGTGCCTTGACCGTGGGGCTACAGCAGACCGAGTAACCCCCTGTCCAAGCTTGCTCAAACCAGGTGAGCCCACGCTCAAGCTGGCGATCTCGGGGTCTCGAACCTGGGTCCTCCACATCTCAGTCCGACGCTCTATCCACTGCACCACCGCCTGGTCAGGCTGAGTATTAACTTTTAAGTAGTTCATGCTCTTGCTCTTTTAGGCTCCTTTTAAAATGATTCACAAGGATGCTTAAACTTATTGATCAATTAGGTGGGGAAAAAACAAGAGGCCCAAGCAGATTCTGGGGTGAGGGAGGCCCCACCCTCATGTCAAGAAGCCCCACTGCCACACTGGGTGGGACAGGAGGCTCATGGCTGTTCAGGGCTGATAGGAGAAATGCCGCCTGATAGGGCCTGAAAGCCATGTCCCCTGGTCATCTGGTGAGACCCAAAGTGCAGGCACTACAAAAAACAGACATAGGAAGAGAAGGCTGTGCTGAGAACTGCTGGCATGACTAAGTGGGGATGGGGGACAAGGACATCATAAATACTTGCAAGGTATCTAGACTCCACATGGGGATTAGTCCTCCCCCACTGGGTGAACCTTATTTGCATGGATGGGACTGTTTGACAGTAAATTCCCTGAGGATAGGGAACTCAGGTGCCCCTCACTTCTGGGAAGGAGGATCCATCTCTGCCAGGACTATTAGAATAAAGAGGTCAGGGCTACCTCCCCCAGAGCCTACAGCACAGGGGTCCAGAATTCTCAGAAGAGCCCAGGTGGTAATGCCAAGTTGTCTCTACATATCCGGGACCACTGCTCACATCAAAGTTGTGACTGGCATCCCCAGGGTAGCAGTTAGGATGGTTTCAGTTGCAAGAAATAGGAAACCTGACTTAAACTGGCTTAAACAATTAAAAAAATGCATACGGCCAGGTAACAGAGATGGCCACAGGGAGGCTTGCCCAGCAGCTCACTGTTAAGGGGACCTGTTTCTTCCCTTTGCTGTACTTCCTTCCCCATTGTGAGCAGTATCCTTATCAAAGGCTAGGAACTCCCAAGGACACCTGGGGCTGCCTGCTTCCCTTTGGGTTGTGCTGATAATCACCAAGCAGAAAATTCTTTGCCCAGAATCCCCAGCAAATGTCCTGAGAGTCACTCTGATGAGACCACTCTTGTTCATGTCTCAGTCCTGGAGGAGGGTAGAATTGTTTTGTCTTGGCTGCTGAAGCTGGAGGAACCTGGGGCTGCTGAGCTATCAAAAGTGTCCACTGGCCCTGGCCAGTTGGCTCAGCGGTAGAGCGTCGGCCTAGCGTGCGGAGGACCCGGGTTCGATTCCCGGCCAGGGCACACAGGAGAAGCGCCCATTTGCTTCTCCACCCCTCCGCCGCGCTTTCCTCTCTGTCTCTCTCTTCCCCTCCCGCAGCCAAGGCTCCATTGGAGCAGAGATGGCCTGGGCGCTGGGGATGGCTCTGTGGCCTCTGCCTCAGGCGCTAGAGTGGCTCTGGTCGCAACATGGCGACGCCCAGGATGGGCAGAGCATCGCCCCCTGGTGGGCAGAGCGTCGCCCCTGGTGGGCGTGCCGGGTGGATCCCGGTCGGGCGCATGCGGGAGTCTGTCTGACTGTCTCTCCCTGTTTCCAGCTTCAGAAAAATGAAAAAAAAAAAAAAGTGTCCACTGCACCAGGCTTCCTGCAGGAAAATAAAGCCTGGAGGTTGGACCTTGAAATCTGGAGAGAAATACTTGCGTCGCTGGAGAAACTCTGCCCCCCTTACACTGTAGATTCATAACCAATGTCTTTTTTTTTTTTTTTTTTTTTTTTGCATTTTTCTGAAGTTGGAAACCGGGAGGCAGTCAGACAGACTCCCGCATGCGCCCGACCGGGATCCACCCGGTACACCCACCAGGGGGCGATGCTCTGCCCATCTGGGGCATTGCTCTGTTGCAACCAGAGCCATTCTAGCGCCTGAGGCAGAGGCCACAGAGCCATCCTCAGCGCCCAAGCAAACTTTGCTCCAATGGAGCCTTGGCTGCAGGAGGGGAAGAGAGAGACAGAGAAGAAGGAGAGGGGGAGGTGAAGCAGATGGGTGCTTTTCCTGTGTGCCCTGGCCGGGAATTGAACCCAGGACTCCTGCACGCCAGGCCGACGCTCTACCACTGAGCCAACCGGCCAGGGCCTCATTTGTCTTTATAGTATTCTTGTCATTCTTCCCAAACCTTGTCAACTCCAAGGTATGGCTACAGAAATGCAGGCCCAGGAAATGGCTGTGACCTAAATCAGGAGCTAGAACCCTATACCAGACAGAGCTAGGTTCTCATGCCTGTTCCATCCAGTCCCTTACTGAAAGGACACACGGCTCTAAGTGACAGGGGCCATCTAACAGTGTTGTATCTAGAAAACATTTGTGATGGCCACAGTAAATAGTATCCCAGTGACATAGGCTGGGCATGGCTGCTGTCCCTCCTGAGACAGGTGTGGCTGTTCTTCGGCGCCAGGAGGGCTGATCGGGAGGAACTGAGCAAGGACACGCTGAGCCTGGTGTCAGCCCAGTGGCTCTGCAAAGCCTCTCTGTCTTTTCAAAACACATCTTTCGTCAGCATCTCCTAGCAGTTTTGTCATCACATAGATCAGTGACTCTTCCCAGAAACTTCTGCAGGGTAACCTGGGGCTCCCTCTCTCACACAGGTGGGGAAAAACCACAGCTCGGCCTACCAAGGTCGTGCTGCAGTCAGGGTCAACCAGGCAGCCAGAGATCAATGGGTTCACCAGGGATACCAGTGTTGTGTGCCAGGCATTCAGAAAATGTTCACATTATTATCAAAATCCCTATAATTATGCTCAAATCAAACTGTTTAGTCCAACACTTCATCTTGGGTCATCCACATGGGAGATTTCACCAGAGCACAAATCCCTGGCAATGAAACCCCACAGACAGGCAACAGAGGCATTTTAAATTTGGAAATGTTTATATATACGTATTTTGTGATATCCATTAAGGATAAAGGACACCTAATGTTCAGCATCTGCTTTAGCCGCAGCTCTGGTTTCTCTTGTTACATAACAAATTATTTTAAAACTTAGCAGCTTAAAACAAGCATTTCATTTGGGTCACAATTTGAAGGATTGGGAATTTGGGGCAGACTCGGGCTGACTGCTCTTCTGCTCTATGGCATTGGTTGAGGTGCTCCAACTGGGATTAGAGAATAAACCTCTGACACTCTGACCCATGGCTGGCACCTGGTGCTGGCTGTCAGCTGGGAAGCCTGGGTCCTCCCCACAAGTCCACATGTACTAACTCAACACAGCTGCATCAAGGGGGTCAGCCTTATTCCATGGCAACTACCTTTTCCCCAGACCCAGTGATGACAGACACAAGGAGGAAGCTGCCAGCCTCATCAGACCTAGACCTGGAAATGGGCAGGCACTCCTGCTAAAGTCTATGCTTAAAGTAGAGATAGCCCACCCAGATTTAAGGAGAGAGGACACAGACCCACCTCTACAGGAAGAGCATCAAAGAATCTGTGGCCATTCTTTTTTTATTTTTTTATTTTTTTTTTTAGTTCTTGATTTTTTTTGGAGGGTGGAGAAAGAGATAGAGAGGAAGAGAAAGACATCAATTTGTTGTTCTGTTTATTTATGCATACACTGGTTGATTGTTTTATGTACCCTGACCAGGGTTCAAACCCACCACAACCTTGGTGTATCAGGACAATGCTCTAACCAACTGAGCCACCTGGCCAGGGTGTAGCCACTCTTAAACTGCCATAGTTATTCTTTCTTTGTGCCAGCTTCACATGCTAGTGGACAGACAAGCCATTACCATTTTATACTTTACAAATGCCTCATACCTCAGCCTCTTACTCCTTCCTAATCCTGATCCTTTGCCCATTGTCATCTCTCACACTGGCTAGTGCTCACCTGTAGTTACAGGGTCAGAGCTCCACTAGGTTGTAATTTCATACAGTGTGTCCGTAAAGTCATGGTGCACTTTTGACCGGTCACAGGAAAGCAACAAAGATGATAGAAATGTGAAATCTGCACCAAATAAAAGGAAAACTCTCCCAGTTTCATACCTATTCAGTGCAGTTCAATGTGGGCTCCATTTGTTGCCCTACACACATCCAAACGATAGTGAAGTTCTTGCCACACACAGGTAAGGACGTCTGGTGTAACAGAGTGAATAACGTCTGTGATTCTCTGTTTTAAGTGATTAATGTCATGGCGTTTCGTTATAAACGCGCCGATATTCACGTTGCACTTTGATCATGGATTTGAATTTAGTGAGCCACAGAACACACTGAACTTTCCTCTGTACCGTCCACATCTCGACTGGCATGGCCATGGGCTGCTCCACTGTATACATGGTGTAATGTCATCATCTGTGCATGTGTACATGCTGTCACATCATCCTACAGAAACTAGGAGGGTTTTCCTTTTATTTGGTGCAGATTTCACATTTCTATCGTCTTTTGTTGTTTTCCTGTGACAGGTCAAAAGTGCACCATGACTTTACAGACACACTGTATTAATCAAGCACTTTGGCATCTGATAGACTTGGTTAGAATCAGCTGTATCAATTACTTGCTGTGACCCTAGAAAAATGACTTAATATCTGACACCTGATTTCTTCACCTGACATAAGAAGTTGAACTCATAGGATTGTTGGATTAAGAAATAATCTATTTGGCAAAAACTTTTAAGTTTGACAATACGAAGCATTTGCAAAGGCACAGACCTGGAACTCTGGTGGTGATGAGAGTACAAACTAGTTCAATTTTGGAGACCCTTTCAATAAGATCTGATAAGATTAAAGATGAATGTATACTACAATGTAGCAATTCTAGCCCTTGATTTGAACCCCAAAGAAATTCCTGTATAAGTGCCCAGGGAAACCCACACAAGTAGCACTGTTTTAAAGTGCCAAAAATTAGCAACCATCTAAGTGTTGACCAGGAAATCAGATAAACTGTGTGAGGTCATGAATGAGCCCATACAGACATGGAGAAATCTCACAACTACAGTGCTAAACAACAAATAGCATTTGTATGAGAATGCATTTCCATAGAGCTCGGAAACATGCAAAACAATTGTATGTGTCACTTAGGGATGCAAATGCGTATAATAAAACTAAAGGAGCCTGGCCAGGTGGTGGGGCAGTGAAGAGAGCATTGGACTGGGACGCGGAGGACCCAGGTTCGAGATCCAGAGGTCTCCAGTTTGAGTGCAGGCTTATCTGGTTTGAGCAAGGCCTGCCAGCTTGAGTCCAAGATCGCTGGATTGAGCAAAGAGTCACTCGTTCTGCTGTAGCCCCACAGTCAAGGCACATATGAGAAAGCACTCAATGAACAATTAAGGCACTTCAACAAAGAATTGATGCTTATCATCTCTCTCCCTTCCTGTCTGTCCCTATGTGTCTCTCTCTCTGTCACACAAATAAAAAAAAAAAACAATTAAATGAAATAATGAGCACTAAATTCAGTCAGTAGTTAGTCATCCTGAGTGGAACCAGGAAAAGCCAATGCAGGCCCTGGAACCTTACACTATGTGGTGAGTACGTTAGTGCTCATTATTTTTCTTATTTCTATAACCTTTTCTACACTTGAAATATTTCACATCAAATTTAAAAAGTTGGGCCTGGCTGGTTGGCTCAGTGGTAGAGCGTCGGCCTGGTGTGCGGGGGACCCGGGTTTGATTCCCGGCCAGGGCACATAGGAGAGGTGTCCATTTGCTTCTCCACCCCCACCCTCTCCTTCCTCTCTCTCTCTTCCCCTCCCGCAGCCGAGGCTCCATTGGAGCAAAGATGGCCCGGGCGCTGGGGATGGCTCCTTGGCCTCTGCCCCAGGCGCTAGAGTGGCTCTGGTCGCTGCAGAGCGACGCCCCGGAGGGGCAGAGCATCACCCCCTGGTGGGCAGAGCTTCGCCCCTGGTAGGCGTGCCAGGTGGATCCCGGTTGGGCACATGCGGGAGTCTGTCTGACTGTCTCTCCCCGTTTCCAGCTTCAGAAAAATACAAAAAAAAAAATTTAAAAAGTTATGAAGGCCCTCTTTATTTACATATATAGCACAATGCCAGGGGCATGCCTGGGGCTCAGCGTGGAGTAGCAATTGCTGCCACTGTCACATGGACAGCCCCCCTGTGTGTTCACTCACCTTCAACCTCTCTCCTCCACTCCATCTTAAGGCAGAAAAACATGTTTCCATTTTTATAGAAGCTCCAATGAGTTTGTGACTGAAGTCACAAGGAGCACTCTAAAACCTGGTTGCCTGAATCTGGACTGGTTGAGTCACACTGCATTTGGGAACAGTCTACTGTTTTGTTTTGTTTGAAAGGGAGAAATCAAATGTACAAATAGGCCATGTGGTCAAACACTAACAGTGGGCAGTTTGGGAAGCTAGGCATGCCAGGAAACCTTGCGCAGTGCCCTCATCCCCCCTGAGGGAACGGAACACAGAGCCCTCATTTACCCGGTGTGACCAGTGTGGGCTCCTGGTTTCAGAGTTCTCCGCCTGGAAGCCTGTAGAGTCCTCAAGAGAGCTTCCAAAAGTTCTGGTGCCCAGGTCACACCTGTACCAGTTACATCCCGGGACTCTGGATGGAAGCCAGGCCTCCGCTCCCTGGGGAGGCCCAGGCCGCTGTGCAACCCAGGCTGAGAACCCTGGCCTGGGAGGGGAATATGACCCTGAGACACAGGCGCCTGTGAAGTCAACTTGTATTCCCTCAGGCTTTCCTGTGTAAAACAAAATGCGATCCTTCTGGTTCCTGCTGGAGCTTTCACAATTCAAGTCAAGCTGCTTGGGCTGGGACTGCGAAGGAGGGCTACGCCCCCCAGGGTCTGCTCTTCCCTTCCCAGTGGCACTGGGTGGCCATCTGGGCATGTGGCCAGCCCACCGAAAACTACATTTTGCAGGGCAAGGGGTAAGGTCGGAGGGAAAATTCTCCTTCATCAAGGAATGCCAACTAATACATGTAAGGATCGAGAAAAAAGAAAAATCAACATTTTACAACCACTGTAGTAATAACTGATTTGGGTGAGATTCACCAGTGGACACTAAGACCACTGGACAAAAGACTGTTGGATATTCACGCAATCTGAAAGATCAAGGATACTTTTAAAGTGGAAAAATCTGGCAGACACCCTGTATCACTTGTTAAGCCTATAAACTTTGTGGCACTTTGTGGCAAGGCTGGGCCACGGTGTCCTCAGACACCTTTGTCAGCAGCTGCTTCCCTGCTGTGGTCTGTGTCAGGGAGCTGAGAGGGGCCTGCAGAGCAACTTTCTGCCTGTCTGCTTCCTGTCCCCATGAAGGTCACCCCACCTTTCCTCACTGATGCAGCAGTTTCCTCCTCTGCAGCTGCTGACTCTGTTTGCAGATTAGCAGCCCTCTCAAAGTCACTAGCTGCCACCATGTCCTCCCCAAGGTGTGGGCTGACTCTTCCGAGTTGATACACCCGCACCAGCCACCCGGTACCCCTTCCCCAGGTCTGTCAGCTTCGCAAGCTCCTCTCCAAGCTCCTAAAGTTTTAATATTTCCAACCTCCTGTTTCCCCAGCCTCTATAGTTGCTACCTCCATGACATCTTGGTGTTTGCTTTGGGACATTTTAATCACATGGTTAACACTTTCTAACTATATAGTTACCAACTCTTTGATTAAATTCTGTTAAACACCTCTGATTTCTGCCTTCTTACCGGATTTCTGAGGTTGGTACCAAGAGGGACTCTGGTCACACCCTCTGCTCTGTACCTTTATCTCACCAAGGCATCAGGACTCTGAGTGATCACATTTAATGTTACTAAAATAACAACTGGCATCTTTGGGTCCTTGTGTCTTGGGTGGTAATCACATGTTGAGGATGGAGCTCCCCTTCCTACCCTGGTGACCATGGCACCCCTAGAACAGCGCTTGCGCTTCTCACACTTGGGGGAGAAATCAACTTTCTTCTCTGGTTTTGGTATTTCTGCTGGCAGATTTAACCTAATCCTAATTTATATAGTGTCTTGTATACTTGTCTTCAAAGGCAATCCATTAAATTAAGTCCTTCATTTCAGATTTTAAAAATAAAGTGTCATTAAGGAAAGGTACTTGTCATACCACAGTCAAAGAAGGCCCCTAGGGAATCACTGTCAAGTTAAACATTACCATACCAAGAAAAGCTACAGCCTGGCCTGTGGTGGCGCAGTGGATAAAGCGTCGACCTGGAAATGCTGAGGTCGCCGGCTCAAAACCCTGGGCTTGCCTGGTCAAGGCACATATGGGAGTTGATGCTTCTTGCTACTCCCCCCTGTCTCTCTCTCTCTCTCTCTCTCTCTCTCTCTCTCTCTCTCTCTCTCTTTCTCTCTCTCTCCCTCTCTCTCCTCTCTAAAATGAATAAATAAAATAAAAATTAAAAAGAAAAGCTACATATTTATTTGGATGATGAGATTAGTTAATAAACACTGTTTATAAAGTATCAGGCACTGCACCTTTTATGTGCATTATTTTACTTAATTCTCATGAAAATCTGGTGACATAAGTACCATTATTATCATTAATTTTTAGACAAAGGAACTGAGGCTTAGAGAGATTAAACAACCTTCTGGATACACAGCTAGTAAGTGGTAGAGCTGGAAGTAGAACCCAGACAGGCCTGGCTCCCAAGCTTCTGTTCCCGACCACCTCCCCGTCCCTACACAGGAGAAACCAGCTGCCTTCAAGACATCCAATTCCAATGGAAACTTTACATTTAAAGCCTTTCTCTATGCCAGACAGTGATTTTATGTGGACATGACAAAGCCGCTCTAAGTAAAAACAAATGTCACACCAACTTTATATCACAAGCTGACAGTGTTTCCAAAGAGCTGGCAATTGAGGCTGGTAGATAGCCTGCTAGAAGCCAAGCTCTTAGCCTAAAGAAAATTACCCCCCTTCCAAATCAAAAAGGAACACACAGGGCCTATCTCAATACTGGAAGTATTGACTAACATTCCCAGAAACTTGTCCCACCCAAAAAATTTATAAGTGAAATTTAATTTAATAAAAGATCCCAGAAAAATACATCAAAGCAATAGGCACTTGGTTCTCATAGGCTGCCATTTGATCTCTAATGGTCTTTGTACACAGTGCGGTCTCCCCGGGATTTCCAAAGGTCCATTATCCTTAATGCTAAACTAAAATATACTGTTTCACTTTAGGAGTCAAACTGGCAACCCAGCTGCCAACTATTATTCTGCAAAGCAGGACACAGTAAATTGAAAATTATATTTTTCCAATTAGCACAGTGAGAAACACTGCTGAGGCGTTCAGCCCAAGCCTGCAATTAGACAGCATTTGGTGGCTGCTAGAAATAGAATGAATAGGAGGTAGAAGCCTGCAATCTAGGTCTTCAGCAGTCCTACTCTGGGAGAGGAGGCCCTGCTATAATTTCAGCAGTCCCCAGAAAATAACGATCTTGCCTCTCTGAGTACACAGCACTTGGCTCTGTGGATGAGGCTTGCACAGATCTGCCTGTGCAGATGAGACAGAGAAATCCGCATCCTGTCTGAACAGAACAAAAGGGGTCTGCACAAGAGCCTGGCCGTCAGAAAGACAGGGACTACTGCCAGCCAACAGCTCTAGTGTTTCACTTTCATAGTTATTTTAAAAATCAATTAATAGTCCCAAGAGTCTCCATCTACCCCAAAGTAACACTGTGGGAGGGGAGCCTCAGGGGTCTCCAGCTCATGACTCTTCCCAACTCTTCAGACCCCTCAGAGGCCCCGGTGAAACAGTGGGTGAGTAAAGAATCAGAATTTAGGTCCCACAGCGTGCTAAAGACAAGTAAGTGACTTCCACACCTCGGGGCAGGAGCTCAGCAGCCTTATCTAAATTTGGAGCACTGAACAAGATTTAGGCATGAGGCAAGAGAAAGTCATTGGTGATTTAAGTTATTTGTGAATCTTATATGCTGCACAAACACAGTGGTTAACAGACTGAGTGTCCCATGCCCTTGGATTTTATAGAAAATACCACAACCCAGCTCTTACTGAGCAAGTCTTACTGTCTCCTTTGGTCTCTGAGCAGCTTTAGCTTGCCTGCGGTCAAGAGTGTGGTAGGCTGAGAACAAATCCTTTATTTCCTTGCCAATCAGGAAACGGACTGTTGAAAGTGCCAGCTTAGCCTAAAGCTTGGCTCAGCTTGCAAAGGTGATGGAGACTTACAAGTAAACAAGTGCATGACTGTGTAACATTTATCCAGTCCTCAACTACAGTAGTAAGTTAACCAAGTGACTCAACACTGACCTGTTTATTCTGTGAATGACACCATTTAACTTTTAGACCCTCAGGGGACTTTACCAAGGAAGAAGCAGCTTCATCTCTCAGAAAAATGCTGAGTGTGTGTGTGCGCGCCCACGTGCACACATGCACAGGCAAAAAGCCTAACAAGGTGTGCACGCTGTTGACAGTTTGACAGTTATCTTTGGGTAATGGGACTGGGAAATGGAAAAACATACAAGGTTCTTCCATTCTCTACCTTATATGTTTAGTTGTTCAAAAATTTTTCAATTTAAACATTCCAATAAATCTTTCACTTTTTTTTTTTAAAGCAAGAGAGAGACAGGAAGGGAGAGAGATGAGAAGCATCGACTCATAGTTGCAGCACCTTAGTTGTTCATTGATTGCTTCTCACACGTACCTTGACTAGGAGGCTTCAGCTGAGCCAGTGACCCCTTGCTCAAGCCAGCAACCTTGAGCTCAAGCCAGCAACCATGGGATCATGTCAATGATCTCACACTCAAGCCAGTGACTCCACACTCAAGCTGGTGAGCCCACACTCAAGCTAGCAACCTCAGGGTTTCAAACCTAGGACTTTAGCATCTCAGGCCGATGCTCTATCTACTGCACTACCACCAGACAGGCTCAATCTTTCACTTTTAAGAAAACTACTAAAATATCAATTAGTCAAGGATTCCTAGGTAAAGACAGATTGAAACATTTACCTTAACCTACCTCTGAAACACCCCCAAAATGGCAATAAGGGACTACTGTAGAGACAGTCATCAAGCTAGGAGACAAAACGCATAGGACTGTGGCAGCTGGATAGCACATGGGAACAGGTGGCCGACCCAAGATGGCCACAGCTAAGCTGGCCACTGAAAGACTCTGATCAGAGAACAAGTGACCCCGGAAGAGACATGAGGGATAAACCAAACAGGGTGAAAGTCTAAGAAGCAGTCAGGGAACCTTCTGGTGACATTAAAAATGAAACTATATTTTAGACATATCATCCAATAATGTACAGGTGAGACGATGTTTGGTGTAAAATACTCCAGTAAAATGTTAATGTGTGAGGAAGAACAGAAACAAGAGCAGAATGCTGACTGCTCTTGGAGCTGGATGGTGGGCATGTGCTACGTGGGGCTCATTACCCTCTTCTATTTTCATATATACGTGGAATCTCCACGATTAAACGTTTTTAAGCAGCAGCAGTTAAGCCCCCATATCCTGTGCCCCATGCTGCAATCAGGCATTGAGTTCCATGTGGCAATAGACTAGAAGTTCATTTTATAAAGGGTGCAATGGAAGGTCCATGGATTGGGGAGCAGTGGACAGAGTTGAGGGCAAGTGACACAAAGGTCATTTTCACTCTGCACATTCGTTATGGGTCCTCAAACATGCACATGCACAGTGATCTAATAACCAATAGGTAATATGGTTGTCCCATGAGCTTTAAATTTTTATGTCAAAACATTAAAAAATAACAGTTGTAAGTGAATATGGGAATAAAAAAATAGTAAAACTGCTCTTTATTTAGCACACTGCAATTTAAATCATTTAAAATATTGGGATTAAAGTGTTTGGGGATTGGCTTCCAATGTAATACTTTTTTTTCACTGTCATGAACCATCTCCAAGAAGTCCCTGCATGTGTAGTTTTGGTCAGTCAGTTCCTCTGTGACATCTGCATGCTTTTCATCACACTTTCCTCCCTCAGGCTGACAAGGTCACCTTCACTAAGTTCCTCTCAGACAGCAGCAGCAACAGTCAGTCTTCCCATGGTCAAACGCAAGTCAGTTTAGAGTCAGTTTGAATTCTGCACATTGGGTATTGCTGTCACTTTTTGCTATGATGCTTTCAATTTCTTCCAAACCTCAGCATTAATAGCCTGTGCAAAAGTCCATGAAAAGTTGAAATAACCTCTTTGTCCACTGGCTGAACTGATGAGAACTGTGTCTGACGGTAAAAAGCAAGTTTTCCCACTTTTGTTAAAGCCCTTGAGAGGATCTGAGCCAACCCATCAGTGGTGTTATAAGCACTATCTCTGCAGCATATGTGCTGCCAGGAGAACAGGAGGTGACACCAAAAAAAGCTTTGTCATCTGTGAGTAAACGGAGTAACAGATGTTCAGCAGCCAATCACCAACAGACTTCTAAAGCAGTTACCCAGTCGGTCACTGATCCTGATGTGCATCTGTTGTATAAATGTGATTTCTGGACTGAAGGGCTAGCATTCAAGTTTGTGCGTCATGCACATGCTCATTGTTAATGTACCACAGCAAGCAACTGAAATTTGAACCACGTTGTTAGGAGAATGGGTTATTTACTCAAACTGTGGTATCAAATTCGTGCATATCGGAGCCACAAAGCAGGAACTACCCTTGCTGAAAACAGGAAGAAATACATACAGGGTGGGGCAAAGGAGGTTCACTGTTTTGTTCATATAGAAAAGAATGCAATAATAGTAATATAAAAATAAACTGTGTTTTCTGTACTCACAATTGCAAACCAACTTTGGCTCACCCTATACAGAGATTTCTTCCCCCAGACCCGCCGCTGTGACAGTCATACTTAGCCCTATTTCACCCTTCTCTGGGATTGTCCCAAGAAACCTAGCCAAGAGTTTCTCCACGTCAACACTTTTGGCATTTTAGACCAGGTAATTCTTTGTTCTGGAGGCCACCTCTATATACTGTGTGATGCTTATAGCAACATCTCTGGCCAGTAGCATCTCCCAACTATGATGACCAAAAGTCTCAATATTCCAGGGGGTAGGGGGACAAAAGTCACTAGTTGAGAACCACTGCCTGAGACAAAGACCCACAGCACTGCCAATGTCTCCCCACACTGACCCTTCCACCACAGTTCAGCATGATCTTCAATACCAGATGACTGTAGAGCACTAGGAACAGGGCAAAGCTTCAGCATGACACAGACCAGAGAAAAAGCCAGAATGAAAAATAGAAAATATTTTAACAAATTAAAATTATTAATATTTTTTAAAAAGTTATTGTGTCTTTTTGAAAGAGGACATAGCCTGACTGGAGGTGGCACGGTGGATAGAACATCAACCTGGGACGCTGAGGTCCCAAGTTTAAAACCGCAAGGTCACTGGCTTGAGCACAGGCTCATCAGGCTGGAGTGCAGCCTCGCCAGCTTGAGCATAGTATTGACAGTTTAAATGCGAGATCATCGTGATCACAGGGTCACTGGCTTGAGCCTGAAGGTCACTGGCTTGAACAATCTCTAGGTTGCTGGCTTGATCCCAAGGTTGCTGGCTTGAGCAAGGTGTCACTGGCTCAGCTTGAGCCCCCCAGTCCAGGCAAATATGAGAAGCAATCAATGAACAACTAAAGTACTACATCTACAAGTTGATGCTTCTCATCTCTCCCTTCCTTTTTCTCTCTCTCAAAAAATAAATGAAAGAAATAGGACATAAAGGACAAAGTCAGAAAAACAAGTATGTATTGAACAAAAAACTGGGAAATGAGAGGACTAGATCAATAGCTTAGAAAGCTAAAAAAAATAGCCTGACCAGGCAGTGGCGCAGTGGATAGAGCTTTGGATTGGGATGAAGAGGATCCAGGTTTGAGACTCGAGGGCGCCAGCTTGAACGCAGGCTCATCTGGTTTAAGCAAGGCTCACCAGCTTGAGCCCAAGGCCGCTGGCTTGAGCAAAGGATTACTCGGTCTGCTGTAGCCCCCCCAGTCAAGGCACATAGGAGAAATCAATTAATGAACAACTAAGGAACTGCAATGAAGAATTGATGTTTCTCATCTCTCTCCCTGTCTGTCTGTCCTTGTCTGTCCCTCTCTGACTCTCTCTCTCACACACACACACACACGAAAAAAGAAAAAGAAAGAAAGTGTGTAGGGTATCAATGTAATTCAGGAAGTCCCTAGAACAGAAGGATGCAAATTTCTGGACTTCAAAAAAGTGAAGTATTCAGTCCACTGGATAAAAACATAACTCTTCACTGTCAAGCTTCCAACACTAAGGCAGTATATGTCCCAGCAAGCTTCCAGAAAGGAAGGCTGGTCACACACACGATCATCAGAAAGGGCTCAGACTTCCACAGCACCACTAAATGCAGTGCCATCAATACCCTGAAAGGGAATTATTTCGAACCTGGATTCTATACTCAAATTACCAGTTAAATGTGAAGACAGACTAAAAACACATTCAGACATCAAAGGTCTCAAAACATCCTCCCCAACACTTGCAGGAAGCTGCTTGAGGGCATTTTCTCTCAAAACAAGGGAATAAGCCAAGAAAAAAAGAAAAATGGGCTACAGGAAATACAACAAAGGTGATAAAAGAAGTCCCCAGAATGATGAGAAGGAGTTCAGGAATCAGATGTGCAACTTATCTAGATTGGGACAGATCAGAAGCTGTGAGCTTCCATAAGTGATGGAGATTATTCCTGTCATTGCCTGTGATGGTCCTAAGACAAAGTTAGACAACTGGTGGTTTTGAGATGAATTAATTAGTGACGAGAACAACAGCAACAAAAAGAAAAACAGGAAAAACAAAATGTCAAGAAAAGTGATCATGGTATAGTCACTTTATGACTCAGCACTCGCTTTTAAATACTCAGAACACTGAATTTAACAAAATTAAGACCCAATTATACACTGAAGGTGGGATCTGGAGATAACCAGGATGGAAAACAGGTGTCTTAGGCAACCCCCAAATGGTAGTGGCAACCCCATTGTTGTTACAAGCCTTGTTGAATCATCTGACTCGTAAAACACGCACATATAACCTTGATTTAAAAATAAGCTATTTATTTTTAATTATAAAAAGGGAACATCTGTACCCAAGAAAAATAGGTTCCCAGCAGCATGTTCCTGGCCATGGCAGGTATCATTCATTCTGTACAGAAATACTCCCTCGGGTCTGTTCCTTGTTCCTGGGCTTCCTTCACATCTGTGGTTCTAGCATCTTCCCAGCTGTCCTTTCCTGAGTCATGGGGAAAATGTCGAGGAGGGTTACTATTCTCCATTTAACCACAGGACAGACAGAGGCTGGACTGTGTAAGGGCATATGGCTCCAGGAGAGGAAACCAGTGTATCAATTCAGAGGCTCTTCTCCAGAACCCTCAGCTCAGTGTAGCACCAAGTTCCCCTTTATGACAGCACTGCTCTCCTTCCTCAAACAAAGCCACAAGACTACCTCCAGCTGGCCCCAAGACTAAAATTAATGTCCACTCTCTGCTAACTTTCACTGTGAAAGATAAATATTCCCTAGGCCCCTTTCATTGTCTGTAAAGGGTGAGATCCACAGCAACTCTCAAGGGCTGGAGTACAGAAAACGTCTGGTTGCCAAAAAGCATCTTCCTAAAACTAGCTCTTGGGACAGAAACTATCAACCTCGTTTGCAAAACAACACTGTTCCAGTAACTATTCTGACCAAGCATAAGAAAGAATGGTCAGAACTGAAGAACACAACGCAACACTGAGGATTTTAAATAACCACTTCTTTATCTTTTATTAGTTTTTTTTTTTTGGGGGGGGGTTAGAGAAAGGAGAAACATCAATTTGTTGTTCCCCTTATTCATGCCATCATTGGTTGATTCTTGTGTGTGCCCTGACCAGTGATAAAATCCACCTCAGCATGTCAGGACGATGCCCTCATCAACTGAGCTACCCAGCCAGGACCAACACTGAGGATTTTTTAACAAATCTCAGCCACACACACACTCATTTAAGCATTCTTTGTAATAGCAACACTAGAAACAAAAGTCCAATCAAACAGGAAAACTCTGAGAGTAGATAGATAGATCTGTATGGGCCAATGTGAAAATATCCAGGCTGTGCTAAAGGAAAAATGAACACACCTGAAACTAATACAATATTGAATATCAACTGTAATTGGGATTAATTTTGTTAAAGGGAAAAATGTCACACTTCCAATAGTGCCCATGGAGGATTGTCATGTGTAACGATCACAGGAACCACAGCAGGGAGGAGTGGGAAACTTGGGAGTTGGGTGCAGGTCTGACTTGTTAACAGCATACAGCTAAATGAGGAGCCCAATGCTTCACATATAAACAAAAACCACAAGAACAAATTTTCTTAAAAACTGTAGGCTTTTTTATTTAGTTAAGAGGTAGACAGATGAACATGGAAGGCTGTGCCATCTAACAAAGTTCACACTCCACTTCATTCATCCATCCCACACTGTCAGAAATATTACAGAAACCACCACGACTGCCAGAGGCTTTTCTTCCTACTTCTTCATAGTAATGTCAGTAAACTGCTTGCAAAGAAGTTCCTCATTTAAATTCTCATTGTGCCCAAGAACCTCTTCTCTTCACAAGTTCCCATAAATGCCAGCAGAACTTGCCTCTACCAACAGGAGGGCAGAGTGCAAATGACTATTTGTCTAAGAGACTACATGGGAAGCTTCATATGTTTTGTTGTTAATCCCTGTGCGTGTTCGGGCAGAAGCTGGTGACACTACCAAGCAGAGCATGGCTCTGAACGGTGTTAAAAAAAAAAAGAATCACAAGTTATCTTCAGAGACATTAAGACATAATGGAACTGAAGCCAGATACAAAAAGATAAATATGTACAGGAAATCACAGCCAATAGGAACCAGTGGAAACTGGCTATTTAAACAGCTAATTTTAAGACAAGTCATATTTAGCACAAAAGCAACTGTAGCACAAGTAACAATTCCTCCCCACACCTCCCAAGCTTAAAGATTGTCCTGGGTCTTCTGTAACACTGTAATCATTCAGGGGAGCAGCAATGCTAAGGTGGCCCAAACGCTGACACGTTTCTCATCTCAAATAGCTTCCGGCTCCAGGATGACGTATCTGAAGACCGCCATGATAGCAGCACTGATCACACCAGAAATGGGGACTGTGACAAACCAGGCCATGAAAATGTTGCGAAAAAGTCGCCAGTCAACAGCCTTTTTGGATCGGAGCCAGCCAACGGACACAACAGAGCCCACCTAGGAGAGAAACAGGAGAGAACTGGTTACTGAGTGCTGATGATAACTGGTACAGAGATACATGACTGGAATAGGGAAGGAGCCCGACTGCTGGACCAAACCGAGCTCATGAAAGCTGGTTTGTAACAGGTTAAGATTATCTGTAGGACGATGAAGGCAATATAAAAACCCAGCCATTAAATTTGTTAACTAGGATAAAATGTGACTGGAAAAAAACACTTCCTCTTTCCCTTCTAAGCCACTGGAATTTAATGAACTGCACTAATAATAATTAGCTGCTTTACAAGATGCTTTAAGTTGTAGGTTTTACAAAGATCATTCTAGAGTGAGGCTAATATTAGACCTAAGAGCCGACAGATCACCTGGCAAGAGACCTGGAAGGGTGAGGCACAGGCTCCATAATGAGCCCCGAAACTCCCCCTCAGGGTGGTTTCTTCCTTTCCCCGCAGTTACTATACGGTCACCAAGCAACCTTAGGGCTATTCTTCTTAGTCTTCAGTCCTGACAGGCTCTCAATACACTGCCCTTCAACCGTCCAGCAGGCCTCACAGACGTGCCTGCTCCACATGAAAGAATGATCGTTTGGGAAGAATGTGTTTGTACTTAAATAAGGGTAACAGACACAGTAATTACATAATATGAGCCTTCAAATTCTTGAAATGTCCTAAACATACAATTCTTCAAGACTACACTATAAAGCTTTCTAAACCAAAGTAAAAATAAAATTAAAAAGCCCATATATTACCAGAACCATTCAGTGACACAGCATGTGACATTCTGCTTACTTTACAATGCGTTGTACTGATGGGAAGGCCAATGTTGGATGCAGTTACCACAGTGAGGGCAGATGCCAGTTCAATACTGAAGCCACTGGAGATACAAAAACATGACTTGTCAAGAATGAAATTGATTTTTTTTGATAAGCTAACACTACCTCAAAGTTAATGCCATCTTGTGGTGCCCCACTCAATGACAGTTTCCATGGACCTCTTTAATTTGTTAGAATTCTTAAAATCTACTTTCAATCAGGACACAAGAATTTTCTTCTCTCTCTTCTCTAACGTTTGAGTTTTTTTAAGGTTTTCTGGAAGCCCATTAATAACATTTATACTCGTATTTTAAAAAATTTGGTAAACATCAGTCTTGGCTCCCAAGTAAAACAAAGGAAAAGTATACACAGCAGTTCAATCTTAGCACATCTATCTTTCTTCAGAAAAAGTTGTTCTGTCGTGAGATCACTGCAGTTGAATGAATATTTGACCAAAATTAGGTTTAAGGTCCAGATAACAGGTTAAATTTTAAAAGTTCCCAACAACAATAGGAACACCAATAACATACACAAACTGAGTTACTTGAACCAGCAAGTTATCCATGGCAGCGCCGCCACACGGCCGCTGTATACTCAGCAACAAGCCCCACTTTCCCAGCTCACCTGGAGGGGGTGATCGGTGTCAGATCTTTGCCCATGGTCTGGATGACTCTCCTTCCCCAGACCCACAGACCGAGACAGATCCCAACACCACCATACAGCAGAAGCCATATTGGGGTTGCTACTTTTGAAGACACATCTCTGGTGTCATAAACCAGGTACAGAGCGACCAGAGGGCCAATGGCATTGCTGAAAGAAAAATGAGAGCAAAGGTAAGTTTTTAGGCAGAACTGACAAGCTGTGGTTGGCTAAATAACTTACTAGTTGTCTTGACTGAAGCTTGAAGGTCACTTAACAATATCTGTTTTAGTATCCACAGAATTCTCTCTAAAGAAAAAAACTTTACTGCTTATTTTATTAAGTCAAAACTGTTATTACCTCATCTGACCTAGATTATTGAGTCCCACAGAGGGTATAAGCACCACAGCCACAAGCACAGCCTTATAAAAACGTGAGCAGTTTAAGACTAGAACGAATGATGTGGAGATTCAGTCACTGACCTGACATCATTGCCACCATGTGCGAATGAGCCAAAGCAGGCTGTAAGGATCTGCAGGAACTGGAAGAGGAGAGACACTTCTGGTTTATCCTGGTCATTCCATTCTTCTAGAGAGCTACTGCTTCCTTTTCTGTCACCCAGACCCATCTCTGCCTTGGCGCTCATGTCCATCTCGGAGGCCGAGTGAATGTCAGACACAGCATTGCAGTAGCTGGTGTAACTGTCCATTCGAATTCGCTTCTTGCTCTCCGCGTTTGGCCACGTCAGCTTCTCCATCTCCTCCCCTTTCTGCTCACCTTCTTTGGCACGGAATGAATCCAAAGGCATGCCACAAATTGCCATGGTATAGGAAGTGTAGCTATTGTTGCGCCTCAAGGGCTTGTCACCAGAATCTCCCATGCAGTCACCCACTTTCGCAAGATGCAGCTTGTGCAGCAGCTCTTTGTATAGGCCAGAGTCTTTGTGCACGGTGTGATACTGGTAGTGGCCACTGGAGTTGATCTGGTTGCTGACGGCCTGGTTGAACTGAACAAGGTTCCCATTAGGCAGCTGCACTGCACCTGGCCAAGACCAAAAGGTGACACACTCAACACAAAGATC
The DNA here is from genome assembly GCF_036850765.1 of Saccopteryx bilineata. Lineage (NCBI taxonomy): Eukaryota > Metazoa > Chordata > Mammalia > Chiroptera > Emballonuridae > Saccopteryx > Saccopteryx bilineata. The sequence continues at coordinate 147,704,495 of NC_089492.1, read as the reverse complement.
ATCAGGACACAACAGTGCACCTCTGCACCAGCAGAAAAGTGAAACGACTTCCCCACCGAAGAAATTCCACTCACCATTCATGGCACTGTCCAGGCTGGTTTCCTCTTTCAGGTCCACACTGGGAAGCCGCTCTCGCTCCGGCGCTTCCTCCAAGTCTCCCAGCTTGAAGCAGACAGTCCTCTCTTCCACCACAGCCCGCAGGGGCACCATGGCAGGCCCCACCTCAGAAATGGGACTCCTGGTTTCAATGTCACTGAGAGATAATTTTGCTTCTTCATGATCTTCTTTCAAGCTATTCTTTTTTTCCATTAAGGGGCTTTCTGAAGGACTAGACTTTATTTCTCCTAGAAAAATGGGGGTTTTGTGTGATTTTCACCAAACCAACCTGTTCCCTTTCCCCACCTCAAAATAAGAACTATGTGAACTTCAATAAAATTCAGAATAATCTTCCCGTCTGTTTTATCTGCCACATGCCATGACCAGCGATGCAGGACACCTGGGGCCAAGGGCTGCAGTGTCTCAGTAGAGGGCCTGACAGCAAAGGCTTGCAGGCTCCGCTGCTGTTCTTTACAACCCTTTACACAACATGAACCACGCTGAGCTCCTTGCTGATTGTTCTGTAGTGAAAGGTGATTCAAGCCATGGCTGGCAAAGGATTGAAAATTTGGACTGCTTTGAGTTCGTATTTTTAAGAAAGGAATTCCTCCAAAATCCCCTCTGGGGACTGAAGCAAAGCAACACAGTTCAGTGCAGGCAACTGAAAGATGACAACTTTAATTTTTACTTCCATAAAACAGAGATGTGCCTACGATTTTGAATTCCACATGAAGGCAGGAATATTTTCTGCCTACCATGCCAACACCCATTGTGTTTACATGCTTATTCAGGCATCACAGTTGAGCTAAAGACCAGGATATAAAACATTAGCAGACTTGAACCGTCATCTCCAAGCCTGAGGGAAGTGAGGTCAGTGGTCCTGAGGGCCTCACTCCCGCCCTGCGCTCGGGCACCTCAGAGCAGCTGCATGACACAGCACTGCTTCAACAGGCAGTGGCCACGCTGCCTGTGTCGCCTCCCTTCCAAAGAGCGAACTAAACCACTGAGCACTTGCAAGTGAAAGGGGCAGAGAAAGATTATATTGATATTAAGAGAAATCCACCAGTAAAGAAAGGAATACAGATTTAAGATTGATACTAACCCAAATTTGGTGTTTAACAACACAATACTACGTGTAGTAATGGCCTGTCTAAATGATGCCTAACACTTGAAAATATGCCCCTCTAGAATTTGTGTTACAATCCTGAGAACTGGAAAGTCAGAAATATACATCAGCTGTAGCTTTGAGCATCTAAATCTGAAGTTATACACAGATGTAAATAGGACAAACATTTCCTCTATGAAAACATTTTGTGCCTGCCTCTTATTTTTCATTAAGGTACCCTTAAGTGTCCTTAAGTACTCTCACTTAATGTAGGCTACAGATCTGTACTTGTTTATCATCACTGGCAACTGATCATGGTACAGGAAAAGGACAGATTAAATAAATGCCTAGCTTGTGTCCACAGCATAGATCCAACATTCCTTCTGACCAGTCTTACGTCATTTTAAGTCAGGAAGAACATACTCCAGATAAACCCATATCTCAAATACCCATTTAAAATTTCTGACTTTGCCAATCTAGTCAAACAGTAAATTTCTATAGGTGACCAAATAAAAAAGAAATAAGCACATTACGAGTTAAATTTTCTACCACAATGTGTTACTTACGTTCAATTTTCCTCTTCATCCTGGGACATACAAAGAACCAGACGATAAGGGCACAGAGAACTGCACATCCCACCGAGATGAGGATGGTGCCCCACAGAGGAAGTTTGTCAAAGCCCAGCACTAGGAGATAAAACGGTGCATCTTGAAAACCCCAGGGCTACAGCCCTTGCAATAGCGTGTAACCCTCCTGTGAGGACTCGGGTTTCTCAAGCCAGCCCACCATCCTTACAGTGGCTGCCAGCCTTAGTCCACAGGATCTACTGTGCTTGTGGCTGTACAAACTTGGGAGGAAAATCCAACTGTCACCTGAAACCCACACCAGTCTCACCCACTTTAAATACCTGCGGGGCTGACCTCTCCCATCCATGCTCCTTTGCAAACTAGCTTTTTTCCTTTCTTTGCCTTAATGATAGGGGGGATCACTATACTGATAATCTACAATTAGTTATGAAAAAAAGGAACCACCCACTCCCCAGCCTCCAGATGGTGGCTGTGCACATTACATAGGAAGGTACCTATAGTCACATCATACTGATATAATTCTCTGTGGAGTTATCACAGTCATTTTACTAGCCTACAGCAAAACCCTTTAACAAGGTTATCTTGATCAATAACAAACTAAGATACAGGAAACTGAGGATAATATCTATCAAAATATAAGAACAGTTCAAAGGGCTGTCTTTCACAAAAAGAAAATAGTGGTATCTTAGAAACTTGTCTAATATTTGTCACCATTTGCTTATCACCGAAATATCAGTAGGCTCATGGCCTCGAATGTACTATTAATGATAGAGGCAAAACACCTTAGAATCTTGGTTGAGGACCCTTCTAAACACAAGTTTTATAGTGACCATAAATTCTTTCATTTTAATTCCTACTTTCAAGCTTGATCATGTAGTTAAATCATACAAACTAAAATATACATGAAATTTGATCAATCTCCATCATAATTTAAATTTGCCCACATTCCAAGTCAAAAAGGGGAAATGAGATTGCTTTTTCTTGTAAATGATCCACAAAGTTCAAAACAAAAACATCCAAATTCCCTTTTCAAAAATGATTGAAAATGTTTCTAATTCCACTAAACTATGGCCTTTGCTAATGCTACACAAAACAGCAGCGCTAAGAGACCCTCAGACTTCTCAGTTTAGCATGAAGAACCCAATATAAAACAGAACGGAAATACTGCAAGCAAGCTTTCTTTGCCTGCATCATTTCATAAGGAGGCTCATATGCCCTAAAAAGATCAATATTCTCATAAAGTTGGCCACATTCTCTCCTGACTTACAAGAATAAATACAAAGGTTAAAAATACTTAGCTAACTCGCATTTTTGATTAATGACATTACTTCAGTGAGGGAATCCATTAGTCTGAAATGAAATCAGGGCCTAGGCAGGTGCCTGTGTTTAGGGTGTCATCTTGGCACGCTGACATCATGGGTTCAATCCCCAGTCAGGGCACAAATGAGAAGAAATCAATGAGTACTGAGTACAAAACTAAATGGAACAACTAGGTGGAATAATGAGTTGATGCTTTTCTCTCTCTCTCTCTCTCCCTCCCTCCTTCCCTCCCTTACCCTCTCACATCAATGGGAAAATTAAAAAAAAAAAAAAAAGGAAATCCATTTAGGGAGCCACAAGTATACTGCTCACAAAAATTAGGGGATATTTAAAAAATTAATATGAAGCTATAAAATATCCCAATTTTTGTGAGAAGTGTATTAAAAAGTACTAGAAAGAATATCTGAAAATATGAGTGCACAGCACACAGTAAGTTCACATAGCTTCCAGCTTCTATTCCAGTTCCCTTTCCCCCTCTCCCTTGCTATATGCACATGTGTCCTGGGCAACAACATACATGTGTTTCTTCCAGTGCATCAGTCAAATGATCAAGAGCTCTGACTTAATGGTCAAAACCCCTCGTGCCCAATGACCCCAGACAGCCCAAATGAGCTGCTCAGAGCAGGCAGAGCCCTGCTCCACAAGTTACAAGTTGTCAATCTTTGTTAGGTGCTTAATATGTATCATAATATAATCCTTCAATTGTTTTAGCCCCAAAATAAAGTAACCATATTTCAATCTTTATATTATCACAAATTACTTTTCCTCTTAGCTGCATGAATTCTTCTTCCTCGTGCACTTAGACAAGGTGTTAAACATCTCAACTCTTCTCATTCAAGCAGGTTCAGGAAAGTAACTTTAGTACACAGAAACAAAAGGAGCTCCGTTTGGGAGAGAAAAATAAGAATATCCAGTAAACTAGTGCTAAATGGCTGATTACTGAAGACCAGACATAACTAAGAACTCTTCAGCAGTCAGCAGTTGAGGCCAGTACCAATAGCAGTATTTTTAGTATATATAGGAGAAAGGGAGGGAGAAGACCATATTATCTTGGGTCCTGTGAAGACTAAAGGGTAAAGGTCTGTAGTGATTTAGAATCTGAGCAGGTCTCTGGTTGAAAACCTATCTAGGTTAACTGGTTAACTCAGCATACACTAGCCTGCAGCCTTCTGAAATGGGTGCAGGCCAGCCACCTTCTAGGAGATTTCAGCCCTGTAAAGCAAAAAGGGGTAAATTGGGCATTTAATGCAAGTTTTGTAAGCAACTTTAAATTCACATCTGATTATTTTGGTATGTACTTACAAGGTGCTCCAGTATACATGATGGAAAACAGGTTTATTCCAACCGTGCAAGCATAGAAAACTGGCAAAGCTCGCAAACCATTAGGAACTGGATCTGCCTGTAAAATAACATTTAAAAAGCTGTGATAATTAACCCATGTCTAGAGGCCTTGTAAAAAGGGCAGGGTCAAGAATTCCAACCCCAGTAACTGTTTCTCCACAGTAGTTCCCAAGGCCATTCAGGCCTTTTCCTGCATCTGCTCCTGGAAGTCTGTTCATCATGGCTGATGATCTACACCTACCTGAATTTTAAGTTTATGTTTGGTTTTTGTTTGAGTCTCGCCACCCACCCTGTTTTTTTTTTGTTTGTTTTTTTGTATTTTTCTGAAGCTGGAAACGGGGAGAGACAGTCAGACAGACTCCCGCATGTGCCCGACCGGGATCCACCCGGCACGCCCACCAGGGGCGAAGCTCTGCCCACCAGGGGGTGATGCTCTGCCCCTCTGGGGCGTCGCTCTGCTGAGACCAGAGCCACTCTAGCGCCTGGGGCAGAGGCCAAGGAGCCATCCCCAGAGCCCGGGCCATCTTTGCTCCAATGGAGCCTTGGCTGTGGGAGGGGAAGAGAGAGACAGAGAGGAAGGAGGGGGGGGGGTGGAGAAGCAAATGGGCGCTTCTCCTATGTGCCCTGGCCGGGAATCAAACCAGGGTCCCCCGCACGCCAGGCCAACGCTCTACCGCTGAGCCAACCGGCCAGGGCCCCCACCCCGTTTTTTTTTTTGTTTTTTTTGTTTTTTTTGTTATTTTATAAGTAAATTTTTATTTTAATGGGGTGACATCAGTAAATCAGGGTACATACATTCAAAGAAAACATTTCCAGGTTATCTTGTCATTTAGTTCTGTTGCATACCCATCACCCGAAGAGAGATCATCCTCCGCCACCCTCCATCCAGTTCTCTCTGTACCCCTCCCCCTCCCCCTCTCCCTCCTTCCCTCCCCCCACCCCCATAGCCACCACACTCCTGTCCATGCCTCTCAGTCTCGCTTTTATGTCCCACCAATGTATGGAATCCTGCAGTTCCTGTTTTTTTCTGATTCGCTTATTTCACCCCGCACAATGCTACCAAGACTCCACTATTCCTCTATAAGAGATCCGATGTCACCATTTCTCCTAGCTGAATAATATACCATGGTGTATATGTGCCCCATCTTCTTCATCCAGTCCTCTATTTTTTTTTACAGTGATTAAAAGCTTTTAAGCAAACTCTTGGCCAATACAGCAAGAATCCCTAAAAGAGTAGTGTCCTTAACATGTTCTCCAAGTCCAAGTTGGCCCCATCACCATGCCAAATCCCTGAAAAATGCAACCCAACGACAGTTCAGTCTGTTAGGAGCTGTCACAGGGAGCAGGACTCCAGGAAATTTCCCCACAGGAAAAGTCCGCATGGCACTGGAATTGTTGTCACCATTCTATACTTTGCAGCTCATGTCCAAGTCCCAATGACCGCTGCTTCTAGCTGGTAATGATTCAGGTAGACTGGAAAAAGCCATCTGCAGCATGCGTGGATATGGAGCTTCTGTTCTCCTCTGCCTGGAGAGTTGAGACCAGGTTGCTTTTCCCTGGAGCTTTGCGACTCCCCCACCCCGTTTTTAACAAGACTATCTATCTATCTATACCAGTCACTGGTAGGTAATGGCCAACCCCCCCCCCCAAAAAAAAAAAACAGAAAACAGTTTCAACATCCAGAGTTTCAAGGTACCTGTTGTCTAGGTGCAGATCTGAACACATACCTGAAGGTGTACTAGACATTTGTTTGTAAGAGATGTCCAAGAAGCAGACCATGAGATGTTAGAACATTTTTTACCTGACTTTATAGCTGCAAAGATTTCTTTAAAAATACAGTATGTAGAAGAATATACTTATTAACAACCACCTTATCTAAAGTCTGATAAATATGCTATTATTAATGATTTACCGAAGTGCTAAGCTAAAAACCAATCATACCCTGGATTACCCCTCATTCAACAAAGTGTGCCAAGCCCTAGTCTGGGCTCAGAAATACAGAAGTGGATGAGACAAAGTCCCTGCCCTCACAGAGCTGACATTTACATTCTAGCACAGAATAATGTATGTAAAGCACCAACAAATGCTACGAGGGAAAATAAAGAAGGGTAAGGGGTAGTGATGGAAGGAGTATGATTTAATTTGGGGACGGGGAGTAGAAGTATCAGTGGAGCAAAGAAACAAATGAGTAAGTCAATAAGCATGTATACACCCAGGAGTAGAGAAGAAGCCAGCTGTGGGGGGCAGGGAAGGGCGGGGTCAGACAGAAAGCACAAAGGCAAAAACTTAAAATATTTAAGGAACAGCAAAGAGGCCCGTGTGAATAGAGACAAGAAGAGTTCCACTTACAACAAATGTGTACCAATTCCACAGGAAAACAAAGCATGAGAGCATGAATCTGAATATGTACATGAGAAGGCTAAACTGTAAAGATGTTGGACTAAAGGCTTACTATCTTGACCATAATCCAATGGAAAATCTTGGGCAGGGAGAGAGAAAGATCCAAAAGTGATCCTAAAGCTTCCAACAAAACACCAGTATACTGGGGAGAGAAAAGCAGTGGCTTAAGATCAATGAGACAAGAGAAAGTAAAGGTGCCACTCCAAATCAGTAGAGATGGGCCCTCACTTAAAAGCACCCTGGCCCTGGCTGGGTAGGTCAGTGGATAGAGCACTGTCTGGACTCACCAAGGTCACAGGTTTGATCCCCACCATGTCAGGGCATGTACGAGAAGTGATTAATGAGGAAACAACTAAATGGAACAACCAAGTGTAATGAGTTGATGTTTCTTTCTCTTCTCTCTTTCCTTCCCCCTCCTTCTCTCAAATCAATGGAAAAATTAAAAAAAAAAAAGCACTAAGTTTTAGCTCCCCTATTTATACATAAATAGCCAAAATGTAAACAATAACCTATAGAACTGAGGGACTGTTAAGCATCACTGAGCAACTCAACAAATGTGGGTCATATCCCAAGAGCAGTCAATAGGTTATGAACCTGAGGTGTATATACAGTTTTCTTTTAAGAACTATCTATAGCCTGACCAGGTGGTGGCGCAGTGGATAGAGCGTCGGACTGGGATGCGGAAAGACCCAGGTTCGAGACCCCGAGGTCACCAGTTTGAGCGTGGGCTCATCTGGCTTGAGAAAAGAGCTCACCAGCTTGGACCCAAGGTCGCTGGCTCTAGCAGGGGGTTACTCGGTCTGCTGAAGGCCCATGGTCAAGGCACATGTGAGAAAGCAATCAATGAACAACTAAGAAGTCGCAATGCGCAATGAGAAACTGATGATTGATGCTTCTCATCTCTCTCCGTTCCTGTCTGTGTCCCTGTCTATCTCTACCTCTGTAAAAAAAAAAAAAAAAAGAACTATCTATAATTTTAAGTAAACTCTCCAAGGAACCTAAGACACCCACCCCCAATCAAAATTCATTAGCGTTCTACAGACTTAAGCATATATAGACTACTCTTAACAGATTTTCAAATAATAGTTGGCATTGTGGTATCAAATCAAACTGTAACTGGTTGGTCAAAGAGGAAGTAGTCCACGTAGTCATTTATTTTTCTGCACAGTCCAATTATACATTCCAAGGTAAGCAACAATCAATTACCTGGGAATAAGATACAGAATAAGCGGCACTAGTCGTTTATTATGAAACAGCAGGTTCATGGACTAAAAATGCCAAGGTTCACAAGAGTCTAGAAAAAAGGAAAACCTGAGCAGTATCTCTCCACTGAGGTGGCCGGACTATCCAGCCACCTCAGTCCCTCCCAAGAGGTAATCAGAGCTAACAATTTTATGAACTACTTATTACCGTATGACCCAAATGACACTTCTTAAAATTTTACCAGGAAAAAAATGTGTCTCATTTATGCGGGTTAGGAAAGAGGTCTCTATAACCCCCATTTTCAACCACTACATTTCATGTTTTACATATTGAATCTTCCAGTAAGTTTTTGTCTGAAGAAAAAGGATTCTTTGAGTTTGAAAAGATGTCCTAGATATAGTCAGTGTGGTTCCTAATAGAAAGGAGAATGCTGAAAGACCTGTTTTCTTTGATTAGAATTTAAACCCTCAACAGGAAAACTTCCCCTTCCCCTATTTGGGAGGGAGTCAGAGAGGAGGAGAGAAGTAGGGAGGGAGAAGAAGGGAGAAAGGAGAGGAGAGGGGGAAAGAGAGAGAGAGAAACATGGATTTGTTGTTCCGTTTACTTATGCATTCATTGGTTGATTCCTGTATGTGCCCTGACTGGGGATCAAACTGGCAACTTTGGTGTATGGGGAGGATGTTCTAACCAACTGAGCCACCCGGTGAAGGCTCAAGAATAAACTTTTTAAAAAGCAATTTCAACACCGGGATCCACCTGGCATGCCCACCAGGGGCGACGCTCTGCCCACCAGGGGGCGATGCTCTGCCCCTCTGGGGCGTCGCTCTGCCGAGACCAGAGCCACTCTAGCTCCTGGGGCAGAGGCCAAGGAGCCATCCCCAGCGCCCAGGCCATCTTTGCTCCAATGGAGCCTTGGCTGCGGGAGGGGAAGAGAGAGACAGAGAGGAAGAAGGGGGAGGGGTGGAGAAGCAAATGTGCCCTGGCCAGGAATCGAACCCGGGTCCCCCACACGCCAGGCCAACACTCTACCGCTGAGCCAACCGGCCAGGGCCAACACTAATTTCTAAAACAAAAACTAAGGTTGGAAGATTTTAACAGCCAGGACCCCCAAAGGTTACATGTCTAAGTACATTTTCTTGAGATTTAAAGCCTAACTAACCAGAAATATTACCACTCACTGCCTGAAAACTCAAGGTACTGACAGACTGGACACAGTGTATGAATAAGAGTATGCACCCCAGGACTGGGGCTGGGGTGGGGGTGAGGGGTAAAGGTGAGGAAGATCCTCAAAGTCAGTATTGTTTTAAACACTTTTGCAATCATTCTTGATCCTGTCCACCCTCATATCCACACAAGGAACAGAGAGTTAAGAAATTAATATATTTAACTGAAGCTCTCAATAACCAGGGGTAAAAATACCTGGCATGCATTCCCCAAACAAGAGATCTGGGCATCTCAGAGCACTTCATTCCCTAGAAAGAAGTGTAGTTTGTTTTGTCCTGGGACCTACAAAATCCATCCCGAATCAGATGCATCTCTTCCCAAAAATCAATCAACAGACCCAGTATAAACCTTTATATAAGCAGGAATCCCTAATAAGGGATTCTCAAATTCTCTTGGTTCTCTAACAAGTCTAACAATTCTCTTGGTATAGAGGAAGCTGAGTGACTCTAATAATACTAAAACATCTGGTCTGGGACTACTGGTAAACCTCCAATTTACGCATCACATTGACATCTGAGATAGCTTTGGGAAGTGAGAAAGTAAGTATAGCCATACCAGCCTGCTGTATAAATACCAGCTAATATCAATGAACTGTTTACTCTCATATTATCCCAGATTATAAATGTTTCAAATTTTCAAAGTACTGAAGTATTTAACTGCTTTATTCTGCCAGACTCATGCCATGGGAAACTGATCAGGAATCACTTTACCAGTCAGAGTTTCTAAAAGAGAAAAGATACAAATCCTTCCCTACAGAAGCCTAGAACTAGACCAAACAAGCAGGTCTGAACATATTCTTACCCTGGGGACTAAGCTACCTATCTTCCTTCACTCAGATTTCTACAGTTTAAATGCATTTTTAAAATGATCTTACAATGGACAGTTAAGAGCCATTCATCTCAGAAAAAGGACAACTTTGTTTCCTTAGAAAAATGCATTTATGCTTGCTGTAACTCAGTCCAATGACAACACCCCTTGCCCACTTTGGAGCCAGATTCAGACTTCTTGATAAAAGAAATGCTATCAAGTCCCTGAAAAGGGATTTTCAAGTAGACAGGAAATTAATGGCTATCTGCATTTTTTTTTTCTGGCCAAGAAAAACAAAACAAAACAACCTTTTCTGATTCTTTTCACCTATTCTGTGAAAGTTGAGTCTAACCACTATAACAATTAATGTTCCCACCTAGATGCTTATAATCAGGTTATGACAATCAGCTCTACTGAATTAGCTATATAGACCAAAACCACTCTATTTAAGTGGCACTATGAAAAAGCTGCAGGGAATGTTATGCCTTTCTGAACCCCAAGCTTATAATTCAAAACGGTTTGCATGATGGTTTAAAGTAATCTGCACACAGCTGGACAAAACCACTCTAAATACATTGCCCTAACTTTCCAGTCCCAGTCTCCCCTGTTCCTTGGCACACCACAGCACTCATTCAATTTCCCCTCCTGAACACCCCCAGGTATTAAAAGCTTGCATCTCTCAGAGAACCTAGCAACATACAAAAAGTTGTAAAGACACAAAGAATTTTCAACTTTCCAAAGCCATATACCTACACACCAACCATATTTGCAGGAATGTTATCAGTTTGAATACCACTCAGTGTAATCCAATCAAGGTCATAAAAGGTGGGAAAAAAGATTACCTTACGGAGGATGAATGCTCGAACAAGGAAAAATAAAATTCCAGACATGATACCAGAAAGCAGCGGAGAAACAAACCAAGACATCACTGAAATAGAACACATTAAGAACAAATGTTAACAAATGAAAATCAAGACCCAAAACACACTTTATATTTCTGTACTGTTTTAGAACTTCAGTCTGTCCCTTCCTTTTACACAACAAACTCCCATCCATAATGCCATAGAACATAACAAGAATAAAAAACTAAGAATCCACTTTGAATTAAACATACCAATTTTCACCAGTTCAGACCACTTGACACCCTCCTGCCCTTTTGCCACAAGGGAGAAACCAATGGTCGCACCAACAATACAATGGGTTCCAGAAATGGGAAGCTTCAAAAACGAAGCCATTAGTTGCCACACAGCAGAACCTGAAACACAGTCGAGTTTCATTTAGTAAATGGCAAAATTTCATGTGCCTAGCACATTCCGAAGGAAGGGGGGAATGACACACTACAGAACTTACCAAACATGGCACTGACCGAGCCGGCCATCAGCAGGTTCTGGGTCGAGTTGTACATTTCCACATCAATCAGGCCCTTCCTGATGGTCTCACTCACTTTGGCCCCCAGAAGAACAGAGCCTACCGTCTCAAAGATGCTAGCGAGGATGCAGGCCTGCTTCAGGGTCACCACCCCGGAGCCCACAGCCGTCCCAAAGGAATTCGCTACGTCATTGGCGCCCACGGAGAAAGCCAGTACGAAAGCGATGACGAAGCCCAGGATCAGCATCCACAGGTAGTCCTGGCCCGCAGCCGCAGCCACGGTGCTGACCACCCGTGTGGATGCGGCGGCCACGGTGCTGGCCACCAGCGTGGTCGCGGTGGACGCCATCCCCAAAGCAGCGGCCTTAACTACCAAGAACTACTGAGCGGCTTTCAGGCGTGTAAACAGAATGAGTATGAGGTATCACAGACGCTCTAATAAATAATATATATTATATAAAATTAAATACTGTAAACTGTGGCAGACACCGGGCCGGTCACTGCTATACGCTGTGCGCGGGTATCTGAGGTCCAGGACGTGTCGAGCTCCGGGGGGCTAGCGGCGTGGCGCGGAAGGCCATGGCGGGGACGCTCGGGGACGCAGAATCATCCTGGGGACACAGAACCACGATGGCTCACGCCCACGGCCGCTGCCCAGCGCTCGGGGCAGGATGCACGGCCAGCACGTGGTGGGCCCCTCCCTGCGCCTGCCCACGCGCCCTCCGAGAATACAGAAAAAGGCCGCTCCCGCTCCCGCGCTCGGGGGCCGCCAAAAAGGCTGGGGCAGGCGGGCGCCGCTGGAGGCCGGAACCCCGCCCGCCTGGAGAGAAAGCGCCCGTCACCGCAGCGCCCCACTCACCACAGGAGAGGAGGGCGAGCAGGGACGGAGAGGTCCAGGCAGCAAGCACACGGCAGGCAGGTTGGGACCTCGGGCAAGCCGCGTAGTGCCTCAGCAGCGCAGCACAACCAACTAGCCTCGCACGCCGGCAGCCATCACTACGGTGGGACCCGCCGCAGCCTCACCTTATAGCAGCCGAGCAGCACGTGACCCACCGCGCGCGCTCCGGCTGAGAGCCCCGCCCTCAGTGACGCACACCGGCGGGTTCGCAGGCCCAGCCGGAAAGCCTGGCGGCAGCGGCAGCATTCATTGGCTGGTCCAGCGCCGGAGGCTTCGCCGTCAAGAGCAGCTGATCACCTGGGGAGGAGAGAGCGCTGTGCTGGGTGTCTCCGCCCGGTCTGACCACACAGTTTGTGACTGCGGAGATTATCTGCTGGGTTGCAGAAGCCCCAACCATGGTGGCTCCCGGTTCCTTACACAAACCCCCACTTGCCCAGCAGATGCGTCCCAGCTGTACTTTGGGCACATCTGTAACCCGGCGCACTTTGAGTGCATCTGGAACCAGGAGACCGCACCTGGCCGGTGATGCTGCAGGTCCAGTCTGCACGTTGTCGCCCCTGTGATGTCCTTAGCCAGATTGGCACTGCCCCGCCCGGAGAGGGGGGCAAGAAGGTGTTCATGGGGTGGCCTCGCTCCCGCAGTTGCAGAATGGGTGGAGATGGAGTGGACAGCAGTCACAGAACCAGGCCATCCCTGAGAGCTTCCCCGGGCCCCAGGACGCCCGGGGTCACCGACCCCCTCAGGGGCCTGTGATTTTTGCGCCGCAGCAGGGAAGACACCAATGCGAAAAGTCCAGTACTGGCTCCTGATCGCTGCACTGCGTCACTGGAAGCAAGTCTCAAATCGCCCACTTCTCCCTCCCAAATGTGAATTGTTAGCGATCAGTACCTGCCTTGTGGTGCTAATTCAGTGTCACCATCAGAGGCGGATTTCAAGCGACTTCTGAAGAGCACCGAACCCGGCAAAACCCCAACTTTACACTTTCTTCTAATATAAGGAGCCCGATATTTTCTTCTGGGCCCGGGGCCTCAACTGACCTCAATCCTCCTCTGGTCACTGTGTGTGAATGTGACTAGAACTCAGGGCATTCAGTACATGCTAATTAACATTTTTGCTCTTTCCTTGAATATACCTGTTTCAGGATGTAGAAAAGGATGAGAGTCCATGTTCTCTGCATCCCATCTCAGAAGATAAATTGACTTCGCCTCCCTACATGGTCTATAATGTAGTTTTCACAATAAAATTTGCTCTGCACATTCAGTCACATTTCATCATACAGCTTGAGATTAAGAAAATTGATCATGCCATGGGAGAGGAAGGTCATGGTCTCGGGTCAGAGTTGTAGTGAGATTTAAGAATTCCAACGGAAAGACTCACTAGGATTTCAGTGTTCTAGAGCTCTCCTCCCTTTGCCATCTTTAGCAGTGAGGCACAAAGGAGCAGAAACACTAAATCTGTAAGTCATTGCTATATCTGAACCATCTATGGAGGCTTAAACTCCACCTGAGCATACTCTGACCTACCTATGATGGAGTAGTATGACTAATTTACAAAGCTCTAAGTCCCAAGGTCATATCCAAAAAGAAAGTGCATATCTGGGAGCACTGACCCTAAAGTGCAATTATGATGTAATTCTGGCATCCACCCACCTCCCTCCACCCATATTTTATTTCAAGATTATGAAAAGTTTCAAAGAAAGGACTCATCTGTTTCCTGACCAGGCGGTGTCAGTGCAGTGAATAGAGCATCAGACTGGGACGCAGAGGACCCAGGTTCAAAACCCCTGTTACCAGCTTTAGCACAGTAGCACTGGCTTGAGCATGGGATCATGGACATGACCCCATGGTCGATGACTTGAGCCCAAAGGTTGCTGGCTCTGCTCTACCCCCTCCCCCCGTCAAGGCATATGAGAAAGCAATTACTGAGCAACTAAGGAGCTGCAACGAAGAATTGATGTTTCTCATTTCTCTCCCTTCCTATCTGTCTGTTCCTATCTGTCCCTCTTTCTGACTATGTCTCTGTCAAAAAAAAATATAGACTCATCTGTTAAAGATCATTAGAGTTCTTCTATGTAAAAACTATTTTCAAAGCGGTTATTTATAAGGAAAGTACCTAGAACTCTTCCCAATATGTTTTTTCATTCTGTCTATAGGCATATTTTTGCCTGTCTATGGTATTAGCTCCTTAAGTTGGCAAACACTTGCTGGCAACCTCTGTGTGAGTCAGTGGGAATATCCACCCAGGTGAATATCATCCCAGTGAGAGAGCATGGTCCAAGCCCCTTGGGTGGGTTTGAGGGAGTAGGAGATTCAAAGGGAATCCTGTTGAATTACAAGTGAATGTTGTCCATGTCCTAAGGCTCTGGAATGATCTTACCCTTCCTCCTATTACAACAATTCAGAGTGCCAACGTGTTAAAGGGGTAAGTGAGTACTGAAGGTGGGTCCTAGACCCCCTCACCTGGGGGAAAAATGCCCTTAGAGATATGGACTTTCCTTATCTGGTCTGGATGCCTTCATCTTCCCCAGGAGAGGAAAAGATAGGGCTCTGCCTGTGAAGAGGTGTTACAGTGCCTTGAAAGTGGAAAGAGAGGAAGAATAAAGACTCCCAATTCAGACACAGTGACGCTGGGTCCTGACCTCAAGGCTGAATGTGGGCAAGAGAACAGAGATCCTAAGAGTGTATTTATTGTCTAGGACCTTAGTGAGGCCATTTGGTCTAGTGGTTAAACACAAAGACTGTAAAGCCTAACCACATGCTCTGCTACTCATTAGTCATGTGACTATAGCCAAGCCCCTTGTGGTGTTAATGCCCCTAATATTTTTGGCAGCTAGAATTAGATAATTTAATTCTTAATTAACATATAGGTATAGGCTTTAACTAAATGTTTCGATTGCTTTGTCATGTAGCTTATAGTTGAGAAAGTTCTGTAAAGCAAGTTCTAGAAGAAATGTTTAAAAGTTTACTTTTCTCCAGGTAATAGAAAAAAATATATAGCTAGTTGAGCACAAAATGATGATAGCTTAAACAAAGTGATAGCCACAGGCTGTCTAGTTTCTGCCTTTTACTTCCAAGATGAAAAGGAAGTGAGCATCCTGAAATTAGGCTACCTGGAGGAGGGGAACTGCAGTGGGGTTGGGAACACTGTGGAGCCAGACCAGGATCAAAGGCAATACAGAGGCTGTCCATTAGGACTTGGATGGGAGCAAGAGGAGCATGGGGGAGAGTATCCAGGGACGAGAAGGTAGGAGCCTTTGAGTAGAGGAGAACCGTCTTCTCTCTACCTACTCCTGCTTGACTATAGTCCCAGATGAATGAGGCAGTAATAACTATAACTCTGATGCAGTTGAATGCCCCCTGTGCTGGCATTGTTGCAGGTGCTTTGTATATTATTTCATGTTATGTTAGTATGACTCTGATGCTGTACTTTTACCTTATTGTACAGACAAAGAAATTGAGGCACAATGAAGCAACAGTTAAACCAGTGAGGGCCTTAACAGAGTTCACATTTCTAAGTGCTTTTTCCCTGGGTGTCAGTAAGTACAGAGGCACATGTGATGCCTGTGGTGTTAACTCTTATTTGCACTTGGTTTATTTAACACATTTAGTTCCCCTTCTTTCCTCTGTTTTTTTTATTAACTCTATTGCTTTTACAGCCTGCATTTTAAGTCTTCTCCAACCCTGTTTGAATAAAAAAGGGTGTTTCTAGGAGACCTGACTCCAAGATTGTCTCCAGTTTCTCAGGAAAAAGAGGCAGAAAGCCAGGGCACAAGCTTTATTCAGAAGTTAGGTTGACACAGTGGCCTGACCATAACTGAGAGTTATTGGAAACTGTTCTCTTGAGACTTCTCAAGAAAGGAATCTGTTTTGCACCCACCCATGGCCAAGTCCTACAGGGAATAGTTTCAAAATAATGTCTCAAGAACCACAAATTGCCATCACCACCATCCTTTCCCACCTGCTCCAGGCGTGGCTGCCCTCCCCTCACTCCCCATCAAACAGGACTGGGCACCAGTACCCCTGGCTCTGCCCCCACAACGCTCGCAAAAAGTTCCAGACAGAGAGGGCATGTCAGAGAAGGGCACTTTCAGACACCCAGACAGTCAAGCTGTGATGCACAGACTAACTGGTTGGAGTGGTTTCAAGCTAGCATCCCACAGCAAAAAAGAGCTGAATTTTGGTTGTGCCAGACAAACTGGTATGTTCCTTCACCAACACAAGACATGGGGGATTGGCCCTTCCTGACTACTCATCGCCTGGTCTCTTCCTGGTTTTGAAGTCATACATTTGGGTGTGATGTGGTGCAGGACCTAGACAGAGGGGGCAGAAACACAGCTTTCAAAGCTTGAAACAGTCCCAACATCTCTGGTTCCCCTCTGAGCCAGCTTCAGGACAGTCTGGTGTTCTTGAACACTTTATCAAAATGACTTCTCTGGAGATCTAAACTGAGACTCTGTTTTTCCTTCCAGCCTAACTTCTCAGTTCATATCAGGAAAGCAGGGAAGAAAGGAAACTTGCTAGAAACTCAGGAACTGTATGTAATGAAGATTCTTTTGCAGAAGAAGGGAAGGGTCAGCTCACTGCCACCACACCCCAAGACATGTGGTTTTAAGCTGAAAAAGTGAGTGGGCAGCAGGACTTGAGTCATTCCTACACTAGCCCAAGGAGGAGGTAGACGATAATTGCCTTAAGCACTTCATCACTTTCTTTAGCTCTTTTTGTGTTCGTTCATTCATTCATTCAACAAATAGTCTGCTATGAAGTTGATGGATCAACAAGATTGACCAGCTCATGACCTCTCAAAACACAAACTCCTTATACCTGGAATTTCACACTGACGACCAGCCATGAACATCACCACTGAGGAGGCAAAGTCAACCGTCTATCCCACAGACCTCCCACTTCTATAACCAACCTCACAGCTCATCTTCCAGGACATCCTTATTTATCATGCACTCTCCCAGAAAACACTTCTAGAGCACAAAAGATTGTGCCAGGACATGTGCCCCACTGTCCACCCACACTGCAGAGCCTCCTGCTCTCCACGGGCCCCTCCCAGCCAGCTCAGAACCCCTCTCTCCTCTGCACCCTCAGCTGGAGAAAACTATCTGAGGAGAGCCCCCCCGGGGTTTGGTGGGCAAAGCTGGATAAAAAGCTGTCAGTCTTGGGGGAATGACCAGAGCCTGGGCCTGTACCTCAGCTTTGTAGGCCCAGAAGTTCAGGTGTTTGGGGGCTCAAAGAGGGGCTTCAGCTGTTGGGAACTGCCTCATGCATGACTGCAGTTCTGAGCAGAATCCAGTTTCTTCATTTCCTTTGGGAATTCTGTTTCCAGTGATGGGGACCCTCTTGCCTCTGTAGGGGCCTTGCTGTTCAGAGCACGGTGGGCCAGCCAGCAGTAAGGGAGCTTGCAGAACCTCAGGCCCCATGCAGACCTCCTGAAGCAGAACCTGCATTTTCAGCAGGTTCCCTGTGACTCCCATGCACATTATAGAGTCAGAAGCAATTCCAATCATGCTCAAAGTTGAATATGTTCTAAGAACTGTATTGTTAGGTGGTTTCATCATTGTGTGAACATCATAGAGTGTACTTACACAAACCTGGATGATAGAGCCTGCTACACACCTAGGCTGTATGGTGTAGCCTTTTGCTCCTGGGGAATAAATCTTTAGCATATTACTGAACTGAATACTGTAGGCAAATGTAGCACAATGGTATTTGTGTATCTGAACATAGAAAAAGTAAAATAAAATACAACATAACAGATAAAAATTGGGACACCTGTATAGGACCCTTTCCATAAGTGGAGTTGTAGGACTGGAAGTTACTCTGGGTGAGTCAGTGAACAAGCGGTGAGTGTGAAGGCCAAGGACATGACTAGACACACCTATAATTTCATAAGCACTGCACACTTAGGCTACACTAAATTTATTTTAAAAATATTTTTCGGTGAAGAAAAATGGCAACGGAGTAGGCAGATGTTCCAACTGCCACCTCCCAGGACCAAATTGAATTACAACTTAATTTAAGAACAGTCATCTTGAAAAACCAACTTTGGACTAAACTACGAGGAGTCTATACCCAAGGATCACTGAAGAAGCCACACCGAGACTGGTAGGAAGGGCAGAGACATGGAAAGGGCTGCCCCGCTCCCAGGAGCGAGTGGCAGCGGAGGGTCCAGAGGGACTCTCATGGTGGGTGGGTTGCCCTGAGAGGTGTGGGTGCTCAACCTCAGGTCCAGAGCCCCAGACTAGAGCCCCAGAGCCTAGAAGAGGCACCCAGACAGCATTTAGCTGCGAAAAGAGCCAGATTTCTGTCTACAAGAAAGAGACACACCTCTCAGATGCAGATTTCATTTTAAAGGGCCCCACGTAGAAAACCTCGTTCACAGACACTTACCCAGGACTCTGGCAGGGGAGAGCTGAGAGGATTGTAGTTGTGGGAGGAAAGTATAAAGTTGGAGGCCCAAGGAGAGACACTGGGGGACGGCCACCAGAACCGTTGTGCTGAATCATTCTCCAGTACTGCAGTCGCCATCTTTCTTGGGTGGAGCAACCCCCTCTGAGTGGAACCAGCCTGGGGAAAAGCTGCTGCTACACCCTCGGGAGTCTCTCCTACCCCAGTTATGGCAATGGGTCATTTTGAGAGGCCACGAAGCAGGGGCTGCGTCAGTGACTCAGTTTTCTGGTGTTGAGAACAGAGCTCCCACTACACACTCTCCTGAGTCATGACTTGTGCTTCCACCTCACAAGAGACTCAGCTGAAACTGTGAGTGAGGAGACCACACCTCTGGGTCTCAGAGGCCACACCTACCAGGCTCTTGGTGCCTCACCTTACTGAGGTCTGTGAAAAAAGTCTGGACAGACTGACACCTGGGGCCAAGGGGTGGAGCCACACCCACCACCCTTCCTAATTGATGAATTGCGGCAGGCTCTAGATTCTAACAGAGGTTTTTTTCCAGCAGCTGAGCCCAATAAGCAGCCAGCAGACAGGCTGCAGGAGGCAGGAC
Organism: Saccopteryx bilineata; assembly: GCF_036850765.1. Classification (NCBI taxonomy): domain Eukaryota; kingdom Metazoa; phylum Chordata; class Mammalia; order Chiroptera; family Emballonuridae; genus Saccopteryx; species Saccopteryx bilineata. The sequence continues at coordinate 147,685,141 of NC_089492.1, read as the reverse complement.
TCAGGGAAACTTGGCTGTTTGAGTGGACTTTCCCCCAGGACCAGAGTGGGTAAAATTGAGCCTAGATGTTCAGCTTGGTAGTTCCATGTACACCTGGGCCCAGCAGAGACGGCCACATACTCTGAATTGCTTGTCGCTCCAAGAAGGTTGCTGAGGGCCAGGCACGGGCAGTGTCTCCCACTGGTCTGTGCTGGGTTCCTGCTTGGGAGGCCCAGGGCTGGCACATCCAGGAGCCAGCTGCGGAAAATATTGGTTCAGGACCTAACAACCCTTGCTAGAGTAGTATCCTAAGGAAAGGCTCCTCACACCAGGCCCAGCTGAGGCAAGTTCCACTCTCTGTGATCAGCACCGGCACAGCAGCTCATGTGCATTGGATAGGTTAGAGCTTCATAGTGAGCTGGCCTGGGCACTGGACATTCTGTCCTGCTGGGCTAGATTCCACAGGAGGAAGAGAGAGAGGGTTGGAGCATAAACATTTAAAGTGTGGGTTCCCTGTAAGTCTATTGTTGGATCTGGTTGAGGGGCTTAGCCACCTTCAGGAGTGGCACAGTCAGCCCCAGGAGAGGACTCTCACAGTCTTCCTCCCTGAGACTAGGGTCTCAACAGCTGAAAGAACTTCTGCAGAGGGGACTGTTGGCCACACTTGGTCTGAACCTGCTGCTCACCTTGTTGGGGAGATATAAAATTCGAGTATCCAGAAGTGGCTGAGAGATCAAGCTCTAGCCACATTCCCTGTACTGAGCTCCTGACCAAGAGACTCCTGAAGTAGGGGATCCCACAAATGTTGTATTCACAACCTCAGCTGACCTAACCCACCAGGTATGCAACCTGTAGAGAGGTTGTTTGGGTAAGACCAATCTGAGCCCACACTAAAGTCTTACTGCAGAAGACTCTGTGGTAAGACCAGGCCGTTGCAAGAGGAGGAGGAGCAGCTGAAAAGTGGAGACAAATCTTACAGAGCTTGGGGTTTTTATGGAGCTGTTGTCATCTCTAAGCAGGAGGAAGCTGATTCTTTTTTTTTTTTTCTTTTAAAGATTTTATTCATTTTAGAGAGAGAGAAGCAGGGGAGGAACAGGAAGCATCAACTCCCATATGTGCTTTGACCAGGCCAGCCAGGGTTTTGAACCAGTAACCTCAGCATTCCAGGTCGATGCTTTATCCACTGCACCATGATTGGCCAGGCTCACATCTAAATTTTTTCAAGTTTTTAGGAGAGTGAGCTTTATAAACTCAAAATGTCATATATCAGGACTGTTGTAACCCAAGGACCCTCTATACTAACATTTGCTCCTGAAACAACAGTATATAAACCATAAATGAAAATATTTTTGAGCATAAGAATTGTTACAATAGAGAAAATAGAAGCCATTAGATGGGAACTCCCTTAACTTCTGGCCACTATACTCCAAACCTAAGCAATCTGAATTCCTTTTATCGGCCGTAATTCAGGAAACACTTTCTTTTTCTTTTAAATTAATTTTAATGGGGTGACATTGATAAATCAGGGTACATATGTTCACAGAAAACATCTCTAGCTTATTTTGACATTTGATTTTGCTGCATTCCCATCACTCAAAGTCCAATTGTCTTCTGTCACCTTCTAACTGGTTTTCTTTGTGCCCCTCCCCTCCCCCAACCCCCTCCCTCCCCCCCCAACCCATAACCCCCACACTCTTGTCCATGTCTCTGAGTCTTATTTTTATGTCCCACCTATGTATGGAATCATATAGTTCTTAGTTTTTTCTGATTTACTTATTTCGCTCAGTATAATGTTATCAAGGTCCATCCATGTTGTTGTAAATGATCCGATGTCATAATTTCTTATGGCTGAGTAGTATTTCACATTATATATGTACCAAAGCTTTTTAATCCACTAGTCCACTGACAGACACTTGGGCTGTTTCCAGATCTTTGCTATTGTGAACAATGCTGCCATAAACATGGGGGTGCATTTCTTCTTTTCAAACAGTGCTATGGTGTTCTTGGGGTATATTCCTAAAAGTGGGATAGCTCGGTCAAAAGGCAGTTCGATTTTTAATTTCTTAAGGAATCTCCATACTGTTTTCCACAGTGGTTGCACCAGTCTGCATTCCCACCAGCCGTGCAGGAGGGTTCCCTTTTCTCCACATCCTGGCCAGCACTTATTCTGTGTTGTTTTGTTGATGAGCACCATTCTGACTCATGTGAGATGATATCTCATTGTGGTTTTAATTTGCATTTATCTAATGATTAGTGATGTTGAGCATTTTTTCATATGCATATTGGCCATCTGTATGTTCTCTTTGGAGAAGTGTCTATTCATTTCTTTTCCCCATTTTTTGATTGGATTGTTTGTCTTTCTGGTGTTGAGATTTACAAGTTCTTTATAAATTTTGGTCATTAACCCCTTATCAGATGTATTGTCAAATATATTCTCCCATTGTGTAGTTTGTCTTTTTATTCTGTTCTTAATGTCTTTAGCTGTGCAGAAGCTTTTTAGTTTAATATAGTCCCATTTGTTTATCCTGTCTTTTATTTCACTTGCCCATGGAGATAAATTGGCAAATATATATATCGCTGTGAGAGATGTCAGAGAGCTTACTGCCTATGTTTTCTTCTAAGATACTTATGGTTTTATGGCTTACATTTAAGTCTTTTATCCTTTTTGAGTTTATTTTTGTGAATGGTGTAAATTGGTGGTCTAGTTTCATTTTTTTGCAGGTAGCTGTCCAATTTTCCCAACACCATTTGTTGAAGAGGCTGTCTTTACTCCAATGTATGCTCGGACATCCTTTGTCAAATACCAGTTGTCCACAAAAGTGTGGGTTTATTTCTGGGTTCTCAGTTCAGTTCCATTGATCTATATGCCCGTTCTTGTGCCAGTACCAGGCTGTTTTGAGTACAATAGTTTTGTAGTATAACTTGATATCATGGAGTGTGATACCTCCCACTTTATTCTTCCTTTTCAAGATTGCTGAGGCTATTCGTGTTCTCTTTTGGTTCCTTATAAATTTTTGGAATATTATGTGTTCTATATCTTTGAAGTAAGTCATTGGTATTTTAATCGATGTTACATTGAATTTATAAATTGCTTTAGGCAATATAGACATTTTAGTGATGTTTATTCTTTCTAACCATGAGCACGATATATGCTTCCACTTGTTTGTATCTTCCCTGATTTCTTTTATCAATGTTTTATAATTTTCTGAGTACAAGTCTTTAATCTCCCTAGTTAAATTTATTCCTAGGTACTTTATTTTTTTGGTTGCAATGGTAAAAGAGATTGCTTCCTTAATTTCTCTTTCTGACAATTCATTGTAAGTGTATAAAAATGCCTCTGATTTCTAAGTATTAGTTTTATATCCTGCCACCTTGCTGAATTCATTTATCAGGTCTAGTAGTTTTCTGACTGTGACTTTAGGGTTTTCTATATACAATGTCATATCATCTGCAAATAATGATAATTTTACTTCTTCTTTTCCAATTTGGATGCCTTTTATTTCTTTTTCTTGTCTGATTGCTGTGGCTAGGACTTCCAGAACTATGTTGAATAAAAGTGGTGAAAGGAGGCACCCCTGCCTTGTTCCTGATCTTAAAAGGATTGCTTTTAATTTTTGCCCATTGATTATAATGTTGACTGTGGGTTTGTCATAGATGGCCTTTATCATATTCAGGTATGTTCCCTGTATGCCCACTTTGCTGAGAGTTTTGATCATGAATGGGTGCTGGATTTTTATCAAATCCTTTTTCTGCATCTATTGAAATTATCATGTGTTTTTTCTCCTTCCTTTTGTTTATGTGATGAATCACATTGATTGATTTGTGAATATTGTACCAGCCTTGCCTCCCCAGAATAAATCCCACTTGATCATGGTGTATGATTTTTTTCATATATTGCTGGAACTGGTTTGCTAATATTTTGTTGAGGATTTTAGCATCTAAATTCATCAGGGATATTGGCCTATAATTTTCTTTCTTTGTGTTGTCTTTGCCTGGTTTTGGAATCAGAATTATACTCGCCTCATAAAAGGAGCTTGAATTTTTTGAAATAACTTGAGAAGGATAGGAGTTAGTTCTTCTTGAATTTTTTGAAATAACTTGAGAAGGATAGAAGTTAGTTCTTCTTTGAATATTTGGTAAAATTCACTTGTGAAGCCATCAGGCCCAGGACTTTTCTTTTTCGGGAGTTTTTTGATAACTGTTTCAATCTCATTTGTTGTAATCAGTCTGTTTAGGTTTTCTAATTCTTCCAGATTAATTTTTGGAAAATATATGTTTCAAGGAATTTGTCCATTTCATCTAGGTTGTCTAGTTTCTTGGTGTACAATTTTTTATAGTATTTTCTTACAATATTTTGTATTTCTGTTGTGTCGGTTGTTATTTCTCCACTCTCATTTCTAATTTTATTTATTTGAGTCCTCTCTCTTTTTTTCTTGGTGAGTCTGGTTAAAGGTTCATCGATCTTAGGCCCTGGCCAGTTGGCTCAGTGGTAGAGTGTCGGCCTGGCGTGTGGAAATCCCGGGTTCAATTCCCAGCCAGGGCACACAGGAGAGGCGCCCATCTGCTCCTCCACCCCTCCCCCTCTCCTTCCTCTCTGTCTCTCTCTTCCCCTCCCGCAGCCGAGGCTCCATTGGAGCAAAAGATGGCCCTGGCACGGGGGATGGCTCCTTGGCCTTTACCCCAGGCGCTAGAGTGGCTCTGGTCGCAACAGAGCAACACCCTGGATGGGCAGAGCATTGCCCCCTGGTGGGCGTGCCAGGTGGATCCCGGTAGGGTGCATGCAGGAGTCTGTCTGACTGCCTCCCAGTTTCCAGCTTCAGAAAAAAAAAAAGGTTCATTGATTTTGTTTATCTTTTCAAACAACCAGCTCCTGGTTTCATTGATCCTCTGTATTGTTTCTTTAGCCCTCATGTCATTTATTTCTGCTCTGATCTTTATTATTTCCTTCATTCTACTACTCAAGGCTTTATTTGCTGCTCTTTTTCTAGTTCTTTTAGATGCAGGGTCAGGTTGTTTATTTGAGCTTTTTCTAACTTCCTGAGGTATGCCTGTAATGCTATGAACTTCCCTCTCAGGACTGCTTTTGCTGTGTCCCATAAATTTTGAGTTGATGTATACTTGTTATTTTTCATTTCTAATAATTTTTTAATTTCTTCTTTGATCTCATTGTTAACCCATTCGTTATTTAATAACATGCTATTTAGCTTCCAAGTGTTTGAGTATTTTTCAGTTTTTCTGTTGTGGTTGATTTCTAGTTTTATGCCATTGTGATCAGAGAAAGTGCTTGATATGATTTCAATCTTCTTAAATTTGTTGAGACTGCTTTTGTGCCCTAACATGTGATCTATCCTAGAGAATGTGCCATGAGCACTTGAAAAGAATGTATAGTCTGCTGTTTAGGGTGAAAGGATCTGAAGATATCTATTAAATCGAGTTGATTTAGTATGTCTTTAAGTATGCTGTTTCTTTGTTAATTTTATTTCTTGAGGATCTATCCAGTGATGTTTGTGGGGTATTGAAATCCCCTAATATTATAGTATTGTTGTTGATCTCACCCTTTAAATCCATCAAAGTCTGCTTTATATATTTAGGAGCTCCTATATTAGGTGCGTAGATATTTATAACGGTTATATCTTCCTGTTGGATTGCTCCCTTTATCATTATGTAGTGACCTTCTTTATCTATTACTATAGTCTTTGTTTTAAAGTCCATTTTGTCTGATATAAGTATTGCTACCCCAGCTTTTTTTTCCAATTCCATTTGCGTGAAATACTTTTTTCCATCCTTTTATCTTCAGTCTATGTGCATCTTTTGTTCTAAGATGTGTCTCTTGTAGACAGCATATGTATGGGTCCTGTTTTCTTATCCAAGCAGCTACCCTATGTCTTTTGATCAGATCATTTAATCCATTTACATTTAAGGTTATTATTGATATGTAATTGTTTATTGGCATTTTATTCTTTAAAACTGTATTCCTCTTTACTATATTCTTTTTCTCCTTTGATCTGTTTACAACAGACCCCTTAGCATTTCTTGCAGCCTTGGTTTGGTTGTAGTGAATTCCTTGAGTTTTTTATTTTGTCTGGAAAGCTTTTTATTTCTCCTTCAATTTTAAACAGTAGCCTTACTGGATAAGGTAGTCTTGGTTGTAGGCTCTTGTTCTGCATTACTTTGAATATTTCTTGCTATTCTCTTCTGGCCTCAACTGTTTCTGTTGAGAAGTCGGAAGGTCATCTTTATGGGGGCTTTTTTGTATATGATAGTCTTTTTTGCTTTAGCAGCTTTTAATATATTCTCTTTATCACTTAGCTTTGGTATTTTAATTATGATGTGTCTTGGTGTAGATTTCTTTGGGTTTCTCTTTAATGGAGTCCTCTGTGCTTCTTGAACTTGTGAGATGTTTTCCTGCCTTAAATAGAGAAGTTTTCAGCTATGATATGTTTGAACAAAGTCTCTATCCCTGTTCTTTCTCTTCTTCTTCAGGAACCTCTATGATGCAGATGTTCTTTCTCTTCATGTTGTCACAGAGCTCTCTCAGAGTTTCCTCAGACTTTTTGAGTCTCTTTTCTTTTTTCTGCTTTGCTTCCGTGCCTTTATTTATCTTGTCCTCTAACTCACTGATTCAATTTTCAGCTTCATCCATCCTACTTTTAATTCCTTCCATTGTGTTCTTCATTTCTGATATTGTATTTGTCATTTCTTACTGATTCTTTTTTATTATTTCAATGTCCTTTTTTATATTTGCTATCTCTTTATTTAAGTGTTCAAAATGACCATCTATTGTTGTTCTAATATCTTTGAGCATCCTAACAATCGCTATTTTAAACTCTGCGTCTGGTAATTTGGTTATAGCTGACTCATTTAGGTCCTTTTCTGGGAATTTCTCTTGATTCATTTGTGTTGCATTTATCTGCCTTCTCATTTTGTCTGTGTAAAAAAAGGTTTTGGCCACTGGAGTCCACTGGGTGTGGCCTCTGTGTTCCCTAGGTGTGGTCTGTCTCAGGCCCACCACCACCTCTGCTGTTGCTGCCTAGGGCATTCAGGTATGGTTGTTGCCAGTGCCTGCCCACTAGGACTGTTGCTGTGGTTTTTTCCTCTCCTTCACGGGAGTGGCTGTGATCACATGCTCGGGTGTACAAGCCTTGGTGGCCTTGGCCTTCACCCTGCCCCCACAGGTGGCATTATGCTCAGCCCTGAGGGCAGGGGTGAGCACTTTTGCTGAGCTGAGGGTCTCTGCCTGATTCTGGGCTTTGGCTCCACCCTTGCAAGAGGAGCCCACTTGTGGGACGGCTGCAAGGCTTAGCTCCACAGGCCAGGCAGGATTGCATGCCCAAGCTCAGTAGCGGGACTTCGCCTGTTCTGGGCTTTTGGCTCTACCCCCGTGGGAGGAGCCAGCTCCCAAGTCAGGCCACAAACCTTGGTTCTGTGGGTGGGGCAAGGCTGTGCTCCTGCACTCTTGCTCAAGGGCAGGTCTCTGCCCCTTCTGTGGCTCCTATCCTTCCCCCACAGGCTGGATTGCAGGCAGCCCACAGCTGGGCTTGATCACTTTGGCATGTCCCCTGCTCCCCAGCTGGGCAAGACTGAGCTCACACCTGGGCCTCAGTGGTGGCCAGCCGGCTTCTGCCCTTGCCGACAAAACTGCGCTTCCACGTCCCACTTCCACCTGCCCTCAGGTGCGCCCTCAGCCATGTGGGTGGGTCGCTGCAGCTCAGACCCTAAGACTCACTACTGTAGTCCCGAAAGCTCCCTCCTTCTAAGTGACTCTGCTTTGAGTGCTGTGGGAGAGTTTGTTTGGCTGGTGTCCTGCTTCCCTTTGCTGGTATTGCTGTTTCCATGGGAAATATTCACTTCAGATTTGGGGAGTAACTCATCCCAGAGGTTAGAGTGGCTGTCTCTCAAAATGTTTCTCCCTTGCCTCCTAGATTACACTCTCTTCCTGCTACTCAGGTTCTTTCCTCTCTCCCTGTCCCCTGGAGCCCTGGATGAATGGTTGTGAGAGAGGTTTTCTGCGTGGTCCCTTTAAGAATAATCCTGGGTCTGCAAAATCAGTCACTTTCTCACAAACAGTATCCTGACTTGTTTCCAGCTAAATACTATCCATACGCCTCTTCTAGGCTCTGGGGCTGAAGGCTGGGGCTTTGTTCCTGGGACTTAGGACCCTCCCTTCTCTGCTAAACTCACTTCCTGCCACACGAGTCTCTCCCGGCTGCTGTTTGCTCTGGGGAACTGGGCAGCCCTCTCCACATTTCTGCTTTTTCTACCAGTCTCAGTGTGCCTTCTTCAGGGTTCCTTGGTTGAAGAGTCCTCCTAGTTTAGTCTAAAGTTGGTTTTTCCAGATGATGGTTCTTAAAATTAGTTTGTAATCCACTTTGGTTCTGGGAGGTGGAAGTTGGTACATCCACCTAGTCTTCTCTGGAAGCTGATTCTTATACAAAGATTGGTCCCTCCTACAGTACCCAGACACAGATAATGCAGACACAAACAGTGAAAAGTGCAGTAACTGCAGACTGGTAGCCCACAGCAGGTTACAAACAATAGCTGATGTCAACCCAAGAAGTACTAGAGCCAACACTACTGGTAGTGGGTGGCAGACAGCACCAACCCTAGACTCAGCTAGCTACACAAGCAGCACACCCAAAGGATGAGTCTAGCAAGCACTAGACACTGCGGAAAATAGATGCACCCAACAGGGCAGACATTGCACAGTGTGTAATACATATAATCAAGGTTGACCCTCAGAGCCAGCCAGCCTGAAAGGATAACTCACCCACAAAAGGACCAACTGCATCTAATACATACAACAGAAGGGAAAATAGTACCCTCAAGAAGCATTCATAGAACAATGAAAACAAGTGGCCTGGAGGACAGTACCACTGAGCCCATCTTCTTCATAAAGACCACATAAAACTTTCAAAGTCACACAACGCTACCTAATACACAGACAAAATGGGCAGAAAGAGAAATGTGACCCAAATGAATCAACAAGAGAAATCCCCAGGAAAAGCACTGAATGGAATAGAATTAACCAAAATACCAGATGCAGAGTTTAAAACGATTTTTAGGATGCTCAAGGATCTTAGAGCATCAATGGATGGACATAATGAGCAACTAAATAAAAAAATAGCAAGCATCAAAAAGGACATTGAAATCATAAAAGAGAACTAGTCAGATATAATAAATACAATATCAGAAATGAAGCCTGCACTAGGAGAAATTAATAGCAGGCTGGATGAAGCAGAGGATTGAATCAGTAATTTAGAGGAAAAGATAAATGGAAGCAGAGCAGCAAAAAGAAAAGAGGCTCAAAAAGTCTGAGGAAACTCTAAGAGAGCTCTGTGACAACATGAAGAGAAACAACATCTGCATCATAGTGGTTCCTGAAGGAGAAGAGAAAGAACAAGTAATAGAGAACCTGTTTGAAGAAATCATAGCTGAAAATTTCCCTAAATTGATGAAGGAAAAAGTCACACAAGTTCAAAAAGCACAGAGAGTTTGATTAAAGACCCAAGGAGGCGTACAACAAGACAAATCATAATTAAAGTGTCAAAGTTAAGAGACAAGGAAAGAATACTAAAAGTTGCAAGAGAAAAGCCGTTAATTACCTACAGAGGAGCCCGCATAAGGATGACATCTGTCTTCTCAAAAGAAACACATGAGGCCAGAAGGAATTGGCAAGAAATATTCAAAGTGATGCAAAGCAAGAACTTACAACCAAGACTTCTTTATCCAGCAAGGTTATCATTTAAAATTGAAGGAGAAATAAAAAGCTTCCCAAACAAACAAAAAAACTCAAGCAATTCATCACAACCAAACCAGTACTGCAAGAAATGTTAAGGGACCTGCTGTAAAAAGAGCAAAGGAAAAAATTTTGAGAAAAAGAGGATTGTAGATTTAAAAAATAAAATGGCAATAAACAACTACATATCAATAATAACCTTCAATGTTAATGGATTAAATGCTCCAGTCAAAAGACAGAGGGTAGCTGCATGGATAAGAAAACAGGACACATACATATCCTCTTGACAAAACCCACCTTAGAACAAAAGATACACATAGACTGAAAGTGAAGGGATGGAAAAAAGTATTTCATGCAAATGGAAATGAAAGAAAAGCGGGGGTAGCAATACTTATATCTGACAAAATAGACTTTAAAGCAAAGGCTATAGTAAGGGATAAAGCAGGTCACTATATAATGATAAAGGGAGCGATCCAACAGGAGGATATAACCATTGTAAATATTTATGCACCTAATATAGAAGCACCTAATATATAAGGAAGATTTTCATGGACATAATGTGCAAGATCAACAGCAATACTATAATAGTAGGGGAATTTTTTTTCCTTTACAGAGACAGAGAGCGAGTCAGAGAGAGGGATAGACAGGGACAGAGAGACAGAAAAGGAGAGATGAGAAGCATCAATCATTAGTTTTTTGTTGTGCATTACGACACCTTAGTTGTTCATTGATTACTTTCTCATATGTGCCTTGACCATGGGCCTTCAGCAGACCAAGTAACCCCTTGCCCGAGCCAGTGACCTTGGTTCCAAGCTGGTGAGCTTTGCTCAAACCAGATGAGCCTGCACTCAAGCTGGCGACCTTGGGGTCTCAAACCTGGGTCCTCAGCATTCCAGTCCAATTCTCTATTCACTGTGCCACCGCCTGGTCATGCAATAGTAGAGGATTTTAATACCCCATTAACATCAATGAAGAGATCCTCCAGACAGAAAATTAACAAAGAACAGTGGCCGTGAATGACACACTAGATCAACTGGATTTAATAGATATGTTCAGAACCTTTCACCCCAAAGCAACAAAATATACATTCTTTTCAAGTGCTCCTGGTACATTCTCTAGGGTAGACCACATGTTAGGGCACAAAACGAGTCTCAATAAATTTAAGAAGATTAAATCATATCAAGCATCTCCTCTGATCACAATGCCATGAAACTAGAAATCAACTACAATAGAAAAATTGAAAAACATTCAAATACTTGGAGGCTAAATAGCATGTTATTAAATAATGAATGGGTTAACAATGAGATCAAGGAAAAAAATTAAAAATTTCTTGAAACAGATGAAAATGAACATACAACAACTCAAAATTTATGAGACACAGCAAGAGCAGTCCCAAGAGGGAAGTTCATAGCATTACAGTTGTACCTTAAGAAGCAAGAAAAAGTTCAAATAAACAACTTAACCCTGCATCTAACAGAACTAGAAAAAGAGCAACAAATAAAGCCCAGAGGAAGTAGAAAGAAGGAAATAATAAAGATTAGAGCAGAAATAAATTCCATAAAGGCTAAAAAAAATACAGATGATCAATGAAACCAAGAGTGGCTTTTTTTGAAAAGGTAAATAGGATTGATAAACTTTTAAGCAGACTCATCAAGAAAAAAAGAGTGAGTACTCAAATAAATAGAAATAAAAGTGGAGAAATAGCAACTGACACCACAAAAATACAAAGGATTGTAAGAAAATACTATAAGGATCTGTATACCAAAAAATTGACAATCTAGGCAAAATGGATAAATTCCTAGAAACATATAATCTTCCAAAACTTAATCTGGAAGAATCAGAAAACCTAAACAGACCGATTGCAACAAAGGAAATTGAAACAGTTATCAAAAAACTCCCAGTAAACAAAAGTTCTAGACCAGATGGCTTCACAGGCGAATTTTTCCCAATATTCAAAGAAGAACTAACACCTATCTTTCTCAAGCTATTTCAAAAAATTCAACAGGAGGGAAGACTTCTAAGCTCCTTTTATGAGGCAAGCATAATCCTCATTCCAAAGCCAGGTAAAGACACTATAAAGAAAGAAAAGTATAGGCCAATATCCCTGATGAATTTAGATGCTAAAAATCTCAACAAAATATTAGCAAACCGGATCCAGCAATACATGAAAAAAAATCATACATCATGATCAAGTGGGATTTCTTCTGAGGAGGCATGGCTGGTACAATATTTGAAAATCAATCAACATGATTCATCACATAAACAAAAGGAAGGATAAAAACCACATGATAATATCAATAGATGCAGAAAAAGCATTTAATAAAACTCAGCACCCAATTATGATCAAAACTCTCAGCAATGTGGGAATACAGGGAGCATACCTCAACATGATAAAAGCTATCTATGACAAACCCACAGCCAACCTCATACTCAATGGGCAAAAATTAAAAGCAATACCCTTAAGATCAGGAACAAGGCTGGGGTGCCCCCTTTCACCACTCTTATTCAACATAGTTCTGGAAGTCCTAGCTTCAGCAATCAGACAAGAAAAAGAAATAAAAGGCATCCAAATTGGAAAAGAAGAAGTAAAACTGTCATTATTTGCTGATGACATGATACTACTGTACATAGAAAACCCTAAAGTCTCAGTCAAAAAACTACTAGACGTGCCTGACCAGGCGGTGGCGCAGTGGATAGAGTGTCAGACTGGGATGCGGAGGACCCAGGTTCGAGACCCCGAGGTCGCCAGCTTCAGCGTGGGCTCATCTGGCTTGAGCAAAGCTCACCAGCTTGAACCCAAGGTCCCTGGCTCCAGCAAGGGGTTGCTCGGTCTGCTGTGGCCCCGCGGTCAAGGCACATATGAGAGGGCAATCAATGAGCAACTAGGGTGTCACGGTGAAGGTCTGATGATTGATGCTTCTCATCTCTCTTCGTTCCTGTCTGTCCCTCTCTCTGACTCTTTCTCTCTGTCCTTGTAAAAAAAAAAACAAAAAAAAAAAAAACTACTAGACGTGATAAACAATTCAGCAAGGCAGCAGGATATAAAATTAATATTCAGAAATCAATGGTATTTTTATACACCAACAATAAACTGTCTGAAAGAGAAATTAAGGAAACAATCCCATTCACTATTGCAACAACAACAACAAAAATAATAAAGTACCTAGGAATAAATTTAACCAAAGAGGTAAAGGACTTGTACTCAGAAAAGTATAAAACATTGATAAAAGAAATCAGGGAAGATACAAACAAGTGAAAGCATATACCATGTTCATGGATTGGAAGAACAAACATCATTAAAATGTCTATATTATCCAAAGCAATCTATAAATTCAATACAATTCCTATTAAAATACCAATGACATACTTCAAAGATATAGAACAAATATTCCAAAAATTTATATGGAACCAAAAAGAACACGAATAGCTTCAGCAATCTTAAAAAAGAAGAATAAAGTGGGTGGTATCACACTCCATGATATCAAGTTATACTACAAGGCCATTGTACTCAAAACAGCTTGATACTGGCATAAGAACAGGCATACAGATCAATGGAACAGAACAGAGAACCCAGAAATAAACCCATTCCTTTGAGGTCAATTGATATTTGACGAGGTAAGAGCATACATTGGAGTAAAGACAGTCTCTTTAGTAAATGATGTTGGGAAAATTGGACAGGTACATGCAGAAAAATGAAACTAGACCACCAATTTACACCATTCACAAAAATAAACTCAAAATGTATAAAAGATTTAAATGTAAGTCGTGAAACCATAAACATCTGGGAAGAAAACATAGGCAGTAAACTCTTTGATATCTCTCGTAGCAATATTTTTGCTGATTTATCTCCATGGGCAAGTGAAATAAAGGACAGGATATACAAATGGGACTATATCAGACTAAAAAGTTTTTTGCATAGCAAAAGACACCATGAACAAAATAAAAAGACAACCCACACTATGGGAGAACATATTCGCCAATACGTCTGATAAGGGGTTAATAACCAAAATTTATAAAGAACTTCTAAAACTCAACACCAGGAAGGTAAACAATCCAATTTAAAAATGGGCAAAAGAACTGAATAGACACTTCTCCAAAGAGGACATACAAATCGCCGACACACATATGAAAAAATGTTCAACATCACTAATCATCAGAGAAATGCAAATTAAAACCACAATGAGATACCACCTCACACCTGTCAGAATGGTGCTCATTAACAAATCAACACACAATAAGCACTGGCAAGGATGTGGAGATAAGGGAACCCTCCTGCACTGCAGGTGGGAATGCAGACTTATGCAGCCACTGTGGAGAACTGTATGGGGTTTCCTCAAAAAGTTAAAAATGGAACTGCCTTTTGACCCAGCTATCCTACTTTTAGGAATATATCCTAAGAATACCAAATCACTGATTCAAAAGAAGATATGCATCCCCATGTTTATGGCAGCATTGTTTACAATAGCCAAGATCTGGAAACACCCAAGTGTCCGTCAGTGGATGAGTGGATTAAAAAGCAATGTTACATATACACAATGGAATACTACACAGCCATGAAAAAGAAGGAAATCTTACCTTTGTAACAGCATGGATAGACTTGGAGAATATTATGCTAAGTGAAATAAGCCAGGCAGAGAAAAAAAAATATCATGATCTCACATATATGTGGAATCTAATAAACATAGTGAACTGAAAAACAGAATAGAGGCAGAGGGGGGTTCACAAGGACCAGAGAGACAGAAGTTAGCAGGAAGAGGGATGAGGGGATGGGATCAGAGAAGGTAAAGGGATTAGTGAAACTATATATACATAACACAGAGATACAGATAACAGAACAGCAAATCCTAGAGGGAAAGGGGGAGGGAGCTAGAGGGAGGGGAGCAAAGGGGGTATAAAAAGGGACACAAAGGTGATGGGTGAAGGAATCATATTCAATGGGACACTTGAATCCATGTAAACACAATATATTAAAAATTAAAAAATAATTTCTTTCTTCAATAATAAATCAGCCTTAGCATATTGTAACTTTTTAACTTTAGAAAATTTTTAATTTTTTCATCTTTTCAACTCTTTTGTAATAACACAGCTTAACCCATATTATATAACTCTATAAAAATATCTTCTTTCTTTACATCCTTATTCTATAAGCTTTATTTCTTTTTCCTTTTTTTTTTTTTTTTTACCTTTTAAACTTTTTGGTTAAAAATTAAAACACAAACATACACATTAGCCTAGCCTACCCAGGGTCAGGATCATCAGTACCACTGTCCTCCACCTCCACTTCGCGTTTCACTGCTTGGTCTTCAGGGGCAGTAACACGCACAGAACTGCCATCTCCTGCAACATTGGCTTATTCTGGAAGACCCAAAGGAACCTGCCTGAGGTTCTCTGACGAGATGTCATTTTTCCGAAATATGTCCATGGTGATTTGCTATGTTTGTTCCTTTCTTTTATCATAGATTTGCTTGTGAACGAATACTGCACCGTGAATATTCCTCTCTCTGAATAAAGATCTTTCAGCGTTTAGTCCATATCTTCAAACTTTTTCAGGCACTTGTTGAGGTCTGCAAAAGCTGCTGAGCCTTCACTGTGAGCTGTCCTGGAGGTTCTGAAGTTTCCTTTCGTCCTGCCCTTCCTCCAGCCACGTGTCCCTGAATACCCACACTACAGCATACTGTCTTAGAGCACATTGCTCTAATACGTAGAAAGCGCACATGTTAAAATAATCATAAAATTATAGTATAGTAAGTACATTACATATATAGTAAATAATCATTATCATTATCAAGAATTATACACTGTACATAATTGTATGTGCTGTACTTTTTTTTTTTTTAGATTTTATTTATTGATTTTAGAGAGATGATAGAGAGAAAGACAGGAGGAGGAACAGGAAGCATCAACTCAATAGTTGCTTCTCACTTGTTCCTTGACCAGGCAGGCCCTGGGTTTCGAACTGGTGGCCTCAGCACTCCAGTTTGAGGAGGCTCTATACATTGTGCCACCACAGGTCAGGCTGTGCTGTACTTTTATGTGACTATCAGCACAGTATTGCTTACACCAGCATCTCCACACACACGAGAGTAATGAATGAGTGGCTCTATAACATTACAATGTCACTAAGCAATAGAAATTTTTCAGCTCCTTTATAATCTTACAAGACCACTGTCATATATGCAGTAAATCGTTGATCAAAAAGTCATTATATGATGCATGGCTGTATAAGAATATTCTTGTTGTCTGACCAGATGGTGGCGCAGTAGATAGAGCATCAGACTGGGACATAGAGGACCCAGGTTCGAAGCCCCAAGGTCTCCAGCTTGAGCACGGGCTCATCTGGCCTGAATGCGGGCTCACCAGTTTCAGTGTGGGGTCGCCAGCTTGACTCCAAGGTCACTGGCTTGAGCAAGGGGTCATTCTCTCTGCTGTAGCCCCCCACTCCCTGTCAAGGCACATATGAGAAAGCAATCAATGAACAACTAAGGAGCTGTAATGAAGAATTGATGCTTCTCATCTCTTTCCCTTCCTGTCTGTCCCTATCTGTCCCTCTCTCTGACTCTCTGTCTCTGTCAAAAAAAAAAAAGAAAGAAAAAGAAAGAAAGAAAAGGAAAAAAAAAAGACTATTCTTGTTACCTGGTAAATTTAGAAACTATATTAATACATTTTTGTCAGATGCTTAAAAAACTACTTTTTCAATATCAAGTTCTATTTTCCTGAGCAAGCACTTCTACCATTTTAGCTGAGGAATAGCTTGGCACACAGCCTCTGGTTGGACTCCCTGCAGTTAGAATCCTGGCTCTCACATTCCCTGCTATGGCCTTGGACAAATTACTCAACCTCCCTGCAAAGTGGAGAGAATAGGGTGTTATAAGGATGAAGTAAGTGAAGTGCTTGGTACTGTACCTGGAGTTTAGCAAGCAATCAAGACATCTGAATACCAATTGGGTTTGGGTGTCCTCAGGTTTTCTATAAACTATATTTGCCATCTTTCAGGGTGAAATGTTTCTGTAATTGTTGCTCTCGTCCACTATGTACAGATCCTTCCCTGTTTTATCTTCTAAAAATGATGTTATTATTGGGGCAACTTAATGTTATCCAAAAATATATCTATTTCATGACTGCCACTTAATTTATTCCATAACCACCATCTGCAGGGAATGAAAGTTTGATTTTTTTTTTATTGATTTTAGAGAGAGAAGGAAACACTGACCTGCCATCCCACTCTTCCATGCACTCACTTGTTGACTCCTGTCATGTGCCCCAACCAGGATGGAACCTTCAGCCTTAGCATGTAGGGACAGTGCTCCAACCAGCAGAGCTACTCAGCCAGATCTGGGAATTGAACTTTACAACTGTGACTTCAGAGAATGCCTCTCTGACGGTGATTTATAAAACCCTTAAATTTGTGTGTAGGGCTCTTACCCTCTTGATTCCAGGTACCTTCAACGTATTGTTGCATCTCAACTTCACAATTATGTGATGCAGGCAAAGCCAGGGTTATTACCCCGTCTTATGGGGAAGTGAGTGCTGAAAGCCCATGGTCACACAGTCAGAGTGGGCTTGGGGTTCTGGCACAGCAGGCCCGGGCAGGTATGCAGTGAGTGAATGACCCCAAGCCCAGTGTTCTTCCCTCTACCCTGTGCAGCCTTCGGATTTAAACCACAGAGTGACTCACAGAATGGAGCTTGCCGACCAGATGAGGGGGAGAGAAGGAAAAGAGGAAGTACTTCACTTTCTAAGATGACATTGCAAATATTCTGTTCTATTGTCCCCATAAGAATTTGTTTTTATCAGACTTGTGTTTTACCTATTTAGTTCACAAAATGTGGTCACTGAAATTATTAGGTTAACTGACATGTACTTGTGCTAAAAACTATACAATCCAGAAGAGTGTAAGTTAAAACTGCCCCTCCTTAGAACCCCAGCTTTCTAATCTAACCCCAAACAACTACTAACAGTAAGCTCATCATGTTGTATACATTAAATATGTGCACATTTTTGTATGCCAATCACACCTCAATAAAGTAGTGTTTTAAATTCCTGTGATGCACACAAACACATAAGATATTTATATTTTTCTGTAATACAATAGATACCATTTTTCTTTTTATTCATCAAATGAAGTCATGCTGTTCACAGCATGCAATTTGTTCTTTTCACTTGAACTTGTTTCAGAAACCTTTGTGTGTTGCTGCATATAGAGCTCCTGATTCCTGTCTCTTAATATCTGCACAACAGTCCATGATAAAGTGTGTGTGTGTGTGTGTGTGTGTGTGTTCTAGCATGAGTGCTATGGGCTGGTTCATGGGCTCTGTGAATGTGTTCATTTGGTGTGGAATTGCCTCATTGTGTATAAGAGAAAATGCCAATTTCAAGGCTGAGGATACTCAGATCTTAGGTCCCACCTGGCCGGGCCTCACAGCCCGCCTACAGCTCCTTTATCAACACCAACCTCCCTTTTAGCATCTCCCTCACTCTCGCTCAGAGGGAAAGGCTTTTCCCTTCCCTTCCCGTTTGTTCTTGTCTTCCCTGTACTAACCCGCCTCTCCCTTCGTGCTATCTATCCCAATTTCAGGAAGTCCTCTTTCCTTACTCCCTCCATCCCCTTCCTGCTTTCACACTCCCTCCCCTACCCTCACCCCCCAGCATACGGTGCTCACAGACACCTGGCTGTTGGTGTTCCTCCCTCCACAGGCCTGTTGGCATGGTGCTTGCTATGGGGCTAGCACAGGTAACCAGACCCTAAAGACACAGGCTTTGGTGCTGACCACTCTATAACTGTAGTCACTCAGCATCTCAGCAAAGGCTGTCTGAGCACCTGCTGCAAAGCACTCTGATGATTAGCCCAGTCCTCCCCTCCCTTCCTCGGAGTTACCAGCTTTTCACTTCCCATCTGTCTGCTGTTCCTGGTGCACCTAAAACAGCAGCCATCAGAGGGCCTCACTGATGTTTACAACCCTCTGGATGATTCTAGCAACCAGTTCTGAGGGGGCCTTTTGATGGGGAAAGAAGAGAGGACTCCACAGCAAAGGGCAAAAGGAATAAATGCTGCTGCTCCGGGCCCCAGAAGGTGCCCAGTCTGGCCAACAGCCTGACTTCCCTCTGCTGCCTAACTGCGAGAATGAGGACACAGACAGTGGCGGGCCCATGAGATTGAGGGGCAAAGGGCTGTGCCTGTTGTGAAACCCAAGATCAGCATCTCCATCTACCCCTTCACCTCCTCTGGCCATTCCTCTTCACTTTTTCCTGTCTTTTCAGCAGTCAGTCCCTCTCACAGGCGCGCTTTCCTGCTGCCTTCAAACATCCCGAGCTTCCTTTGTTCCCACTGTCACAGCTACCTACCCCTTGAGAAAATGGTCTGTACCCGTTACCTTCTTTTTCATCCGCTCTCCTTGACCCTGAAATACGTTGCCCCCGTCCACACCTGCTGAAACCCCTGTCGCCTCCAGCCCCAAACCCCAGCCTTTGCTCTGCTGTCCTTCCCACAGCCTCTGCAGGAGGAGATGCGGGTAGAACTCTTCCCTAAGGTTGCCTTCTCTGCTGGCCCCTGTCCAGCTCCACTCCACCGCCTGCCCTGGCTGCTCCTTCCCCCAGTGTCTCTCCACATCTCCCCTGGATTCTCACCTAGTTCATGGCTGCCCTAGATTTCCAGTTCCACCTCCCGGTCTACAGTTATAAATTTCAGCAAATGTAACAACACGTTTTAAGCAAAGACTCTCAGCTTCTCGCATTGCCTCCCCAAGCAGCCTTTGCATGACTTCCCTGTGTTTCTAAACACTCGGAAGCTTCCAGATTCCTTTCCTTTGAATCCTTCAATTTATATACTGCATGAGTTTTGATGGCCTTCAAATTTCTCCCAAAAGCCCATCATCTTTCCTGGTTTTGGGCCTTCTCCCTCACTCCCAAGCACATACCTCAGAGGTCAGAATGCAACCCAGTTCTGTAGACCTTCCCCATTAGAGTCCCTCCACTAGCTCTTCCTGACCGTGCTCTGCCAGCAAGGCCCATTCTACATTTCTCTCTACACACCCTCCTATGGTGCCCATGCCAGGAGAAGCTCTCTCATCTAAATTGCACTCTGGAATATGCTGCTCAGCCCTCCTGGTGGGTGTATTTGTTCTGTTTTCCCAGAAGGGAAAGGTGTCAGAAGGCCCTGGAGTGTCTCTGAATTTCTCCACGCCCTGCAAGGATGGGGTTGGTAAAGTCACAGGTTCAGGGCTAAGACAGAAGGCAGGTGCATGAGGTAGGAGGGGGGCTAGGGAGATATGTAACATTGTGGGAGTGGAAGGCCCCCCCCCCCTGCCGGGTGAACAGGCTGAGCTCCTTTCCCAGGGGCCTGCCCGGGCAGCTGTTCCATGACCCTTCTTCAGGTTTCATTCCTCAGAGGTAGCAATGGTCCCTCAGTGCCTGGCAGGGTGTATGGGGGCAGGGTGACCCGATTTCTTTGGCCTGAAATAGCAGGAGGAACTGCCTCAGCAGGCCCAGAGGTGCCACCTCCTCTTCTCGCCAGCAGCTGTGCTGCTCCTGGTGTCAGGTACTCCCAACTGGCTCTAGCTTCCTGTGAGGTCTAACTTCACAGCAGCTTTTCTCACTCACATTCTAAAGAAAAAGTGGATTCATGACACCCTCAAAGCCCCCCACACACACACACACTGACTCCAGCAAAGCCAGTCCAATGCAGTCAGCCCCTCAACAGCCTGCTGGCAGTGCTGCTCCTCTAAAGCATTTGCTGAGCCTCTGGACACACTGACGCAGGTGCTAAAAGGACACATGTTGCTATGGTGAGGCAGGGACAGAGGACATGGAGAAAAAAGACAAAGACAGAGAGAAGGAGGCAGTGGGAGACCCCAATCTGAGTCCTTTTGGGACCCCTCCCCTGGCTGCCCCAGCCTTCTAAATCCAGCGCTCACCCGCCTGCCCAGCTATTCCCCAGCCTCCAGCCTCACTCCGCTGCAACTGCATTCACAGGTGGCCACATTCCCCATCTGCTAAACCATCACTTTCCTCCTACCATTGCCTACAAGGCAAAATCCAGACAGCCTGTCTGACTGACACTTTCTAGGATGTGCCTCCTCTGCCCACCCGCTTTATTTCCCACTCATTCCCATAGAAACGACTGGCTCCGCCCTGCCTGGCTCATCACTTCCATCTCCCTTCTGTGCACTGAGGCCAGTGGTCTCATGTGGCCACCTCAGAAAGTTGCCACTTACTCAGGAATGTTAGCTGTTCCTGTTTACATCCCCTCATTTCCTCCTCGCAGCCTGGGAGCGGTACAGTTATCCTAATTCCACAGATGAGAAGAAACCGAGGCTCAGAAGCAGCCAGTCACTGCCCAAGAGCGCAGGGCTTGTGTGGGCCGAGCCACAGTGGCAGCTCACACCCTCTGTGCAGCCCTGGGCAAGGCCTCTCACTCTCCTCTCGTAAGTGGAAACAGTAACCGCCTGGGAACAAGGGCCATGTTCTCTATTTTGTGTGACCAACAATGCCTGTGATGAGTTACAACTAGTGTATATAACAAAGAGCAAGGCTAAGTAAACAGTTCAAAAGAACATTTATTTGTTTTTCTGTTTATTTTTAATCTATAGAGTTGCTCAAATTCACTTTAAAAATTAAATGTCCTCTCCCTTGGCAGACAGCACAATGCTGGCCTCCTGGAAGGCATTCAATGAGGTTGACAGAACAAGGACACAAAGTAAGTGGGACCCACACACAGGCAGAAACCAGCTGGAACATTCTGGAATGTTCTCACTTGGTTCCTTTCTGAGGTGGCAGGCCCTACCAAATGCAGCTCCTGATGGTTGTTATTTCTTCCTTTGTGAAAGATGTGTGGCTACCACCATCACAGGACAAATAGAACCACAACTTATGTCCCAATGTAATGTTATAATTCATGTCTTCTGATCTGTTTCATCTCTTACAGTGACAGAGTTTTCCACCTAGAATATCGATCTGTTGATCACCCTCCTACACAGTGTTCCACTCATGTGCTCAGGGTAAGAAATAGCAAGAGGGAAGGACTCTGATGGCACCACAGTTAGTGACAGCGCAGGGAGTGACACAGGTCACATTTGGGTTCTTGGTGCCCTGCCGTGCCATTCTCATTGGTTCCCTAGCAACTGCAGTCCTAAGAGCCACATACAAATGCCAAAGTTTACCCTGAATTTCAGGTTCACTGTCTTAATTTCTTTATTGTGATGTTTCTCTACAAAGAAATGGCTGCGTTATTCAAATTTACTGTTGAACGCAGCAGACACTGGTCTTTGCCTGGGCAGCTCCAAGACCGTTTCCCTGGACTGCTTCTCTCTGCCCAGGCAGCGATGAGGCGGACAAGCAGTCAAGCACGTTCAGACCCTATGAGCGCAGCCATTTGTCTTGTTAGTCACACAACGAACACTTGTTGGCCAGTTTCCCCAGGGCAGGCTCCCTCCAGGGGCTGTTCCAAACAGCCAGGCCATGAAAAGGATTGCACTGTAATCCAGTATGATAAGAGCAATCAAAGAGATCAGCACAGAACACAACCAAACAGCAAGCAGTTGAGGAATGCTTTATGAAATGGGAATGATTGCATAAGGAAAGTCACAAAAGGCTAAACAGGAAAATTGCTCAGGGCAGGCCAAGGGCATTGTCACCTGCAGCTGAAGGCCCAAACTCATCCCACGTCAGAGCTGGGCCCTTCCTTCTTTATAGCTGCAATGTAATCTCATTCCCACTTGGAAGGGTAACTCTTCTCATGATGGCAATCACAGCTTCTCTTCATGCTTTAGGACCCTGGCTTTCCACCTTCCAGTCCCAACAAGCACAAGAAAGAAGAAAAAAAAGGAAGGAAACAAAAAGAAAGAAAGAAAGAAAGAAAGAAAGAAAGAAAGAAAGAAAGAAGAGAGAGAGAGGAAGGGAGGGAGGGAGGGAGGGAGGGAAGGAAGGAGGGAGAAAAGAAAGAAAGAAAGAAAGAAAGAAAGAAAGAAAGAAAGGAGGGAGGGAGGGAGGGAGGGAGGGAGGGAGGGAGGGAGGGAGGGAGGGAGGAAGGAAGAAAAAAGGCAGCCCTGGCCAGTTGACTCAGAAGTTGAGCATTGGCCCGGCATGTGGAAGTCCTGGGTTCAATTCCTGGTGAGGACACATAGTAGAAGTGACCATCTGCTTCTCCACCCCTCCCCCTCTTCCTTCTCTCTCTATCTCTTCCCCTCTTGCAGCCAAGGCTTGAATGGTTCAAGGAAGTTGGCCCTGGGCACTGAGAATGGCTCCATGGCCTTGCCTCAGGCTCTGAAATAGCTTGGTCGCTGAGCAACAGAGCAGTGGTCCCAGATGGGCAAAGCATTGCCCTGTAGGAGGCTTGCTGGGTGGAGCTGGATCAGGGCCCATGTGAAAATCTGTTTTTCTGACTCCCCGCCTCTCACTTAATGAAAGAAAGAAAGAAAGAAAGAAAGAAAGAAAGAAAGAAAGAAAGAAAGAAAGAAAGAAAGAAAGGCTCTGGTGGGTTGGCCCAGCATATGGATGTCCCAGGTTCAATTCCTGGTCAGGGCACACAAGAGAAGCAACCATCTGCTTCTCTCTCCCTCCCTTACCTCCTTCTCTTCCTCTTCCTCTCGACAGCCACTGGTTTAATGGTTCAAGCATGGCCCTGGGTGCTGAGGATAGCTCGGTTGGTCTGAGTGCACCAACCACAGATGCTAAAAATAGCTTGGTTGATTGAGCATTAGTCTTAGACAAGGGTTGCTGGATGGATCCCATCAGGGCGCATGTGGGAATCTATCTATCTCATCTCCTTTTCTCACTTAAAAAAGAAAAAAGGGGAAGGAAGGAAGGAAGGAAGGAAGGAAGGAAGGAAGGAAGGAAGGAAGGAAGGAAGGAAGGAAGGAAGGAAAAAAGAAAATTGAGTGCACCCACCATTGTATTTCATAACACTGTTGTTTTCATTATAGGTGTGAGTCTATGTCAACTGAGTCATATGTAAAAGATATTTCTTAAGAAGGGTTGTGGTTAAAATGTTTAAGAAATATTGTTTTAACAATCTATAGATTCAATGCAGTTCCTGTCAAGATATGAATGGTGTATTTCACAGAACTAGAACAAATATTCCAAAAATGTATATGGAACCACAAAATATTCCAAATAGACATAGCAGTCATGAGAAAGAAGAACAAAGTTGGTGAAATCATGGTTCCTGATATTAAACTATACTACAAGGCCATAGTAATCAAAACAGCATGATATTGGCATAACAACAGATATATAGACCAATGGAACAGATTAAAGAACCCAGAACTAAACCCATGCCTTTATAGTCAGTTAATATTTGACAAAGGAGGCAAAAACAGCAATGGGGTAAAGATAGTCTATTTAATAAGAGTTAAGAAAATTGGACAGATACATGCAAAAAGAAAATATAGAACTAGATCATCTTCTTACACCATTGTGAAGCCAGTAGCCAGGGCCACCATGACAGCAGCCCAGCCCATGCAGGTTCACATTGGATTCGGACAGTCGGTAAAGACACAATGAAGCCAAAAACTGGTGGGCCATCATCTTTAATCCTAGCTTGCACCCAGCAGGCAAGTAATAACACACTCTGGGCTCCAAAACCCACTCACATTCAGTGCTCACAAAGCTACTGACTTATCCGAGTTTCCTAGAATCAAAGGTTTCTAGCTCACCAGACTTATTCACCTCTGTTCCCCATCTCCTTCCTTCTCCCTGCACAAACTCTGCACAAACTGGCTTCTCACTCAGCACTCCACCATCTTGGCTGCTTCTCCTGGCCTCCTCCACGTGGCCTTTCTCTGCTCTCCTCTCTGCTTTCTCCTCTAATGATAATCTCAGGAACCAAGAGAGCAAGCTCCTGTTCTGCCCCCATTTGAAAGTGTAGAAATCAAAACCTTTAATCCAATATACAAAATAGGGAAGTCTCTAATACAAAGTCACTTATCTGAGGCATGGTGGGATTGTACCACTCCACATCAAAAAGGGTGGAAAAGGCTTAGTCCTAAAACCAAGCTCCAGGCTACAAGGATCCTGCCTGCCCACAGTCAACCCTCAACACACATTAATATCACCTGGGTGACAGGCTTCCATGTGGACAGCACCATCTTTAACAAAGTGAGCATAATATATTTTATCTGCCCAACAACCATACACAAGAATAAACTCAAAATAGAGGAAAGACTTGAATGTTAGACTTCAAAGCATAAAAGTCCTAGAAGAAAACATACACAGTAAAATCTTGGACATTTCTTGCAGCAATACTTTTTTTCTGATATAGCACCTCAGGCAAGGAAAACTAAATAAAAAATAAACAAATGAGACTACATCAAACCAAAAGTGTTTGTACAACAAAGGAAATCATCAACAAAATGAAAAGACAACAGACTGAGAGAACATATTTGCCAATGATACACCTGACAAAGGGTTAATATCCAAAATTTATATAGAACTTATAAAACCCAACACCAAAAGTACCCCAAAACAATCTAATTAAAAAATGGGCAAAGGACCTGAATAGACACTTCTCCAAAGAGGACATACAGATGGTCAATAGGCATATGAAAAGATGCTCAGTGCCCTGGCCAGATAGCTCCATTGGTTAGAGCGGTGGTAGTCAACCTGGTCCCTACCACCCACTTGTGGGCATTCCAGCTTTCATGGTGGGCAGTAGCAGAGCAACCAAAGTATAAACAAAAAGATAGATTTAACTATAGTAAGTTGTTTTATAAAGATTTATTCTGCCAAACAGCAAAAATCTGACATAAAGTACTTGGTAAGTAATTATTTTTATATGCTTTAACTTGCTGTAACTCTGCTTTATAAATTTTATAAAGTAAAGTTACTTTCCTACTTTATAAATCACCATTACTGTGGAACCAGTGGGCAGTTAGAAAATTTTACTACTAATAGAGATACAAAAGTGGGCAGTAGGTATATAAAGGTTGGCTACCCCTGAGTTAGAGCATCATCCCGAAGTGCAGAGGTTGCCGGTTCGATCCCTGGTCAGGGCCCATACAGGAGCAGCTCTATGTACCCGTCTTTCTCTCTCTCCTTTACTTTCTCACTAAAATCAATTTTTAAAATTTTTTAAAAAATAAAAGATGGTCAATGTCACTAATCATCAGAGAAATGCAAATTAAAACCACAATAAAATACCACTTCATACCTGTCAGAAAAAAATGGCTATCATCAACAAATCAACAAACAAGTGCTGGTGAGGATGTGGAGAAAAGGGAACCCTCAAGCACTGTTGATGGGAATGCAGACTGGTGCAGCCACTGTGAAAAGCAGTATGGAAGTACCTCAAAAAATTAAAAATTTAATTGCCTATGACCCAGTGATTCCACTTTTGGGAATATATCCAAAGAAATCTGAAACACTAATTTAAAAGAATATATGCACCTCTGTGTTCATTGCAGTGTTATTTGCAATATCCAAGATCTGGAAACAGCCCAAGTGCCCATCAGAAGATGAATGGATAAAAAGCTAGGGACATTTACACAATAAAATACTATGTGGCCATAAAAAAGAAGAAAATCTCTCCTTTTGAGACAGCATGGATGGGCCTGGAGAGCATTATGCTAACTGAAATAAGCCAGTCAGAGAAAGACAAGAACCATATGACTTTACTCATATGTAAAAGGCAGAAACAGTGGTCCAATCCAAAAACACAGGCTAGTGTGTTCCAAAAGGAAAATTTATTTTAAAAACACCTGGGTGCAGGCAGGCTGAGACCAGCAAAGGGTGTCAGCCCTGAGGGAGGGATGGGGCAGGGTTTATACAGATTCGTCAAAGGGTCTTGGACAAAGGCAGCTGCAAAATCGCTTCTTCTGTTTGTGGTTGGGAGTGGCGCCAGAGTTCCCTGTAGTTGTCTGCACCCCAATCCAATCATTCCTTATCAGCATCCAGCTGCGCAAAAGGTCTGAGCTGGATTACTGAGTAGTCAAGTTCTTCTTCCTGCTTCAGGCTTGCATTGTTCTTAAGAAAGATAGTGGCTAAGTAGCCATTTTACCTATCAATATGTATACTCTAATGATAAGGTGACCAATAATCCTCCTTTAGGGAGGACAGTCCTTCTTTTGTAAGTTCTGTTCTCCCTTGAAAAGTGTCCTCTTACATGTTCTCCTTTTTGATATTAGAAGACTAATCTGTAAATGTCCGTATTCGATAGATGCAGAGTCAATCCATTGCATGCGATGTGATGTATTTGTATTTGACATGAGGATTCGTCAAGGATCAGTACAGTGTGGCAAGATGCGATTATGAGATGCATGCTCTCTGCACGGGAGACCTTGAGAGAGAGCGCAATATACTGAGTGCACGAATGGCTTTGTGTGCTTCTTACTGAAACATGACATGGCACATACAACATTGTAGACTCACAGTTATTTCTTTCTCAGTGAATATTCAATCATAGACAGGTAAGCACAATTCACGTTTTATTAATTCATTATCTATTTAATAATTTTCAAATACATATAATTTTATTTACAAGTATTTTCCTGAAAATTGAGTTCTGAAGTGGAAATCTAACCTCAAACTATATTTATTAACGCATTTTGATTAAATAGTTCCATAAAACAGACATTTTTTACTTAGAAAATAATCAATCCACCCAAATATCACTTCAAATTAGTGGTTTTGTTTGATATTTAGTTTTGTTAATTTGGCTTCCAGATAATTCACCTACCATAATGTAACATTTTCAGTTCCTGATGTGCTTGCATCATTCATGTAGCTCTATATTTAATTTTTAATTTTTAATTTTATTTAAGGGATGGAAAAATCAAAAAAGAGAAAATGCCATTTCAACAATAAATTGAAAAAAAATTGCCATTCCTCATATCAAAGAAAGATACCATTATTTTCTGAAATATTTGCAGCGGAGAATTTTGTATTGCAGTTGGGGCAGAGCAGTGATAATGAAACACTTGACCACCAACAAACATAAGCAATCATTAGATGCATCAGCTTCCAGTTGTAAAGTAACAAGTTTTTTTAAAACTTCAAAATATTCTGAAGATGAAAAACAGTTGGCTGCAATGGAGGGAACATTTGCATTTCATACCATAATTCACAAAGTTTTCATAGTATGGATTGTACAACCAAATTATTGAAGAAGTTTCACAATGCAAAATTTTCATGTGCCAGGGCAAAATGCGAGGGTATTTTGAAATCAGTATTTAAAAATTACTCTGACAAAATACTTACAGAGGACTTGGAAACTGAAGCATTTGTAACAATTTTATCTGATGCATCAAATCATAATGATATTAAATTGTATCCAATAATAGTAAGACATTTTAATGTTACCAAGGGCATTAAGTAAAAATTTTAAATTTAGAATCCATTGAGGGTGAAACTTCTGAAATTTGGTCAAACCATCTATACAGAGTAATGAATGAAAACAATTTGAAATCCAAAATTGTTGTACTAACTGCTGATAATACAAATACAAATTTTGGTGGGTGAAGATGCAAAGGGGTAAATAATGTATATGTAAAATTACAAGAGTTACTCCAAAAGAAAATACTAAGAATAGGTTGTAATGCACATATTTTGTCAAATGCAATCAATACAACGTCATGTGTCATGCCACTGGATGTAGAAGTAAAAATAACTACAATTTATTTGCATTTTAGTTGTTTTACCATTCGTGTTGCTACTTTAAAACAATTTTGTGAAGAAGCAAATGTTGAATACAAAAAACTTTCAGGATATTCAGAAGTTAGATGGATTGCTCTAACAGTTGCTATAGAGCATGTTCTACAATTATTTAAGCCTCTTCGTTCATATTTTTTAAGTTTAGACAAATGTCCTAAAATCCTGGAATCGTTTTTCAATAAAAAAAAATCTGAGATATTAATGTATTTTGTACATAATCAAGCATCTATTTTTCACAAAATGATTCAAAAGATTGAAGGTGAACACATTTCAGCTATGGAAGTTAGTCTTATTTTGAATGACTTTATTCTTCAATATAAATCTTGTTTTGAAGAAAAATTTCTTCCTTTAACTACAAAAAGAAATTTGTCAGACTTAGAAGAA
Organism: Saccopteryx bilineata; assembly: GCF_036850765.1. Classification (NCBI taxonomy): domain Eukaryota; kingdom Metazoa; phylum Chordata; class Mammalia; order Chiroptera; family Emballonuridae; genus Saccopteryx; species Saccopteryx bilineata. The sequence continues at coordinate 147,656,403 of NC_089492.1, read as the reverse complement.
TCAAATCCAGACATAACAGAAAAGTTTATGAAAGGAGTGCAGAATTTTTACTAGACATGTTTTGAATATATCGAAGAATGGTCTGAAACAAACATCATGGGAAACAATAGTTTTCAATGGTGTTTTTTTACTTCATCACAAGTATATTGGACAGATATTGAATCTTGTCTTGAGTTTTTGTGGGTTTTTTTGTATTTTTCTGAAGTTGGAAACAGGGAGGCAGTCAGACAGACTCCCGCATTCACCTGACCAGGATCCACCCGGCATGCCCACCAGGGGACGATGCTCTGCCCATCTGGGGCATCACTCTGTTGCAACCAGAGCCATTCTAGCACCTGAGGCAGAGGCCACAAAGCCATCCTCAGCGCCTGGGCCAACTTTGCTCCAAGGGAGCCTTGGCTGAGGGAGGGGAAGAGAGAGACCGAGAGGAAGGAGAGGGGGAGGGGTGGAGAAGCAGATGGAAGCTTCTCCTGTGTGCCCTGGCCAGGAATCGAACCCGGGACTCCTGCACACCAGGCTGATGCTCTACCACTGAGCCAACCAGCCAGGGCCTTGTCTTGAGTTTTTATCTAAAGAAATGCCAGACATAAAAATAGACTATTGGCCTGTCCATGCGGTGGCACAGTGGATAGAGCATCGGACTGGGATGTGGATGACCCAGGTTCGAGACCCCGAGGTCGCCAGCTTGAGCGCGGGCTCAACTGGTTTGAGCAAAGCTCACCAGCTTGGACCCAAGGTCACTGGCTCGAGCAAGGGGTCACTCAGTCTGCTGAAGGCCAGCGGTCAAGGTACATATGAAAAAATCAATGAACAGCTAAGGTGTCGCAACGTGCAACAAAATCTAATGATTGATGCTTCTTATCTCTCCGTTCCTGTCTGTCTGTCCCTGTCTATCCTTCTCTCTGACTCTGTCTCTGAAAAACAAAATAGACAATTGTCTCTTTGAAGAAATTAGAAGACTGAATATATATTTAAATTCTGAAAAATTAATACAATGGGAAAATGAACACATTGAAATAGATAAAAGATGGATGGAAATATTCAGCCCTTTCAAAATGAACATACTCCATGTGAAAATTTATTTATTCTTGTTCAATTTACATTGTGCTGCCCTGGAACTAATGCAGCAGTTGAAAGAGTTTTTTCAATTGCTAATGATTTTTGGACAAGTGAGAAATCAAGATTGAATGTTGATACTCTAGCTGCAGCACTTGCCATAAAATTTAATATGAAGGATATTTCTTGTTCAGATATTTCCAATATATTGTTACAAGATGATACACTGACAAAAAATATGCATTCAATGGAAATTAATGTACTCTAAATGTGTACATTTTCTCACAATTATTATTAAAAATTAATAGGCATGTAAGCATAATTACAATATAAAATATTATAAATGTTTTTATTATGCATTTATCATATTATAGTATAGTATTATTGCAATGAATAAAATGTTTCTTTTATTTACAATATTGTTTTCTTTATTTTTGTCCTCCTTTTCATTGTAAAAGAGTTGGTCACTTTATTAATGAACAAAATGGACTAACAAGCAAAACAGAAACAGACTCATAGATAGAGATCAGGCTGACAGCTGTCAAGGGAGGGTTGGGGTGCTGGGTGAGGGAGGTAGAGCTATTGAGCATAAAAGAAAAAAAGAGAGAGAGAAACTCATTGACACAGACAACTGTGTGGTGATTGCCGAGGGCAGGGAGGGTGGGAGAGGCAAAGTATAGAATAGGGGGGATAAATGGTGAGGGACGGAGACTCGACTTGCGGTGGTGAACACACTATATAGTGTACTGATGATATGTTGTGGAATTGCGCACCTGAAACCTGTATAATTTTGTTAACCGGTATCACCCCAATAAATTCAATATAAGGGGGGAAAAACATTGCTCTAAGAGGAAAACTTACTTAAGTAAGAAGTTCTGAATCTGGGAGTAAAAAGACTATATGACACTGATGAGATGAAATCCGCCCTGACAGTGGGTCCCAGTGCTCTTGGGGAGGTGGTCCATGGCTGGTCCTACAGGGTCGCTGGGAGAAGGAAGGGAAATGATGTCCCACTGGGTGTGAGCACAAAGCTTGTAGGTGCTGCAGAAAGGTGCAGGGACATTGGTGACAGACAGGGATGAGAAGATCATAAGGGGCCAGATGATGGCTTTGTCCTATGGGATGTTTGCTATCGTTTCAAAAGGGATGACCTTGGGGGCCACTGTTGCATTTGTTCAAGGATTTTTTTGGGTTTATCTGAATGTTGGTTCTGATGAAACTTAGGATGCAATCCACTATTGGTCTGATACAAATATTCCTATTCTGATTTCTTCTTGCTTCCATCTCGTTGTCAGCCAGGCCCTGTGCTGGTGTCTGCACCCAGCCCCAGCCTCCCTGCTTTCTCTTCCATTTCCTCTCACTGTCCCATCAGCACCAGCCCCCTAGCTGGAGAGGGGACAAGAACAGGAGAAGGCACTCCCCCAACGCCTCTCTTCACACACCTGGAGGCGGTCACAAGGGGGTTTTAGAAAGAAGCTTCAGGGCCTAGTCTCAGTTCAGCAAACAAGAAGTGGCCTCTGCTTGCATACAAATCTCTGCTGAGAAAGTAGAGATGGAAGAGAAAAGCAAGGCAACTAAAGGAGCCATTTTATTTTATTTCCCCTTCTACAGAGACAGTTTTCATCTGTAGATCCAGAATATAGTGTCTGGCATTCTTGGTAATCTTTGACCCCAGTCACTGGGCAGGGGCAAGCAAATACCAAGTATCAACATGCAGCTGCAAAGGGCCAATGTCAGGGGCTGGGGATTCACAGAGCACACCCAGGCACACGTGGACACCTTTCTCCCAGCAGTCACCCACTTTGAGTTCCAAAAGTCCCCATGGGGGTTACACGGGTGCCCATGGTGCGGTCTATCTGTGAAGGCTGTTCTTCTCCATGGCTCCTGCACACCTGCCTCCTCTCCACACTTCTGCTTCCAGCCTGGAATTCCTTCGCCCTTTTGCACATCCACCTGAATGCCACCGACAAGGTTAGGTACATACCACATCTTCTAGGAAGCCAGCCCACTGGAATGCTTGGAATTCCTAAAATCTCTGTGGCCTTTAAATCTTTCTGAGTCATAAGAAACTTATTCTTTTCCTTAATTTCAGCTTCCTGGTATTGTTTATCAGTGAGATCATAGATTCCTGGAACTCAGAGACTCTAAGTCACATTTTTGTGCCTGATTCAGAGCTGAATAGATAAGTGGATCTCAGTACTGAGATCTAATACAAATCAGGTACAAAACCTGAGTTAAAGTCCCTGCACCTTCCTTAATCTCACTGAGGCACTCTATACCTCATAAAACTAGGATAGAAATAGTACCTGTCACTTGGAGATGTCACAGAGGGTAAGTGAAACCATAAGAAAATATTTACTACTCAGTAAGGGGCCAATTATTTTTACTATCAAGATCAATGTCAAAGAGCATTCTTTTTTATTTGCTTATTTCTGTGTATATTCAATTTTAGGGTTTACCCCATCCTTGTGAGCTTTATTTTAGTTTTATTTATCTTTGAAACATAAACATTACAATGGTTCCAAAAAATCAAGTCAGAACAAAAATATAGTTCAGAAAATGTACTCTCGTTCCTCTCCCCTCCCCATCTTGTTCCCAACCTGCCCTGCAGGTTACTGATCTCATTTGTCTGTGCTTTTTTCTTTCTTTGTCTTGTTTTCCTTGATTAAAGGTGTAAATGTCTTTATTTCTTCCTCTTAAATGATGTCCTTGAGACCAGATTTTCAGGACCATTTGCACATACAGCTCAGGAGGTGTCTTAAGCCGGAGCTACAATGAGGTTAGTCTCTATGAGAGTGAGGTGCTGTCTTCACATGGCTAGCTCCATCAGAAACCCTTGCTCCAGGTTCCAAAGGTAATGGTAATGAGGCCACAGTCCAGTTCCTGCTAATCAGGAGGCTGACACTAAAGCTTTGCCCCCTACCCCCACCCCATGGCTGGTTGATCCTCCTGTAGAGGGGGCAGTGCCTGGTTGCAAGATGGAATTGAAAAATAAAAAAGCCACTGCATGCTGCCTCCTGCCATTCACATATTATAGGAAAACAGCATTTTATGCTCCTAATTGTTATTTCTTGGTTAGATTGGAGGAATTGATGCTAAAAGGCTCTTGGGTACTCCTTAGTAGAACTTCATTCTTAGGAGAAAAATCCTAGTAAATAAAGGCTCCTGACCACAGGGAGGTGGGCAGAGGAAGTGGAGGCACAGCTGCAGGTGGCCACTGGAAGAAGCAGTGGACGGAAGGCCTCTGTCTTGGAGTCAAGCTGCCCACAAGTCAGCTCAGAGGCTGACTCACAGTACGGAATAGGAGCGCCTTGTGTTCTAGGGAAGGATGCTTTCTCCAAACAGGATCGGAGGCAAAGGAAGGAAATGAAGTAATCCAAGGCTCCTGGGCAGCCAAGGGCTGGTGGATCTGGAAGTCCAGTCATCCCACAGATTGTAGCTTGGTGTTTGCCCCGTGGCCCCTGGCACAAACACTAAAATGACCAGTCTGGTGAGGGAGGGATTTGGGGCTACCTTGGGCAAGCAGCTGCCCCTCTCAGGACCTTAGTTTTCTCGCTATAAAATGAAGGGGGACCTGAAGCCACCGTTCCAACTCACGTCCACGGCTGTATGCCATTTTAGTCACAGGCAGAGAAACAGTTGCATTTAGGAGTTTATGCACAAGGCTTGTCTCTCCAGTTCACTGCAGACACCATTGTCCTCAGTGTCTCACCCTAAGTGGGCTTCACAGTTTTAGGTCCCTGCTGCCTTGGAAGTTATTTAAAATGGTGACTCCTGGACTAGAAGCTCCCAGGTCTCTTCTGCTCAGAGGCTCTAGGAGTCTACACCACCAAGGAACAGATTTTGAACAGTTAGGAGGAACAGCGCCAGCAGCCTGCACTAGGACAGGAAGAAAATGATCCCACCTTCCGGTTCCTCTCAAAGGTGAGTGCAGGACGCCAGGGCCTCGCATCTGCCAGGCAGGACCCACCCAGCTCAGCAAGAATGCAAAACAGCTTTTTCCACAGCCTCCCAGTGCCTCTTGTTTCTCTACGGCAGCTGCCACCAGTAAGCTGGCATCGTGCCCAACCTTCAGTGGACGGTGAGGGGCTAAGTACCCATCTGTCCTGTTTCCGAAGCAGGTGGCTGGGAAAGCGGTGCTCGGGTGGGAGGGCCGCCCTCTGCCGGGCAGTCACAGCAGCTGCCGGGTCGGAGGCACCGGAAAAAACCCAACGGGGCAGAGACGCCCTCCCGGCTACTCAGCACGCCCCTCCCCGCTACTCCGCACGTGTGGAGGGGGAAGGCCAAGGCGGTCATCCGTTCTCCCGCCACCTTCCCTGGAAGACTTAGTCTCTCCTTGCCGTATCATGCCTTCTAATGTCTCTAGCAAGACAGTTTCAGGTCACCTAAGTCTTCTGTATTTAACTAAAATGATTTTTCTGGCTTAGGACCTGACACAACAATGTATTCAGTAAATATTTATTAGCTAAGTAGGTCGGCAGTTACTCCGTAGAATTTGCTTGCGGCTTCGTTCGGGACAGTGATGACAATTTATCATCTTTCTTCCCTTAATTTTTCTCAGGGCCTGCCTGGCTCTCCCAGCTCAGTCAGTCCACCCTGCCCCAGGCATCTCTGCTGAGGCCTCTGATTCCTCCGCCCAGCCCCCTGTAAGAGATGCTTACAAATAATCTGGGAGCTGGTTCACAGTTCCTCCCTTTCCTCTCTGTTTCTCTCCGCACTTTTCCTGTGTCTCCCTCAAGGACACCGGATTCTCATCTGGCCTTTCGTTCCCTGGATTTAGAGATAGTCTCTCATTCTGGAAGCAGCCATAGGCCTGTCTTCCCCATCCTTCCACCCTACCCTTTAGAAGTAAATGTTGTTACTTGACACTTGTAAATAACGTGGGCCAGTAAGAAAGGCAGAAACTTCTGGTTTCCAGGAGGTAGCTGCAGGTTTAGGCTGGGGCAGGATCCTGCTCAGATTGGCGCTGGGCGGGTCCTCAGGCTGGCCCAGGGCCACTGGCCTAATGGCCCAATGGGCAGCTTTTCTTCAAGGCTGTCTGTTTCCCCTCTCACTCAGTTCTAGCCTGTGATCCAGCTAACCCCCTTAGGCTTTCTCCTTTTATGGCTATTTTCCTTACAACTTGCTTTTGCTAATCAAAAATAGGGATCTAATGGTTTGTTTGTTTGGTTGGTTGGTTTGCTACATAAAGTATACAGTTTTAAAAAATAAATTGAGGCATATTAAATTTTTAAGAGTGTGAGCAAAAGTCGATTTAAATGAGCAGGCTCCCGTCTAGCAGACAGAAAGTAGCTCGAGGAGCTGGGCAAAAGAAAAGACTTACAGCCAGAAGGGAAGGGGGACAAGGTAGTTATACCAGGCAGAAAGTGGAGTGCTGCATGCAAGGTCACTTTTCTTCAGGTCATGGCAGGGGTCTATCAGCCAGGTTACCAACCTAGTGCTGATCAGGAGATTCCTGCTTGACTGGTTTGAGATTCTATTTTGGGGAAAGCTGAAACAAATTAAGTCTTAGTTTGGTGACATGGGAGTTAGCATCACAGACTCCATTTCATGTGGATTGTCTTTTTGGTAACAATTGGTAGGAAAAAGTCAAAGGGCTGAACAGAGTCAGTGAAAAATTATGCCCACTCCCACGCCTTCCCCCATTTTTCTTGCCCCCAGAAAATCTGCTGCTCTTTATTGTGGATCCTTACGTACACCACGCTCCTGGATGCTGGGTGGCTGGCTCCATGTGATCAGGTACAGGCTATAACCGGCCTCAGGGAGCTGCCACAGCAGCTGTTGGGGTGGGGGCTGCTCATCTTCATTTATCCTAGGTGGAAATTGGTGAATATTTTTCTGGCTTTGATTAAATGTTGACAGAATACTCTCCCATCAGTAGTTCTCAGTGTGCTCTATGAACCGGCAGCATCAGGGTCGCATCACCTGGAAGCTGACAGAAATGCACACCTGTGGGATGAGAAACTCCAGGGTTGGAGCTCAGAAATCTGCACTTTCACGGACCTCAACATCGGCTCTGCAGAAACACTTCCTGAATTCCCATGGCTATCAGCTATGGTCACAACAAACATTTTAGTCTTACAAATTTTTGAAAATCTAGACTAGGAACACAGATTATATAATAAGACTAGGGATACAGACTAGGGATACAGATTATATAATAAGAAGTAAATGATAAATCTTATAGCTCAGTTATTTGAAAATAAGGATCAAGTCATTTGATCCTCTGGGCCTTAGACTATTCGATTTGTCAGTCAAGAATATTCATTCAACCTGGTGGTTGACCTAGCCCTAAATTTCTGACCTAGCCCTAAATTCTGTGTTATTAAAAATTATAAAATTTGGCCTGACCTGTGGTGGTGCAGTGGATAAAGCGTCAACCTGGAACGCTGAGGTTGCTGGTTCAAAACCCTGGGCTTGCCCGGTCAAGGCACATATGGGAGTTGAAGCTTTCTGCTCCTCTCTCTCTCTCTCTCTCTCTCTCTCCTCTAAAATGAATAAATAAATATAAATAATTTTTTAAAAATTAAAAAAAAATTATATAATTTGGAAATGAATAAAGATTAATTGAAAATACAAAAAGTGAGTTATGATATTGATAAATAGTAATATATATATTTCTATTCCTCTTTACACTTTTCAGAAGAAACAAATGGTACTGTTAGTATCCTAGGCAGTGGATACAGCACTTGGTATACAATCTTATCACGTAAGTGCAAACAACCGGAAGAGTATTTTTGGTTTTAATTTGCAGATGAGCAAACAAGCTCTGGGCCTTAAGGATCTTGCCTGATAAACACCCAGCAAAGAGAAGAGCAGCCTGTACTCATTTTATTAAAAGCCACATTTGTAGATATTGGTGCTGATCTGAGCCTAAGCCCTGGAGCACTATGATTCCCTGGAGAGGGAGCCTCAGGGAGCTCAGGAGGAAGATGAGTCTTGGCCAGAGTCCATCGGACAGAGGGTCAGATGGCGTCCCAGACATACTGTGTGCCTGTTTGGCAGTCCTACTTCTTTGACCAGAGAAATGAGGTCTTTTATGGTAAGAATGGCCAGTTGGAGTCCTTGGAAGGGCCTTCAATAGCCATGATAATCATCTAAAAGCGTGTGACCCTGAGGACACTGCGAACATTAGTTCCATAAAGATCTGAAAGATTTAGGACTAGTGATTTGCACATCCTCTACACTACACATCACCTGTTTGGTCAGTGTAAAAGGCAGACAGAACTGGGAATGACAGTAAGTTAACAAGCACATTCTAGGTATGGATTTGCTTCTCCACCCACTCTGTAGTCTAGGGGTGGCACCCACTCTCAAGAGGAGGGGACTGCACAGGGCATGTGCAGCAGGGGTAGAGGTCTCAGGGCCACCTACAATCAAGCCATCCATCCCCTCCCCTTAGGTCACGGCTGCAGTCCAGCCTGGGTGCCATCATCATCCACGTTGTTATCATTGGCCTTTTGTGTTTTGGTGTCAGCTTGAACAAGGACCATAAAGATCTAGCATTTCTGATTACTCATACTATCTCTCTCCACATAAGCAATAAACTGTCTAATCTGGAAAAGGGCTCATTGTTTCTTTACCAAACACATCCCACTAGGCCCTCCCTGCCTTGTGCTTAACCCTTCGCATCTGTAGCAACCACCTTGTTGCTCAGAGCCTGCTTGGCCACTTGACAGGAAGGTTCTGGGTCTGCCAAGGGGAGAGGAAGTGTACACCAAGAAATTTCAGGCCATGGCCAATATGTCCAAACAGCAGCTGGGGGACAGACACGGGACTGACTTCTCCTCGTGCTGCATTGAGTGAGACAAACATAAAGTTGGGGGAAGAAGAGTTGGTTGATTTGGGAGCACTGTCATGTGATGCAGGACTTAACACCTGGCAAGGAGCTGGACATGGTGCTGCTTTACTGGGTTGGCTCGTGCACACTTAGAAAAAGCAGTGGCCCACACGACGCGAAGCAGAGCTGCCAGAACTGCGTAACAAATAGCGGATGAAGGGCTAGCAGTGGTGGTCAACCTGGTCCCTACCGCCCAGTAGTGGGCATTCCAGCTTTCATGGTGGGCAGTAGCGGAGCAACCAAAGTATAAATAAAAAGATAGACTTAACTATAGTAAGTTGTTTTATAAAGATTTATTCTGCCAAACTTAGTGAAAATCCGACATAAAGTACTTGGTAAGTAATTATTATTATATGCTCTAACTTGCTGTAACTTTACTTTATAAATTTTACAAAGTAAAGTTACTTCCCTACTTTATAAATGGGCGGTTAGAAAATTTTACTACTAACAGAGATACAAAAGTTGGTGGTAGGTATAAAAAGGTTGACTATCCCTGGGCTAGAGGCTCAGAGAAGTGGGCGTGGTGGAGGAGATAGACTCCTGAGGACGGAACACCCACCAGGCAGCAGTGGTCCACAGGAGGACCTAGAGAACATCCTCTCTACCCTAGGGGTGAGGACTGTGCTGGTGAAAGGGGCTCCGGCATCCGTGAGAAACTCCGGGCTAGTGGTGGGAGATGCTGTTACAGAACTGTGCTTCTGACCTTGGTGGGGGAGTCAGGATCCTGAAATGACAGAGGTGAGATGGCAACACTCACTGCCAGGGAGAGGTGTATGGGGTAGCTATAACACGCAGCAAAATCAGAGGTCATGCAGGCAGCCCAAGGAGTCTATTCCATAGAGGATTGCGAGATGGTAATAGACACAGTGCTCCCGGGAGCAAGACCAAGCTTCATCTGTATAACCACAAGGAATCTGGGTGAATGATGAAGGCTTAAGGTAGCCATCCTAATAACTTAGAAGCTGTTGCCTAGTTTTCAGACCTTTGACTAAAAAAAAGGCCAGACTGCATGCAGAAGGATCTTATATCATCATGGCAAATGCAGTTGTGAGTTAACACTGAAAACCAGAGACTTGAAGCATCACCATTAGAGAGGCCAGGTAATAAATGGAATCCTGGGCCAGGCCAAGGACTAGTGCAGTCATGGGTCTGCCTGATGGTCATTCCCCATCCATGAATATATAAGTGCAAAGGACATGCTTGACATAGCCCTCAGCCTGTAAGGAAGAATTATCAGAGTGGAAAGGTCAAGTGGAAGCCTCTGAAACTGCTTCATAGTCCAAAATAATATACCAAAGATGATACCATATCTGAGGGGAGGATGGTGTGGCACTGATTAGTGCCCCAATTAAGATGAGAGGATGCAGAGGTAGAGGTGCCTGCCATTCCCCTTTGAATTCACATCTGGTTCACACACAAACCAGATGTACGGCCGACCCACCTTGTCTGGGTTTCACTTTCTGTAATTTCAGTTACTTGCAGTCAACCGTGGTCCAAAAACATTAAGGGAATAATTCCAGAAATAACCAATTCATAAGTTTTAAAATGCATAATGGTCTGAATGTGATGGACTCTGCCCTTGTCCCGCTGTGCCCTGCTCCATCCTGCCCGGAACCTGCGTCATTTCTTTGTCTAGCATCTCCACGCTACGTGTACAGGAAAATAAGATATTTTGAAAGAGAGAGACCACATTCATATAACTCTTATTGTAGTATACACTGTATCGTTACAATCATTTTGTTTTATCATTAATTATTGCTGTTAATCTCTTACAGTTCCTAATTTATACTTAACTTTTATCATTAGTAGGTATATATAGGATTTGATAGTATCCGTGGTTTCAGGCGTTTACTGGGGATCTTGGAATGTGTCCTCCACAGATAAGGGGGGACCACTGTATTCTAGAAGAAGATAGTGGGCAAATGCAAATGCAACCAAAGAGTAGCCCCAGGCATTACAATAGCCTTAAGACCGTCCATCTGCTTCCTTAGGGCAGGGACAGGGAATATCATAGACACAGTAGCAGTCAATGATCTGGCACAGGGCTCTTGGCATCCCGACCAGGAATTTACAGTCTTGTCCCAGGGTGTAACTTTCTCACACTCTGGTCATGATCAAGGAGAGATTGGGGGAGAATGAGAAACTCTGAGAGCACGTCTGCATTAGGTAAAAAAGAGTCTTGCAATGTCACAGCAAGAGTATGGCACTAAAGTGTTTACAGGAAATGTATTCAGACACTGGGCTCTCTTAGGGACACAAGGTCTAGGAATTTGCATTCATCTCTGGAACTCGCCTGCACCCTCCTCCTCCAACACCAGGTTGGACTGGGTTAGAGACCTTGAAAACAATGAAAGTGTTACTTCCATGAACCTTTTAACCCAGACACATTTTCTCCCCTCCCTGGGGCCGATCTCACCTGCAGATCCCAGCCATTCCAAACCTAAGCCTGCTTTTTCTCACTTAAAACTCAGCAGGGGCTTCCAATCTCTTCTGGTCTTCCAACTGCTGGCCTGTGGACTCCCCTACCCCCAGCAGCAGCAGCACAGGGATGCTGGACCCTCCGCCTCTAAGGCTCCCAGCCTGAATGACCCCCGTTTAACCTCCTGGGAAGCATTAATGTGAGTCCAGCCCACCTTCCTCTAAAAGCATATTCTCACCTTTCTTCCTGGAGACAGCACCTTGCTCAATTTCAAGCCTGAGTAGTCCTTCAGGCAGCCCTGGGTCACGAATTATGGTGACTAGGAAAGTCTCTGGTTATTTAACAACTGCCGGTCTCTTCTGTAGATTTCCTCTCTCCATCATTTGGAGAGGCATCTGCATTCCTACCATATGCTAATTACTGTGCCAATGCTGAGGACACAAGAATAACACTGAGACCCATAGCTAATCTTTCACCAGAAAATGACTAATGGAGCATATCCAGTGTTCTGAGATAAAGACAGTGTCAGGTGTCACCAGGACCACTCCAGGCCCAATTCACTAGACGACTCCCCATTATGGTTTATTTATTTATTTATTTTTAAAGATCTTACAGAGAGAAAGGGACGCAGAGCAAGAAGTATCAACTCATAGTTGCTTCACTTTAGTTGTTCATAGCTTGTTATTATGTGCTTTGACCAGGCAAGCCAAGGGTTTTGAATTGGAGACCTCAAAGTTCCAGGGCGATGCTTTATCCACCACAGGCCAGGACCCATTATGCTTTATTACAATAGAAAGATAGAACACAAAATCAATGAAGGGAAAGGTGTGTGGAACACCGCTGGGAGGGAACCATGCCCTTCCAGGAAAGTCGCACAGGACTCAATTCCTCCAGCAGCGAGTTGTGATACATGTGTGAACTGTCCACCAGGAAGCTCATTAGAAGCTCCACAGATTAGGTTTTTATTGGGAACTGGTCACATAGCATGTATCCTTTGTCTAGCATGTACTAAAATTCATACTCCTCACAGGAAAGTGTATGGCCAGCATAGACTATATTGTACGAGCAGCGTAGGCCTCGTGAGCCACTCACCTGTCAGGGAATGGTGGGAACCCTCCCGAAAGAGGCCAACCTGGCTAGCAAGCCTTTCCAAGGACAGCAGTTTCAGTGTTGCTATGTTAACTCTTTTCTGCTCAGACTGTCAACTTGGAATTCTATACTCAACAAAATACTATTTCAAGAAAGAGACAAAACAAAGACATTTGCAGCTTAAAAAAATAGTATGTTTGCCCTCGAGAGAGATTCCGTAAATCCTAAAGGATGTATCCTAAACAGAAGAAAAGCAGTCCAGAAAAAAGATCAGAGATGCAGAAAAGAATGAAGAACATGGATGGTATGACACTAAAATGTGTCTGTGGGGCTGAAAACAATGAGATGAACAGCACGAGGAAGGGATGTGAGGTTAATGCACTCCAATGTCCATGCACGGTTGGAAGGACCACGGAGCTGTTAATTCGTTTCAGATGACAATAAGCTAATCATGAACATCAACATATCCAGGATAAAACTTATTAGGTTAGAAATATAAATCCCACACTTACACAAAGAAAAAAATGGAACTAGAAGAAATATTTAACCAATTCAAAAGAAGCCCTAGAGAAATAAAAATAGACTAGAAGGCATATATAAAGCACAAAATAAGATGGCTAAAGTAATCCCACAGATCACTGATTATCATATAAATCATAATAAAAGAGATGTAATACAGATAACTGACATTTTTCACTTAAAAAAGACAGATTTTTCAAAATGAATTCTAGAAAATTATAGCTTTAATATTGTTGACAAGAAACATTGAAATATTTAATTTCCTGTAAGATTTAAAGTAAAGAAATGCAAAAGGATATATTTGGACAAATTGACAAAAGGAACATGTATATAGCCATGTTATTATCTGACAAAGAGAATTTAAGGCAAAAAAGCATCAACAGAAATAAAAAGGGTCACTGCATTATGACAAAGGGCTTAACTCACTGGGAACAGAAAACAAGTAACTAATTAAACAGCATGAAAATACAACACAGGGCCTGACCTGTGGTGGCACAGTGGATAAAGCATCGACATGAAACGCTGAGGTCACCTGTTCAAAACCATGAGCTTGCCCAGTCAAGGCACATATGGGAGTTGATGCTTCTCACTCCTCCCATTTTTCTCTTTTTCTCTCTTTCCTCCCTAAAATGAATAAATAAAATATTTTTAAAATACAGTATAGTATCTAAATAAAAAATGGACAGAATTACAAGGAGAAATGCACAATGCTACCATTCATGGAATATTATCTACATCACTCTGTGATGTTTAGATCATGATGCTACAATATTGACGAAACTCTGCAGCCAATAAGCTTAACTTTGGGGCAGAAATAGAACAACAAATACACATTGTTTTGAATCTCACATAGAACTTTTATGGTAAAAGATTCCATAGAGCATATTTCACAAATCTCGAAGGACTGAAGTCACTCCCTGACTGCAATACAATTGAATAATAAAGTATTAACCAAGAGAAAATTAGGAAAATATCCTATTTAGATATTCATAAACTAACTTCTAAATAATTCATGTGTCAAAGAAGAAATCATTGTAGAAATCACTTAGTGTGCAGAAATGAAAAATGACAATACTACCATGTCACAGTCTTTAGGTATTTATAGCCTTAAATGCTCACGTTAGAGAAAAATAAAAGCTATAAAGATTCATGCAAGTATCCTATTTGGGAAGTTGTAAAAAAAAGACAAAATAAATCCACAGATGTGGAAGCCCCTAGTGCAGTAGTCAAGCATGTAGTGAGCCTTCATACAGTGGCGCTGGCAGAGAAGCACAACCACGTGTTGGGCAGGTGTCAGTACAACTAGTGCTCGACTTACGACCACGATTGGTTCCCACAGACCAGTCATGACACAATTTGGTCATAAGTTGAGTAGCTATATGTACAGTACTGTGAAATGATGTTATAAAAATCTTTAAGTCATATTTTATCATAATTTTCTTTCATTATTGTTATATATCATAACTTTCTTTGTTCATTTTTTGCCATTTGTATCATCTCTACACCATTTTGTTTCTTATTTTTACATTCATCAGGTTTAAGTAAAACACTGCATTACCAGTACAACTGGTTTAATATTTGCAAAACATACAAAATTACAAAATACAGGTGCATACAAAAATACAAAATACAGGTGTAAAAAATACCATAGGAAACATTTTCCCAATTGCAAAACATATATATATATATATATACACACACACACACACACACACACACACACACACACACACACACACATGTATGAAACATTTTATTGGCCAGCACTGTCCTATGCCCAGCTGGGCAACATCTTGCGCTGCCAGACGCGGAGCAGTCATGTCTAGTGATTGTGGTCGTAAAGTCAAATGGTCATAAGTTGCATAGGTCGTAAGTCAATCAATACCTGTAACACCAAATCACTGCCCCCTCCAGAATAGAACATGTCTGATGTAGCCAAGTTGACACCAAGCGACTGGCTGGTGTTCTCCCAGAGATGGCACCTTATTGCACAGTGCTGGTCTCAGTTGGTGACTGATAAATGTTGAGCTGATCAGCCATCAGGGGAAGGAGCCCATACTGTTTCCTCATGTATTTTTTTTTTTTTTTAATTGTGCAGCACTAGTTTATTCCGGTTACAGGAGGCAGCATGCCTGGAGGGAGCACTTGGGTTTTGGCTGCTCAGTCAAGGTTGTCCAGGAGGCAGCAGCAGCAGAGGGCGGCCCAGCATGCAGCCAAGGCTGCCTGACAGCCAGTGTCGTCCGTCTTCCTTGCCTGATCCACCACGTACACTGTGGTTTTAGGAGGCTCCTGATGTCCGCCTTGCCAGCCATACTGCGGGTATCCTTGGTAGGGGTACCCCTGAGGAGATGGGTAAGGTCCTCCCATATTTCCTGGAGAGTACACCTCAGGCCCCATTGGTGCTTGTGGATAAGGTGGGTACGGGGCCGTCAGACCGGGGCCCGGATATGGTGGAGGGTTCCCTGGGTTCATTAGGGACCTGCCAAATGTACCTCTCCACTAACAAGCTGGGTACCCGTCGGGTCGGGAGCGGACGGGACTGAGCGAGACCGCACAGGCGGCACCGCACCTGCCTCCGAGTGAGTGAGGAGCCGCGGCACGCCTTGTTTCCTCATGTATTAACCAAACAAGCACTGAAGTTGGAAAAGACGGCAGCCAGGTGCTACACTCAGGTAAGTAACCCTGTCGCCTTGACTCTTGGGTACATCTTCTGTGGTGGGCACCCTTGGAGGGCACTGACATGAAACACAATCTTTGTGCTCACGTCTTGTGCCCACATGCACAGATTCCTTCAGAAGTGTCTTCCTCAGACTCCCTTGTCTCTAAAACATTTTCCTGTCTTGCTCCTTCTAGCTCCCTGACCAACTAGCCAAGCCATTCACCACAGTTCAGGAATCCGTACACATACCAATTGTACCCCCTATACTAGTATTTAATTTGTTTAATAAATTATATAGCTAATTATTTGAAATTAAGGGGAAAACTATCTGTACTCTGAAGGGGAAATTTATATCAGTTCAATCTACTTCCAAGAAAAATTATAAATAATTAAATGATGTAAGACATTTGAAAGTAAATTATAAGAAAATACTGTGGAATGTAAGTTATTAAAATATTGATGAAGGAATAGGAATGACTGAGGTCTGTATTTTCTTTCCAAAGATGTAAAAGGCATTGATTTCATTAGACTATATTTCAGGCAACATTAAAAACATGTAGCAAAGCCTGTCCAGGCGGTGGCGCAGTGGATAGAGCGTTGGACTGGGATGCAGAGGACCCAGGTTCAAGACCCCGAGGTTGCCAGCTTGAGCACAGGCTCATCTGGTTTGAGCAAAGCTCACCAGCTTGGAACCAAGGTTGTTGGCTCAAGCAAGGGGTTACTTGGTCTGCGAAGGCCTGCGGTCAAGGCACATATGAGAAAGCAATCAATGAACTAAGGTGTCACAACAAAAAACTGATGATTGATGCTTCTCATCTCTCTCTGTTCCTGACTGTCTCTCCCTATCTATCCCTCTCTCTGACTCACTCTCTGTCTCTGTAAACACACACACACACACACACACACACACACACACACACACAAACCTCACTTAGCATGGGTAGTCTGACAGAACCTTCCCACCAATCAGATGAGTATTGTTAGCTGAGCAAACAGGCTCAAAGAGCTCCAAGACGTTGTTCCTCCTCTGCCTCAAAAAAAAAAAATCTGGAAAAAAGTGAGCACAGAATCAGACCTTGGTCTCCTTCAAGGCCTCTGCTCATTCCATTGAAAGCTACACTGTAGGCCAGGGGTCCCCAAACTTTTTACACAGGGGGCCAGTTCACTGTCCCTCAGACCGTTGGAGGGCCAGACTATAAAAAAAACTATGAACAAATCCTTATGCACACTGCACATATCTTATTTTAAAGTAAAAAAAAAACAGCCTGACCTGTGGTGGCACAGTGGATCAAGTGTTGACCTGGAATGCTGAGGTTGCCAGTTCAAAACCCTGGGCTTGCCTGGTCAAGGCACATATGAGAGTTGATGCTTCCTGCTCCTCCTCCCTTATCTCTCTCTCTGTCTCTCTTCTCTAGAATAAATAAATAAATATATTTTTAAAGTAAAAAAACAAAACAGGAACAAATACAATATTTAAAATAAAGAACAAGTAAATTTAAATCAACGAACTGACCAGTATTTCAATGGGAACTATGCTCCTCTCACTGACCACCAATGAAAGAGGTGCCCCTTCTGGAAGTGTGGCAGGAGCCAGATAAATGGCCTCAGGGGGGCGCATGAGGCCCGCAGGTCGTAGTTTGGGGACCCCTGCTGTAGACACTGGCATGTTAGTGTCTGACCTTAATCTCTGGGGAGCCAAAGTACCCCTGATCAGTAAGTAGATAGGCAGACTTCAGGCTGGAATTCAGTTCACAGTGAGTCCAGTGAAACCCTGGACTAATCTTATTTCCCCAGCACATCAGACATACTTCATGACTGACAGAATCTTCACATTTTCCCCCTGATCCAAAGAACAAGGGCTTTTATGAAGGGCCAGGCCAACTGGAAGCTCCTGAAGTGGCTCCCTGTCCACTTACTACTGAGATCCTAAACCAAAAAGTGACTCCCTCCATAGGAGGGTCCCCACAACTGGGACTGCCTTCCAGGACTCAGAAGAGCTGGTGATTCCCACCACATCTTCATTTAACTCACATGTTTGGCCTGAACAAAATTTAGATGGTAGCTTTTCATAAATGTAATCAGGTGGTGATGCCTGTGCTCAATGGGCCCATGAATAAGTGGTACAGTGTCCACAGAATAGGCTATCTATGAGATGGACACCACAGCTGGAATGATGGCATTCCCACACGGGTTCAACAGAATGTTCTTCCCTCACAGAGGCTGCTCTGGCTGTGACACCTGGTGGCCATCCATCACAAGGGCCCATACAGAACTAAGGAAATTCAGGAAAGTGTATTCAGTTTAGCCAAGTTGACATATTCCAGAGACATCCCAGTGACCAAACCTCCTCACTAAGAAGTTTGGAGGAGGAGAGGGTGAGAAAGGGGGAGACAAGTTTTTGTGAACTGATTATTGAGGGAGAACTTTAAAGCTCCACACTACCAGATGCTCAGGATGACAGAGAGTGAGTAGAATCATTGAATACCATCACTGTCAGTCCATTGCCGGGTGGCTTTGTGGGCTTTGTTACCAAAAGTGCACATTGTCAGGCTGGATATACTCCAAGAAGCCAACTACTACATGACACTTTGGTTTCAAAGGTCATGGTGATGCCCAGAGTCCGCCAACCACACTGAAACAGCACCACCATAACCTGAAAAAGTGTCATTTGGAGAGAAGCACCCTTGGCAGCCACAGAGAGGCAAAGGTTCAGTGTTGTCAATCTGCCAGGAGCGGGTGGGGCCAATGCTCCCTGCATGGGGTTCCTTCACCAAGAGATGAAGGGGACAATTTCTGGAAAAACTCAGGAGGCTGGTGTGCAGTGCAGTCTTCTGATCAGAAACAAGGTCCTTTCTTGTGTTCAGTGCATGATGGTGGACAGTGCCACATTCAGTACAATGGCAGATCCCACAGGCAAGCTGGACAGCACAGACTTGACCAGCAGTGTGACTCTTGTCAGTCACATCAAAAGAAGGGGCCTCACCCTGGACCCAATATGTTGAATCATCAGCCACAGTTATCTCTTCCAGTTTGCAGACCAAAGTGTGGTGTTTTTCATTTGCCAGTAGTTTTCCAAGGAACGGGCTCATCCGCTACGGACAGTCCAAGTCAGTAAAAATACATGGCTGGTTCTCAGGGTCATAAAGCAATGGTTCTTAACCAAGAGTGATTTTTGTTTCCCAGACGACATTTGACAATGTCTGGAGACATTTTTGAGTATCAGGACTGTGGGTTGGAGTGCTACTGATATCTAGTGGGTATATACCTGGGTTGCTGGTAAACATAATACATTGTCCAGGACAGCAACCCATAGCCACAAGGAATTATCCAGTCTAAATGTCAATAGAATGTCAAGGAACCCATGTGTTTGCCAGACCACTGTGCTTCCAGAGCTGTCATTGGGGCTGGATGGCTGTTTGCCATTCTAATCCATTGGTGCATTTGTTTTAAATGCTCCCTAGTGAAAAATGTAACCAAGTGAAGAGGCCTAAGGAACCAGAATTTTAGGCAATCTCTGTTCTTATTCAGACCATGCAGTGATTCTCATGCCCCTTGAAGTCTAAATGCATAGCTATAATTGCCAATAGCCCCAGAAGGGTATTTTGTCCTGGACCCAACAGAGACTGCATTATATAATTCCCAGCCAATTTTTGGCAATGAACTCATCTGCAACCATTTCATTTTTTAAAGACCCTCTTTATAGTACTTTTAGCTGAGCATTTCTACTTGTATTCACTTTTTTTTTTTTTTTCTGTATTTTTCTGAAGCCGGAAACGGGGAGAGACAGTCAGACAGACTCCCGCATGCGCCCCACCGGGATCCACCCAGCACGCCCACCAGGGGGCGACGCTCTGCCCACCAGGGGGCAATGCTCTGCCCCTCAGGGGCGTCGCTCTGTTGCGACCAGAGCCACTCTAGCGCCTGGGGCAGAGGCCGAGGAGCCATCCCCAGCGCCCGGGCCATCTTTGCTCCAGTGGAGCCTCGGCTGTGGGAGGGGAAGAGAGAGACAGAGAGGAAGGAGAGGGGGAGGGGTGGAGAAGCAGATGGGCGCTTCTCCTGTGTGCCCTGGCTGGGAATCGAACCCAGGACTTCTGCACGCCAGGCCGACGCTCTACCACTGAGCCAACCGGCCAAGGCTGTATTCACTTTTTTTTATTCATTTTAGAGAGGAGAGGGAGAGACAGAGAGAGAGAAGTGGGGGAGGAGCTGGAAGCATCAACTCCCATATGTGCCTTGCCCAGGCAAGCCCAGGGTTTCGAACCGGTGACCTCAGCATTTCCAGGTCGACGCTTTATCCACTGCGCCACCACAGATCAGGCTGTATTCACTTTTAATCTATCATTTTCATGAGGCAGATACTTTTATCTGTTTTTTTCACTATTATATGTAACCCCAAACATAAAACGGTGCCTAGAACTTTGTGGATGCTTAATAAATGTTTGACTGACTGATTGAATGAATGAATGAATGGACTGGCTTAAAATTTTTATATCAATATTTCTTGATATAATTCATATATCATAATATCCAGTCTTTTAAAGTATACTATGTATTTGGTCTAAAATATATTCACAAAGTTGTGCAATCATCACAACAAATTTCAGAATATTTTTATGACCATAGAAAGAAACTCCTATTCATTAGCATTCACTCCCCGTTCCCTGCCCCCTTAGTCCCTGGCACCCACAAATCTACTTTTCTATTTCTGGATTTGCCTATTCTGATGATTTCATGTGAATAGCATCATCCACTCTGTGGTCCTTCGTGTCTGCCTTCTCTCCTTTAGCATCACGCTGTTGAGGTTCATCCACGTTGTAGCAGGGACCGGTACTTCACCCTTTCTTACAGCTTCATAGTATTCCACTGTATGGACAGCCATGTTTTGTTTACCTGTTTATCAGTTGATGAATGTCAGAGTTGTTAACACTTTTTGGCTATTACAAGTAATGTTGCTATGGACATTCTTGCACCAATTTTGACATGAACATGTTTTCACCTTTCCTGGGAAAAAAACGCCCAGGAGTGGGATTGCCGAGTCATGTGGTAATTCCACATTCAACTTTCTGAGGAACTGCCAGACTGCTTTCCAAAGTTGTTGCATTTTACATTCCCACCAAAAATGTGTATCATATATGCCATAGGTCCTTGTATAATAGTGCTGAACACCTACTTTCTTGCTTCTCAAGAGAAGTAGAAATCGCCACTTTTAACAAATTAGTGATTTTGCTGAATGAAGGAAAAAATAATTTAATGAAATAATTCTGCTACTTACATCTTTATTACTCATCCAACAATCACCAATTACCTAGACATGAGCAATAATATTAAATGCAGTCAACTTTGATATGTTGACAACTTTTATCATACAAGAGCCACTGCTTTACACATGGTTTTTATTTTGTCAATATTTATCACGACAGGAGGACCGAACATGATTCAATTAGCATTTCCTTAGCATGACATTTTAAAGTATTGGGCATGTTGATTTAAGGGTCTCCAGTGTACTCTTGCCCAGGCTGTAAATGTTGAGGGCCAAGTAGGAGTTGCCTGTCTCTGCTTTGTGATCTAGGCAATTAATCTTTCTCCTTTCCTTATCAAATCCGCTAGGTAATGAAGAGAAAGTGTTGGATAAGGATGTCAAGTTAAAATGAGAGACAAGAGAGCAGCTTCCCCAAATGAGGCCAATCAGACCAAGGCACTATTTGATTAGGTCAAGGTAGACTTCCAGCCTTTCTTTGGGGCTTGCAATATTGCCAAGACAATGAGTTTAACATGGTTTAGAAACAACAGGCAGACTTATTCTAGGAATCTGACACCTTTCCTTTATGTAAAAACATGGGTGAAGGCAAAGGCTCTGTACAGCTCATCCGGCCTGTTTCAAGGAGCCCGCCTACTTTAGGATGACTATCTTCCTTAGATGATCTGACTCCTCTTTGTGCACATCCTGCCTGGAAGTCCGGACCCCATAAACTAGTGCTCATCACTGCAAGGAAGTGCTGACTGAAATGCTTTCATCATAATAGCAATTATCCTTGTCAGCAAAGTCAGTTCCACCATCAAGGGTGAAATGGAGACCCTTGGAGATACTCCAGTTTTCAGTCAGCAAACCCCACCCCTCATTCCCTTGATTGCATATTCTGCCTCCTAGGAATCCTGTCATCAGCTCCCACAACCACTTGGCATCTGCACACAACTCCCAACACGGCCAGCTATTCCCCACCCCCACCTAGTTCCCCCACTTCTAGGTGGCCCCCTTGGATGAGTGTGGCCATTTTGTGAACAAGTCAAGTATTTTGAAGGCAACACCTCCACCAATGGTGCCTGGTGCCTGTGATAGGCAGTGATGGGCGGCAGCAGTGCCACAGCACAAGTGGTTGAGATGATGGATGGCGTCTGTTGATGCAGCCATGACAGGCTGAGGTAATGGCCACAGGTAGTAGCCACTGAAGTAAATGACCACAATGTGCCCACCACTGACATGAACCCAGGAAGTGTCGGGGAATTAAAACTCGAGCCTCTGAAGTAGCCTCAACAATAAGGTGACTGATGGGGGTTAATGCATAAGCTTTGCCCCTTGAGCAGGAAGGGGCAATTCTCAACTGTCCTCAGAGAATTACTGTTGTTGTCCACAGTGGTGAGTGCTTGACATTGTGCCCAAGATGCTGAGTTCCTTGCCCTGTGTCTGCCCTCTGATGCGGTTTGGGAGCATCTCTCAAACCCTGTACCTAAGTCTGTTTCTGGGAGAACCCAAGTGAAGACAGCACACCATAAACCAAGGATTATGATTTGAACACATAATGGCATTCACAAAACTGGCTGTGTGCCCAGCATCAAGTCTCAACATGTTTCAAAAAATAAAAATAAAACTGTTACTATCCCAAATGCAATTAAGCAAGATGACTAGAAAAATTCCCGTATGTTTAGAAATAAAGAAGTAGAATTTTAAACTTCTAAATTTGGGATAAATGTAAAAAGCAAAATAGAAAGCTATGCTCTGTGGGAAATGTAAGTGCATGAATTAGAAAAGAAAATAAGACAAAAAATCAGTGAGCTAAACATTCAAGTCAAAAAGGCAAAAAAACAGGGAATTAAATCCAAAAAAAGGTAACAAAGAAAATAAAGTTAAAAACAAACATACAAAATAGAGATATCAACAAAGCCAAAAAGAGATTCTGTGAAAAGGTTAATAAAATTGATAGTCCTGACAAGACTGATGATGAAAAACAGGTACAAATAACCAACAGCAGAAAGCAAAAAGGGCCTGGCCTGTGGTGGTGTGGTGGATAAAGTGCTGACTTGGAACACTGAGGTCACTGGTTCAAAGCCCTGGGCTTGCCTGGTCAAGGCACAGAAACAAGCCATCAGTGAAGCAACTATAAAACTTCTTGCTCCACCCTCCTCTTTCTCTTTCTCTCAGTAAAATCAACAAAGAAAAAAAAGTTTTTTTAAAGAAAAGAAAAAAGGGGTCTTCACTGGATTCTATAGAACTTGAAAAGATAATTATGATATTCTAAATGAATTTATGGCAATTTAAAAATTCAGGTCATGTGAAAAATTTTTAGAAAAGTAGTTTACCAACACATAGGAATAGAATGAAATTTTTATGGTCGTTTAAACACGGGTAAAAATTCTTTGCAGCTAAATGCCATCAAGGGGTGCCTGCCACCCCCTCCGTGCCTGAGTTGGTCTCACGACTTGCTTTGACCAAGTGTGTGGTACAGGTTTAAGGTTTCCCTTCTGCTCCCCTTGGCCCTGAGACCACCGAGCTGCTCTAGCCTACTGGAAGATATTCTGAAACATAGTCTCAGTCTCAACTTACCTGTTACCACACTTTTCAGTTACATGGAGCACAACCCACTCCAGCAAAGTGAGGGTGGCCAAGAACATGCACAGAAATTGGAGGCCTCAAACGACAGCCCATGGAATCTGGAGCTGGAAACAGAAGCCACCAAGTCCCCATAGCTCTTCAGAGATCACAGTGCTCTCTCCACCCTGACCACTTGGATTTCCACCTTAGCACCCATGCCAACTGCCAGCTGCCTTTGACCTAAACATCAAATCCCCAAAACAGACTCCAGCTCATTGTTCCAAGCCAGGGCACAAGCCTCAGGTCAAATGGCAAGTACAATCAGCACTGGCCAGTCACTTCCAATTTCTGGAGGTTTGGAGTCACCTCCAGAGGGAGCAACTGGTCTGAATGGTGAATGTGGGTGTAGCTCTGGGCACACTGAGCTCAGCACCCTGCGATCCCTCTCTGCAGACCTGCCCTCCACCCCAGGAGACAGGAAGAATCTGCTGCAGCCACTGCCCGGGTCCACCTGGCACTCACTCTGTGCGCTGCTCACTTGACTCCCTCTGCTCAGGGCTCTTCTGATGGCAGGAGCCACTCGACTCCACAGTGAGGCACAAGTGCCAGACGGTCAGTGCCCACAGAAAGTCCTCAGTGACAGATAAGTTGCCCCTTGGAGAGTAACTGAGGGATGTCCTGTGCAGTCTCCCAGGAGTCCCTAGTGGGATTGAGCCCCAGGTGCCCAGACTATGACTCTCCTGGTTCTGAACTAAGGAGGAAAAGAGATGTGTTACTTATGCCTTCTAAGCCTCAAGTAAACATTTGATAAACACCTGGCAACTGCTGGCATGGCAGCGTGGAAAGGTCTGTCCCGATGTCCACACAGCAGGAGACAAAAATGGCTGTGGCAGAGTTAACAAGGAAAGGGGGTGATCTTAGCCCTGGAGACAGGCCCTTCCTTGTCACACTCGGTGATGCTGGAGCACAAAGGACTGGGGTTTCTGCCCAGCCAGCTCTCAGGGCCCTCATATGCTGAAGGCAGGAATCAAAGCCTGGTGTACAGTCTTTATTTATTACAAGTCCTATTGTCCAGAGACTAGGCCCACATCCAAAGACCTAATGATAACATCCGGTCACTCTTCAGGGCTGATGACATTCAGTGGCCAGTCACTCCTGTCCAGTTTTCATATGGTCCAAAGAGTCTTCAGGAGGCAGAAAGTGGCTGTGCCTGGGGAAAAACACATCATCATCTACCAGCCTCCCTCTGTGCCAGCCTTGGGACCGCCATGGGGAGATCGCGTAGACACAGCAGAGGTTGCCCTTCCAGGCCCGTGAACACGGGACACAGTGAACTGTCACCGGGAGCAGGGAAGGCAGTTTTGCTGCATGTACTGAGCATCTGCTGTGTGTCTGGCATTGCTACTGGTACTGGGGACCCAGCAATGAACAAATTTCTAACTGTAGGAATGGGCCGACAACAAATGAACAAAAATATTTCAACTGATAATATCTACCGAGAAGATGAAGTCAGCATAGAGAGAGGCGGGGAGGGGATATTAGTGGTACTTTAAATTATTAGTTACGTGAAACATGAGGTGTTGGTACAGCATGATGTATGAGATGGTTGCTTATCCCAGGATAGAAGGTAAAATTGGTCCTAAGGTGAGAAGGTGGGATGTTTACTATTCAGATGCTCAAAACACTTGACAAAAACATCAACAACTAAGAAACTAGCATGAACAGTATGTGATCGTTACTAAATATTTCCTAAGAATGACAAGTCCTTCCTACTTATAGTTCTTGGGGCGCAAGCCTTTCACTTATTCCTGCCTCAAAAAAATAACTGCAGGTCCTGGTGACAGGACTTCTGCCCCATCTTTAGCAAGAACTCTGAAACAAGCGATGGGTGGTAAGCCATAATGAGGGAACCCTGTGTGGGCATGGGCCGTTGGGGGAGGTTTTCCGAGAAAGGTGACATCTAAGCCGGAATAGGAATCATCCAGCAGAACTAGGGGGCAGTCCAGGTAGAAAGAAACAGCTAGATAAAAGCCTGGCAGCAGGACAGACATGGGCTGGAGTAAGTGCCCATTCCCTGGGGCTGGAACACAAGGCTCGAGGGGGAAACAAGGCCAATAGGTACCACCGAGTTGAGACCTGATCTGTGGAAAGGTTTTTAAGTAGAGCATGGTCAAACTTCCTTGGGCACCACTGCAGAGAATGAACGGGGTGGGGGGACTAAGAGG
Organism: Saccopteryx bilineata; assembly: GCF_036850765.1. Classification (NCBI taxonomy): domain Eukaryota; kingdom Metazoa; phylum Chordata; class Mammalia; order Chiroptera; family Emballonuridae; genus Saccopteryx; species Saccopteryx bilineata. The sequence continues at coordinate 147,630,789 of NC_089492.1, read as the reverse complement.
AGCACAGCGGCCTGAGAGAAAACTTCTCCCCTGGGACGAAGGAGGGAGAATGGACCGTAGAAGGACAGAGATAGGCAGATATTCTCTGCCCATATCAAAGGAGCTGCTGAAGGTGACCTTTGCCTTTGGAGCTCACAGACCCAGAAACATCTAAACCAGGGTTTCTCAACCTTTTCTCAATATTGTCCCCCAAAGAGTTTTTAAAGACATTTATTTTAAATTGCACCCATCTATGATTTTTAATACCATAGATCTACTAACCTGTTTACGTACCAAATACATTAAAAAGAGTAAGACCTTTTCTTTATGCCTCATCTTTATGCCCTGCCAGGACAGCTGAGAGGCAGGAGAGGGCAAGGGAGGAGACTGACAGGTTGGCCTGGGGAAGACAGAGAGCCAGCCCAAACCTGGGGTTTGTATGGTGTCAACTGGAAGCTGTTGAGGAACATTAAGCAAAAGAATAATGTGACAAGTTCTCAGTTCTTAAGTGCTCTCTGGCCACTGTGTGGAGGCAGGTCCCGGGGATTCCGGGAGATTAGGAGGATGGTGGGGAAGGTGTCCTGGAGGTGGACTAGACTAAAGCAGGGCTGTGGATGTTGTAAATTCTGGATGCACATGAAGGTTCATGCTGGGACGGTGCTCCCAGGCCTTTACCTGCACAGTTGCATGTGGGTCCCGTGGCTGCACCTCCTCAGCACACTGCAGGAAGCGGCGCACCTGCTCCGCACAGTTGCCCATGGTTGCCTCATTCTGACGAAGACAGGCCTCAAAGGCTTCAAAGGGCTCTGCGCAGGCCTGGCGGATCTGACGGATGACTGGGCTGCAGGGAGGGCACCTCAGAGGTCCAGGCTTCCACGACACTGCCCACCCCACTGTCCATCCCAGCAATGACCCTCACACTGTCCGCCAGCCCCCCTCCCCCCGGCGCTGACCCCCAATTGTCACTCGCATTGCCCACTCCAGCATTGTTCCCTCTACTGCTTGCCCCACACTGCCTACCCCTAAACTGTCCAGCACTCACTGGTTGGAGGTGCACCGAGCTATGCTCATCTTGAGGTGGTGACAGTCCCGCTGCCAGGACTCGGGCTTGGCAGCCACACATTGGCCATACCGGTCCAGCTCCCGACCACAGTGGCGGGCAGTGACCTCCAGGGCCGCCTGCCTGCAGGACACACAGGTAAGGGGGTTCTGACCAGGGTTCCAGTGGAAGTAGGGATCTGGGGCGGGTCCCTAAGTCTGGCAGGTCCCAGAACAATGCCCGTATGATGCTGGATTGTGGAGGGAGCGGGGGTCCTTAAACAGACCTGATCACTCTAAGGCGGGCTTGGGATCGTACAGTTCATTCAACCCCTCGCAGATCCTCAGAAGTAGGACCCAGTGCTCTAGGAGGGCCTGGGAGCCACAGGTGGGTACGGGGGTTTGGTGTCCGGGAAACGGTCTCCTAACCAGTATTAGAGCGAAGGCCTGAGGACGGGGCACTGGAAGAACACCGGAGCCCCTGCTGGGTCGCAGAGTCCTCGGGGCACAATCTGGAAACTCCGGGTGAGGCTGAGGCCCGGGTAAGTTTGGATCGTCCTCTATGAAGGCGAGCTGTAGGGACAGGTCTGGAGGGCAGCACAGGGCCAGTGTCGGGAAGGAGTCTGTGTGCCTGTCGTGGAGGTGCAGGGTCTGGGGCAGATACGAAAGGATCAAGAGAGAAGGTGGGGTGACACTGGGGCGGAAGGTAGGGCTCCACGCCCGGGCCTGGGGTCCTGCAGGAAGCCTCGGTGTGAGAGAGGACCCGAGTCCTCCGTTCCCAGTAGAAGGGGGCGGGGCCTAAATACGCGGGGCGAGGGTGATGGCGCGGAGTCCAGAGGGCTGGAGCTCCAAGGACCAGAAGCCAACCCCTCCTCCCGCATCCCAGTCACTGGGATGGAGAAGGCCTGCGCAGCAGGCGCAAGGAACACGCTCCCGCTACTCACATCTCGAGGCTGGTGCGGGGGAAATCAGTCCAGGAGTAGCGCCCCGCCTTTTCCGGTGCCAGACTGTCATGGCGGCGCCCTCCCTGCCTCATTTTTTGCGGTCGCACAGCGGCCAAGCGGCCCCATTGCTTTTAGCGCCAAACCGTCATGGCGGCGCCCTATCTTCGCTTCCGCCCTGATCTGCAATGGCGGGGCCCGCTGGCCACTTTCGGCTGGGCTGGCTCCTTTCTATTTCCGGCTCGCCCTGGAGGCCCCCGGACCCCACCGGAAGTAGATGGTAAGGGGTGCGGCTGTGCGCCCGCACCCAGGCGGCGGCGGTGTTTGACTGCCCCAGTCTCCATGGGACTGGACCGCAGCCACAAACGCTGTTCCCAGACCCCCGAGTGGAGCTAGTGGCCCGCGCTTCCCCTTTGCTGCCCCCCACAAAAAAGTGCCGCTCGCGGGTGTTTGCCTTGCGCCTGCACTCGGGGTCTAGGGACGTCGGCTGGTGCGCGTGACCGGAGTCCGCGGGAGGGGGCGTCACCCAGAGCAGGCCCTGGCCTGCAGTACCCGCAGCTAAACAACCTCTGCCGAAGCCAGTGGGCGTCAGTTCCCATCCTGGCTCCTCTGCTGTTCCTCCTGGTGTGATGACACTTCCAGGACGGGAGGGCTAGACCCAGCGGCTCCCCGTGGGCGGCTGAGCCTGAGGGTTATCCGGTCCCAGCCATGCGGGGGTTCTGCGGTGATCCGACAGAGGCCCCCCAGCTCTGGCCAAACGAACACGTGTGCAGTTGTCGCAGCGTTTCAGAAGCAGGTTGCTTTGTGATAAGGTGCCAAGCAACTGCAAAAATTGTTAACATTAGTATTTTAAAAGGAAGAGTCAGGCCCCCTTACCCCTCCTTTCTGAAGAGAAAAAAACCCTAAAGAGAGAGATTAAAGGGACAAAAGTTAGTAACTAATCATAATTTAACTATAGTTCTCTGGAAGGACTGAGGCCACTTGCTAGAAGAGCAAAGAAGGTAAAACTGATCTGAAAACTTCCTATTCCCCTTCCTTAAGAGCCTTTAGGAGACAATGTTTACATATCTTAATTAAAAATTCTTACACTGATTCTAACTTCCTCTGCCTCTGGGGTCCTGAGAGTGATGTATACCTCTAGACAGAGGGATCACGAGCCCACTCCCCTTGCTTGAAAAACCTGCATCTTGTAACATTTTCTGTGCTTTCTAATAATCATCCCTTTTGAAATTATTTATATGTATAAAACTTGTAAACTAAACAAGCAGGGACTAGCTTATTAGGTTTTCTAATAAGCTAGCCCCAACACTTTTAGCAAAGGTAATTTCATTTAGCTTCTCTCCTTATCCTAAGCTAAACATTTCATTTCCCACTACTGTGGCATCAGGATAAGTGTAAACCCTTGAAGATTTGGGAATGTCTTTGATATGTAAAACGATATTTACTGCTACTGTGTTGGGTATATAAAACATTTATCACTACTGTGTTATCCTGTAGTCTTAATGTGTAGGAATGTTTTTCCTTTTAATAGATCCTATAGATCAGGGGTAGTCAACCTTTTTATATCTACCGCCCCCTTTTATATCCCTGTTAGTAGTAAAATTTTCTAACCACCCACCGGTTCCACAGTAATGGTGATTTATAAAGTAGGGAAGTAACTTTACTTTATAAAATTTATAAAGCAGAGTGACAGCAACTTAAAGCATATAATAATAATTACCAAGTACTTTATGTCGGATTTTTGCTAAGTTTGGCAGAATAAATCTTTATAAAACAAATTACTATAGTTAAATCTCTTTTTATTTATACTTTGGTTGCTCCACTACTGTCCACCATGAAAGCTGGAACATCCACTAGTGGGTGGTAGGGACCAGGTTGACTATCACTGCTATAGATAAATGTTGTAAGCTTATCAGTAAATGACTTTTGTATCATGCTCCCCCTCTTTTTCCCCCCAACCAGGATGTGATCGTGTCTATATAACCAACCTCAGGACTATAATCAAGGCTGCATGATTTGGGTTAGTTATACCCTGTGTAAGTCATATGTAGCCGGCTTATTAATAAATCTCCTAAAATTTCTTCTGTATCCTGCCTTGGTGTCTCTATGTAACCTACGGATTAAAGTACAGTGGTACCTTGAGATATGAGTTAATTCGTTCTGTAACCACGCTCGTAAGTTAGTCAACTTGTATATCAAACAAATTTCTCCCATTTAAAATAACTGAAATAGATTTAATCCATTCCAGCCCTGTGAAACATCCCCAAAGCATCCTAAATTATGAAAAAGACGTTTTTAATTAAGAAACACACATGTATACTTTACCAATGCATAACAAAATATATAAAAGAAAAGAAAAAAGTGTTATTTAGTACTGTATTCTTACCTTGGTGACAGACAGTGTGGCTAACAGAGGTGAATGGAGGAGGAGGAGGGACGGTGGAAGGGATGCAGGCACTGTAGACATGTAAAACTAAAACTGCACTTTCTTAACACTAAATGTAAACTAAAACTGCATTTTCTTTACTTCAAACAAAACTAAAACTTCACTTTCTTTACTTAAAATGAAACCACAAAAAAATTGTAAAAAAAAATGCACTTTCTTAACTTTAAACTTAACCTAAGCTTAACATTACGTATTTTTCATTTAATAATCACCTGTTTTTGCCTTTTTGGCTGCACTTTCAGCACTTTCACTTGCAGGACTTCTGAATAAAAATCTATCCAAAGAGGTTTGCTTTTGCCTGTCTTTTAAAATGTTACGGAAATGTGACAAACAAGTGTCATTAAAAAGTGCTGAAGCATGACCAGTTAAAGCTTTTTCTGGGTGTTTCTTTTCAATGAAACTTGAAAGCTTCTACCACGTTGCCAGCATGTCTTTAATTTCACTTATAGAAACCACTTCCTCCAACTCTATCTACCTCCTCCTCACTACTAATCTCTTGCAGAAGCTTCATATGTTGCATCATCTGTAGCTCTTTCAACTCCTCAGTTGAGAGTTCCTCCTCATGTTCCTCGATCAGCTTGTTTACATCACCCTCATCTACATCCAGAACCATCGACTTTCCGAGGGACACAATCTCCTCCAATGCTTCTACCTCAGTCTCGGTCTCTGGTTCGAATCCTTCGAAGTCCCTGTTGGCAACAACATCAGGCCATAACTTTTTCCATGCCGAGTTCAAGGTTCTTCTTGTAACCTCTTGCCATGCCAAGTCAATAATGCATAAACATATCATGATGTTGTAGTGATCTTTCCAAAAATTCTTGAAGGGCTAGATTTGTATTCTCAGTTACCTCAAAGCAGTGGTGGAACAAGAGTTTGTGTAAAGCTTTTTAAAATTGGAAATGACCAGCTGACCCATGGGTTGCAAGATTGAAGTCATATTGGGTGGGAGGTAGAGGACTTTCATGAATTTGAACTCATCCAGAATGTCATCTTCAAGACCAGGTGGGTGAGCTGGAGCATTTTCAAGGATTAGTAATGCTTTCATCCGGAGTTTATTTTCTTGAAGATATTTCTTCACTGCAGGATAAAAGACGAGATGTACCCATTCAATAAAAAACTGCCATGTAACTCATGCCCTAGCATTGGCGTGCCACATAACCTGCAGTTTTTCTTTAAGAATCTTGTGAGTCTTGGCCCTGGCCGGTTGGCTCAGTGGTAGAGTGTCGGCCTGGCGTACAAGAGTCCCGGGTTCAATTCACGGCCAGGGCACACAGGAGAACCGCTCATCTGCTTCTCCACCTCTCCCCCTCTCCTTCCTCTCTGTCTCTCTCTTCCCCTCACACAGTCAAGGCTCCATTGGAGCAAAGTTGGCCCAGGCACTGAGGATGGCTCCACGGCCTCTGCCTCAGGCACTAGAATGGCCCTGGTTGCAACAGAGCAATGCCCCAGATGGACAGAGCATCACCCCCTGGTGGGCATGCCGAGTGGATCCCGGTCGGGCGCATGGGGGAGTCTGTCTGACTGCCTCCCCATTTCTAACATCAGAAAAACACACACACAAAAAAAGAATCTTGTGAGTCTTAAAGGCTCAAGGATTTTCGGAATGATTATACTAGCAGCCAGTGGCTTTACTTTATAGTCACCACTAGCATTTGCATACAATGCAAGGGTCAGAGGGTTCTTCATGGGTTTGTGGCCTGACAGCTTCTTCTCCTCTGCGGTGATGAAAGTCCTCTGGGGAATTTTTTTTTCAAAACAATCCTGTTTTATCACTTTTGAACGCTTGTTGGGGGATGTAGCCTTCCTTTGCGATAAGTGCAACAAAACATGCAATGTACTCCTCAGCTGCCTTAACGTCAGCACTCGCAGCTTCACCATGCCTCACCACCGAGTGGATGCTAGATCTCTTCTTGAAATTTTCAAACCAGCCGTGACTTGCCTTAAACGTATCTTCTGCCTCTTTTGAGGTTGATGGTTCTTTCTTCTTCAAGTCGCCATAAATAATACATGCCTTTCACATATTACAGTCTCCGTCACTGTATCTCCTGCCAGCTCTTTCTCTTTCACCCACTCTGGCAGACGCTTCTCCATTTCTTTATGGATATTTGTCCTTAATGGGGACAGAATTATAGATCCTTTCACTAAATTTGCGCTTTTGATATCATCCTTTTGTTTAAGGATGGTACAAATTGTAGATGTATTGCAGTCGTACAGCCTTGCCAGTTCAATCACTTGTACACCACACTCATGTTTTTCTATTATTTCTTGCTTTACTTCTATCAACATCATTCTCTTCTTCTTCTCACCAGTGTCCTTTACAATCACTTTCTTCCACCCCATGATAGCACACACAAAAAGTTAGTTAAAAAATGCAAAAATGATGCAAGAACAAGTACAGCGCACGAGATTCGACTTGATTCTGCGGGTAACACGTGAGAAAGAATGAGATGCTGGTGTTGTGCTGCCGATACTGGACCCATGAGCCAACGAGCCAACTAGCAGCAGCTTTCTGAATCATGACTCATATCTCAGAATTTCGCTCGGATCTCGATCAAAAATACAGTCTGAGTCGCAGCTCATATCTTAAAAAAAAAAATTTGTATGTTGGTCTGCTCATATCTCAAGGTACCACTTTATAACATACTTTATAACAGCTTATGAGTCAGTGATACCCGGAGCCTCGTCTGTGAGATGGTGATGCATTTCCACGGGCAGAGCCTGGGCTGGGGTAGGAGTTGCCCCTGAGCTGACAACTGAGCTGGCCGCAGTGACATAGGTTTGGAGCCACATGCCCCAAAGGAAAACCTTTTACCCAAACCCTCTGCATTCTCTTTCCTGCAAAACCTTCCAGGTTCTTTCAGTAGAGTGAGAGGGGGAGGGACACATGACTTTTACGTGACCTCAAAGTGCACCAAGTTCTCAGATGTCCCCAACCTGTCCCTGAATCTCACTTCAAATTCCAGGTCACCTGCGTCCCCATGGGAAGGCACATGGCTAAGCTTGTAGTAGGTACCTGAAGGCCAGTGTAATGCTCATGGCCAATGCCAAGCAGGTTTGCACTGGAGTCATGCAGACAGTAGAGAAACTGTGAAGCTGGAAAGCATCGGGCCATACCTGTTTATTGGAGGCTTGCAAAGACAGGCGAGCAAATAACAAAAGGGAAAGAGCTAATAAACAAAGGAAAATCTACTATTTGTAGTAAGGACAAGGGAGCAGGGGAAACTGCACCTCATGGTGGTGGGAGAGGGATCTGGGAGAATTGTCACCCAGGGGAAGCGCCCATAGCCTTATACAGGCTGTGCACATGTGCCTCTGCCACGTGCTCATGCACTAATCAAGCAAAGGGCTTGCAGCCGGTAAACCTGCAAGCAAGCCTAACACAGCTGCCCCACACCCAGCAAGGGAACCACCTTTGGGGAGGATGACACCTGAGCCCCCAGACTTCTGGCTGCCTTTAGGGCTGTGGCTGTCTGATGATTGCATGTGAGGGAGACCCAGGTGACACGAGGTATAGGGTGAAGCAGATATTGGCTTTGTATCTGTTTCCTGATCACTGTGGGTCCCCACTTAGCCTGGGGCAGGCAGAGGAATAGTGAGCTGAATTCCCAGAGGCTTGCTGTGAGGATTAGATGACATCCAGGCATTCCCTCATATACCTACTAAGTGCCATATATTGTACCAGGAGCTGTTTAAATGGTTAGGGAAACAGTGAATAAAACAGACAAAAATTTATGCTGTTAAAAAGTGATTAAAGAAGACAACTCAGGTGCTACAAAAAACTATGTAACATCAAGAAGTGGATGGTTAAATTTAATAAAAATTTATTTATTATAAAAAAAAAAGAAGTGGATGGTCTGTGTTTCAATAAGTAAATGGGTGAAAGGCAGGAAGCAATTATAGGATGAAATTGTGTAATGCCTGTGGCCGGGGCCAAGAAGGTTTACATTGGATTTGAGCAGACGGTAGACTACGGAGCCAGAAAGGGGTAGCCCATTCTGTTTAATCAAGTCTCACAACAACGGACAAGCACACAGGCAGGGGAAACCGCCTTTCAGGTGAACAAACAGCAAAATGACCTCTCACATTTGCAGGTGGGCAACCTGCCATCCACAATCCTCAATCTCTCATCTCTCTCAAGTACAAGTACCCATAGCCTTATATAAGCTATGCACACGTGCCTCTGCCACGTGCTTATGCACTAATCAAGCCAAGTGCTCACAGCTGGTAACCCCATGAGCAAGCATAACCCCACAAGTGGAAAATGCCTAATTGCTGAGGCCACACTGTCAACCTTGTCTGGGGGGAGACAGCAGGGCTAGCTTAGCATTTGGGGACTGGCTGACTGGATATACTGTATTTTTGGTCAAGCAGAGCATTTAAAGAGAAACAAGTGATCTGAGTGTCAGTTTGCTGCCTTGGCATTAGAAAGAAATACCATCACGGAGCTGAACATCCTAGTGGAGGGACAATTACCAAAATAAATAAGAAAGACATACACTAAATTAGTGATGAATGCTCAAGAGAGTGATCAGTCTGGGTAGGGAATGGTAAGCGTTGGGAGAGTGGCCAGAGGTGTGATGTGATTTACCATAAACACATGTCTGGTCTTCATCCAGTGGTCCTGGGTTCCTGATGTCCTTAGAATTTCATAGGTAATGAGAACATAGGTGTCTTTTGTTATGGAGGTGACTTTTGGACCCCACTAAGGATGGGGACTGGTTGCCAGAAGAACTAGCCATGTGACTAAAAGGTTGGGACTTTGATTCTCATTCCCCTGACCTCAGGGAGGGGAAAGTGGCTGGAAGTTGAATCAGTAGCCAATGGCCAGTGATGCAGTAAACTGTGCCTATGTAATGAAGCCTCCATAAGAGCCCAGAAGAGGTCTGGAGAGCTTCTTGTTGGTGAGCGTGTGATGTGGGGGGAGTGGTGCACTTAGAGCATGGCAGCTCCAAGCTCTGTCCCCAGATCTTGCCCTGTGCATCTCTTCCTGAGTTATACCCCCCCTTTTTTGAGAGAGAGTTAGTGTGTTAGGCTTGCTCACAGGTTTACCAGCTGCAAGCCCTTTGCCTAGTAAGTGTAATAAGTGTGTGAGCACATGGCAGTGCCACATGTGTACGGCCTATATAAGGCATTGGGTACTTGCACTCAGGGGGATTACAGATGTGCAGATGGCCTGCCTGTCACTGTGAGGGGCCATTTTGCTGTTTGTTTGCCTGAGAGGTGGTTTCCCCTGCCTGTGTGCTTGTCTGCCGTTGTGAGATTTTATTAAAACGAAATGTCTCAACCTTTTCTGGCTACGTAGTTTTTCTATGCTCTGCCCAAATCCAATGTGAACCTGCCTGTCCTCGGCCACCAGCATTACATTAAGCCACCTAGTCTGTGGAATTTTTATTATCGCAGCCCCAGCAAGTCAGTACAATCCTCATCTCCACATGGCTGGTTTTCTGTCACTTTCAGCTCTGAACATAAATGTCCCCAAAGAGTATATCCATAACCACTCAGCCTAAACTACTTCCCCCCATCGCTTGTTTGTATTCAAAGTAAAATAGTTTCACAGTATGACATTATTTTATTTGTTGACTACCTGTAAAGCCAGTGGCCGAGGCCAGACAGGTTCACATTGGATTCGGGCAGATGGTAGAGCAACTGTGGAGCCGGAAAGTGTCAGGCCATACCCGTTTACGAGAGGCTTGCAAAGACAGGCGAACAAATAATCAACAAAAGTGAAAGAACTAGGGAGAGGCAGGAACACTGAGCTGCTCTTTCACGTGCCCCGATTCGGGAATCAAACTGGCAACCTCCGTGCTCCAGAACGACACTCCAACCAACCAAATTATCAGGCCAGGGCTTAATTTTTATTGATTTTTTAGAGAGAGAGAGGGAGCGGGGAGGAAGAAGAAATCATTCAATTGTCCCACTCAGCTGTGCATTCTTTGGTTATTTCTTGTGTGTGCCCTGATCAGGGATCGAACCTGCAACCTTGTCATTGAAGGATGACACTCTTAACCAGGGGTCCCCAAACTACAGCCCGCGGGCTGCATGCAGCCCCCTGAGGCCATTTATCCGGCCCTCGCCGCACTTCTGGAAGGGGCACCTCTTTCATTGGTGGTCAGTGAGAGGAGCATAGTTCCAATTGAAATACTGGTCAGTTTGTTGATTTAAATTTACTTGTTCTTTAATTTAAATATTGTATTTGTTCCCATTTTGTTTTTTTTTACTTTAAAATAAGATATGTGCAGTGTGCATAGGGATTTGCTCATAGTTTTTTTTTTATGGTCCGGCCCTCCAACGGTCTGAGGGACAGTGAACTGGCCCCCTGTGTAAAAAGTTTGGGGACCCCTGCTCTTAACCAACTGAGCTAACTGGCCAGGGCCTGAGTTATATTCTTTTATAATAAACTGGTGATCTAGTGAATAAAATGTTTCTGTGTTTTGTGAGCCGTTCTAGCAAACTGCCCAGGGTGTCACCTGAAGGCCCACCTCTAACCCAAGATGGATTCAGTCTATAGCTAGTTGGTCAGAAGCACAGGTGACAGGCCTGCTGGCTGCTCTCATCCCACCTAAGAAAGCTTAAGAACACTATAAGCAATACTGAAGTAAGACCTGGGGGTTAAAGAAAATGAGATCAGGTAGAAATCTGGTATATAAAGATCATTAGAAATGACAATTGTGGTGCCAATAAATAACTCTTATTTTATAAATCTCTTTAAAAGATAATTGACTCTTTAAATCAAAAATAATAATGTATTATGGGGTATAATGCCAGTGGCCAAGGCCAGGCAGGTTCACATTGGATTCAGGCAGACAGTAGAAAAACTGCAGAGCCAGAAAGGTTTGGGCCATTCTATTTAATAAAGTCTCACAATGGTGAAAAGTACACAGGCAGGGGAAACCACCTCTCACGCAAACAAACAGCAAATGGTCCCTCACAGTGGCGGGCAGGCACTCCATGCATCCTCAATCCCCCATCTCTCTTGAGCACAAATACCCATAATAGCCTTATATTGGCCATACACACATCACTCTGCCAGGTGCTCACACACTAATCAAGCAAAGCGCTTGCAGCTGGTACACCAGCGAGCAAGCCTAACACAGCTGCCCCACATTCCACTGCTTGTGTCACAATCTACATAACAGGAAACAGAGACTACAGCAACAGCAAAAGTTACACAATAATTACAAAGATGCCCTTCACAATGTCTCCCTGAGCACTTTGCCCAGTGTGTCACCTGGAGGCCTACCTCCAACTCCCCACCCCATGGTAGGCAGGAGGGCCTGTATAGTCCAGGGCTGTGTCCATGGAAACCGTACAGTGTCCTTGGTGCCCCTCTCCAACTGGATGAGAACCAGTGCAGGAGGACCTCCACAGGTGCCACAGATCCCCACATCAGGATCTCGCATAGTACTGTCCATGAGCCATGTGTCCATCCATTGAGGGAGCTGGTTACCCCCTCTGGTCACAGTCCAAGAGCCAGTCCCTGAGAGACAGCCCAGCTGTCTGTGCAAATCACCAAGGTAAAGGTACATTACAGGCAACTAGCCACACAGCTCTTTATTAACGGACCTCAGCACCTTTCCATAGTGTGCTGTCTGTTGCCACAAACCCCATCCAAACATTTCAACAAGCTCACAGGGCCTGGCAGGGTCAAACACATTCAAGGCCTTAACAGTTCTCTTAGCTGCTGCTGCTGCTGTAAAAAAAAAAAAAAAAAAAAAAAAAAGCACCTATTACCTTCTAATGTGAATACCTGCTGCACTTTAGAAGGGGACCATTGGGTTGCCAATTTCACATGAGGCCTCTGGCCCCTGCCTGCCCTATTGGATGGGTCCTTTCTCCTTCCCACTATTCATACTGGGACAAGTCTTGGGGATCCTGTAACCGGAATGCCAGCCATTTTCCTGGTAGATGCCAGGGCCACCCACTTCCCCTGCTTTTTCAGCGGCTGGAACTTCTGTTCTGACTTAAGCTGTCCCAAAGCTTTAACAAGACTCTATTAGGCTTGCCATCTACTTTCTATTTGCCCCAGCCGCAATCAAATCTACCCACATCTGTGTTCAGGTAACTTTCAGAGGCCTGTTTCTCTTGTTAATTGGGAGGGGAAGGGGGTAGCATGGGCAGCAGCCCTCACAGCCTTACTGTCTATCTCTGTTCTGGAGAGCATGATGCCATCCACTCCTGTGTTCCAGAGCCACACCAAGCAGGCTGCCAGGGGCTCATGAGCTTCTGCCTGAATTTCACCCCCAACTCCACCAGCTCTGCTGGGTATAGCATTCTACAGAATGCTCCACTACCTGGGGAGGAGGCTGTGGTTGCCCCTGAGAGACTCTTGGATGCTGGGCCTTTACCTTCTTGGCGACCACCAGCTGGGCTGCAGATGGCAGTTGCAGCCCAAGCCTACCCCTCAGAGGAGTTGGAAATGTCTGATCCTGCTGACTCAGAGCCACTCTGCTGGCAGGAATATAGCTCCATCTTCTGTGCCCGCTTTGGATCCTGGGTCTGCTGGCTCTCAGCCTGAAGCTGACTCTTAAGCTCCTGAATTCGCAGTTGTTTCTCCAACAGCCATACTGCCAATGTTCAGCTTCGAGGGCAAATTGCAACTCACGAACCCATAACTCTTTGTCCAGAGACTGCTCTAGTTCCAGGAGCGTTGGTGCTCAGCTTGCACCTCACACTGCAATGCTCAGACCCAGTCAGCCTACTTCTCCAGTGCTCACTTCAGTTTACACCGTCCTTGGTACTCAATATGCAGCTCATCCTGGAGCTTTCCACCTCACTCAGCTTGCACAGAGCTCCTGGTTTCTTCTCACAGGGTTGTAAAAAACAGCCAGCCCATGGTCTCCAAAAGGACAGCCATGGGGAGCCGTAACAATGACCAGCCCTCTACCCCACCCCTCAAGGGTGTCTGTGGCTCCATACTAGTCTGCTCTGAATCCTGCCCACTATGCCAGATGTAATGCCAGTGCCCGAGGCCAGGCAGGTTCACACTGGATTTGGGTAGATAGTAGGAAAACTGTGAATCTGGAAAGGGTTGGGCCATTCCGTTTAATGAAATCTCACAGCAGTAGACAAGCACACAGGCAGGGGGAACCCCGCCTTTTAGGCAAACAAACAGCAAAATGGCTCCTCACAGTGGAGGGCAGGCAATCCATGTGTAATGGTGGTGGCTGAGGCCAGGCGGGTTCACACTGGATTCGGGCAGACAATAGAGGAACTGCAGAGCCAGAAAGTGTCAGACGATACCCATTTATTGGAGGCTCACATGGACAGGAGAGCAAATACACGACAAAAGGGAAAGAGCTAGTAAACAAAGGAAAATCTGCTCTTCGCAGTAAGGACAAGGGAGTAAGGGAAACCACACCTCACGATGGCGAGAGAGGGATCTGGGAGAATGCTGCACAGGGGAAGCGCCCATAGCTTATACAGGCTGCGCACATGTGCCTCTGCCATGTACTCATGCATTAAACAAAGTGCTTGCAGCTGGTAAACCCTCAAGCAAGCCTAACACAGCTGCCCCACATTCCAGCCTTTAGAGTTGCTTGCCTCACAATCTACGTGACAGGTTTCTTCCATGATAGTCCCTGTGTAAGGAGTGAGGTACATTACAAAAACCAAAATAGTAGAGTCTACAGTGACAGAATTACAAACACAGCTGTGGGTGAAATGATAGAGTGGTCAGGTCAGCAGCACCAAGAGAGGCAAATCTTTTCCCTCTGGCAGAACACAGGCCAGAGTTCTGTCTGCAGACAGCACATTCGCAGGTACCAGAGGCCACCCTGGGCGGACATACCAAACCTTACTGGCCAGTACAGCAGGATCTGCTGGTTTGATGTGCAGCAGAATGGGAGAACTCATTATGGCCCATAAAGAAATTATATACAAAGGTGCCCTTCATAATGCTGTCTCCCTGAACACTCAAGGGATAATTCACTTCTACCTTAGGCAGCCAGGTGCTGGATGCCCAGGGAGTTAACTGGAGGTCCACCTCTAGACCCCTACCCCATGGAGCCAACAGGTCACCCATCATAGGTGGGGCGCCTATACACTCCAGGGCCATGTCCATTGAAGCCATTGGCCTTTAAGGAGGGCTGTTGGGGCAGGCAAATGCACGTTTCCCTGCCGTCCAAAGCCCAGCTTGAGTAAAGCATCCTTGGTGTGTATCTGCAATTGGATGGGGGCAGCTGTGCAGTGCAGGAGCGCCTCCACTAAAGCTGGGCATCCCCACTGAGGTCTCTCATTCAAAATCCGGAGTACTGTCCATAAGTGGTGTGTCCATTCAGTAAGGGAGTTAGTGCTCCCTCCTGACACAGTCCCTGCTTTATGAGTCCATTATACTGCTCAGTGATACCAGCAGCCTGGGAGTGGTAGGGGTCATGGTACTTCCAGTCCACCCTTAGGTCTTGAGCTCATTGCCTCACCATTGAACCTGTGAAATGGGTACCATTGTCACTTTCAAGGACCAGCGGCTGCCCGTACGCAGTACTCAGATGGTCCAGAGCCTGTATGACTGCCCTTTGGTGTGGGTTATGGGCAGGGTAAGCAGCAAGCAGACCGGTGGCAGTATCTACCCAGGTGACTGCATACTGGAACCCTTCTGACTTTGGTAAGGGTCTAATAATGTCTATTTGCCACTGTGTCAGTGGAACACGACCTCTCTGGATCTGTCCAGGTAATGCCAGTTTTCTCTGTGGCTGCTCCTTGAAACACACTGCACATTGCTCCAGGCCTCAAGTACCTCTGCATAGGACACAGGTAAGTTCCATACATTAATGGTAACCTACATAGTTTTCTGTCCCACATGGAGCAGATACCAGTGGAACCACTGTGCCACGTCACCTGCAGGCGCAGTCTCTAACCATTGTACCCTCGCCAAATTGTCTGCCTCCTCATTCCCAGGGTGGGCTATAGGGGCATGCCCTGTGACATGATATACTGTCGCCTGTTTCTAGTGTTCTGTTTCCCATAAGTCCTGCCACATGGCCTGTCCCCATAGCGGACAATGCATTACCATCCGCTAATTAGTCTGCCAAGTAGCAATCCAAAGGGTCAGTCTATGACAGCCCAGCTGTCAGTGCAACTCACCAGAGGTGAAGGTTCATTATGGGCAATTAGCCATACAGCTGTTAATTCCACCCATTGGCTGCTTTGGCCTGTACTTGTGTCCATCCAAATAGTCTCAGTGGCCGGATGGAAGGCTATGGCCATCCACTTGGCCAGTTGGCCCTTGCTGAAACCATCAGTATACCAGGCATCCTGAAGATGGGCGTCTGCCCCTCCTGGTAGGGACTGACTTCAGGTTCTGCCTCCTGAGTCCCAGCGGCACCTGACTCTTAAGGTCACACATGTGACAGGATCCAAGACTTGCTGCAGTTCTACCCTCAACAGACTGGTGCTAAGAGCAGAGTGTTGTTGCAAGTATGTACCACACTTGACCAGGGTGGAGGTTTGGGCTATACCACTACAAAGTTTGGTTGCCCAATCTCTCACCCATTCTGCAATAGGGTATGTGGTCTTGACTGTAACTGGAGTTGTGGTCGTAATACTCTCAGTGGCTAAGAGGGCAGTATGTAGGAAAATGCAAGAGATTAGACTACCCTGAAACAAGTCTTTGGTGTGGACTTTGGAACGCCAAGTTCTGTGGGGGCAGAACGCTGCCCTGGCAAACGTTTATAGGAAACAAGATTGTTTATAGGAAACAGTTGATCCCTATAGCCATTTTCCTGCATACCTGAAAGGTATTAGTTCTGTACCTGAATCCATTCTAGACTAATTTGACCCAGGCTCTGCTGATTTGCTTGATGAGCAAAGACACGAATAAATACAATGAGGCTGCAGATATCTGGGCTCTCAGTCCTAGAGGCTGGGAGTCCCCTGTACCCATCTTTTCTCTAGTTGTATCTTGTGTGTTTTTTCTTAAGTCTAGCAGTGCCTTCCTTTTGTGAACACCCATTGCCAAGCTGGTCTTGGCAGGAGTATACACAGTGGCCAGCTGTTTCTCCATTAATGAGTAACAGGCTTCAGCACCTTTCCACAACTGGGACCAAAACCCAATAAGTTGCCATAGTGCTCTGCCTGTTGCCACAAGCCCCATCCAAACCCCTCCCGGGTTACACAGACATCAAGCTCACAGGGCCTGGCAGGTTCAAACATATTCAAGGCTTGTGCCACCTTGACAGCTCTCTTAGCTGCTGCAAATGCACCTTATGCCTGCTCAGTCCAATCCCAGAGAACCCCCTTCCGAATAAGATGGGATAAGGGATGCAGTAACTGAGCTAAATGGGGTATGAATGCTCACCAATACCTCTAGGAATTCCTGTAACTGCTTTACCATAGTGGGCACAGGGTATGCTGGGATCTTATCTATAACTGCATCAGGGATAACCTTTGTCTTACCCAACCAGACAACTTCCAAGAACATAACAGATATCCCAGATCCTTGTAATTTGCCCTTGATGACCACCCAGCCACATGCTTTCATGTGGGATAGCAGAGTAGGGACTGCTTGCTCCATTTCTGGAAAAGAGTCACTAGTTAGCATAATGTCACCGATATAATGATACATACTAACTGCCACTGGTTGTTTCCATTTAGCCAGGTCAGCAGCCACCAGCCCCTTACACAAGGTGGGGCTATGCAAATAGCCCTGTAGTAGTACTGTAAAGGTCCATTGCTGCCCTTCCCAAGTGAAGGCAAATTGGTCTCGACTCGCTGCAGCTATGTCAAGAGAAAAAGGCATTAGCCAAATCTGCCACAAAGTGGTATGTCCCAACTCATGGTTTCCAATCTATCAGATTAGCTATTGAGGGTACAGCAACATGCAAAGGGGAACAACTTTATTAAGTTCCCTGTAATCCACTGTCATTTGCCAGGTTCCGTCTGGTTTGCACACAGGCCACACTGGGGAATTTGTAAGGGCTGTGTGCTGGTCGGATGATCCCCACCTTTTCTAGTTCGAAGACTGTCCCAGTGATTTCTTCATAGCCGCCTGACAGGTGGTACTGCTTCATGCTAGTCACACCCTGGGGAATGGGTAATTGAAAGGGGGCATGTGATGCATGTCCCCGCAACACTGCCTTCACAACCCAGACTCACAGGCGGAACTCCCCAGCTGTAGTTTCCAACCACAGTCCTTGTAAGTCATCTACCCCCAAATATATTCAGGAATAGGGGTTACATACACCTTATATGGCTTAGGAGGCGGTCTTCCTATCCCCAATGGAATATTTATTGGCTTCACTCGAACAGTTTGGCCCCCATAACCGTCAATGGCCACTGGGGTTCCAGCAAACCGCTCTGGGTTCCCATAAAGAAGGGAACATTCTGCACCTGTATCCACCAAGGCCAATACTCATACTTTAGAAGGGGACCAGTGGAGAGCCAGTTCCATGTGTGGCCTCCAGTCCCCACCCGCCCCTGTTAGATGGTTCCCTCAGCCTTCCCCCTGTTTAAACTGGAATAGCGAGTCTCGGGGGTACTCCTCTCCTTCAGTGGTCTCTGTCATATAATCTTGTAACCATGCCACCTGCGCACCAACTGTTTTATTGGTAGCTACTGGGGCCGTTCATCTCAGTGGCTGGAATCTCTGCTCTGGTTTAAGCTGCTGCTAAAGCTTCAAAAGAACCTTATTAGGCTTGCCATCCAATTTCTCCCAATCTGCCAATGCCACAATCAAATCTACCCACATCTGTGTTTGGGTAACTTCCACAGGCCCATTCCTCTTGCTAGTTGGACGGGCAGCACGGGCAACAGCCCTCAGTTTTGTGATTCTGTGCTGCCTCCAGCTCCCTCGAGTCTTCTGCCATCTGTGTAACCATGTTGATAGGCTGTCCCACATAGGGCCTAGAATAGCCACTAGTGACCCAAAAAGGGCTGATGGGGCACTGCAGTGGATAAGATCCCACATCTCAGCACAAACACTTCCTCATCTGGTCCACAGGACCCTGGGTGGAAAGCAGCATTCTTCATACCTAGTTCCCGAAGGACCTTTACTAACTCACTATAGCACTGCCACCAACTCACTGCCCCCAGCTAGTCCCCAGCATCCTGCCAGACCATACAAATGGCAGCCATCACCCATTCTAATAGGATATGGTCTCCTGGGTTGTCATGGCAGTTCTGAAGACGCTGCCTCAAGGAGGAGTATGTGGTAATGACGGCCAATTTCTCCATCTCTGTTCCGTAGAGAATGATACCATCCACCCCTATGTCCACACCTCAGTAGCCAGACCACCAGCGGCTCCATGGGTTTCTGCCTGAATTGTGCCCCCAACTCCATCAGCTCTGCCCAGGTGTAGGGTCAGACCACAGAGTGTTCATTTACCTGGGGAGGAGGCTGTGGTTGCCCCTGAGGGACTCTTTGCTGCTGGGATTTTACCTTCTTGGCAACCACCAGTCAGGCTCTGAGTCTGGGGACAGCAGTTGCAGCGGGAGCCTCCACCTCAAAAGAGGAGGAATCGAAACGCCTGCTCCTGCCAACTCAGCCACTCTGCCGGCAGGAATGCAGCTCCATCTTCCATGCCCACTTCAGTTCCTGCGGCTGCCGGCTCTCAGCCTGAAGCTGACTCTCGAGCTCCTGAACCTGCAGTTGTTTCTCCAACAGCTGTCGCTGCCAATGTTCAGCTTCCAGGGCAAACTGCAACTCATAAACCCACAATTCCTTCTTCAGACCGTTCCAGTTCCAGGCGCCTTTGCCACTCAGCTTGCACCTCACACTGCAACTCTCGACCCCTGTCGGACTCCCTCTCCAGTGCTGGCTCCAGTTCACACCATCACTGGTTCTCAGCCTGCAGTCTGACCTGCAATTCTCGGATCTGCAGCTCTTTCTTCAGTGACCATTCCAGCTTGTGCCATCGTTGCCACTAGGTCCGCAGCTCACCCAGAGCTCTCGACAGCAGGCCGCCTCTTGCAAAGAGCTCTCGGTTTCCTCTCACAGGGCTGTAAAAACAGCCAGCATACGGCTCCCAAAAGGACAGCCATGGAGAACCATATGATGGAGAATAGCGACCGCTCCTCTAGTCACCTTTCAAGGGTATCAGAGGCTCCATACCCATCTGCTCCGAACTCTGCCCACTACACCAGATGTAATGCTGGTGGCTGAGGCCAGGCAGGTTCACATTGAATTCAGGCAGACAGTAGAAAAAGTGTAGAGCCAAAAAGGGCTGGATCTAATAAAGTCTCACAAAAGCTGACAAGCACACAGGCTGGGAAACCACCTATCCCTATCCGGCAAAATAACAGAAAAAATGGCCCCTCACAGTGGCAGGCAGGCAATCTGCACATCTGCAATCCCCCTGAGCACAGGCACCCATAGCCTTATCTAGGCTGTGCACACGGGCCTCTGCCACATGGTCATGCACTAATCAAGCAAAGTGCTTGCAGCTGGTAAACCTGCAAGCAAGGCCAACATAGCTGCCTCACATAGAAGTATGTCAGTAAGCCAAGAAAGAAGATAAAATAAAATAAAAAAATAACTAAACTGGCACTACACAAGTATAGCCAACTGACTCTTGACAAAAGTGCAAAAGTAATTCAGTGAAGGAGCTGGCTGAGCATCTGGCTATCCATAGGCAAAAAAAATAATAAAAAGAATCTTGACCTAAAGCTCATACCTTATGAAAAAAAACACAACAATAAACAGATAAATGGATCATAGAATTAAATGTAAAGCATAAAACTACAAAACTTTTAGGAGACAGCATGAGAAAATCTTTGGACTTGGTGAAGAGTTCTGACACATCAAAAATACGATCCACCAGGCTGGCTTGTGGTGGCGCAGTGGATAAAGCATCGACCTGGAACACTGAGGTCACTGGTTTGAAACCCTGGGCTTGCCAGGTCAAGGCACAGACAAGCAATAAGCAAGCAATGAACAAATAAATGGAATCACCTATGAGTTTATACTTCTTGCTCTCATCCCCACCCTATTCTCTCTCTGTAAAATCAATAAATAAAATCTTTAAAAATATATATATGATCCACCAAAAAACAAAAATTGATAAACTGGGTGTGGGGCAGCTGTGTTAGGCTTACTCACACGTCTGCCAGCTGCAAGCACTTTGCTTGATTAGTGCGTGAGCACCTAGCAGAGGTATGTGTGCACAGCCTATATATGGCTATGGGTGCTTGTGCTTGAGAGATGGGGGATTGTGGGTGGATGGATTGCCTGCCCACCACTGTGAGGGGCCATTTTTGCTGTTTGCCTGATAGGCGGTTTCCCCAGCCTGTGTGCTTGTCTGCCATTGTGAGACTTTATTAAATGGAATGGTCCTACCCTTTCCAGCTCTGCAGTTTCTCTGCCATCTGCCCAAATCCAATGTGGACCTGCCTGGCCTTGGCCACCAGCATTACATCACTACACACCTATCAAAATGACTAAAGTAAAAAACACCATCAAGTGCTGGTCAGGATGTGGAAGAAAGGATCACTTGTTCATTGCTGGTAGAAATGTAAAATGGTTCAGCCACTTTGGAAAATAATCTGGCAGTTTCTCCTAAAACAACATGCCATTACCGAGTAACCTGGCAATTTCATTCTTTGACATTTGTTCCAGAGAAAAATGTATGTTCACACAAAAAGTATACCTTTTGAGTGTTCAGAGCAGCTTTATTTGTAAACACCAAAAACTGGAAACAACCAAAATGTGTTCTTACAGATTGACACACTGGCATATCCATACGGAGCAACAGAGGCAAAAAAGAATGAATGACTGATACATGCAATGGTTTCAATACATCTCAAGGCAACTACATTGAGTGCAGGCCAGTCTTAGGTCACAACTGTGATTTTATTTATGTAATATTCTTGAGATAAAATTAGACATGGGGAGCAGATTCTTGATGGAGGGTTAAAGTGGGGGTGGGGATATGAGGGCACACGGCAGAGTGCGGAGGTGGAGCAGTTCTGTCTCGGTTATGGTGCTCACATCAGTCTGCACACGAGTGAACAGAACTATACAATCATGCACAAATGAGTGCATGTGAAACGTGAAAAACGACTAAGCTCTGTACATTGTCTCAGTGTCAGTCTGCAGTTGTGAATCTATAAAATCAAAGCTAGAAAAAATTTTTAATGTTTTTACAATTACCAGTGCTGCTAAAACTTGGGAGAGACTTGAATAGACATCAGCTGTGGGATTGTGACGTAGGCAAACTGGAATGAGGTGAGATAATCTAGCCGGGATGCTGCTCACATAGGGGGAGGTATCAGCTAAAACATTCAAGGCCCTTTTCCTAATTCTTTTCAACAGTTTCAGGAGACAAAGCCAGGATATACCTTGAATGGATGGATAGTTCTCAGCCTAGCCCTATCTGTTCATAATTAGTGACAAACACCTAGAGCCAGACTCAGAAAAGAATAATCTTAGGAAAGTTTTTTTGTTTGTTTGTTTTACTTATCATCTTATACTTACACAAGTGTATATAAGGCTATCTACTGCTAACACTGTTATAATAGCCAAGAATTAGAACAGCCCAAATATCCATCCACAGGGGATATGAAATGAAATGTACACAGAGAAAGAAAAAACAACCACTGGGTTTTAAAGACTTGATATTAAAAAAATGTAAACAATCTCAATACATTTTTTTTTTTAAGATTTTTTTTTTTTTGTATTTTTCTGAAGCTGGAAACGGGGAGAGACAGTCAGACAGACTCCCGCATGCGCCCGACCGGGATCCACCCGGCACGCCCACCAGGGGCCGACGCTCTGCCCACCAGGGGGCGATGCTCTGCCCCTCTGGGGCGTCGCTCTGCCGCAACTAGAGCCAATCTAGCGCCTGGGGCAGAGACCAAGGAGCCATCCCCAGCGCCCAGGCCATCTTTTGCTCCAATGGAGCCTTGGCTGCGGGAGGGGAAGAGAGAGACAGAGAGGAAGGGGGGGGTGGAGAAGCAAATGGGCGCTTCTCCTATGTGCCCTGGCCGGGAATCGAACCCGGGTCCCCCGCACGCCAGGCCGACGCTCTACCGCTGAGCCAACCGGCCAGGGCCTCAATACATTTTTAATATTAATTACATGTTGAAATGGCACTCTGGATATATTACATTTAAAACTTTATTTATTTATATTTTACAGAGACAGTGAGTCAGAGAGAGGGATAGACAGGGACAGACAGACAGGAACAGAGAGAGATAAGAAGCACCAATCATTCATTTTTTGTTGCGTGTTGCAACATCTTAGTTGTTCATAGATTGCTTTCTCATATGTGCCTTGACCGCGGGCCTTCAGCAGACCGAGTAACCTCTTGCTGGAGCCAGTGACCTTGGGTTCAAGGTGGTGGGCTTTTGCTCAAACCAGATGAGCCCACGCTCAAGCTGGTGACCTCAGGGTCTCGAACCTGGGTCCTCTGCATCCCAGTCCAACGCTCTATCCACTGCGCCACCGCCTGGTCAGGCTGGATATATTACATTTAATAAAATATGGTGTCAAAAACATTATTTCTGTTATGGAAACAGCTTGAATATCCATCAAGAGGTGAATAGATTAAAAAATGTACTATATATACACAATTCAGCCTTAAAAAGGAAATCCTGCCATCTGCACAATGTGGATGAACTTGGGAGAACATTATGTTCAGCGAAACAAGCCAGTCACAGAAGGATGAATGCTGCATGAACTCACCCCTGTGAGGCATCTAAAATAGTCAAACTCACAGACACAGAATGGTGGTTACCGGGGCTGGCAGGAGACAGAAGCGGGAATTGCTAGTCATTGGTTATAAAGTCCTAATAAAAGATAGGCGTCTAGAGATCTGTTTGTAGCATTGTGTCTGTAACAGTTCTGCAGTGTTCACCTAAAAATTCCTTAGGAGGGTAGGTGTCAAGTTCAGTGTTCACAAATAACAGAAGCTAGAATATATACAAATAAAATAAAAAACAACCCAAAGGGACACAAGAAGCTTTCGGAGGTGATGTTTATTACTGTGATTGGTGAAGTGTATACATTGAAGATGTGCAGTATTTTGTACAATTACACTTCAATTAAGCTGTTAAAAATATTTCTGCTTTTTTTAAACTTTTTTTTCTTTTAGAGAGAGAAAGGGGAGAGAGAAAAGGGGTGAAGGAGCAGGAAGTATCAACTCCCATATGTGTCTCAACCAAGCAAGCCAGGGTTTTGAACTGGCGACCTCAGTATTCCAGGTCAACACTTTATCCACTACGCCACCACAGGTCAGGCAGTAAAAAATACAAAATCACACACTTGGGCTATGTCATGGCTATACTCCAGAGGGATAGTGTGTTTGATAGTCACCATCTATTGAGAGTAGCATACTAATAACTGGGGGTTAGAAGCTTTTCCCTGTATATCCTATTTATCAATAAAACACTTTTAAAGAGAATACTTGTGGAACTTTTGAACAAATATATACAGTGAAAAGCAATTTCAGTCGTTATTACACCTGAGACTCAGAACCTTGAATTCTCAGTTGTCAGTTGAGAGCTCTAACCACCTTGAAAAAATTTCAGAACACAGTAACATTTTCACTGTAGTTACATTTTGTTTTAATCTGACAGAACCCAAAAGGCCACATCAAATTAAATGACATCCAGTTTTACTTTGATGTTCATAGCTGCCAGTTCAGCTACAAAATACCGAAAAACATAAGGCACAGAAACAGTATCGATAGTGTCACTGCGATTGCAGACAGTACAGTTGTATTTTCTGTTGCGCATGGCCGACCACGAAGGCGGTGGCTTCTCTAAGAGCGGAGAGAGCAAACTGCCACACTTCACACACACGTGGGCTACCGACCGGTCTGAACAGTTAAAGAGGCGGTCGTGAAGGAGAAAAGAAGTCCCGTGAGCTAAAAGAGCATCCCGTTCCATTTCCCCAAAGCGGATCCCACCCTGCACATTTCTTCCCCCAATGGGTTGGTTAGTGACTCTGTCTCTGGCTCCTGTGGTCCTGACCTGGAATTTGTCTGAGACCATGTGGCGTAACCGTTGGTAATAAACCACGCCTATGAAAATGTCCGCTTCCAGTTCTACCCCACTGATGCCACTGTACAGCCTCTCAGTGCCATAGAAGTTGTAGCCAGCTGCCTTTAACATTTCACCAAAGTATTCCAAGGCTGAGTTCTCCTCTGAAAAGATGAAGGGTGTGGCATCATGGCAGAGACCATGCAGAGCTGCAGACTTGCCTGCCATGCTCTCAATTAACATACCAATGGTCATTCTGGACGGGAACCCATGGGGGTTGAACAGAATGTCTGGGACCATCCCACTCTCCGTAAAAGGCATGTCCTCAGCTGGCCACAGTCTGCTCAGGATGCCCTTCTGCCCGTGCCGGCTGGCAAACTTGTCTCCGATGGTTGGGTTCCGAGGGATTCTCATCGTGATGCAAACACACTTGAATTTCCCACTTCCAGTGTCATTACTACACACTTTGATGTTATCCACAATACAATTTTCTTTACTCCTAGGAAAAATTAAACCATACAAAAGGTCAACCTATTTTTCTAAACTTATAGCAGTCTATAGGCTTTATATGTAATTAGTACTGCATAAAGGGTATTTATAAAACTTATTCTTGCCTCTCTTCTCCCATATGAATAGAGCTGGCATCTCTAAAACCATCTATGTATAGGGCTGCTGGTTATGTTAACTACAGAATTCTGTTTCTCTGAACAACTATGATGAAACTATTATGAAGACCTGTTGAAACCACTCTTATATATGTAAAATAAGGTTAAAATTTTATTTTTAACAAGAGGCATAATAATCTCAACAGTTTAGCTAGGAAACATTCCTAACAACATGCATGAAAGATATGATCCAGTCTGAGTAATATACATAAATTCTCAATAATTATGAGACTGAGAAGTAAAACAGTGAAGGTAGTAGTATGATGGATAGCAACTTTGTCTCATTTTATAAATGCTGATTCAGTTACAACTGAGTCAGTAACCGAGCTACTGCTTCTATTTTCTCCCAAAATTCTCCTATTAAAAGAACACTTTCAATGACCTCCAGCAATTTCGCTGAGAAATGGCCTTTAAAACAAGCCCGGGAATGCAGCTTACTTGTAGAACACCACTGAGCTCTCGCCAGTGCTGAGGTTCACGTAACTGTAGTACGGGTCCCCATGCTGCAGCTGGGCACCAATAAACGGCAGCCCGTCCCCATCTAACTTCTGCACAGTCCGCGGGTCACCAGGCTTAACTCCAAACACCAGACTATCATCTCCTTGTTTAATTTTTTCAGAGAGATCGATGAACTCAGACTTGTAGACACTTCCATGGGCAAAGCCTCGTTCCCATGAAGCCTTACTTACAATCTGTGTGGTCAAAGAATCAAGGAAGTGAAGAAAAATAAGAATTTTCAAAAATAAAACTGGTCAGACTGGTTTAGGATAACTGGCATTCAATTTAAAACTATCCACATTTTCCCAGTCACCCACACTAACTACTAAAACCCAGACAATTATAATTCTTATAAATAGCATAAAACCTAATCATGCATAAACTTCATATTCCCTTAACATCTACTCAACTACACCCTCAAAGATGCACAAAACATGCATATCTGACTATTTAGTGCATAACCCTCAAGACTGCCACTTTTACCTCAGACCAGGAACTGACTGCTTTAAAACAACACTCATGCGCCAAACACTGCATTCAGGACACAGAAACAGTCCTGCAGTGATCTCACACTAAACAGTTAAATATTAAAAGAATGAAACTACTCTTGGTAAACCTACCATGGCATCTTCCATATCGTAGCCCGTGTAAGAAATAACTGCAACGATGGCATTAGTCCCAATTGGATAGTTGTCCATGTCATAGTGATCATACATGCACGGCCTCACTAGGGGACTTTGTGGGGTCTGAAGACGATACAGCTTGTTATCTGACCGGTCTTGATAAGTGAAAAGTGGGAAACCCATAGTTTGCTTACCTACAAAAGGAAAAACATCTTAGCATTTTGTTTTTCCCCTTGATTATAAAGGTGATATATATAATTGGGAACAACGAAACAGTCACAGTAAGGGAATAAATAAATCTGTCATGGTGGTAATCCTTATAGTGTGACAATGAGTAGACCTGCACGTTATCACGATCCAACCATGAAAACAGTGCTGACAGGGAAAAGGGACAGAAAGGTGTTTAACATGATACTATTTACCTACATTTGTAGTACACCCCAAATAATTCTACACCTAGTTTATGGACATATGTAATAAAAGGGGGATATAAAGGATACGTACAAACTGTACGGAGAGAGAAGAGGGGGAGGGGGACAGTAACTATTATCTATAATCACTTTCTTATACACACATACAGAGCAAAATGTCAGTATTTGTTAATTCAGGTATTGGCATACAGGGGGTAGGTAAGATTATTCTTTGTACCACTTTATAGTACAGAGAATCACTTCAACACAAATGATTTCACAAACTGAATATACATGTATAGTGGAATTCTTTAAAACACAGGAGACTTCCAGCTTCCAGTAGTAGAGGGTTCCTTCTACACAATCACCCTCAACATGTAATAAGACCCCCAAAACACCAGAATCAACACACACACAGATACACACCCTTGAAAATACTGAAGAGTAACCAAAAGCAGAAACCGGAGAGGAATTTACATTTGGGCAAAAGGAACTGCACTAGGTGAATTTCCAGGTCAGTTTTTTGGTTTGTTTTTTTTTAAGATTCTATTTATTGATTTCATAGAGAGAAGAAGGTTGGGGGACAAGAAGTAGGTGCTTCACTTTAGCTGTTAACTGATTGCTTACCGTATGTGCCTTGACAGGGTAAGTCCAGGGTTTTGAACCAGTGACCTCAGCATTCCAGGTTGGTGCTCTATGCACTGCACCACCACAGGTCAGTTTAAAAAAAATTATTTTAGTCTAATGGCCCAGTCAATGTAGTGGCTACAACTTAAATAGAAACACATCGTCTGACTGGCTAAGAACCAAGAAAGACAGTTCAGGGCACTACAATAACTGAAAAGACGGGGGAAATTTCAGAAAGAAGTCCTATACAGGGAAATCCTTAAATTCTGCATCTGAATTTAACTTAGGACTCTACTAATCACAGATCTTTGGTGGTATCCTGAGTGATGCATGTATGGGACATTTCCAAGCAGCCCTCAAGAATGACTGCAGCTGCTGTGCTTAGCTGTGTTATCTATCTACCAGTTAAATTGAAAAACCAATCCTCTTCAGAGGAACATAACAGAATCCATGATCTTCAAAACATCACTCATTCACAATGTCCACAATATGATGCACTATTACTAGATGTAAAAGACACAGTAAAACACTATCCATACTGAAGAAAAAAATGCAATGAATGGAGACATCCTGAGATGATCCAGATACTGGAATTAGCAGACAGTGATTTTAGAACACACATTGTATAACTGCTCAAAGATGTAAAGGAAAATATGTTCAAGATGTAAAGAAAGTATGTTCAAAATGAAGAATCTCAGAATATTAAAACAATGAAAAAGAAACAAATGAAAATTCCAGGCTGGAAAATGAAATAACTAAAACAGAACAAAAAGTCTGAACATGATGACTAGGTCAATAAAAATTATTCAATCTGAAGAGAAAGAAAAAGATGGGAAAAGGAGAATGAAACCCAATGGCTCACAGGACATCCACAGTTTAACACACATGATGATGCATAACTGCAGTCTCAGGAGAGGAAGGGGCAGAAACATTATTTTTAGCAATAATGGCAGTAAACTTTACAATTTTTTTTTTTTTTTTTTAAAAACCAGATTTAAGAAGACCAGCAAACTCCAAGCAAGCCAAACACAAAGAACATCATATGTAGGCATACCATGGGCATTCTGCTACAAACCAAAAATAGAACATCTTAAGGACAGAGGAAAAATAACACATCACATACAGGGAAACAACCTATGACTGCCAACCTGTAATTAGAAATGAGAGACCACGAATAGACAGCTAATATACAAGGGTGGGCAAAAGTAGGTTTACAGTTGTATGTAAAACAGTTTATTCTTGTATTATCTGTTAATTACCGTATTTCCAGATGAACAAACCTACTTTTGCCCACCTCTATATTTATGTGCTGAAAAAATCCTATCAAATCAGAATTATACATATATGCCCAGTTCCTTCAAGGGAAGAGGAAATAAAGTCATTTCAAAGAAATAAAAACTAAGAGAAATTGTAGCCAGCAATCTGCAATAACAAATGCTTAAGGAAGTTGTCAGACCCAAGGAAAATATTCCAGGAAAACTAAACCACATTTCTGATACAGTTAGTCTGAATAAGGACTATAAATACACAGTATGGTGCCATCAGGCAGGAATGAACAGCACTGGAAAGAAAATGATGTGGACAGTTTGTCGTCATCAAAAACGGAATCACAAGATCTCAGACAAACCTAAGTCGTTGAATATTTTACAAAATTACCTTTTTCTTCAAAAATGTCAAGAAAGACAAAGAAAGGCTAAAGGTCTGTTTTAACTTAAAGGAAACTAAAGAGAAAAGACAATTAAATATATGTGATTTTGGACTAGGTGCTACACAGGAAAAACCTGCCATGAACCCTATTTTTTGTTACAACTGGTCAGAGTCTGAATAGGGATTATAAAATAGTATGGTAATATCAATGTTAAATTCTCTGGTTTTAATAATTATCCTTGGTTATGCAAGTGAACATCCTTATTAGGAAATACACATTGAAATATTTAGGGGAAAGGGGCATCAAGCCTGCAACTTACCTTCAAATAGAAAACAGTATAAATGGGCAAAATATATATTAACAAAATGCAGGTAAAGGGTTTATGGAAGTTCTCTGTACCAGTCTCACAACTTTTCGGAGTTTGAAATTATTTGAAAGTAAAAAAAGTTACAAGCACTACTCTTCTTCTGTAAGTGTGACTGCCACCATCCCCATGTCACCTTACCCATCTGGCACTGGTACATGTTCCTCGGACTCTGGTTGTGATCGGAGAAAGGGATGAAGTTGGCGATCACACTCAGCAAGCTGTGAGGGAAGAGCTCCTGGTGCGTGGTCACTCCAGCAGAAACCTCATCCTCAAAGATGGCAATGTTCATGAAGAGCTGGGGGGGAGGGTGAATGCCAACACATGAACTCCTTCTCTGAGGTGAGCACACAAAGACTTGGAGGGAAGCCTTCCCCACCCAGAACAGTAAACACTGAAGTGACCCACAGGGAGCCTCCTATCAGAACTGCCACTTGTCTTCCATACTTCATTATAAATCTACCCTGGGCCAGTTATGAAGGGGGATAGAAGAACATTTTTTAGTACAAAGCACAGTTTGCAACTGCAAAGATGCAGGCAAAGACCCTGAGCGAGTCTAAGGGAATGGTTCAGCCTCGCCCCGAGGCAGAACCAGGTGCGCTGGGGCTTGGGGAGCTGGGCAGGGTGGGAAGGGCAGGTATGGTGACATCAACTCTCTCATGGGGGGGGATTGTGAGAGGAGTTAGCTAACACACGAATAGTGCTTCCAGCTGGTCCTGAAACAGCGAAATTTTGGCTTTCTTTCAATCGACAAATTGTTATTAACATGTTTAAAAAGCAACAGTTGAAGTCTGTGGAAGTTATATTTGACACAGTCACATACACCTACCAAATACACAGTCCACGTACCTGCTCCATAGTTCCAATCAGCTCTTCTTTGCCTAATTCCAAGTTTTGCACAGGCCGCACCAGCCTGCAAGGACTGGTAAAGAGGAACAGTCCTGGGTACAGACTTGGTTTTCCCGTCATGGGGACAAGGGCCACCTCCATCCAGGGAGGAATTCTTTTTTCTCTCAACACCTGTTTTCAACAAAAACAAGAGTTCAAACCAGAGCACGTGATATTTTTTACATCTATCCCCTACCACCAGGGAAGCAGGCAGACTGGGGAAGAAGGTCAAATATGAAAAGCAGTATGTCAAGAATTTACATGTTAGGCAAGTAACAACCATAGTGCCCTACCAGTCTCATTCCTCATAGAATGCCACTCACCCCATTCCTAGAGTTGGCAGAAGCTTGCTCTGTGGGGCTCAGCCCTACTGTCAGGCACACTGGTAATAACTTAATGACCGAGACTGCACAAAAGGCAGACCCAGGATGTGCTTACAGACATACTAAATGACATCCTGTTCTCTAATGTCTGAAACATAGGGCACTGTTTTTATTTTTATTTTAAAATGTATTTAATGAGCTTGGCCTGTGGATAGGGTGTTGACCAGGAATGTTTAGGTCACCAGTTCAAGACCCTGGGCTTGCCAGATCAGGGCACATACGACAAGCAATCAATGAGCAATTAGAGTGAAGCAACTAGGAGTTGATACTTCTTGCTCCATCCCTCCTCTCTCCTCTTTAAAATCAATAAATAAAAATCTTTAAAAGAAATGTACTTAATGAAAAGGCCCTTCCACCTGAGAATTAAAACACAAAAAAACTTCTATTAGTCAACTCTTGGGTGAAAGGAGACATACAAACCAAAAGTATAGAAATTTGAAAAAAAAAAGTAACAAACCTATAATATCAGAACTTTTGGGGGTTCACAAACATATTACCAAAAAAATCAAAGAATCAAAAACAAATGAATTAAATTCTTAAATCAAAAGCTAAAAAAATATATAAACCTCCCAAAAGTACAGGTAAATAAAGATAAAACCTGAAATTAATCATGGGTCTACTCTGCATAGCTCTAACAAACCAAGATGAAATGAATAAAATGGAGTCACCAAAGGAAACCTCAATAGAGATAGAGAGTTTAAAGATCAATTTCCATATTAGAAAAAAAGGTGTCAAGAAAGCACCCTGGAAGAAAGCACCAGAGCCAGATGGTCTCACAGGAACTCCTGCAGACCGGTGACCAGGTGGCCCAATGCTCCCCAAACTGCCCCAGAGCAGTGAAAACTAAGGAAAACTTCCTCATTCTTTTAATATCGTGCTGACTTACTAATGTCAATTGAAAAATTCTTAATAAATTATTGATATTTAAGAAAGTATCAGCATCTCTTAAATGAAGAAAATAAACATGACCGTGTAAAATTTATTCCAACATTTTAAGAATCATTGTTCATCGCTAGTATTAGAAAACGATCATTATTAGGGAATGAATATAATACATCTAATATGTCTAAGGGGAAAATCTTACAGTTTTTCCACAAAGATGCCAAGAAACTGAACACAGAATTCCGTATGATCCAGCAATACCACTGATAGGCGTACACTTAGAATTGAAAGCAGGGGCCTGACCTGTGGTGGCACAGTGGATAAAGCGTCGACCTGGAAATGCTGTGGTCGCCGGTTCAAAACCCTGGGCTTGCCTGGCCAAGGCACATATGGGAGTTGATGCTTCTAGCTTATCCCCCCTGTCTCTCTCTGTCTCTCTCTCCCTCTCTGTCTCTCTCTCTCCCTTTCTCTCTCCTCTCTAAAATGAATATAAAAAGAAAGAAAGAAAGAAAGAAAGAAAGAAAGAAAGAAAGAAAGAAAGAAAAAAAGAACTCAAACAGAAATTTGCACACCCATGTTCACAGCAGCATGATTCACAACAGCCAGAAGTTGGAGGCAACCCAAGGGTTCACTGATGGATGATGGATAAACACAATGTGGTCTATGTGGTTACCCGAAGCTGGGAAGGGCAGACAGCAGTTACTGTTTCAGTCGCTCATGCAAAATGTCAGAGGCTGGAGAGGGTGATGGGTCACAACAATATAAATGTACTTAATGCCACTGAACTAGACACTTGAAAATGATTAAAATGGTAAGTTTTATGTATATTTACAAAACAAAATAAAACCAACCTACAGGGACCAGAGCAGAGAGTCAAATCTGATATAATTTGAGCATCAAATAAAATCTGATATAACTTGAGCATCAAGTAACAGAATACTCACTAAATAAAACAGCATCTGTAAATTTCTGCTGCTGTAAATAAATGAGCAAATAAATAAATGGAGGAGAAAAGAAAGCTCACCCTTACAGAATGGCAACTAACAAACACAGAACAAATGATGGGTTTGGAAAACAACATTAGGCCCTGGCCAGTTGGCTCAGTGGACAGAATCATCAATGGAATAGTGATAATCCTGCAGAAAATACACTACATCAACTAACAGGTGAAAATTTGATGTGGAAAAGAAAGGTCTTATACCTTCCAAATATCTTTTCACAAATTATTAATGAGAGAAAATCTGTGACAGTATAGATGAACCTAAAAAACATGGCCTAGAAGTGATCAATGTTAACACCACACTGGTCTTGGGGCAGGTCAACATAACGTGCCTCCTGAAAGGACACTGGATCTCACCAGGAGGAAGCGAAACACAACCATAAGTGAAGGGACACTCTACACACTACCTGGCCTGAAAGGCTAAGGAACTACTCCAGATTACAGGAGAATAAAAAGACATGATAATCACATGTAACATGTGACTCTGAAGTAGGTCCCAGACCAGGAGGAAAAAAACAGGGAAAGGCCATTACTGTATTGAGAAAACTGGTGTAATCTGAGTACCAGCTCTGGATTCCAGCAACCTTACCTGAGTTTGGTAAGTGCACTACAGTTATTGAAGAGAAAAAGTTCTTTTTAGAAAAAATATGTATATATTTATAAAAAGCATACAAATGATAAAATTTGGGTGATGGGTATACGGGAATTCTCTGTGTTGTCCAAACATCTTTCAAGTGTACAATTATATCAAAGTAAGACAATTTTAAAACTAAGAAAACATGAAAAATAAAAACAAAACAGCATGAACTACAGATCATACTACTGCCAAAGAACAAGTCTTATGGCCCAGACTTTTGTTAGGAGGAGATTCCAAAGAATGTCATTCTTCTGGAAATTTTAAACATGTATTTTCAAGACCCAGAAGGTAACAGGGTATGACTTACATCTTGCATATTTTTAACATTACTTGGAATATAAAGTTCATATTTTGAGGTCCAGTACATGTCACTAGTATTTACAAAGAAGAAAAGTTAAAATTTGTCAGATTAGCAAAAGGCCTCAGTAAAACTACCAAAAAAATAAAAGGTGTACAGGTCAAATATCTATCACCAACCGGAACCTGTGAGGTCAGCACCAGGGGATGTAAGGTACTTTCAGAGTCAGCTTCTGAGCACCCAACCCTATGAGCACTCTAGTCCAGACTGCCCAGGGGCCACCTCAACAACTAGATAAGGACAGAAACCTAAGATCAAGGGACAGTACAATTCACAAAGACTCAAGGTCACCTTAAAACGCCGGAGAGAAGCTGCAACACTAGGAGCAAGCTCCTTATCCACCCAGCCAACCATGACACCATCCAGAAGGACAGGGTAGCACTCCGAGTACAGTCGGTGTAGTGCTCCATCAACTGGAGTAACCCCTGGGGAAGGAACAGACAGGGTCACTGCATTAGGATGCCTTTCCAACATTAGAGATTCCCTGCAGCACCACTTTAGACATCTAGTTATCTTGTCTCTACACCAGAATGTTTTTCTGTTTCTTTTTTTTTTTAACTTTATTTATTTTATTCATTTTAGAGAGGAGAGAGAGAGAAGGGAGGAACAGAAAGCATCAACTCCCATATGTGCCTTGACCAGGCAAGCCCAGGGTTTTGAACCAGCGACCTCAGCGTACCAGGTCGAAGCTTTATCCACTGCGCCACCACAGGTCAGGCTGTTTTTCTGTTTCTTAAGTAAATTTCTAATCATTTCAGCAAGGACACACAAGAACTAGTGACTCTGGCCTATGGGGAGAGCAGTAGGGACCGGAGTGCAAGGACTATACACCTTTTCTATTTTCATTTCTGAGCCATTTAATAACTTTTCCCAAAAAACTGATTACCTCTGATTGCTATTATTTGCAGATTCCGTATCTGCAAATTTGCCCACTTGATAAGATTTATAACCTCAGTATCAGTAACTAATGGCATTTTTGGGGTCTTTTGGTGAAAAATCTGCATCGCCTGCACACACACTCCCAGCTGATATCAAACAAGTGTTCCTATCTCAACTCAGACTGCAAACAAGCATCTTCCTAGCAGTCTGTTCACTGCCAGTGTGCTGCATTCTGCTGCTTCCTGTTGGTGGTTTCCCTCTGTAAACAGCCCCCGAGTGCAGAGCAGACACTGAGACTGAGCACAGGCTGTGGGTACCTCAAGAAGAAAGCACGTTAGACAAGTTCAGTGTCACTGGACGATACCTCGATATTAGCGAATCACAATGTTAAATAAGGTATCTGAACAAAGAACACAGAAAACAAGGCTGTGTATCAACTGGCTGATAAAAATGTGACAAGAGGTTCACAGGTGCTGAATCTTTATTTTCCCTGGGGGTAACGGCATTTCTCTAAATTCAGGGTTAGTCGTGACTTTATAGAACAGAAGTACCACAAACACCAAGAACCAACTGTAATCATAAATACCTGAAGATAGCAAGTGTTTGACAAAAGTGTCACAAGTTACCTGTTTGATGTTAGGCGTTTTCCATTCTGTATCTTTCCCCAGTACCAGAGCCTTTCCCATCTCTTTTTCTGCAATGGGATATACTCTCCACCTCTCCCCACTCCTTTCTACCCTTTCTTGCACTGACATTTTCATCACTGGTGGCAAACAAAATGATTCTTTCCCTTGTAGAGAGAGAACTTGCAAATTATACTGATTATGATTTCTAAATCTCATGTAATTCTGAATTACTTTCCCTGGAGCTCCTCCCTGAAAACTTACAGCATAACTGGCAGAAACACTTTTAGTAAAAATTTCTTGACTCATGACTTCAATGCCTTTGTGGATGCTGAAGAATGCCTACCACCTGAATCCTGCAAAATGGAAGTTTTTGCATATAAACACAAATTCCAGTGGAGACCCAACACACAGACCAGCAAGTACACAGAAAACTGTCTCCAGATCACAACTGGGGACCCCCAGGACCAACAGTGAAGAATGCCCAAAGAAAGGGCATCATTATGTGTGAATGTAAACCCAAAGACCAGCACGCAAGACAGCCTTCCAGCGAAGGCAGAGAGGAGCTGCCAGAACCCCGGGAACAAAGGCTACAGATCTGAGGATCCCAGGGTACAGATTGGACAACTGCCTTTTTAACTGTCTTGCCCTAAATTGACATTGTTTCCAGCTTAGAGACACAGGAGTCAACCTAACAGATGTAGGGAAAGGATCCAAACGTTATTTCCAATATTAAATGCTGCTGTTTCTAATGCTTTCACATCTTTTTTTTTTTTTAAATGGCAACAACATGAATTTCTCAATTCATTTTCTTTTTCTTAAATAATTTATTGGGGTGACATTGGTTAATAAAATTATATAGGTTTTGGGTATACAGTTCTATAATACATCATCTGTATGTTGTATTGTGTGTTTACCTACCCAAGTCAAGTCTCTATCACCATTTATCCTCCTTCTACCCTCTTCAACCTCCCCCTACTTCTCTTCCCGCTGGTTCTCCTCCATTCCTTTTCTAAGAATCTGACCTTCTATGAAGAAGCTAAGAAACCAGCCCAATTCCTGCACAGAAGAGTAAAAACAATTCCTGCAGGAATGCTCTGCTCAGCCATCAAGGCAGAGTAACTCAACAGTCTTACCCCGTGAAAACGCATACATCCAGCCGGATTGTCACCGTGTCACATACCCAGGTTGCAGAGCAAAGCTGGAATAAATGCCGTGTACACAAACTGTGTGACGACCTCGCAAATGGCAGTTAAGTGGTTCATCAGTCCACAGGGCTCCCCATCGGGGGTGTGCACGGGACACAGGAAACCCCAAGACTCTGGCAGCAGCCTGCGCACTGTGGTGGTCCTCATCTTGGCAAAGGCAGCCCCTCTGTGCACACAGCGGAAATGGGAGAGATAGCGGATGAAGTTCAGTTTATCAGCCACGACACTAAGTCCAGAATCTTGAAGGAAGCCAAGACCTTAATAAAACAAAAGTCATTCAAAAACTTAAAAAAAAAAAAAAAGTCTTTTTATTTAAGGTCTTTATGCAAAACCTCAGAGCATACTCTAAATCACAGAGTAGGTTATTACAGTTTACTAGCTCAGATGAGTAGGAATAGTTCACAAAAAGTAGTAAAAATCTCCAGATTTCACAAACTGTATCAGCCCCAACTGGTTCCCTATTTCTTCCACAACCTCACTGTAAGGAAACCTTAAATAAATAACAAAATAGCAAGTAATTAAATGAAATTCATCAGACTTGGCTAGATAATACACAAGCAGCTGTTAGTTCTAAAGGAATCTGCATCAGTATCATCTGTTTGACAAATGTAAAGTTCTGGGCCCTCAATTGCTACTTTAAGTTTTCCAGGCCATTCCAATGCAAGTGGTTCAGGGATGAACAAGTGTAAGAACCCACTCAGACCACATGTCCAGGTGACCTTCCCCCACACACCTTTACTTAGACAAATCTCTAAGCTATCTTTGGTTTTTTAGAAGGATAAACAGGAAATGTATTTCATCATTAAAACTGGACTTACCTAAGTCATTTAGGCACCTTGTTGGAAGGCATTCAGGCTAATACATAAAACTTATAATGTGAAATCTCTTAAGAAAAGTGAAAAGTTTGCTGTTAAATAGAACCTCTTACAGTGATATAAATCTACATTAAACAAATAATTTTAAAAAATAACTAAAACAAAGCCTATCTACTTAATTTCACCTGTTTTAGAACGCAGATTCCCAGTAGCAAGAAGATATTCAAATGGTTTTGTGAGGTCTGTTCCCAGATTTAAAATCTTCATCAAATTTTCAGTGTTTATAGATACATTGGTCTTCTGAGCTTTCTTATCTAAACCTATTTTAACAGATATTAACCACGCCTCCATTTTTTCCTGAAATGAAAAATTTAAATTACATGTTTATTTGAAAGGTTTTACTGAAATTGCCAATAACAGAAAACTTCTGCCTGACACAATTTTCATCAGGGAAATTCTAGGCTGCTGAAAATTTTCAATCGCATTTTATGGAGAGAGCAGACAGAAACAAAAGTTTTTACTTTTCAGTAAGAATTTAAATGAGAATTAATGGCTAAAGAATTAAAAAATTTTTACTTCAGTCATCTTCACTTTTCATTCCACCATTATCTCATAAATTAAATCATTTTAGGGATACTATTCAAAATATAAAAGACCACCAAATCAACTTCTTTATGGAATTATCTCTGCTGTGCCAATACTACACACACACACAAACTCACGTTACTGACAGTAATTACGCTCTGTAATGTTGCTGTGAACACTAAATTAGCAAGTACTAAGCCATTGCTCCCAGGTAAAGGTTTCTGCAAGTCACAAGATGTTCATCAACTGGCCAATACATAAGCTCGTTTAAGGTGTTTCTGCTGAAAGACACCCCCTCCCTTTTTTTTTTTGTATCTTTCAGAAGCTGGAAACAGGGAGGCAGTCAGACAGACTCCCGCATGCGCCCGACTGGTGTCCACCCGGCACGCCCACCATGGGGCAATGCTCTGCCCATCTGGGGCATTGCTCCGTTGCAACCAGAGCCAGTCTAGTGCCTGAGGCAGAGGCCATGGAGCCATCCTCAGCGCCTGGGCCAACTTTGCTCCAATGGAGCCTTGGCTGCGGGAAGGGAAGAGAGAGACAGAGAAGAAGGAGAGGGGGAGGGGTGGAGAAGCAGATGGGCACTTCTCCTGTGTGCCCTTGCCGGGAATCGAACCTGGGACTCCTGCACGCCAGGTTGACGCTCTACCACTGAGCCAACCAGCCAGGGCCAAAAGACACCTTGTTTTATGTTGCTGATTCACTACCATCACACTCACAGCCAGCAGCACTGAAACTGTGACTGAAAAAAGCCCATCCAATGCTCATATATTCTCATGATACATGCCAGCCTTCTTGTGCTTAGGAACTTCACACATCTCTTCAGCACTATGCTTGCAGGCCATTTTAAACAATACAATCACCAACAAAAACCACAAAAGTGTGAAAAACATGGTACTAAATAAAGAGACCTTTGCTCCCAGCGTGAGAGCTGAAACAAGAAGGCAGATCATCTCCTGGACCTTGGCTGGGAGTGTGGGCATCAAGACACCCCAATTTTTTTCCTTTTCTTTTTTTAATGAGAGAAGGGGAGGCAGAGAGACAGATTCCTGTACACACCCCAACAGGGGTTCACCCAGCAAGCCCATTAGGAGGTGATTGGTCTGTCCATCTGGGGCCCTTGCTCCACTGCTCAGCAACTGAGCCACTTTTTAGCAACTGAGGTGGAGGCCAAGGAGCCATCCTCAGCACCCGAAGCCAACTCACTCAAACCAATTGAGCCATGGCTCAATTGGAGGAGAGAGAAAGAGAGAGAGAAAGAAGATGGGAGAGGGAGGGGTGGAGAAACAGATGATCACTTCTCTTGTTTGTCCTGACCAGGAAACGAACCCAGGACATACACATGCTAGGTCAACACTCTACCTCTGAACCAAATGGCCAGGGCATCTCAATTTTTACCTGTTGTGCATGTCTGCAAAGGACCATGAAAGCTTTGAGTAGCAGTACTGGGGTTACAGGTAAATCTCAGTGAGCAGGTGAATTAGTAAACAGGACTGACTGTGCACTTTATACAGGCCACTTATACTTTATCATCCATGATATGACCAAGATTTGATGTTCTCTTTACTCGGCTTACATAAACATATCAGGCATTTCTGAACCCAGTACAAGCTAAGACGTCTGATTAAGTACCTTACTGCTAGGTACACAAACAAAAAAGAGAAAAAAGAGAAGACATGAACTGCCAATACAATAAATTATAAACATGTACAAAAACATCACGGGGTGCCATTACCCCAATCCGCAGAGGTACAATGAGGCCTGGAGGAAAGTAGCCTGCACCCACCTTCAGAAACATGAGGAAGAGCTGCCCCGGGGTGAGCACTTCCTGGTTCACTAAACTGTCAGGATTATCCTCCATGCACTCTCCTTTGGCCAAAGCAAACAGCTTCCAGGTCATCAGACAAAGTACATAAAACTTTTCAGTATTAGATTTCAAGTGGATACAGATGCACTGGCTGTCAAAACAGAAAGAAAAAGCTTAAAATGATTCAGCTGCTACTACTAGGCCCCCAATTCATGTTTAAAGTCCTCACTCATGTTCAGAAAATCCCTTTTTATCTCATAGGGAATATCAGCAAAAGAACAGGGTTATAGTCACAAACAAGGTCTAGGGCTGTGCTAGCCAACATGGTAGGGCCAAGCCACATGGGCTATTTACATTTAAATGAAATAAAATGGAATAAAATTAAGAACTCAGTTTCTCAGTTGCAATGGCCACTCAAGTGCTCAGCATGGCCCATGGCTGTGTAGTGGATCTCCCTGATCTGGAGCAGGTCACAAAGACAGAGCCTTGCCTTAGGAAAATAAAGGGACACAGGGCCTGCAACTTCCAAATGGTCCGAAAGAAAAACAATTATTTATGTGTAGAGAAGGGAAGCAAGTGTAGTAAAAGTATTAAGTCAGTCAGCGTAAGTGTTCAATGTATTATTTTTGCAGCAATTCTGGCAGTTTGAAGTTATTTCTAAATAAAAGAAAGTATATTAGAATAAAGTAATACTATCACAAAATGAGAGAAAGGTGAAGATGACCATAGAATCTAAGCTAGCCCCTGCTTCTCTAGACCAGAATTCTAGCCTCAGGTCCATTCTGATTCCCAGATGTCTCCCAGGCCCAACTACATCAACACAAAGAACCATGGTACCTCCACCCCCGAGGAAACAGTTCAGGCAAAAGCACACATACTTAAACAGAAATTCTGCAGCTTGCTCATTTGAATACCAGTCAGGAAGATTGAGTTTTACTCTGAAGCGTTCACCTAGATAGTTGAGGACCTGTTTTTGTGTGGAACAACCTTCATCCATCACAATCCTCAACATCTGAGACACAGAGTTCCTAAAGAAAGAGTTGTCCTCTTTTCCTTTGATGAGCTCCTGAAAAATCTGGTAATCGGAAAAGCTGACAAGTGCCTAAAAGAGAAATGAGATTTTTTTAAAGTCACGAATAACTAAACCATCCAATTCATTCAGTAACAGGTCTCTTCTTCTTTTTAATACTCAAGAATAATTAGCACTCCACTATTGTTATACTGAAGTGAAGGCTCCAAAGTAAGGGCAGTTCTTATAAGACAGACACCAAGATGGCCCCAATGATCCTCGCCTCCTGGAGGGTACAAACTTGCACAGTCACCTCCCACTCCAAACCAGGGCCCATGTGACCAAGAGAATATGGTGAAAAGTTACACATGACTCTCAAAGCTAGATCACAAAGGTCTCTGCAGCTTCCCCGCGTTCACTTGGCTAACTCTCTGGCCCAAGCAGGCTACTGAAAGGAGTTAGTTCCAAGGAGAGGAACTGACTCCTTCTGCCAACAGCCTGCACCAACTTGCCAAACAGGAGGGAATCACCTTGAAAGCAGATTCTCTGGCCCTGGGTGAGCCTTCTACACAATGTCTGCAGCCCCTCCTAACATTGTACTGCAACCTCTGGACACCCCAGCCAGAACTACCCAAGTTCCTTATCACAGAAACTATGATGTTCATTGATGCGTTTTAAGCCACTAAATTCCAAGGCTATAGAGCAATCAGTAACTACTACAGCATGAGCTCTGAAAAGGAGAACCTGTTTATTCTGCATAGGCTACAACTTCCAATGACTCCCTTCATAACAAAAGAAAAATAGTAAGTCACACCTTAAGTGCAAATCCCAAAGGAAGAAAAAACAGTTCTTTCTGGTAAATAAAGTTCAACGTAACTGTGCCATTTTCCAAATAGTGAAGGTTCAAATTGACAGCGGAGTGTTCTTCCCTCACACAGTGCATTGACACTCCTGTTGAAACAGAACAAAACGTCAGAAACTCAGTAACACCATAACTGCTTCAATCATCTTTTCCGAATTACTTAACCCTCTTAGAAATAATTAGAGCCAAATCACTAAGTTTAGACAAGAATGGCAACCAAAAATGTCTCTAGACCTTGGCAAATTTCCTCTGGAGTTCAAAATCTCCCTCAAACAGAGGCCAGGTGGCTGTCAACCAGAGACCCCAAAGGATTTAAATACCAAGGTACCTGAACCAGAGACTCTGGGCCCACACCCACCTCTGGCCCAGGCAGGCCAGCGTTCAGCCTCAGGCATAGTAACATAAATACACGTTCTTTCACTTCCAGAAATAA
Organism: Saccopteryx bilineata; assembly: GCF_036850765.1. Classification (NCBI taxonomy): domain Eukaryota; kingdom Metazoa; phylum Chordata; class Mammalia; order Chiroptera; family Emballonuridae; genus Saccopteryx; species Saccopteryx bilineata. Next base: position 147,589,270 of record NC_089492.1, on the reverse strand, counting down.
CAGGAAGTGAGTTCACTACTGTGAAATCTTAACACAGAAATGCTTAACAGAAAAACAAAAATTTATATACAGGAGTAGGCAAAAGTAGGTTTATAGTTGTACGTGAAACAGTTTATTTATTTTCCATACAAATGATTTCAAACTCACTTTTACCCACTCCTGTATATGAGGAAAAATATCAAAGACTCTATTTATAGATACATCTCCTTTTTAAAAAAAGAAACGGGGCTACAAATTTTCTAAAAGAACATTCTACAAATCACTACAACTTACCATACTGAGTATAGCCAGGCCCTCTGGCTTTCCACTTTGGTCTTGTCATTGCAATGGGGAAATTTCTCCGAGGCATAATCAACATTCGGATGACCTTCTCAATGCCATTGATTATGAAATAGCCTCCCATTTCCTGCCAAAGAGATGAATTATAACTTGTTAAACAAAGATAACTAATTGTAAATATGAAACTGACTAACTGCAAACATTAACCTCCCTCCTAACAGACCCAGCGCAGTGGGCAGAAGAGGAGAAACACACCGGGGAAAGGGGCCACGGATCCCTGGGAGTGTCAGTGTGCAAAGTAAGTCTTCTCAAGTGTATAAAAAAGGTCTAGGAACCTGGGAGGGAAGTATGGTAGGAAGTCAGAGTACTTTCTCTACCAGACAGGTTTGATCTAACTTGCTTTTCTGTCCCCTAAAATGACTTCACTCTTAAACAAACACCTTATTCCAAACAAGTCTGAAAATGAAAATAGCAAACATTTTACTTCCAATTAAGTATAGTTTCCCAAATAAGTTAAAACAAACAAAAAAACCAAAAAGCTGATGAGCATATGAAAGCCCTGGAAACCAGAAATTCAAATTAATAGAAAATATTTTTAATTGCTTTTGTCAATATCACATCTCTGTAATAAATAAAGAGGTACTATGAAGCAGGCATATCACGCTATATACTCTATGGTACATAACACTTAATCCTCATGATAATGAGTAAGATAGCTATTGTGCCCATTTTTTAGTAGAGAAAAACAGGCTCTAGGAGACTCAACTTCCTAAAGCCATACAATTGATAAATGTAGCACCCGAGTGTCAAACCCAGATCAGACACCAAAACCCTCTTCCAACCAGATAACTCTCTTTACTATATAGGCAGACTATAAATCTTGATTACTTCAACTCAATACTGTAAAGCCACCAAACATGGCTAAAAAGAAATGCCAAAGGGAAAGCATATGAAGCATTTAATACACTCACAGAATTTTACTGCCAGTAAAGCAGCTATTTTTAGGAAGTTTTGTGGTTTAATACTGCTTTAAAAACAAGAATATGTTTCTAAATATACACCCTTCAGAAAATTAAGGACAAACCTACCAATTCTTCCCCCATAATAACAATATCCTCTGACTACATAGCCAGTTTCTCATTCATTGCCTCATTTGGGACTCATTATGAGCCATGCACGATAAGCCTCATTTTACCTATCCAAAATTGGAGGCCGAGAAAGAAAAACTGACTCCCACAGGCAAGCTGCACATATTCTTCTCACTCCCACTCAGGCCCTTTCTATTATCACCTGGCCGTTTAGGGCCCTGGATCCCTAAAATTACCTCTGGTTCCTCATGGTGCTCAATGAGGGCTTTCGGAGGAAGGCCGTATAAGTTGCAAAGCTTGGACTTCACCATGATGGGAACATAGCCAAGAAATTGCTTAATGACTCCTTTTGAGATTCCATTCACCGACCAGCTGATATCAGCCTAAATGAAAAAATTACTTATGGGAAAGAAGTCTCTGGATCTACAAGAACAAATGAGTATTTTAAAAGAGGAAGAAGACCATATATTAGATGCTTTTATGCTTCAGATTTTAAAAAGTGGAATCTCTTGGATGACAGTATTAAGAAAGCAGAATTCTGATTACATTTTATTGGGCACTAATATTCTCAGACATGTACAGTGTGAGAGCCACACACCATCACTTGCACTCACTGTCAGCTTTCCCCGGTAAGTACTCCTCCGGCCCCGACATTCTGCAGGATAAACGTTGAGCTCTTTGCAGATGCTCCCTTTGGGAACCGTGGGGGGGCTGATGACGGCATCCACAATAGTAAGAGAGATACGCTCATCTTTGAAAGCAAATTCAAAGGGAGGTATAGCCTGAAATACAATTCACACTATTAATTGCTTGTGTGTCCAAGGTACTTTTTCACTAAGGCTCTTCCAAATCCCATGAATTTTCTACAAACATTGTTGCTTATAATGCTAATGTAACACATCTTTTAGACAGTTTAAAGCTACAGCCAGTCTAGTCACACCTCTCACTATGTACCAAAAACTGTAAGGCATTAACTCATATATTTTAGTGTCTGCAATAGTCCCTAAGGATATCACTGTGTACAGAACAAACCTGTCCTCTGATTCATGAACCTGCTTTCTCTCTTCTTACCTTGTACTTCTACATGCATAGCAAGACTGATGGGACTGCTGCTAACAGAGCAAGGATATGGAAGCATCTCCTGATTCAGGATCGGACACTCTGATATTCTTCAGGCTGATATTTGTACATTTCATTCCATGTGATCTCATACTGACGCCGTAGTCATGCAAAGGGAAAGGTGGTACCCACGGCCGTCTCCCCAACCCCCTCCACAGCATCTGCATTTTTGTACCATACCCAGGGGAAAGCTTTGCTGTTTCACTGAGTTCTCCTCCATATTAACTATGAATAACCTATTATGGTGGGAAAGCTAAGCCCACGCGGGCTTCTCCCTCATTCTCGGCACACAGAAACTATCCTTCAAAACACTACGGTTCTCAATTACATATAAATCCAGGAATTACAAATACATCTTCCCCTGGTCGACTAGACCTCAAACCCCGTACTGAACCTGGCACGATCGAGCACAACTACTATTTGGGATTACTGTATAGTGACTTCCCCGCCATCTCATCAGTCTGGGACCCGGTGCCCAGATTGTGTTCCATTCAGTCCGCCTCCTAGGTGTTCACTTAGGCAGTCTCCCACCATCCGCCCACCTCCAGCCCCACGGGGCCCCTCTCCTCCGACCGACCGAGCGGCGCCTGAGAACGCAGATCTGCGGGCAGCCTGGAGATGCCGCACTCACCTGCACCGCGTGGCTGAGCCCGTCGCGCACCGCGTAGTTGAAGGACTCAACGTGCGCCTGCGTCAGCTCCTGCAGCGCGGGCTTCTGCTGCTCCCGGGGGACTCCGTAAGAGGGATCCGTCAAGTGCTTGAGGCTGGGCCTGTTGGGCAAGCCCCGCCACCGGCTGCCGGGATCCATACAGCTCCTGCACACGCGACGCCTGCGAGCCTCCGCAGCGCCGGAAAAAGCCTCAGCACCCTGAGAAATGCAGCTCCTCTACTTCCGCTGGATCGAGGCCCGTTCATTTTATAGGGCCGACTTGGAACCGAAACCGTGGCGTGAAGAGGCCGGTGTGAGACTGTCCCAAGGCAGAGTGCGCCCTCCCAACTCAGCGTTGCCTTCTGGCTCTCGTTCGCTCCACCAGCCAGGTACGCGAGAGCAGCCTTCGAAGGTCCCCTTCACTTCCCGTGACTGCTTTCCGATCGTTGCTGGTTCCGACCCTGGGCAGACCCCAGCCGCGTCCTGGCTTCGAGGAAAACTATGGCTTACTGCTCTCTCTGCCCAATTCAAGTTGGGCTGGGCAAATAGTTGTCTGCCCTCGCTGTCCGCTCCCCTTCTTTTGTAGGCCGGGTACTGGGGATTGGGGGATGGCAGCGTCCAAGGTGCCTCCCAGCCTTAAAATCCTTTAGTCTGAGTCCTAGGAATCACTATCTCTGAATAGGAATTTATTAGGGAATGCCTGCAGGTGTCTCAACCTCGCGCGCGTGCGTGTGTGTGTCTGAAACAGCTGCATTTGGTAATGAGGTAAAATCAACAGACAATAAACGACACACATTTAAATTGTACGCTTTGGAAAGTTTTGACCTGTATATACACTCATGATACCATTGCCACAATTAAGGAATTAAAACGCCACTCCTAAGTGTTCTCCTGTCTCTTTGGAACCGCTCCCTCTAGTGGAGTTCATCTATTTCCTAAGAGAAATTGGCCTGTTTGCTTTTTTTGTGATGTTTTTGTCCGGTTTTGTATCAAGTGTATTAACATAGAATAACTTGGGAAGTGTTCCCTGCTCTAATATTTTTTGTAAGAGTTTATGAAGGATTGGTGTTAATTCCTTTTTAAACACCTGGTAGAGTTCATCAGTAAAGCTATCTTGGGCTTTTCCATTTGAGAAGATTTTGTAAGGTGGCCAATGGTCCTCCTTTAGGGAGGACGGTCCTTTTGTAAGTTCCTCCTCCCTTGAAAAGTATCCTCCTACATATCCTCCTTTTTGATACTGGAAGACTTATCTGTAAATGTCTGTATTCGATTGATGCAGAGTCAATCCATTGCATGTGATGTGACGTATTTGTATCTAAATGAGCATTTTTTCTTACAATTATTATTAAAAATTAATAGGCATGTAAGCATAATTATAATATAAAAATATTACAAATGTTCTCATTATGCATTTGTCATATTATAGTGTATTATTGTTGCAATGAATAAAATGTTTCTTTTATTTACGATATTGTTTTCTTCCATTTATTTTTGTCCTTTTTATTGTAAAAAAGTTGGTCACCTTATTATTCAGTCTCTAATTATTAAGTCTATTCATATTTTCTCTATCTTCTTGAATCAGTGTCATCAAGTTTTGTGTCTTACCAGGAATGTGCCCATTCCATGTAGGTTATCTAATTTGTTGGCATATAATTGTTCATAGGATTCCTCTATAATCCTTTGTGTAGTAATGTCCCCTTTCTTTCCTAATTTTAGTTCTCTATTTTTTTCTTAATTGAGTCTACGTTAAAGTATTGTCTATTTTGCAATCTTTTCAAAGCACCAACTTTTGGTCTCGATTTGCTCTATTGTTTTTCTGTTCTCATTTCATTTATTTCCACTCTAATCTTTATTATTTTCCTACTATTCTTTTTCTAGTTCCTCAGGGCAGAAAAAACCCCAATGGTTATTAATTTGAGATCTATTTTGATGTAGCCACTTAAAAATATAAATTTCCCTTTAGGCAAAGCTTTAACTGCATTCCATAAATTTTGGTATGTTTTCATTTACATTTATCTCAAAGTATTTTTTATCTCCCTTGTTATGTATTTATTTGATCCATTGATTATTTAGGATTGTATTTTTGTGTGGATGTTTGTGAGAGAGAGACAGTCAGAGAGAGGGAAAGATAGGGACAGACAGGAAGGGAGAGAGATGAGAAGCATCAATTTTTCGTTGCGGCACCTTAGTTGTTCACTGCTTTCTTATATGTGTCTTGACCAGGGGGCAACAGCAGACTGAGTGACCCCTTGCTCAAGCCAGCGACCTTGGGCTCAAGCTGGTGAGTCTTGCTCAAACCAGATGACCTCTCACTCAAGCCAGCAACCTCGGGGTCTCAAACCTGGGTCCACTGCGTCCCAGTCCAATGCTCTATCCACTGCGCCACCACCCGATCAGGCTAGGATTGTACTTTTTAATTTCCACAAATTTGTGATTTTCCCAAATTTCTGTTAATGATTTCTAATTTATTCCATTGTGGTCAGAAAATATAAGTAGTATGACTTAAACCAATTTACTGAGCCTTGTTTTGTGGTCTAGCATATGGTTTATTCCAGAGAATGTTTCATGTGCATTTGAGAAAAATGTATATTTTGCTGTTCGGTGGACAGTCCTATAGATATTTGTGAGATCTAGTTGGTTTATATTGTTATCTATTTCCTTGTTGATCTGAATAGTTCTATCCATTATCAAAAATGGAGCATTGAAAATTCTAATACTGTTGACTTGTCTATCTCTCTTCAATTCTGCCGTTGCTAGGCACATGTTTATAATTGTTATATCTTCCTGATGGATTGATTCTTTTTATTATTAAAAGATGTCATTTGCTTGTAGTAATAACTTTGTTTCTTAAAGCCTATTCTAATATTAGCATGGTCACTCAAGCCCTCTTTGAGTTACTATTTGCGCAGCGTATCTTTTGCCATATTTTTACTTTCACCTGTCTTTAGCAGATTGCATTGAAGTGGATCATGGTAGTTTTGGGGGTTTTTCAATCCATTTTGCTATCTGTGGCTTTCGATTGGTGTCTAATCCATTTACATTGAATTAAACTATTGATAAGGTCGGATTTATGACTATCATTTTTTTGCATATGTCTCCCCTCATTCCTTCATTCCTGCTTTCTCTTTTGTTATTTTCTAGTGTTACATATTAGTTCTTGTGTCTTTTTTACTATATAGTTATTTTCTTAGTGCTTCATTTATATTGGTATTGATCTCTTTGAGTTTATCCTACATAAAGTTTGTTAAATTTGTCACCTACATTTTATTTATTTATTTTATTTATTTATTCATTTTAGAAAGGAGAGAGAGAGGGAGACAAGAGAGAGACAGAGAGAGAGAAGGGGGAGGAGCAGGAAGCATCAATTCCCATATGTGCCTTGACCAGGCAAGCCCAGGGTTTTGAACCGGCGACCTCAGCATTTCCAGGTCGACGCTTTATCCACTGCGCCACCACAGGTCAGGCTGTCACCTACATTTTAATGTTTTTCATTAGTGGGACAGTTTTCTTTTCTAGGACCCCTGTTATGTATATATTCGTATACATATATGTCTCTGGACAAATCTCTGGAGCACTGTTCACTTTTCTTTCTTTTTTTTAAAATTTATTAATTTGAGAGAAACATCAATTCATTGTTCTACTTATTTATGCATTCATCAGTTGATTCTTATACGTGATGACCAGAGACTGAACCTGCAACCCTGGTGTATCAGGACAACACTAATGAAGCTGCCTGGCCAGGGCTGTTTTTGTTTTGTTTTTTTCTGCAGACTGGATCATCTCAGTTGACTTCAGATTCACTGATTTCTTTCTTTTGCCAGTTCAAATCTGCTTTTGAATACTTTGACTGAATTCTTTTATTTTTTCAATGCTAAAATACTACTTCATTCTATTTAAACCCAATTTCTATCCCTAATGATTTTCTCTGTTTGATGACACTTCATTATCAGTCTCACTTAGTTCTTTTTAAATATTTTTATTTTTTTAAAAATTCATTTTAGAGAGGTGGGAGAGAGAGGAAGAAAGAGAAGGGCAGGGGGAGGAGCAGGAAGCATCAACCCCACATGTACTTTGACCGGGCAAGCCCAGGGTTTCAAACCAGCGACCTCAGTGTTCCAGGTTGACACTTTATCCACTGCGCTACCACAGGTCAGACTCACTTAGTTCTTTAAACACATTTTAAATGGCTGAGTTAAAGTCTTTGTGTAATAAGTACAATGCCTTATTACACTTATTATTGACTGCTGAGCCATACTTTCTTTTTTCTTTGCATACCTCATAATTTGTGCTTAAAATTGCAAAATTTTAATGATATAATGGGCAACTTTGGAAACCACACACTCTCTCTTCTCCATTGTAGTAGCTCTTTATTTAGTGACTTTCCTGAACTATCCTGTAAAACCTGTATTCTCTGTTGTGTGTGGTCACTGAAGTCTGTGCTCAGTTAACTTAGGGGTCAATTGTTTGAATAGATATTTCCTTAAATGCCTGGAACCAGTAATTCTCCTAGTCTTTGTGAAGGGATGGGGTGTGTGTGTGTGTGTGTGTGTGTGTGTGTGTGTGTTACAGCACTGCCTTAGTCTTCACTTCTTGCTTGTGGAGACAGAAGTGAAAGCTGAGAGAATTCACATCTACCCTGGGCACATACACAGCTGCACACATGTGTATGGCTTTCTATACTGCTCACAAAAATTAAGGGATATGGCAAAATGAATATGAAACAATAAAAAAAAGAAGCATTTGTTGTTGTTTTTTATTAAACAAGAACCATCAGAAAAGCAAACAAGTCAAAGAAAGTTGTTCGGGCCCTGGCCGGTTGGCTCAGCAATAGAGCGTCGGCCTGGCGTGCAGGAGTCCCGGGTTCGATTCCCGGCCAGGGCACACAGGAGAAGCGCCCATCTGCTTCTCCACCCCTCCCCCTCTACTTCCTCTGTCTCTCTCTTCCCCTCCTGCAGCCAAGGCTCTATTGGAGCAAAGATGGCCCGGGCACTGGGGATGGCTCTGTGGCCTCTGCCTCAGGTGCTGGAATGGCTCTGGATGCAACAGAGCGATGCCCCAGAGGGGCAGAGCATCGCCCCCTGGTAGGCAAGCCGGGTGGATCCCGGTCAGGCGCATGCGGGAGTCTGTCTGAGTGCCTCCCCGTTTCCAGCTTCGAGAAAATGAAAAAAAAAAAAAAAAAAAAAGTTGTTCAATTATGCAAATGAGATGCAAAACCAGCTTTTATTTCATTGGTGAAAATGTACAAAAGGCTGAAAGTACTGGAGTATCTGCATGTTTCCTGATCCCCTAATTTTTGTGAGCAGTGTATATTCTTAGAATTATGTTGAAGGTTTTCAAAACCTATGTGCATCTGAATTACAAGGGACAATCTATTGTCCTGTGTATTGGATAACATGCTGGGTCAGCCAACGACAGCCACATCTGGCTTATTTTTGTATGGCCTTTGAGCTAAGAATGTTTTGTATATTTCCTAAGAGTTGGGGAGAAGACAAAGAGCAAACACATCAGAGACCCTATAGGGTTTGTAGAGCCTAGAATATTTACTACTTGGCACTGTACAGAAAGTCTGCTTACCCCTGGATAACAGAATCAGGGATTCAAACAACCAGTGATACCCTATGACAATCAACACCAACAATAAGATGATAAAACCAAAGGGTACAAAAATACTTGAAATATTATTACTTTAATGCTCCAGGCATTTTAAACATTCATAAAATCACCTTATTTCATAAGTCATTTGTTTTAGGTACAGAGACTGTGTCTGGGATCAGAGACAGGAATACCACTGAATTTTCTTCAGAGCACCCACATGCAGTGGGGAGCACTCTGGTGCCTTGTCTTTTCTAGGCAAGTCCCCACCACACACACAGCAGGGCTGGACCTACCCTGTCTGACACAACCCCAACTTCTAAACACACTTTGTAGCTTCACTGCCCAGCAAGTTCTGTGGATCCCATACCTTCCAGCACTACCACATATTCCAAGTCTGTGATAAACATCCAATGTGCTAGAGAAACATCGTGTCAGCTGGCAAGTATGCCAGTGCCTGCTCCACCCTATCATATAGACCAGGGGTCCCCAAACTACGGCCCACGGGCCACATGCGGCCCCCTGAGACCATTTATCCGGCCCCCACCACAACCTCTTTCATTGGTGGTCAGCGAGAGGAGCATAGTTCCCATTGAAATACTGGTCAGTTTGTTGATTTAAATTTACTTGTTCTTTATTTTAAATATTGTATTTGTTCCCGTTTTGTTTTTTTACTTTAAAATAAGATATGTGCAGTGTGCATAGGGATTTGTTCATAGTTTTGTTTTTTTTATAGTCTGGCCCTCCAACGGTCTGAGGGACAGTGAACTGGCCCCCTGTGAAAAAAGTTTGGGGACCCCTGATATAGACACAGAGGCACTTGAATGTTCTGGGTAAATTTGAGTTTCTAAATAGCACAGGAATTAAGTGTGAGGAAAGGGACTTTTCTCTAATAACTAATTGATAACCTTAATGCAGATTTAGCAGAGTGTTACATTTGTTGCCAAGGCTTCACAAATTCTTTAAGTAGATGAAGGTATGTTTGACAGAAGCAGAGAGAGAACCTGCTTTGACAGTACTTGTTTGTAGTATAAATAGACATATCAATACTTGGTCATTCTTAAAGAAATGCCAGTTCTTCCAAAAGGCATTTTTAAAAAGTCCTTGCCCTTTTTTGATTCTTCCAAGGTAATAACAATGTGTTTGTCCTTTCTTCTCAAGCAGTGGGTCAAGGCATCATGTAGCACACTGGGCCTGAGGTTCTGATGCCATCGTCAGAGATGGGGAAGGGAACAGTGTGGGCACCGACACTGTTAGAAGCTCCCCAGGTGGCCCCAGCACACAGCCAGCACTGAGAACCTTGGTGCTGAAGGTTCTTGAGTCTTCCTAATCTCACTTGTCCTCGCTGAGCATGTGAGGTAGTCCCGGGGCAGGCAACAATCTTTTCCATGAGACGGGAAACTAAGGCACAGAGAGGTTAGGACTCATCTGACACTGAGCCAATGACTGAGCCAAGACTGGAGTCGACATCTCCAATGAATAACATCTCCTCTCCAGCAACTAGCGACACGAACATGGACACACATAGGAAGACTGATTAGGCAGCAACACAGGACCATCTGTGCTGGGACAGCACGGAAGGACACGGAACAGTTCTGAGCCAACTAACCCTCTGATCACAAATAAATGCATAAAATAGATATTTATTTGAAAACATGTTAGGAATGAGGTCTCACTTCCCTCATTATACAGAGTGGGGCAAAAGTTGATCTACAGTTGTGATCATGCGAAACACAGAGATGTTTGATTATTGTTATTGTAGCATTTTCCATTTGAATAACTGTAAACCTACTTCTGTTCCACCTTGTATGGTATTGATTCAGGCTTTTTAGAAAACCCAAGATCCACAGACTTCCTGACATCTGAATTCTTAGTTCTGTCACTGTAGCAGCTGGAACACTCACAAACGTTCCTGTAATTTAGGTCCGAATATCATTACCCATCTGAGCTCACATGGGATAGCCCTACAAACCTCTAAGCTTCCCCTATTACCAGCCCACATAGACATCCCAAGGACTCAGCACCCTACACTTTCTAAATACGCGTGTACTTGGCCATGATCTGCTAAGTCCCCAAACACCAACGCAGCAGCTACGCTGGGTGTCCGGGAGAAACGTTCACCACTGACAGTTTCGTTGTGCTCTGCATGCAAACTTCATGGTCTGTACTCTGGATAACCACCAGGAATTTATTTTATAATTCCAAATCCCCATGCAAGCCAACCCAGCTGACTTTTTTCACTTCACTGGACATCACACCTTCTCCTATACCCCACATGTAAACTCCCACATCTCATCATATTTTGGGACTGTTGCTTTTTCTTCTCTTTTTAAAAACATCTCCCCAACTACAGAACTGGGTTTTTTTGTACAAGTAGAATAATGGAGCACACATATACATGATAGAAGCACACACCATGTTCTGAGGAGGAGGAGCCTTGTGAATGAGTGTGCTGTGACCCCAGCACTTTCTAAGAAGGACCTGTCCACTCAGCTCAGTTAACACAAATGGCATCTTGTCCTTCCTACTGCTTGTGACATGGTCTCCTGAAAAGTCTGCAGAATCCTTGTTGATCCAGTAAGCGAAAACCACACATAACAGGACACATCTGGTGACCCACAAACAAGATGCTGTGTAAAGTTCTAAAACTGCATCTTTCTTATTTCCAGAGATTCTCCCATTCAGATGACACATAATTCATTGAGAGCCTTCCACCAAGACAGAGACTCCTTGCCGGAATAAAGCCTGTCCTCCCGCTCCCACAGAAGGTGCCTGGATCAAGTGTGAAGATGGCATGGCGGGAGCTTCCTGTGTCAGGAGCAGTGCCATCCAATGGAAAGGCAATTCTGCCTTCCCCTGACCATCAGAGGGGTTTTCACAAGTAAAAACAAACAAAAATAGTGAACAGCAGGGAACTTTGCCAAAGTGCATGAAGAATGCCGGTTAAAACAAAAATAACAAATTCATCATATTTCAAAGACACCCAACTATGAACTTTTTTCTCTCTCATGCTTATTTGATGCTTATGCGTTTGTGGCAAACTTGCTGCTCGGTTTCTAAACATGCACAGAGCAGACTGATAGCAGCATTTGCTGTATTAGTGCCCAGCCCACACCAACCCTGACAAGTGACAGATCCAGTGCCATCGGGGCAGGCTGAGGACAACGCCCTGCCCTGGAGGCAGCACACAGCAGGACACCGAGGGTTGCAGGTGCATGCCTGTCCAGATTTTCACAGGCAGAGTGTCACGGGGGCGGGAGGATGAGCAGGGACACAGGGCAACCTCCCAATTGCTCTAGCATCCAGTCCCCGCAAACAGGTTGCAGCTGGGCACAGCACTAAGGCACGAAGGCTGCAGCACATGGAGACACCAAGCAAAGGTCCAGTGGTCCCTGGGGAGAAAAGGCACTGCTTACAACACTGCCTTAGGAGAGAAATCTGATTCTTTAAAGGATAAAAATGGAAAACAATCATCCCTCAGTTTTCCCCTTAAAAGACTATTTTGCTCTCCCCGCAGGGTACTTTGCTGCAGTTTCCAGATCTCAACAGTAGTGCACAGAGCTCCACCTGGGAGCCCTCTGGGGAGTCACCTTCGCTCTCACTCTCTCTCCTCCATCACGTCTTTCCGAGCTGGCTCTTTTTCATTTTGGCTTAATGTAGACCAATCTGATGTCTCTCCTTCCCCTAGAGCAGGACCCCATGTGTCTCCCTTGTCACAGCCTGATGAACGCAGAAGGCTGGTTCTGCTGCTGCTCAGTGTCAGGAGGTGGGAAGATGCTGGATATGGCTATGTCCACGATGCCTTGGCACAACTCTGGGTAGAGCTTCCTGAAACATATTTAAAAATATATTATTGAAGAAGTTCATCGAAGTGCAAGGGAGAAACCAAAGTTTTTTTCACCAGGCTCTGCCCCAGAAATTCCATCCCATGACCACATTTATACAACTGGCTTCCACTGTCTGTGCAAACACTGCAGGAGGCGTTGTGGGAAGACAAAGCATCCCCTTAGCACACGTCCTGGAAGACCTCACAGGTGAAGACAGAGAACTCCTGCTCTGATGTGTAACAGCCCTCCTCATGGAAGGCACCCACTCCATGTGGCTGAGGGAACTTTAGGAAAGACTCCCCATGAGTGACAGCTAAGCTAAGACTAGGGGAATGAATGAAGTCAGACAGGGAATGGCGGGCAGGGTAGAAAAGAGGGTGAGGGAGAGCTAAGACAATGAAGGAGGGAGCGAGTCTGTGTGCGGAGAAGAGAGCAGCACAGGAAAGGACAAGCGTGGAGGAAAGTGGATCCATGCAGGCTGAGGCTGTGGGCAGGGTGCTGGCCCAGCCACGTGGGACCCTGACACTACATCCAGGAGTCTGGGCTTAATCCAGACAATGGAAGCGTCAAAGCAGAAAAACTAAGGAAGAAAACTTCCTTTCAGTGCCTTCAGAATAGCAGGGAGGCCCTCCATCTCTCACAGCCACTATTCCCTGTAGGATTTCTGCCCCTTTCATGTGGCAGCTCACGAGACCCAAGAACTGCTCCCTCAGGACTGACTCTAATGTAGGGTAAAACCAGAAATGTATGGTCCGGAGGGAAATCCCACATCTGAGATTATGCTCTGAGACACCTACTCGATGTGCTCAAGAGACATTTGGAATTCAGGCGGCTGGACCCAAGGGCAAGTGCCCAGCCCACCCTGACCTAGAAAAACAGAGGTCTTTATTGTCCTGCTTTCCAGTCTCCACCAGGCAGAAAATCCTCACAACCTGGTTCCTTCCCTCCCAATGCAATGGCAGATCCCTGCTGTCACTCTCCCCGTCACAGGATCTTCTCCCCCGCCTCCTCCCCACCTCTCCTATCCTTTTTTACTAGCCTGTGGCTGGTGCTTCTATATTCCAAACCACTCAACCTCCCACTAATAAGGAACAGTGACAGGAAGCCTGTGAGGCAGTGAGGTGGCTACTAAAATTGGGACTTAGCACATCACCTGCCTCTCGCCTCCATGTGGCCCATGGCCCCTGTCAGTTTCCAGGCCATCTCACTGTAAGTGCCCATACCCCAGTCCAGAAGTCCTCCCCTCTCAAAATCATCACCTAAAAGCAGAATCTATTTTTTTTCTATGACAGACTTGTAACAATATGACTCATACAGTAATTAATCAGGCAGTGTCTGTCTCTCTCCTTCAGGGGGCCTCTTTGAGGACACTCATCTTTATGTGATCTCCTCCTCACCCTTTGGAAGGTCACCTCAGTTTCTCCAAGATGTGGGCAAGGATAAAAGGTGAAAGTGGATCTCAGAAGAATCAGCAGCCTTTAAGGTTCAAGTCCAAACGACTTTCCCTTACAGGTAAGGCCTTCCGCGGTGCAGTCCTGACGCATCATTCCCCTTCATCATCCCTTATTCCCTGACACTGACACCAAGCTGCAGCCAGATTTCTCCTAGAGGAACAAGCTCCCCCAGGGAGGGCAAATTCTGCTCATTTGTGCTCCTCACAGAGCCTGGCAATGAGCAAGGTCTCCTTTCTGAAGGCTCTCCCTCCTCCTCTGGGCACATGTCATAGTCCTCTCACGTCCCAGCTGCAGCTCCACTGCGGCTCCGATGCTCCTCACACCCCTTCCTGCCCCAGGAGCCCCGACATTCCCGGTCATCACTATCTCCCCCGCTCCAGGACCCTGCTCACTTGTGTCATGCAAGAGGGTCTCCACTAGCAGTTCCTGGCTTGTTTGAAACTCTCACAGCAAAGACCACCCACCTGAGCAGTCTAACTGCTCAGCACACCTGGGAGAAACGGGAAAGGAAATGCCTCACAAAGCCCCTGCCAATGGGGTCCTCCCCAGGGACTCCTGTCATGTCACTTCCTCCATGAAAGTGGTCAACGGTCTTAGCAGTATATTGCCTTTGTGAGACAGGTCATTCTAACTGCAGAACCAACTTCACTTGTTACAACCCAGTGGGGTTAGGCTTACTGAGCACAGGCAGGGGCACCGTTGACCTCAATGAGCCAGACCTTCAGCTCCTCGTCCACCATGAAGTCGAAGCCGAACAGCTGGAAGCTCTGGTAAGGGAGGTGCCGGGTGCTGATGGCGGGCTCCACGCTCATGAGGCAGCTCCTGCAGGGCAGAGGGGCGAGCTCGCTGAGAGCGGTTCCAGGGGGAAGAAGCAAGGGAGATGGGCCTGGATGGGTGTGCCTCACACGTGCTGATGCAAATCAGCTTGACTGAATTCTCTCTTAAAGTTATTACCAATAAATTCTTCAAGACAATGCTACGTATCAAGCAACCTGTTGGAAGACTGCAACCATGCTCTCCTAGCTCAGCGCGGCCACCGTGGCCCCCTGCAGAGGTGGGCCCCTCCCACGGGACAGCTGCTGCCACATTTTGTTTGTGACAAAACACTTCCATGAACCACCATTCAGTGAGGAGCAGAATTTGTACAAAGACTATTGGCCATAATCATTTCTTTTGCTTGTTCCGGTACTACTGCCAAATTGTTACAGATTAAAATATTGAAGAGCTACATATATTAAAACTAAATATTGAAATAGAATAATTATCAACATCAACTACTGTTAGAAAAAATTGTAAAAATACTGAAAAATTGAAAATGTCATCTAAAACATAAAAAATTAAAAAAACAAAATATAACAGTTGAAAGTGAATCTTGCCCTGGCTGGATAGGTCAGTTGGCATTGTCCCAAAGCATGGCGGTTTGCAAGTTCGATCCCCTGTCAAGGCACATACAGGAACAGCTCAATGTTCCTCTCTCTCTCTCTCTCTCTCTCTCTCTCAAATTAATTTTTTTAAAAAGGAAAATGAATCTCAGAAACATGGTGACTAAGTAATGAAGTCAGAGGTAAGGCTGTCAAGGCCAGAATCTTGGTCAGTATTTTAGCCTCCTGGAGCCAAGGTTTGATTTCCATAAAGTCGGGAATAAAATAATACCTACTTCTGGTGCCAAGATGGCTCAACGAAGAAAGCAAACAAGGAACTTGTTTGAATAAGTCACTGTTGTCTAGTAGAGCCATCCCAGAATACTTAGGCTATTTCTGTTTTATAAAGATCTTCATTGATTTTTCCCTAACTGAATGTTGAGGCAAATACCTATCTTAGTAATAAAATAGGGTACAATAACTCTAAGATCACCAGATAGCTGTCATACTCAGCTATACAGTTAGAAGGAAAATCATGCAGGCTTCCATATGACTACCTCTAAGATGTGTCCCCACAGCTGGTTTTAATTCACGAATTTAAAGACCTGTGGCCTCTGGGAATGCAGGGCTACTGTCCTGCTCTCCCAAGCTTCCTCTGTCACTCCCGGTATCAACTCCTTTTAGTTTTTTCCCCAAAAGAAGATTATCTCTATACATATGCTTAAACCATTAAAAATAATGGATGCTTAGCCATTTAAGAACCAACTGGAATAAGAATTTCTCTTTCCGTTCATGTTTAAGATGCACAGGCATGCCAGTGATCACATGCTTTTCTATACCCTATCTCTGTGTTACAGAGAATACCCTTAACTTTTGTTTTAATTAAAACATTATAATTAAGAAAAAACATTTAATTTAATAGATGCTCATAGGAAAGAAAGAAAGAAAGAAAGAAAGAAAGAAAGAAAGAAAGAAAAAAAGAAAGAAAGAGAGAGAGAGAGAGAGGGAAGAGGGGAGGGGAGGGGAGGGGAGGGGAGGGAAGGGAAGGGAAGGGAAGGGAAGGGAAGGGAAGGGAAGGGAAGGGAAGGGAAGGGAAGGGAAGGGAAGGGAAGGGAAGGGAAGGGAGAGAGGAAGGGAGGGAGAAAAAGGAAGGAAGGAAGGAAGGAAGGAAGGAAGGAAGGAAGGAAGGAAGGAAGGAAGGGAGAAAGGAAGGGAGGGAGAGAGGGAGGGAGGGAGCCAATAATACTGAAGGATAAAAAAGAGAAAGGAACATTACATTCCAGCACGTAAAGGAAAAACTGAGAGCCAGAACCAAATCACAGCTAAATATTATTTTTTATCTGCTGGAAGCTCAAGTTTGACTTTAAAGAAGGTTTTTCCCATCAGAGAGTTTGTACAGCTATCTTGGTCCAGCAGGAGTGGGCAGTGTGGGTGGCTAGCGACAGTACCATGTGAGGCCAAAGAGCAGTCCCAGCACCTAAGTGGTGCAGCTCTCTGAACTGCACCGAACAGGCTGGGGCGGAGGGGGGGGCGTATATCAAATAATCATCAAGTGTTTTGCATAAAGCAGGAATTCTTTCTTCAACATACTTGATTTACTTGGTATCAGAATCCTAACCACTTATAATCCCTGAAGAAAGGGAACTCAGCCTTGTAATTAGTCTGCTGGCCTCTGGGTAAGAATATGGAAGGGAAAAGGCCCTGTCACAACAGGGTAGTAGTGGCCAGGCAAATAAACAGAGCCACAGAACAGAGGGAGAGCCCAGTATCACAGCCTCACACCAATGGTCACCTGATGTGTAACAAAGGCACCCAAAATGTAGTGGAGAAAGGACAGCCTTATGCACAAGTGGCCCCTTGTCAACAAGAAATCCTTATGAAAAACATGAAACTTGACACATACCAATGCAGGTGCATTACAGATATAAATATATAAGAGGTAAAATATAAAATATAAGAGGTAAAAGCCAGAGGTCCCTAACTGCAGAAGGAAAAAACTAGAATATTCACACAATGAAATATTATACAGCAATCAAAAGGACAAACTGCTGCAATGTGCAACAATATGGATGAGTCCCATAAACACAATATTGAAAAGGCTGAACAGGAAACAGAGTATACAGGATTATTCCATTTCATATAGTTTAAGAACAAGCAAAGGAATTTATCGTGATAAAAGTCAGAGGAGTAGCTATCTTTGCCAGGGAGTACATATTTTGAAGCAGTTCAAGGGAGTCTTCTGAGGTGCTCTGAGTGTTTTATATTCTGTTTGTGTTATGATTAGGTGAGTATATGCATCATTAAAGTTTCATTATGCTGTACATTTAAGACTTGTGAACTTTACTGTATGCATGTCATACTTCAATTAAAAAAAAAACCCTATTGGATTTAGCAAGCTGCACTAAATAAATAATAACATTAAAAAAATATTTCCAGGCATATTAAGAAACACGACCAAGAGATAAAACAAACAATAGGTAACAAACCTACTAATCAAGGGTTAGCAAAATTTTCTTACATAAGGCCAGACAGTAACTACTTTCGGTTTTGTAAGACATATACAGTTTGTTGCATATTCTTTTATTTTTATTTTACAATCTTTTAAAATGTTAAAAACTATTTTTAGTTTATAGTCATATAAAATAGGCTACAGGCTAGATTTGGCCCATAGGTATAATCCAGATTCTGGAGTTGTCAGACAACGATGTTAAATAATTGTCATTAGTGTATTCAAGAAAATATATGAGGAAAGTGGGACAATTTCAAAAGAGAACTGTCATCTAAAAATAAGAGACAAGGGGAATTTTTTTTTTTCGTATTTTTCTGAAGTTGGAAACGGGGAGGCAGTCAGACAGACTCCCGCATGCGCCCGCCTGGGATCCACCCAGCATGCCCACCAGGGGGCAATGCTCTGACCATCTGGGGTGTTGCTCTGCTGCAACCAGAGCCATTCTAGCACCTGAGGCAGAGGCCACAGAGCTATCCTCAGTGCCTGGGCCAACTTTGCTCCAATGGAGCCTTAGCTGCGGGAGAGGAAGAGAGAGACAGAGAGGAAGGAGAGGGGGAGGGGTGGAGAAGCAGATGGGTGCTTCTCCTGTGTGCCCTGGCCAGGAATCAAACCCAGGACTCCTGCACGTCAGGCCGATGCTCTACCACTGAGCCAACCGGCCAGGGCTAAGGGAAAATTTTAGAGCTGAAAGTATAATTCAAATCAAGAACTCAATATCTATTCTAAGTTAGATAGCAGTTTTAACAGCTTTTAACTTTTTTAAAAATATTTTTTAAAAAAGATTTTATTTGTTCATTTTAGTGAGGGAAGAGAAAAAGAGAAAGACAGAGAGAGAAGGGGGAAGGAGCAGGAAGCATCAACTCCCATATGTGCCTTGACCAGGCAAGCCTGGGGTTCCAAAACGGTGACCTCAGTGTTCCAGGTCGACGCTTTATCGACTGTGCTACCACGGGCCAGGCAGCTTTTAACTTTTTACTTTTTAAACTTTTAAAACAGGTTTATGGACAGGTAAAATGATACAAAAGAAAATAGGAGAAATATGAGATACAGTGAAAACGATAAATATCCTTGTAATTAGAGATGCAAAAGGAAAGGAAAATGGGATAATAGCTATAATTAAAAAGATAAAAACCATGAATACTGTATTCTAAAACAGATAAAAGATATTGAGCCACAGATTTAAGAAGCACCATACAGGACTGTGTACAAAGAAAACTACACACATCTCCTAGTAAAATATATAAAGTTTTAAAAAATGAATCTTAAAAACCAAGAAAAGAATCATTAAGAGCAATACTAAGATTTCAGCTGACATTTCCACAGCAAAGATGGAAGCCAGAGGATAATGGTACATCACCTTCAAAGTGCTAAAAATATATTAATGACTGATCTAGAAAAGTTTCCAGAGCAAGTGTTCTTTTTAAAAATGAAGACAAAATAAAATCAGATAAATAAAAACCGAGATAACTCATCATTAGACTCTACTTTAAAAAAAATACTAGAAATGAGTTTTTTAGAATAAGAAAAATGATCCTAAACAGAAGCAGAGGCAACAAGAGAGGTTAAAATGTATGGGGAAATACAAATATTAACTGCACATACTAAAAAAATGTCCTGTGAGTTTAAAATACATGGAGCAGCCTGACCAGGTGGTGGCGCAGTGGATGGAGCATCAGACTGGGATGCAGAGGACCCAGGTTTGAGACCCCAAGGTCTCCAGCTTGAGCGAGGGCTCATCTGGTTTGAGCAAAGCTCGCTAGCTTGAACCCAAGGTCACTGGCTTGAGCAAGGCGTTGCTCGGTCTGCTGAAGGCCCACAGTCAAGGCACATGTGAGAGAGCAATCAATGAACAATTAAGGTGTTGCAACGCGCAATGAAAAACTAATGATTGATGCTTCTCATCTCTCCGTTTCTGTCTGTCTGTCCCCGTCTATTCCTCTCTCTGACTCTCTCTCTGTCTCTGTAAAAAAAAAAAAAAAAAGATAGAGCATTAATGACATTCATGTATCCACACCCAGGGTCTTCTGACCTGCTCCTGGGGTCCTGCCTGCTTCCTGTCCAGAGATAACCACTACTTTGAATTTTGTGTTTATCACTCCTTTGCTTCCCTCTTTATTTTTACCTATGTACCTATCGCTTCTCGGCCTTTTGGCTAAGATCAAGTGTAGTATTTTTACTTATGTACCTTCCTCAAAATAATGTATCACTAAGTTTGCTTGTTTTTCAACTTATATGAATAGAATCAATTTGTATGCATCTTGTATGCAGCTTTTATTTTATTTTTTTTTGCTTGATATTATATTTGTACAACTCCAGGGAAAGCACCCTTCAGGAATAAGGTGAAATAAAGACATTTTCAGATGATGGAAAAACTTAGAGACTTATTACCAGCAGAAGTAAGTGCTTTAAAAGAAATGACAGAATCTGAAGGGAAATGATATCAGAGAGAAATCTAGAAATTTAGACCTGCAGGACTAAAGGAGGAGCAAAAAACAAAGCAAAACAAACAAACAAAAAACTTGGTAAATAAAAAAATATTTTTCTTATTTTATATTTAAATGCATTTCTTGTAGACAGAATACAGTTTGGCATTGTATTTAAAAAAATACAACCTATCTACATAAAAATTTACATAATGGTTGATACTAAAAAATTATGTGGTAGAGATTTCAATGTATGTGGCTGTAATACATGTGACAACTATAACATAGAAAGGGAGAGTCAAGTGAAATATAGTGCATTTTATTTAAAGTAGTGAATTATTAACTGTAAGAAGACTAAAATATTAGGTACATATTTTTAATCCCTAAAATTCTCACTAAAATATAGATAGATAGATAGATAGATAGATGATACAGATATTGCCACTCAAAAAGAAAATTAAAATGGAACTCTAAAAATTTTCAAATAATAATAAAATGGTAGATATAAATCCAACCAAACAAATAATTACATTAAACTTAAATGGTATCAGTATACCAATTAAATGACAAAGATTATTGTATTGGATTCAAAACAAACAAAACCCAACTCTATGCTGTCTACAAGAGCCCACTAGAATAGAATGGAGTGGAGTGGAATGGAATAGAATAGAATGGAATAGAATAGAATAGAAGTAAAGGGATGGAAAGAAAATACCACTAATCAGAAGAAAGCTGGAGTGGCTATATTAACATAAACATATAAACTTCAAAATAAGAAATATTACCAGAGATAAAGACAGATATTACATAACGATAAAGTGGTCAATTTCTCAAAAAAAAGACAATTTTAAATGTATATGCACCTAACAACAGATTTGCAAAATATATGAAACAAACACTGATAAAACTAAAAAGAGACAGAGAAATCCAAATTATACTTGAAGACTTCAGTATTTTTTTCTCTCAATAACAAACAAGTAGAACAGAAAATCAGCAAGGATATAAAAGACGATAGCAACCACTTTCACCGAATTCACATTCAAAGGACACTATGCCTCAGTAGAGCAGAGTAAATGTTATGTATAGTGCACATGGAACATTCGCTGAAATGGACCACATTCTGGATCATGAAAGAAAATAACAAATTTTAAAGGCACAAAACCATACAAACTATGTACTCTGGAATTAAAATAGAAATCAGTAACAGAAAAATATTTGGAAAAGCCCCCTAATATTTGGAAATTAAGCAAAAATTTCTAATAATACATGAGTCAAATATGGAATCACAAGAGAAACTAAAAAGTGTTTTAATAAAATGAAAATAAAAGCACAACATAACACAATCTGGAGGTATAGCCAATGAGTACTTAGGGGAAAACTGATAGCATTAAATGCTTAGATTTTTAAAAAGTGAAATCTCTCAAATCCATGATCTAATTTTCACAAGGAAACTAGAAAAAGAACAAATTAAACACCCCAAAAAAGCAGAAGGAAGGAAATAATAAATAGCATAAATCAAAAAAATAAAAAACAACAGAGAAAATAATTCAAGCCAAAAGCTGACTTTTTGAAAAGATTAATGAAACTGATAAACTTTTAGCCAATCTATCCAAGAAAAACAAAAGATATAAATTATCAATGTGCCTGACCTGTGGTGGCGCAGTGGATAAAGCGTTGACCTGGAATGCTGAGGTCGCCGGTTCAAAACCCTGGGCTTGCCTGGCCAAGGCACATATGGGAGTTGATGCTTCCTGCTCCTCCCTCCCCCTTCTCTCTCTCTCTCTCTCTCTCTCTCTCTCTCTCTCATTCTCTCTCCTCTCTAAAAATTAATAAATTATCAATGTAAGGAATAACAGCAGTGATATCGTTAGAGATACTACAAATATTAAAAGGATAATAAAGGAATATTACAAATAAGTTTTGTCTTTAAATTAGACAACGTGAATGGAATAATTCCTTGAAAGGCTCAAACTCCCAAAGCTTCTTGAGACACATATGATCAAAAAGATATGACTAAATTACCTTATGATATGTTTGATTTGTAGTAAGATAGTGTTCTCCAGGGTAATGTTCAAAGCACTTGTCAGGTACTGATTGAACTCCTCAAAGAACATTTCATTCCCTTCTTCATATTTCCCATAGTTCTTTGAAAATTCTTTTTGAATGCAGTGATTGGTCAAATGGCAAGTTTTGTCTTGGAAATTATCGACATGATAGGGTTCTGATGCAGTCCGCAGCACGCCCTCTCGATAGAGGTAGATATTGTACTGGTGATCCACCAAGACCCAGCTTCTGCAAGTCAACACAAACAGTCTCACTCAAGTCCTCCAACATTCCTTCATATCAGATATACACATCATCCCCACACCTTGATGTTCTTGGCAGGAAGTAGAGGAAGAAGGTAGGTTCTAAAATTATACAAGGCAGAGCATGAAAATTAAAAGTAGTACACTACCATGACTGTAATGATCAAAGACAACATTTCACCACCAGTGACAGGTGTTCTAAGGTACCAAAAAGCTGAAAATTGATATTGATATTCTGGGAGGAAAGGTCAGGCTTTCTTGTCAGGCTTTCCTGTCCTGTCCCTCCTTTAGGGAGGGGAGGGAGAAGAATGTAGAAGTTTCTGGCTTGCAAGAACAATGGGTCATTCAGTTTTAAATCTAAAATAAAGGTTAACCTAGAAACTTCTTCTCTTTCAACAGGAGGCAGAATTTACATACCACCTTGCATTGACTATAGTTCCTCCCCCTCCCTGGAATCTTGAGAGTAAAATACCTCTAGGCTAGTGAGGGAAGATGAACCCTGGAAAATTTGTAAACATCTTTGATTGTGTTACCTTGAAAGTCTTAATGTTTCTGTGTATCCCCTAAACAAATGTTGTCAGTCCATGCCATGATGTCATGCGCTCCCCCGCCCGTGTGTGATCAAGGGTATATAAGCAGCCCCTGAACTATTTTTGGAACTGCATGATTTGGGTCTGATGCCCCGTGTCAGCCATATGCGGCCGGCATATTTAATAAATCTCCTCTAATAAAACTCTTCAAAATTTATCTGGACTGGGCGTCTCTATGTGAACTCGAAATGAGGTACAGTGCCTTTCAGAATCTGGGGTGCGGTACTTCAGGACACAGGGAGACTTGAATCCATTCAAAAGATACAGCATTTTGAAGAGATTTGATGGGTTTGTTTTTGATAGCTATGTGAATTTACCAGGAATTCCAAACTGCCCTCTTGATGTTCTGCTTATCTGTCAGAACTCACCCTTACTCACTGGACTATCGCCCCTGAAGCAGAGGAATTCCAAGAAGCTGGTCAGCCGCTCCAAGGAGGAGCATTCCGGACATACCAGGACTTTTGATTCAACTCTCCTTTTACCCTATTAAATTCATCCCCCTAGCTTGTACGGGTGCCCTTCTCCCTGGAGAAATGCCCGGCAGGGTTCTTTTCTTCCTTTCAATAAAGCCTGTTACTCTGGTCTTTTCGGACTCCCACGGATTCCAACATTTGGTGCTGAAACCTGAGACAGGGTACTAACTGCCTAGACGATCCCTCTTTGCCGTCCAAACTTACAACCAGGGAAGCAATGGGCAGTGGCAGCTCGTCCTGGGCTTACTCCCTGATTCTGTTTGGACATGTAATTGTAGGTTGATTGGCCAGAGATCTGTCCCTGTCCTGAACCCCTGCTGGATCAGGAGGTAAGAAGTTTTCTCCCTTCCCCTTCCCCGTTGGCTTCTCTTTTTCATAAAAATTTTCTCTGGTCAGACAGTTTTCTCTGACACGCCTCAGCTTTTGAGGGGTTTGACTCTCAGTAGACTGCACGGAAGACTAGGCGCCTAGCCAAATCTCTCCACTCTTTCTCTCTCAGAGCTCCCTGACAGGTGGTAACGACCTCTATCAGGGATGACTCCCCCACACGGAGATTTTCTCCTCTTGGGACAGTGACAAAAGGTGGGGACGCCCCCTCTTGCTCACCTGTCTCCACGGCTCTTCAGAGTCTAAGCCTTCCGACCAGACCCCTCTAAGATGTCTCATAAAAAACCTCACTAAGTTGGGCCTCTCTGACCTTAAGCCAAAAAAACTCATTTTCTTCTGTCACACGGCATGGCCCCAATACAAATTAGACAATGACTCCCATTGGCCTGAAAACGGGACATTCAATTACGATATTCTGAGGGACCTAGATAATTTCTGCCACCAGACTGGGAAGGTCTCAGAGATTCCTTACGTGCAGGCTTCCTTCTACTTTCGCTCCTGTCCTTAATTTCTGTGCCACTTATTCTACACGCAGGCTGTTTTTGGCCAAAGAAACCTCACCTAAAACCTCCGCTCCTAATCTTTCCTTCTCCACAGACTCCCAACTCTCTCCCCCTCCTGCCTGACCCCCAGGGGCACCCCTCTCTTAGGACTCCTTTCTAGTCCCTCTGCAAATCTCTTTCATTTGAGTCTCTTCCCTCCAGAAAACCCCCTACCTTAGCAGGATCCTGTTTCTCATTCACCTGCAAATACCAGTCTCTCTTTCTCCTCCCCTGCTGGCCAGGGGCCCCTCCCTTCTCCACTGTGTTCTTAAACCCCTCCTCCCTCCTTACAAAATGCAGGCTCTACCTTTCTTCTCCTCACCCCAACCCCCCTCCTCACAGACTACAGCTATGCCCTTCTCCCCTCATCCTCTCCCTTCTTCATGGCGACACCACTAACACCTTAACCTCCTCCTCCTCCTGCAGATTCTGACCCTCCTTCTTTCCATCCAGCTGTTTACACTGTCCATCCGTCTGCTTTCTCTCTTCCTCCCCTCTATGCTGACAACTCCTTGCCATCTCGAAAAGCTTAAAATAGCAGAGTTGTCTATTAAGCTATGTGAGTAAATAATTTGTTCTGTCTCTTTGTCAGAAAATACCTCTAGTATAATTTTAATTGAAACAAGTGCGCTCATTTAAATTTCTTAATTTATAATTTATATGTAAAATCTTTGTTTAATGTGTAACTGTGTCTGTTTCTAAGGTCTTAAATCAATAATTACCCACCTCTTAAACCAGGCTTACTCATCCCCATGGACTCTCCCTGCAATACCCCCACCCTTCCTGCTTGAAAACTTTCAGGGGCTTATCGCCTCGTACAAGCCTTACACCTGATCAATGAGGCAGTAATTCCCCTCCATCTAGTAGTCCCTAATCTCTACAAGTTATTG
This sequence comes from Saccopteryx bilineata, assembly GCF_036850765.1. Lineage (NCBI taxonomy): Eukaryota > Metazoa > Chordata > Mammalia > Chiroptera > Emballonuridae > Saccopteryx > Saccopteryx bilineata. The sequence goes on along the minus strand of NC_089492.1, from coordinate 147,563,781 downwards.
TCACACATTCCCTCAAACACCACTCACTTCAGGGTCCTAGACCTCAACAATGCCTTCTTTACCATTCCTCTACACTCTGACTCTTACTTTCTGTTTACCTTTATTTAAACTGACCTGGACACTAATGCAGCCCAGGAACTTACGTGGACTGTCTTACCCCAGGGGATCAAAAACAGCCCACACCTATTTGGGCAGGCACTAACTCAGGATTTAGCAGCATGCAATCTCAAAACTAGTACTCTCTTACAATATGTAGAAGGCCTACTTCTCTGCAGCCCCTCCCTATCTGCCTCAAGGAGACACACGTCCACCCTTCTTAACTTCCTCACCATGAAGGGATATCATGTCTTCTCTACTAAAGCTCAACTTCACTCTTAGTCCATAGTCTATCTAGGCATCGTCTTAACCCCCACCACCTGAGGTCTCACCCTAGATCAAACTCAGCCCCTCCACAGTCTCCAACCACCTACCACTGCAAATCAAATCCTTTCTTTCCTTGGTCTAATAGGCTTCTTTAGACACTGGATTTCCAATTTTGCTCTCTTAGTCAAGCCCCTCAGTGAGATCTTCTGAGCATGGCTTTTAAGGTCTATAATGGCCAAGGAAGTAACAGAAAAAGGCAAATAAGGCCCAAAAGAAGTCAAGAAATGCCAGCTTTTGGCATATGCTCTTAAAGGTTCCCACACCCTAAAGGGCTTCATAGGATTCCATCAGGGCCCTGCTCCAGAGTGGAAAGAAAGGTCATTGAACTGAAGCCTGCCAGGCTTCCCAGCCCCATCAAGGGACACACCTTGGTTGTGGAAAGAGGGAAACGAGAAGGTAAGCTGCCCCCTTGCTCCATGGAGGGAGGGTTCAGTCTGTTCTAGCCCTGCTCCAACTACCTGTGACCTGACCTTGCCCAGCATGCTGAGAATTGCCACTGAAGGCCCAAGGACATCGTTCATGAGCCTAAGGTATTTCTTCCAAGTAGCAGATAAACTGATCTCATTTCTTATAAACACAAGGGCCATCTGCTATGCCTTGCCTGAATATTTGAATTTTATTTATCCCTCAAAGATCTCTACTGTGGGTATTGACAGTCTGATTTTGTTACTTTATTTAATGTATAGCATCTCCTTTATTCCTCTTGTCTCAATGCCCCATACCTATTATAGGCTGGGACCTGCTGCTAATTCCAGCTAGAAGCAGTGGCCACTAGGACTTAAACTCTAGCTACAAAGTGTAGAAATGTAATCAACCTTCCCTAAGTACTTACAGAATTTACAGGTTACTCAACAGATTGTTCAAAGACTGTCCAGAAGATCCAGCATTACATCACCCAAGGACAGACTTTCATGTGGACAGGTCCACACACTGTGATCCTGACAACTCCCACTGTTGCTAAGGTAGAAAAACAGCATGCCTTACTCCAACCACAAACCTGAAGCTGGTTGGTCTACATATGGCGAATGTATGAAAAACTCACTAAGGACTTCTTTTAATCAGACTTTGGGGAAAGGGAAACTAGGGTAAAACAAAAGCCAACTTAATTATCACTAATGGTTAAGATTTTTAAAATCAAGAGTCCTGACTAGAAAGGAATTGTATGGTTTTGAAAATAGAAGGTATAAGGTATGGAAATACCTTTTAAAGAAAAAGGAAAAGCAAGTTGTTATGAAGGCCAGTTATTTTTGAATAAGAAAGTTTATGAAAGTTGAAGGTTTATGTAAGTTGTAGAAGGTTTGTGCAGGTTGTAAGAAGTTTGAACTGAGAAGAAATAATTTGTACAGTCAGAAAACTGGTTTTCAAAGAATGTTTAATCACTCGCCTAGCTAACAATCCTCTACTCTCCCCACTTATTAGGGCAGCTCTTTCCTCCACCCTGACCATCTGGAGCTCAGAAACAGAGAAATAAAACCGACCCCTTGTCCATCAATTCTCTATCCAACTCTCATCCTATATCACCCAATCAGGGGCTTCCTACTTGTGTGGGACCAACATCTATATATGTCTCCCTACTAACTGGATAGAAACCTGTACCCTAATCTATCTCACCCCAAATATCAACCTAATCCCACCCCATGAGCCTCTTCCAATTCCTAGTATACTAGCCGTCAATCTAAGGACCAAACGAGCTGTACAGGTAATCCCTGTTCTTGTTGCTTTAGGAATCTCTACAGAAGTAGGTCTAGGAGCAGGGGGACTGGCCACTTCCCTATCTTATTCTCTCTCTCTCTCTCTGAAGCCCAGCAAATTTGTAAACATGGAATCAGTGGTTTTGCACAAACTGGGTGTCTTGACTATTGCCTTTCATTGGTCCACACACTCTCCTATTTATTTTTCTAACTTTTGAACCCTGCCTCTTACGTTTGTTCACTAGTTTCTTACAGAACCACATGCAGACCTTCGCCAATCAGAAAATCTACCTGACCCTGCACACCAACCCTGAAACCTGCCTTCATGAAACAGAAAAATCTGGAACTGTATAAAAACACCCCTATTCCAAACAATGGTGGGAAAACCCCTTATTCTCGATACTAGCATCAATTATAGGACCAATCCTAATTTTGTACCTAATTTTAATGCTTACCTCTTTCTTTATCAAGTTCCTGCAGGCTTGAATGAGAGAAATCTCCAGGATTACCTACAATCAAATTCTTTTACAACCCCTACTCCAACTGCAGGGGGAGGTCCACAAAAGAGGCCCCTAATAGGGATAATAGCAGGAAGTAGCTCCAGAAGATAGCCAGTCTGAGACAAACCTCCTTCCTGAACCCCATACCCTTTCCTTCCCCTCACCTCTTTTCCTTTTTATCATACCACAGAGTGGAGAAATGATAGATACATGAATTTACCAGGAATTCCAAACTGCCCTCTTGATGTTCTGCTTATCTGTCAGACCTCACCCTTACTCACTGGACTATTGCCCCTGAAGCAGAGGAATTCCAAGAAGCTGGTCAGCCGCCCCAAGGAGGAGCATTCTGGACATACCAGGACTTTTGATTCAACACCTATTTGTTCGAGACTCTCCTTTTACCCTATTAAATTCATCCCCCTAGCTTGTACAGGTGCCCTTCTCCCCGGAGAAGTGCCCGGCAGGGTTCTTTTCTTCCTTTCAATAAAGCCTGTTACTCTGGTCTTTTCGGACTCCCATGGATTCCAACAGTTTTAAAGGTTAATCTATGAAACCTCTATCTGCCATGTTTGTTAAGTTTAAGTAATTTTAAGAGGAAGATTGTTTATCCTGAAGTGGACCCTACATAGGAGAGCTGACCTGACATCAGGCAGCAGAAACCAAGTCCTTTCTGAGAGGTCAACAGCAGGGCCAAGAGCAAGCTGTGCTGAGGGCCATCGAGGTGTAGAAAGCACCTCCCCTCTTTTCCTTGCCAGGCCCTTCACCCAGAAAGATCAAGACCCAAGATCTGAGGTGTGTTCATGAAATCCTTAAAAAGTGGGTCACTAAAAAGGTCAAGACATATTAGCTGTCAGGATCACGGGACCTGTTGTGTCTGAATTATGTGCTCTGCTTCTTCCACAAGTGAGGCCCATACATTTATCCCTTCTCTTGGGATCCACAAGTCATTTCCAGTAAAGAAAGAAAGAAAAAGAAAAAACTCATAATCTTAGTAACATATTCTAGAAACAAAAAATATTGAAAGAAAAATAGAGGACTAGGCACTGAAGCTCATTTCCATTTGGCTGTGCTCAATTTTGTTAACATATAAACACAGTCAAAGACTCCCTCACATTCCATGTTATCCTCCTCATCACAGATCCTGCATTTTTTTTTCGGATCAGTGAAATAAACAGACAGGAGTGCATTACCGAATGTCAAACTTGCGATGACCTGGTTCCAGGAGCAGAGGGCGCTCGAGGTATTTCTGGATCACGTGTACCTGGCCCTGGTTGTCTATGAAATCCAGAAGTTCTGCAGCATTGGAGGAGATGAGGATGCCTTCACCTATCAGGGCAAAATCAAAACAGAAATTAGTGTAGTTCACCCCAAGAGGAGTCACTTCTGCACAGCCAGAAAGGAAACATTGACAGCAAGAAAACACAGATAGGAGGCTCTTCTTGACCTGCCCACTCTTGTTCCTCAATTCTTCCCTCTTCTGATCTTTCAGGCTCTCCCTCCACCCCGTGAAGCACCAGGTCATTCAACGTTTTGTCTACACAGGGTTGTAAACACTGTCTTGGTGAGCTCTGACCACTAAATTTCATTTCAAAAGACACTCTAAATATCTAAGCACCCTGAATAAATGCTGCTCTCCTGTTGATCACTGGCTACCATGATAAAGACTGACCATGTCTAACATTGTTATCTTCTGGAAATATCAGGAAGAATAGAGCATAGATACAAATATACAAGTGAATTCCCTGCTGCTTTGTAACAGAAAAAAAAATTGGCTACATTCAAAGTGTCTGTCAACATTAAATAAATGATACTGTATCCTTTTTAGCAGTTTCACCAAGATATAGTTTATATGCCATAAAATCCATCTTTTTAAAGAGTACAATTCAATGCTTTTTAGTATATTCCAGCAATCATCACTACAATATCATTTTAGAACATTTTCATCACCTCGCCCCCCTCAAAACCACTAAATCACTGTATCCATTAGCAGTCACTCCCCACTCCTTCCTCATGCTAGCCACTGACAAAGAGTAATGCACTATGGATTTGCCTGTTCCAGATGTTTCCTACAAACAGAATCATCCAGTATGTGGCCGCTTTGTCTGCCTTCTTTCATTGAGTGTCACATTTTCAAGGTCCACCCAGGTTGTAGCATGTGTTCGTGCTTCCTTCCTCTCTATGACGGAATAGTATTCCACTGTATGTATATATTACATTTTGTTCATCAATGCACCAGTTGATGGACATCTGGGTTGTTTCCACTGTTGTTTGGCTCTTATAAAAAATGCTGTATGTAAATTTCCATAGAAGTGTTATATGGACATATGTTTTCAATTCTTTGGGGAATATACATGGGAGTGGAATAATAACAGTAACTTTATGTTTAACTTTTTTACTGCTTTCCAAAACTGATGCGTCATTTTACATTCCTTTGATATGTGAGAGTTCCAATTTTTTCACATTCTTGCCAACACTTACTGTTACCCATCTTCGTGATTATGGCTGTCTTAGTGGGTGTAAAGTGGGATCTTGTTGCAGTTTTGGTTTGCATTTTCCTAATGACTAATAATGTTGAGTACGTTTTCGTGTGCTTATGGGCTGTCTTATTTGTATGCCTTCTTTGGAGAAATTCCTATTCAGATTCTTTGCTCACTTCTTAATTGGGTTATTTGTCTTTTTATTATTGAGTTATAAGAGCTCTTTATACATTCTGGATGCAGGTGACTTATAAGAGATATGATTTCCCAAACAGTTCCATTATTGCATGGACCCCTCATGTTACTCTTTTAAATCTACAAATGCCTCCCTATCTCCCCACCACCACCCACCCATGCCACCCTCCTGACAACCACTAATTTGGTCTCCATTTTTATAGTTTTGCCATTTCAAGAACATTATATAAATAAAATTATATAGTATGTGATCTTTGGGATGGTTTTTTCACACAGCCTAATTCCCTGGAGATTCACCCAAGTTGCTGCATTTAGCATCAGTTCATTCCCTTCTGTTGAGGACTAGTATTCTGTGCTATCAATTTACCAAAGTTTCCTTTATCGTTCATCTTTTGAAGGAATTTGAGTTGTTTCCAATTTGGGGCTATTATGAATAAAACTGCTGTGAACAATCACATACAGTTTTGTGTGGACATGTTTTCATTTATACGGCACAAATGCCCAAGAGTGTGCAAAAGGACCTGGAGCTTACAGGGAGAGACCTCGCTGTATATGTAGAAGTCATCAGAATGTAGATAAATATTTAAGACTATGTAACTAGATGTCCTATCTACCCTCAAGGATTCAGAGTAGAAGGGTCGCTCATCTCAATGTATCATTAAAATCTAGCACACAATTTTCACAAAGAAATGTGAACCTACAGGAATGGGAGGCCTACAGGAATGGGTGGAAGAGCCAGCAATGCCAACTCACCTTTGGCACCGGCAGATGACTTGGCAATCCAAACATTGCCCTCTCCATCTTCCTTCTTTTTGTTATAAGAAGCCAGGAAGAATTCCCTTTCATCTGTCCTTGAGCTATGGATCGGTGGGTCGATTCCATTCTGTGTGGGAGCAGCTGGAGTCTTGAGATTAGTGGGATAAATCACATAGGACTCGGGGAACCATGTGCAGGACTCGACCAGTTCTGGGCTTGTCTTGATTAGCCTGGCAGATGACAGAAAGTCAATCTCCCTTTTTAGCACTCTGTCACTCTTCAGAAAAGCCAGTGCTACCTCTATAGCTCATCAGGGAGGCAGAGTGTAACTGGGAGCCAGAGGCTGCTCTCCTTATCCTACCCAGTCTTTGCTCTTGGCCTCCTTGGGCCAACCTGTAATGCACTATCAGGTGCACACAGCTACACATGCAACCTCAAAGGCATGTGTCAGCTGATTCAAAAGGGACCTAATGTCCAGAACCTCAGCTCCTTTTAAAATGCATCTCTAAGGAAACTTAACTTGAAATAATCCTGAGCCAATACCTTCCTGGCTTTGGAGACTGAATAAAGGAAGAACATTTTTAATGGGACACAAAAGACTCCAGTGGTCATAACTACACATACCTCTTGCCCCCCAAATAACATGACACAACAGAAGATAAAGTCATGCTCTGGACAAGGCACTTAATAAACAGCAGGGCTCATGAAGGGCTTCCCACCTCATCTACTCTCCACTTGGTCCCCTGCGGGGGAGGCACCAGCATCATATTTCATAGGCCAGGCTTTCGGTCACAGAGAAGTAAGTACATTTCCCACATCACACAAGTTGTAAGACACAGCAGAATACAAGTCCCCTAGCCCTCAAGTCCTAACCCTACACTGACCTCGCTCCCCAGTAATCAGAGCTGGGGAGCAACCAAACACATGCACAGGCTTTCCCTAAGCCAGGCCCCTCTTCTACAAAACTGTTAATGTTAAGCTTATGTTAAAATTCACCTGCAGCCTGACCTGTGGCGGCACAGTGGATAAATTGTCAACCTGGAATGCTGAGGTGGATGGTTTGAAACCCCAGACTTGCCCCATCAAGGCACATATAGGAAGCAACTACAAGTTGATGCTTCCTGCTCCGCCCTCCCCTCTTTTTCTCTCTGTCTCCTCTCTCTAATAAATCAATAAATAAAACCTTTAGAAAAATTCACCTGCAAAACCAGTCTATGAGCAAATGGCAAAAATAATGAGGAAAAATTAAAATTTAAAATAAAGTTATTTTAAAGTTATATGACAGGATTTGAGTTCCTTGAGCTAAAAGAAACCCATATTTCTAATTCACTGAATGTTCAATTCTACCCACATCGTTCAACAGGGTGGCCACCAGTCACATGTGACTTCTGAGCACTTAAAATGTGGCCAGTGTGACTCAGGAACAGAATCTTAAATTTAGTTTAGTTTTCATTTAAAAGCCAAAGCATTGTGAACTATTTGTCCATTAAGTACAACATCATTGCGTTGGTAGGAGGACATTTTGCTCTAACCACTGCGTGATCTGCAACATTTGCTGTATCGCAGCATGCACATCAACTGCATTTGTTGTTACTAGTATTACACAGAAACACATCACTGTTCCACTCAGGGACACTGGATTGATTCAGTCCGTGTGGATTTTTTCATGCACTTATGAAACAATATAATGTGTTTATTATGCAGACAACATGATTTACAGTGATCACTAGGTAAATCACAATTGGTAACTAAAGTGAAATATAATTATTTTTCTAGTTAAAAAAAAGTATGGATAAGCTTTAAATTTAAAATAAAGGCATACTACAGATGCAGCCAAATTCAATAGGGATGCAGATGCTAGAACTACAACCAGAACAGTTAGGGGGGGGAAAGCCCTAGAAGAAGGTATGCCATGAATTTTATAATGAATGACAACTGTAGTTTGTTGTGGCAGAGTAAAATGAGCATTGCTTGTACAGAAGACATTTTCAGCAAATACAAAATGATTTCGATAAGCATCTTTTTCTCAACAATCAAAAAAGAATCAATGAAATAAGTGACTGAAATCCAAATTAAATATTCACCAAAATATTTAAACAAATTTTTAATAGGATCTGTGCTTGTAACTTTAGTCAGCTATAAACTGATTTGGATTCCCCCCTCCAAAAAAAAGGAAGAAAGAAAGAAAAAGAAAGAAAGAGAGAGGGGGGGAGGGAGGGAGGGAGATAATTTTAGATGGAAATGTGGTAAAATAAATTATTTTAAGAAAAAGACTAAAAAATTTTTTTACAAAAAGTGAACAATTTTTAGTGAAGCCAGTTAAGTAATTGCCTATAGAGTACAAAATGTTTCTAACAAAATTAAAGATTGATTCAAAACTTGAAAC